>NC_083465.1:7087170-7837170 GCF_030014155.1 Tachysurus vachellii | reverse complement strand
GGATAGGAAACTCAGAATCAGTTTGAGTAGATGGATCACAAGTGATTCGTTAACGGATGATAGTGGAAGATATGAAGGAATGGGCAGGAAGATGAGAGCTGTAGAGCTGATCTACGAAGTAAGAAAGTTCTGCAGTCATGGCAGATAGTTGAAAGTGCCAGTAGCATCTAAGACAAAGAGGGTGGGCCTGAGGTTCCATAAAAACATAGGGAAATAGACTAAGGGAGAGAGATTATAGAAGGTTTATGATTACATGCAAGGCTTGAACCAGTCTAAAGTAGACTGGCATATAACTATAGGATACATTTAGCCGTACGAGCGCAGTGCTAACCATACTATATATGTTAAGCCAAAATATAGAAATACAAAATAGATAACCAAAATGGGGCACCAAAGTAAGTAAAATATAGCTGAGCTAAGAATACATAGTAGAAGTCAAAAGAGAAGAGTGAAGAAAACACATGTACAGTACTCTGTACCACATCCAGAATAGAATGTGCAGAATAAAGCAAGTGTTTGGCTTACGTAAGAGCAATTTTTTAAAAATATTTCAATAAGTCGAAGAACCTAAGAAATTAGAAAAGCGTAAAAACCACAAGAAGAATACGGAAATAGCCGGAAATATAGGAAATAGCGTAACGTAAAGTAGATAGGAGGAGATTAATCCTCAAACTGGAAAATAATGGGAAATTGGCAAAAGATATGCAAATTAAAAGTAGGATAATTAGAGACAGCCAAATCAAGATCTGGGACACTTGACTGCACCGCGCCTGGACGATCGGATTGTATGAGAGGGGAGCCGTGGCCTAATGGTTAGAGAGTCTGACTCCTAACCCTAAGGTTGTGGGTGCCCTTGAGCAAGGCACCGAACCCCCTAACCGCTCCCCGGGCGCCACAGCATAAATGGCTGCCCACTGCTCCGGGTGGGTGTTCACCAGAGATGGGGGACTCGAGTCATATGACTTGACTCGAGTCAGACTTAAGTCGCAAATTTGAGACTTGAGACTTGCTTGACAAACATTAAAAAAAGACTCGACTTTGAATTGACATTCAAGACTTGAGACTTACTTGTGACTTGAGTTAAATGACTCGAAATAACTTTTTTTTTTTTTTTTAAATCTGTTCTTGAACGCACGCAAGAGCCTAATCTAACCACGTGACACAGCAGGCAAGCAGAGGGATAGCACGCTCTAACTAATAAACCTTAACAGTCGTGACGAAACATGGAAGGCGCTACACCAAAAATTATTTCGGGTACAGGGATTTTGGGGATCCAGTCCCCTTATTCGGTTTAACCACTATTTGGACATTTGTGATGGACAGGACTCCCTGCAGTTTTGTGAACAGGCACACCCTCCCCTCTTTGTTCAAGATAGCGGTAAGAGCTTAGCCGTATGTCACGTCACTAAGTCACTAAGTATGCTGACTTACTGCGGAGGACATTTTTCTGGGAATCCTTTCTTTGAGGAATATTGTTTGACTGCAATAAACTTGGTACTTTGCTTATTCTCATTCAAGCTTGTTGAGTTTAATATTTTTCTAAGTCTTTGTTAAATTGAGCTTACAAAAGGAAACATTGGGATTTGGGGGAAAGATTCATCCACCCAATGATGTGTCGCGTCAGAGAGGGACAATGAAGAAGTTGACTGATAGCATGCCAGGGTGAATTGCAGAGGTCTTGAAAAAGAAGGTTCAACAATGCAAATATTAACTCTTTGCATTAACTTGTATTTGCATTAATGTAATTGTCAATAAAAGCATTTGACATTTGAAATGCTTTTACTTATATTTCAGTATAACACAACATCTGACATAATCTAAAAACACTGAAGCAGCAGACTGTGAAAATTAATATTTGCATCATTCTACATTTACATTTACAGCATTTGGCAGACGCCCTTATCCAGAGCGACGTACATAAGTGCTTAAATCTCTAGCATTGAATACATTAATGCTGGTTCACTAAGTTACATACTTAAGATACCATGAGTTTAAAACATTTGTTCAAAGTTACAATAAAAAAGTGTCAGGTTTTTTTTTTTTAATGCAAAAGATAAGGAAAGAAGTGCTAGTTGAAGTGTTTCCTGAATAAGTAGGTCTTCAACCGCCGCTTGAAAATAGCCAGTGACTCAGCTGTCCGGACCTCTAGGGGAGGTCCTTCTCAATACTTCTCAATACTTTTGGCCACAGCTGAACATTGATAAGCAAATATTAATGAATAGGGACGCCCACATCCGAGTAAGAAGGGCCGAGGGACGTCCACAGCAGAGAAAAAGGGCCAAGGGATGTCCACGGTTGAGCAGAAGGGCCGAGCGCCGTCCACGGTTGAGCAGAAGGGCCGAGCGGCATCCACAGCCGAGCAGAAGGGCCAAGCGTCGTACACAGCCGAGCAGAAAGGTCAAGCAGCATCCACAGTCGAGCAAAAGGGCCGAGCGACATCCACAGCCGAGCAGAAGGGCCGAGCGACGTCCACAGCCGAGCAGAAGGGCCAAGCGAAACCCTGACACACCGCGGCCAGACCCACTTCTCAAAAACCAGAAAGGAGGCGGCGTCCTTCAAGGGAAACCAGGAAGTGAGGCAACATCCCCCACTGGACATGTGCGGAGCGATGTCACAGGGCACAGAAAAAAAACCAAACCAAACCGGGCTGTGACAATGTCCACCGGCAAGAAGTGATGCGGTGTCCGCTGCCGAAAACCGGAAGCAGAGTGGCGTCCCTCACCGGAACAGATGCGGACTGATGTCACGCAAACAACAAAAGTTCAGAGATAAACAGGGCAGAAAAAACAGTCCGGAAATAAAATATATAAATACTCCCACAGAGCCGGTCCAGGCTGACGCTATCCTGCTGGGTCAGAGTCTGGCGGAAACTTTTTGTCAGCGATGCGGGGATAAAAGAGACGCAAATGCAGGATAACGTGAAAATAAACAGATTTAATAATTGAAACAACAAAACAGGACCACAGACTAGACACAAGGCGACACACAAGCACGGCTAAATAGACATGACAATTAACACATGAGGAACAGGTGTGCAGAGGTGGGGAGGAAGAGACAAGGGCGGGGCAGACACGTGAACACCGAACATCGCACATAAACACACATGGCCAAAGTCCAAGCTGGATCCTGACAAGGAAATGTTACCACCATCCCCCTGCCCAACCCAAGTAAAGGACCAACCCCTGAGAGAGCTTATAGAATACACTATACCCCTCAGAAAACCAGAAGGGGAATACCTCCAGAGAGTAAATCAATAAAAAGCTATGGTGCAGGAACAAACCTGACTCTGTATGACTGGAAAAAGTTCACCACTCCGCAGAAGTGCAAGAATCAGCAGAAGAGCAAGAATTTCAACCCAGGTGCCCAAAGGCAGAAAAATAACATGTTATGCTCCTCAGCAACCTGCACCAAAAGAGTCAACATTGGCAATAACCAATGCTCAGAAATACCAGCGAGCAACATTCTAGTCATCTGCCTCTCTAAAGAACATCCAGAAATGGACTATAACCCCTTGCCAGTTTTCGCTCAAGTGCTGGTCCCCAAGCTTTTTAAGGACCTGATTGAGTCTATTTGTTGAGGGCAAGAATTTGATGTTTTTGTGCATATTATGGTCTGTTGATTCAATGGGGTGCCTGATTTAATAAGTTTGCTTCCAGCATGGCTGATGAAATGTCTCTAAATTAAAATCTTGAGCCATGTTTTGCACCCTTTAGTGATACGCATATAGGAACACTTAATGTGTTAGCATTAAGAATTTTGATGGTGGTTATAGGGAATTGATGAAAATACATATGGATTGCTTTTAGGTGGGACTTTGGGAATTTATGCAGCTCAAGAGCTTCTGCAAGGTCAACTACATGATATCAGAGATAAACACAAACACTGGTTTGACCCTAAAATGGCTATATTTCAGAAATTTATTAGCGATTTAAAAAAATGTTAAAAGGATCTATAAATACTCACTCATTGGGCTGCCCTGAATGTGTCTGTAGGCTCACACAAATCAATTTTTCTACCGTTCAATTACATGGTGTTCACATTTATTTTGTTTAATTTGGAGCTATTTCCAAAACTTCAGTTGCACAGAAGTAGGAACTGCAAATACAACTCTTTCAAATGCAGTGCAGAGGCAAAATGATATTGCTGGAGAAGAGAACAGCTGGACAAATGCATATAACAAGTGTGAAATATTTACAAATGATTGTTTTTGTTTTTTTGGAGGCCCAATGAATTGCAATGCCCAATGCTTGTGTGTGTGTGTGAGTGTGAGTGTGTGTGTGTGTGAGTGTGCGTAAAGTTTGTTGGTAGATCAGATTTTGCCCCCAGTTGGACAAATGCATCTAACAAGCGTGAAATATTTACAAATGAGTAGCTTTTGTTTCTGGAGGCCTAATGAATTGCTATGCCCAGTGCTTGTGTGTGTGTGTGTGTGTGTGTGTGTGTGTGTGTGTGTGTGTGTATCATCATTTCGGTAGATCATATTTTGCCCTCTGCTAGGCAAAGGTATATCAAAAGTGAAAAATATTTACAAAATGTGTAGCTTTTTTTTCTGGAGGCCTAATGAAATGCAATGCCCAATATGTGTGTGTTTGTGTGCATGTGTGTGTATGTGTGTGTGTATGTGTGTGTGTGTGTGTGTGTGTATGTGTGTGTGTGTGTGTATGTGTGTGTGTATGTATGTGGCATCATTTCAGTAGATCATATTTTGCCCTCTGCTAGGCGAAGGCATATCAAAAGTGTGAAATATTTACAAATGTTTGGCTTTTTTTTCTTTTCTGGAGGCCTAATGAAATGCAATGCCCAATGTGTTTGTGTCTGTGTGTATGCAGGTGTGTGTGTGGGGTGTGAGTGTGTGTTTTGGGTACGTGTGTTAGTGGACATTTTACGTGTGCATTTTTGTGTCTGTATGTACTGCATGTTCATTGCGCTGAAAAGGGCAAAAGTGTGACCTATTGTGGCCGAGTCAAAATGACCCAAGCTGTTCCAAAACGCAAATTATATATTGTTCTGAACACATAGTTCAACGAAAATAGACAAAATTAATTTTGCTTGCAAAGTTCATAATTTGGAACAATCCTGCTAAATTTCAGGCAAATATGTGGAAGAAAACCCAAGTTATGACACATTAAAATCTTCCAGCCGGGTCAAAAAGACCCAGGGAAAATAGGAAGGTTAACAGGATTCTGATTGCAAGTCAGAAAGAGCTACTCTTAAGCCAGTATAATCAAGATTTTCCTGAGAAAGCTTACATTTGCAGCATTTAGCAGATGCCCTTAACCAGAGCAAAATCCTAAAATGCTTTTCATTCTCTATCACTGAATATATCAACACTGGTTCAACTAAGTCACAGACTTGTCACTTGACACAAACTTGGGAAAAATTACCGCACAAATTTTGAATATATAAAAGCAAACGTGGAAAATAATAGCTAGTTTCAGAAACAGGTAGGTCTTCACCCGTTAATTAAAGGCAGCCAGTGAGTCAGCTGCTCTGACACCCAGGGAAAGTTCATTCCAACACCTCAGAGTTTTGATTTATAGCTGTCTCTTAACCTGAGATACAGTGTGACCAGTCATGCAGTGGATAGAAGAGCTAGTAGATAGGAGGAAGCATGGTGCATTGCAAGAAGTGATATGAACTTTGTGGGCATCCTGTTTATCTTTGGTTGCATAATCCTTGCCTATGATTCAGGGAATGTTAGGTGTACCTACTCTGTACTCAAATGCCAAAGGGTTACTCTGCAATGTCTGGTTTTGCTGTCTACTGACTGCTTTCACTAGTGTTGGGCCCTTTAACTTTTCACCCTAACTTCGGGTCCCACGTCTCTGAACAGTGACTGTAGTGCAACTTTGCTGTTGGACTTTCCCTCTGCTACAATTTACCAGAGGTTTGCGAGTTCATTAAAGAAATCATCTCCCACCTACAACTCTCTCTGAAGGCCTTTGGGTTGGATTCTGTATTTCTGCACTATGAAGTTATACATTATTTATTTTCAACAAGAATATGCTGTGGTGGGCAGCTAAAAAAAAACAAAAAAAACAAAAAAAACTATTGTCAATTGGTTTCATATTAAGACAAGACCTTTATTCTAAGATTGGCAAATATTTATAAACACTTACTTATCATATTACTTTAATATATCCAATTACCTGTGGTAAGAACAATAAGGGATTTCTATATAATTCATCCACCACAGATGCCTCTCTCACATGAAAACTTGACAGTTCAATATTCTTACCAAGCACTTTGATTGGAGCATTGCCGAGGTAGATGACTGCCTTGGCAAAGGGAATGGTAAGTGTGATGTAGCTGTTGGGGTTTTTAAAGAGAGGACACTCGGGAAGAATGAGGTAGAGCCTCAGTGCCTCAATGTCCGGAGGAGAGCTGCACAGGTTGGGAATCAAATGCCTCCCTAAACAATCAGCAATCTAAATGTTTGGGAAATAAACAATTATGTCCATGTGCATAGTACATTTATAAAAATTAGGGAAAATAGTATTATGAACATTTTGCAAATGTGGTTGCTATTCTATTCTATTCAAAAACAATCGTGAGAACCTTTGTCAAACACTTACTTGTTGTGAGATATGTGGATAATCTGGCTGGATGAGTTTGTTAAAGAGGAGGCGAGCCATGTTCATGTCCACCCCAGAACATTTACTGCTAGTGCGATAATGATCTGGATGGCTGAAAAATGATAAATTACACAATACCAACCAAAAATTTAATTCACCAGTTTATCATAAAATTGACAAGTACAGAAACAGAATTATAGAACTTTAAATAAATACTGTATACAACACAGTAGACTATAGATATTACATAATATTGAGCATAAAACATGAATGATACTCCTAAACATTATTTAGATGTACAATCACTGCTGGTTACTTCTACAATTAATAAATGCTGACCCATTATATGTAATCCATTCCAAACAAAAAATATCTATATTTATGGCTAAGTGAAGCTACAGAATCATTTAAAAAGTAAAGGATTACCTTGTAGAAAGAAAACTCCCATTTAAACAACTTGCTGAGGAGAATATATCATCGATCTCACTATAAAAAACAAAAAGAAAATATTTGAAAGCTGGGCAAAACATAAAAAACGATTAAGTGACATGAATACAGAAGTGACTAGTTATAAAATAAAACTACTAATTTCTGTATATACTGTACACTGTCGTTTCTGGTGAGAGTCTTCCGTGACCGTGGCTCAGCCATTTCTGAATGAGGTCAAAATTCAAGCTTAAGACATGCTGATCGCTATGTCGTATTCTCAGATCATCTGGGGGAGGGCCATCCTTACAAAAACAACAATAAAAAACACAAAAATAAAGATAAACTCAAGCAAATTTAGACACCTAACATATTTCACACATTTTCATCATTAATATTTGATAATTATTTTAGTAAAGTTCTTATTAGTATTATTATTAAAGTTCTCATTAAAATGTATCATTATTAAAGTCTTCAAAATTACACTGGAGTTCAAAATAATCAATAAATTTGAATTAACTGCAAACATTGCATGGTGCACGAATTGGCACGAAGTGGTTCCCGGCCTTTTTAAGGAAGTCAAGTATTTGGTTAATTGGCTGCCCAGATGTGTTATTCCCTCTTTATTTCACTTATAAGGAAACAAACTCAACAAACAAAAAACCCATCAGTGACACTTTAAATGATTAGATGTAACCAACTACTTGGTAAATTCACAAAGAAGGATTGTACTGGTAAGCTCAGGAACAACAAAAGTAGAGGAAACAACTGTGGTGGAACACAGGAATTTTACTCTGAGTAGAAAAAAACATTTACAACTGTTGCCCAGACCAAGACACCCTAAAGGAAGTGGTGTATAGCTGTGTAAAGGTTAACAATCAAGAAAAGAGAACAACTCTACCAGAACACTGTGACATCATCATGGGCACTGCCACACAAAAAGGACAGAGAGAAAAAACAACACTCTTCACCACAGAAAAATAAACAATTTTAGGGAGAAGCTGTGGTGGTTAAGCACCCTGGCCAGCACCGCTGACAGAAGATCACAATCATTCAGCAGCAAAGTCAGTACCCTGACTGCTAGCTGTGGATGTGTTGTCTATTCTATGTTTATGCCTCCCTGCCCTCAATATCCTTAGATTCTATTTTGATGAATGACGCTTTCTGTTGGGACCATGGTGAATTCTGCTAATCTCTTTGTGCTCTTCTTCCATGTCCCATTCTCAGAGAGCTTGTTACAGTACATACAGTGTGTTTACCACAAAATATATACCAATGATAAACCTCAAAGGACTCATTAGAGGTTAGAATTTGAGGTTTGGAGGGGGCATTGGTACATGTAAATCTTATATTGTTTACCCATTTAAGATATATACGTACTCTCAAATTAAAAACATATTCAATATTTTATGTAAATTCCAATATAATGTAGTTAGACAGCTGAAATTTTTAATTTTACTTTTTAATGTTCAAATATTTGTGGACATGACTGGTGTACAGCTACATATTAAATTGTCTAATAGAAATGTCTAAAAGTCTTGAAATTTATTGAATAAAAGAAAGTTTGTTAAAAATATGCTTGCTAAAGCCTGCGGAATGTGCAAAAGAATGTTAAGATTAAGAATGATAATAAATTACATTGTAAAAATCAATGGAGTGCATAAAATAAAAAATAAAAAAATCAAGAAAGACAAAAACACTGTTTCAGTGAGTCACAGACAAACGTCTTGTGCTAATTTAAGTACTTCATGAAGATGTAGATCTTTAGACATTGTCTGAAACTTCCACTGACTCAGCTATTCTGAAATCTAGACAAAGTTATGTTCCAGGGGTAGAGATTGAAAACAGTTTGAATCACCTGGGATGGACAGCAGTTTGGTTTTGCTGCTATTAAGTTTCAGCTGATGAGCTGCCATCCATGATGAGACATGCTGAGATCTGGTTGGAAACATGAGTGTCTGAGGTATGGAATGTCTGGGTAAATTTATTGTCATCCACATAGCAGTGTTATGAAAACCCATGTGAGGATATGACCTCAACAAGGGATCCAGTACAGAGGGAGTACAGCAGAGGACCAAGTACTCTCCAATATAGCAGCACAACTTAGGTTTAAAAAACTGCATTTAGACAAAAGTTCTGGAACAATATCTAATGATAGCAAGTTGAAGATTTATTTGGTCATCATGCACAGTGCCATCACCGTTAACATCCCATAGCAAAAGTCTATCAGGTGGTGGAAGTGTCAAGATTTGGCAGCCACAAGACATGCAAAATTTGCAGTCATTATACCAGAATACTGTGCCTGAATGCTGGTTTACATTTTTGGAAAACACATTGACTACATATTAAATAATTTTTTTTTTTTTGCTGTCAAATAAAGTTTGTTAATAAAAATTGGCAAAGAGAAAAACAGTTATTATTTAGGTCCAGAGAAATAAAAACATACAATTAAAGAGTGCATTTTTTCTTAAAACTGTTTGTACATGTTAATTCCTTCATTGGAATGCTTTAATAGTCTCTTACAAGAAGACAGTGGAAATGGGCAAAGCTCTGGTCTCCTCCAGCATAAATCCTCTTCACAGTGTAGAACTTCTCAGTCTCTTAAATGGGTAATACAAACAACAATAAGTATATGAAAATTCATGAAGGTGCAGTAAACATCAGCATCAACAAGCATACGTGTACTGACCAGATTCTATTTGTGTTGGGTCATTGTAAGCTCTCCATTGGCCTTTTACAGGAGCAGGGCTTATTCTGTTGGAGGTGTGACGTGTTCCAAGTTGTCCATTCCCTCCAAGACCAAAAGAATCAATCTTGCCAGAGGATGGAATGAATGCTAAGGTATGCTGCCTTGTATATTAATAAAAATAAAGCATTACTGTAAATATAAATCCTGACTATCATGTTGGCCTGAAATAGCTAATATGTTCTTCATCATCTTCATTTTCTTATTATGCTCTAGCACTCATATTAATATTATTATGGGATGCTCAGATACTGCTTTCACACAATTTTAGGCCAAGTTAATTCAGAAATAATTATACACGATAGAAAAGCAATTAATACCAAGTATGATTCTATTCTAAAGGCATAGTCACAACCTAGCAAATAAATACCAGCCACCTGGTAAGCAAATAGAATGAAAGAAATGTTTTTCAGGACTCTAGCAACCACATGGGATATCAAAAGAACCATCTACCCACAATCTCTCACTTGTTATAATACAGAAACCATAAATCTGGAACCTGGTAACAGGCTGAAAACCTGCTTAGAACAACCTAATATCTCTCTTGCAGCTACTTAGAAACAGACTAGGAGTCACTTGGAAAACCTAAGCCTGGAAAATGTCCAGGTTATTTTTTCCCCTTAATCTTCAAAAGTCCAATTTTGATGAGCCTGTGTTGATGATGGCTTCAGTTTCCTGGCCAATCTGTTTACTGTGCCAATCTGCAGTCACTCCTCAACCTTGCAACATTAGAATGACATCCTGGAAATCCACAGCAACCACCTACTGTAGAATACCACAGCAACTGCCTACCAACCAAATAATATACCATAGCAACCAAATAACAAAAAAATTGAAAAGAAAAAGTACATAACTCTTTAACAACCACATGGGATACACACAGCAACTGCATAGTAACTTCCAAGCAACCACCTGAGAATCCATCACAACACCAACACCACAACACCCTAACAGTCCTGCTAGATTCCTGCCCAACACTTTAATCCAAAACCTTGCAATCACCTAGAAATACCACAGCAACTAACCAGCAACAGCCTAGCACATGAATACCTAGATGTTTTAAACTTTTTAACTCTATAACCTGATAATCATAAAGTAAGCAATCATCTACAGCACATATACAAAAATATTTGGACATACTGTCTACCACAGTATACTGAAGTTTAATTTTGTTCTTTAATGACCATAAGTGCAACATTTCTACTTTAATTTGTGGGTATTTACATCCAACATTGGGTGTACATTGTAGGAATTGCCACTATCTATATCTGATCCTCTCCTCAACCTACAAGAAAAGTTCTGGAAGAAAATTTTATAGAAAGATGAGCCAAAGATCAACTTGTACCAGATTGATGGAACTGCTAATGATCCTAAGAACCCCTTATCATTATTACTGCTAGGGGCACAGGATCCAATGTATTTATTTACAGATTATTCACAGAAAGTAAAAAAAAATAATTATAATTTATTTCCTGAATTACACTTCTGTAAGGCTGCTTTGTGACAATGGAAAGCACTACAGAAATAACACAATGTAATTAAATTGAAAAGCAGGACAATGATTTTGAAAGTGCACAACGCTATATTATTTGCCCTGATTCAGTCAAATGTTTGGGCTTCACAGTGTAGATGGACAACTATATTAATTGCCCCATATTACAAAAGTAATCCAATACTTTTTTATTGCAAAGAAGTTTAATTTTCTGCAATAAATTAATGTAATAACCAGATCATATAAATGACACTGTGGTAGATAGCTTAATGTCCAAACATTTACAGACTTAATTTTTATTGCTTATTTTTACATTTTTGTGACCAGTCTTTAAAAAAAATGATTTTTACTTATCTACCACAAGCTACTTGTGTCACAACATTCCCCATCAGTTCAAAAACCTTTCGTGGGTTTATTTCATGGTTTATGCTGTTGTGTCCAAGCTGGCCATAGCCACCTGCTCCAAATGTGAACACACCTCCCTCCTAAAGGAGTCAAAAAATTGTTAATAAAAAAAAATATATGCAATGCATTTGTCATGCTTGTGCAATTACAATCTGTAAGTACTACAATATGCTTCATAGAAATAAGAAAAGAACAAATAAACAAAGGCTAAAAGAAAGTTCTAAGTAACTGGATTGTCTTCTTCCCAGGGTTCATACAGGCACCATTTAACGAAAATCAAGGAATTTTAAGAACTTTTTACAGCACCTATTTTTTATTTTCAAGACCAACAGGGAACATATTGAACACCTGAAATATATTGAAAACATTCCATAGGAACTATCAATTTATACAAATAAAGATCATTGTAATACAATAAAACAGATCCATCCACAGGGGTTGCAAGCCAGTGACTTCTGTGCCGGTCACAAGCCTGGACAAATAGAAAGAGTTGTGTCAGGAAGGGCATCCGGCGTGAAAGGTGCCAAATCTTAACATGCAAATCGTCAGTGGGAATTCTATACAGGATCGGTTGAGGCCCAGGTTAACAACGACCACCACCAGCACTGTTGACCTACAGGGTGCGAGCAAAAATTTAACTATTGTTAGTCGAGGAAGGAGAAGAGGGAGAAGGGACCGGGAAAGGTAGAGAGCTGGCGGACATGATAGAGAGATGGAAGGTAGATATAATGTGTGTGCAGGAGACCAGATAGAAGAGAAGCAAAGTAGGTAATGTTGGAGTGGGATATCCGTCTAGTTATATTTTGCGCTGCAAATCCTCCATGACAACTTATCAATGCAGGCAAGTATCATGAGCACCTGATGTGAAAGTAGAAAGTCTACCATGTGCACAGTAAGTCTATGACCGTCCATCATTTTGGGTGGTTATTAATGTAAACACAGATACATTTAGATGCGTCTAACTCTGAATGTAAACAGACAGTCAAAAAAAGAATCTGATATAGTCAAAAGATAGAATCTGTGAATCAAGACTCGCAGCCTCAGACCCACCCTTACATTCCACATAAAACTATAAGAGGGAAGTGACAATTCAGTCGAACAGCCAGTTCTGAATTACGGCAGTTTGTGTGGGGAATGAAGTACATATTATTAAATAATCACAAAACTTTACCAACATTTTTATTTTTTCAGAGTGAGAACTGCATACAAATACTAATTTTAAGCACTTAATTTTAAGCACAATTTTAAACAAAACAAGATTTTTTTTACATTTTCCAAACCTTAAATTTTAGCACTTAAGCACCTTGTACAATCCCTGTTGTTTCCGTATTGCTGCAATGTTTGACAATTAATAAAACAACAAATCGATAACTCTTATTATAGATTTTTTCAGGTGTCTCACCTTTTTAACAGTGAAAAAATAAAATGCAATTTTACCTTTGTTAAAACAGCAGTGTGATTCTCTCCACAGCATATATAAACAACCCCCTGTGACCTGAGTGTCTTCAGCAAGGTTGGAAAACATCGATCTTAACAAGAAAAAAAAAGTCCTATTTTTAGTGCTGTAATAGACCCTAAGCCAATTACCTTAAATTAACTCACTTACCATTGTTATCATTTAAGCCAAGCTGGCCAAACTTGTTTTGCCCCCAACCAAATACAGCCCCAGACATTGTAAGAGCAAAGCTGTGGGCACCTCCTGCAGAGATCTGGGCAAATGGAATGCCCTGTAAAGACTGGATGACCTGAGGGGTCAAGATGCAAGGTCCTTCTTTCCCTAGTCCTAACTGTCCATATCTATTTTGCCCCCAGGAGAAAATATGTCCCCCTGATTAAAAAAAAACAAAACATAATGAAGCAATTTATTTTTCAATAAGAGATTAACATTAGTAACATCTACCAAATAGAAAAGGTAGATAAGACTATTTTATTCAGAATATCTAAATAAAAAGGGTGTGTGATATATAAATACAGATTAGTCGACTAATGAAATACATAAATACAGATTTAGTCTTTCTGGTCCTTGGAAAGCCATGTGTCTTCACACCCAGAGTTAAATTGTTTGTATATTTGTCAATATACAGTTTCCAACTACAGTACAAGTCTTGCTGGGCTTTAACAATACTAACCCCCAAAAAACAATGACTGAGTATCATACTTACTCCGAGAAAGTGCAAGTGAATGCCTATAACCACAGGAGACCTGAACAACATGGACCTCTGACAAACTCTTGATTGTTCTGTCGAGAAGGAAAACAAATACATATTACAATACCAGTTTAACTGAATTACTACTCATATTTGGAATTATCACTGTTAAATCACTCAATATAAAAATGTGGGAGGCAGATGGGTTTGTTGCAGCAGCCAAGCAAAAGGTTTTTTTTAAAAATAAACTATTTTTACACAAAGTAGTGGTGGTGTGCAAAATTTTCAGTCCAGAATAAAGTTCATTTAGTTGTGTAGACTGTTCTATGATACACATGGACCAACAAGAAAACTATCATTACGCTATTGCTGTGGGAAATGTGGGAGATTATCAAAGAGCATCAGTGGAAATTACCAGATAAATTTGTATAAAATGCACAAATAAAACCGTATGACTTGTGAATACAGTTCAAATGTGTGCAATTTTGGTTAATTAGTGCAATGCACACAATATGTTCTGTGCAAAAATTTGTCTGGGGTATCTAGTGTTGTGTAGAAAAGTCCAGAAAAATTCCAAGCTCTTTAGTTTTAAGTGTTGTCATGGTTGAGGGAATGGCATGAGAGAAGAAGCTCCTCCTCATTCTCTCATTGCTGGCCCTCAGGGAGTGGCAATGCTTCCCCGGATGCATCAAAGAGAAGCGTCCATTGTTTAGATGGCGGAGATCCTTTTTGCTGTAAATAGATTGCAGATAAGGAACACTGAGGTACCAGGGACTGTCCACTTTTTCCAATGGGGTTCACTTCATCCTAATGGCTGGTAACTCTGCTGCTTCATTCTTACATCTCTCATCAAGCCCCATTGTCATGCTGCCATTCAGGAGGAGGTTTATCTCCTCCATGTAAGCCTTCTCTTCACTATTAGAGATCAGGCCAAACTTGACAGCAAATTTGACAATGGTTGTAGATTTAGTAGTGGCCACACTTTCATTTATGTAGAGTAAGTACAGCAGGAGGTACAAGAGACAACCCTGGGGAGTTCCAGTGCTGAGGGTGAGGTAGGCCCACCTGTACTGCTTGTTGTCTGCCTGTCAGTACGTTGGAGAACCAGGGACAATAGGACAGGCTAAATCCAATGACCTCCAACTTGGTGAAGAGTATGGAAGGAATTATGTTATTAAATGATGAACTGTAGTAAATAAACAATATTTTTACAAAACTATCCCTTTATGTAGTTCAGGTGGCTCAGAGCTGAATGTAGGATGTGTGTGATGGTGTCCTTGGTATAGTGATTGGGATGGTATGCAAATTGTAATGTGACCAGTGTGTCAGTTAGTGAAGAAGCGATGACATCTCTGACCAATCTATCAAAGCACCACATCACTGAGGTCAAAGCTACTGCAGAATTTACAGAAAAGCTACTGAATTTCTCCGGGACAGGATTTTCACGTGGGGACAAATGACTGTTGCAGAAAGAGATTTGAAAACATTGATGGGAGATCAGAAAGTCACTCCAGAGAGATCATTAATTGCATCAAACAATGCTTAAAGATCAAGGAAAATGAGGACTAATGACAGATTGGCAGATCTGGCAGCAGGTAGCTTCTAAATGACAGCCAAGACCACAGTCTCTGTTGAATGTGCTTCATTGAACAAGATTGGTTGATATCTTGGGGGGGGGGTTCTGTGTGAGACAGAGAGACTGTTGAATAAAAACAGTATATTCAAGGATTTTAAAAAGAAAAGAAAGAAGTGATACTTGTCTTGATGTAGTTAATGATGTATGAGGAATCCAGAGCAGTTTTCTTCATGATGGGAATAACAGGTAGTAACTTCTAGTAACCTCATCTACCCACCTCGACTTTATCCTTCCACTACTCCTTTGTATTTCTGGTGCTAATTGAGTCCTGGATATCCCCACAGAACACTGCAATGGCTGCTTAATCCCCTGCCTATGCTTTGTCTCACTCACTACAAGAAACAGGCAGGGTGGTGGTACAGGTCTACTGTTGTCAAGGAGATGGTGTTTTACACCTCTCCTCTCGTCTCATTTAACTATTTCTTCTTTTAAAATGCTGTTTCAGTTACCTCTGTAATCTACTTAGTCATCATTGTCAACTACCTTCCTCCTGGTCCCCTGGGAGACTTCCATGAGGAAAGGGACACACTGATCAGCGACAGTGCTTGGCGATTTCAACCTCCCCTCTTACAAGCTTCAATCTCTTTCCCTCCTGATATTTCTGGACTCCTTCTCCCTGAAGTTCAACAGCTGCCTCCCCACACACAAGGGAGGAAATGGACCTGGTATTCACCCGTCCTTCCCCAGCTTCAGACATGGCTGCTACCCCACTTCACATCTCTAAACATCACCTGGTATCCTTCACTATCACTCTCCCTACCCTAGTTAAAACCAACTTTCAACAGCTCTCTCTTACCCATCAGAACCTCCACTCCTATCTCTCCTTCTTCTATAGCTTCTGGTAGTCTTTCATCTCTTCCTGACCCTGAATCTTTTACCTCACTACACTTGGACTTTGCCACAGACACTTTCCTCTCCTCTCTTTCCTCAACCATGGACAATCTTTGTCCTCTGTCCACTAAACCCAAGACGACGTATTGTTCTTCTCCTTGGCTATCAGATGTGTTGTGCAGCAATCGAAGAGAACTAAGATCAGCAGAGAGAAAGTGGAAGAAATCACAATTCAATGCAGATCTTGCCTCTTACCGCTCTAGGCCAAGTTCTCGTTAAATGTGACTTCCGCCAAGACTTCCTTCTACAAGGAAAAGTTTGTAGCTTCTGCACAAGACCCTCATAAGCTCCACAACAACATCTCTTCCCTACTCAACACCCCTGCACCACCTGCTTCATTCTCCCTGACTGCTGAAGTCTTTTCTTCTTCTTACACTGAGAAGATTGAGAAAAACTTTCATACCTTCATTACTGCCCTGACTGCACTAACATTTCACAGCCAGGCTTTCCCTACTCATTCATTTCTTCCCTACTCAGTCACATTTCTTAAATGCAGCTCATCTCGTCTTCCAATCCTACCACCTGTCTACTGGATCCAATCTCTTTCACTATGCTCCAAACTATCTCAATAGACCTTCTGCCCTGCACCTGGTCAACTACCTTCAAGAAAGCAAGGGTTATCCTTATACTATTGCAAGGGTTATCCTTATACTACTGCAACTCACTTTTGGCAATTTGTCCTCTACAA
Organism: Tachysurus vachellii; assembly: GCF_030014155.1. Lineage (NCBI taxonomy): Eukaryota > Metazoa > Chordata > Actinopteri > Siluriformes > Bagridae > Tachysurus > Tachysurus vachellii. Next base: position 7,820,164 of record NC_083465.1, on the reverse strand, counting down.
ATGATCCAAAATGCAGCTACATGACTTGTTTTCAAACTACCACCCAACTGCTACGCTCCATCCACTGGCTTCCAGTAGCTGCACACATTAAAAAACAATCCCTCTTACATTAAATCTCTTATCACAAATCTCTTATCACATGGGACCTCGATCCCTCAGATCTACCAGCACTGCTCGATCGGTCCCACTATCTCACTGGGTAAGAGGTGGGTATACAGCAAGACCCTTTTCTGTTCTGGCACGAAATTGAAAGTGAAATTAACTTTCCCTAGATGTCTGAACAGCTGAGCCACTGGCTATATTCAAATAACAGGTGAAGACCTACCTCTTCCTACTTGAACTAGCACCTTTTCCCCTCTTGTTTGTTATGTGCATGTTAAAACAACAAGAAGAATTTTAGGTTGATGGTATCCTGTCTGTAACCTAGTGAACCAGTGTTATTCATCAGTAGAGAACTTTTCTATGCCACTCTGGATAAGGGCATCTGCCATATGCCATAAATGTAAATGGTCCAGGGTTCTTTTCCCCTTGTGGGGCAGGTAATACCTTGGTGAAAATTTGGCATTGCACTTTTGAAAGTGGGGCTGTTGAAGTCCCAAACTACAATGAGTGACTGTCCAGGTGATAAGTCTATAGTGAGAGCCTCATGAGGTTCACCATGCATTGTCCATGTCATGGAATATAAATAGCACTGACTTTGACCAAGATGAATAACTGAGATAGGCTTAAACATTTACATTTGATGGTCAGGAGGTCCAAGGTGTAAAAGTGGAAAGATGAAGTGTGAAAGGTAAAAGCTGTTTTAATATGTTGCAATTTCAAAATAGAGATGAAAAGGGTTCTGACAAATGTTTTTTCATACACTGTAAATAAAAGTTATCTGTGTTTTACTTAACTTTTATAAAGTGTGTACATTTTATTTTGAAGCAAACAGGGACAATAAAATGAAAATTTAACAATAGATTTCTTCAGTTTGTTAAATAAGCTTTAGTGTATTTTACTATTAGTCTGTTTTAAATCATGAGTATAGATGCAAGTATTTTCCCTGAGACAAGTAATTGTAATTTTATGGAAAAAAGAGGTATTTCACCTGGGCACACGCATACATTCTTCCATGCTGGAAAGGCCAAGCTGTCCATCAGAAGCCTGTCCCCATGCAAACACTTGCCCTTTGTCGCTTAGAGCAAGAGTGTGAGCTTCACCACAAGATACCGCTACAATGTTCTGAGCATCAAGTGCCATTACCTGCTCTGTATAATAAATATGCAAAAAGGATATATCTGTTAGTATCCAATAAAAGCATTACAAATCTAAAATGTGTTCAGCTTCATCCAATTTGGATGTAAATAACCTCAAATTAATGCTTAAAGCTTATACATAGCTAATCACTAAATTATTTCTAAAGTTCGAAATATTGTGATAGCTAAAATAACAATGTCAATGTCCAAATATACAGTGTCACTTGAAACAATCAAATCAAACAAAACAAATATACTTGGTAATTCTTTTATTCAAAAAAAAACTTTTCTAATATTAGATATCTGTAATTTGCAAAAGTATGTGAACCTAATTAGTATTTAATTTTAAGGACAGATTAGAGTCCTTCTGTTTTCAATCAATGGGATGGCAATCAGGTGTCTGTGAGTGCCATGTTATATTTAAAGAATAGGGATATATCAAAGTCTGATGTTCACAATATGCGTTTGTGTGAAGGAATGGGATAAAGTTCTTACAAGTCATTGTGCAGAACTGATCAAAAGTTACCGGAAGCTTTACTTGCGGTTTTTGCTGCACAAGGGGTCAGAACAGATTCTAAAAACAAAGGTTTACATACTTTTGCAAGTCACAGATATGTAATTCTAGATCTTTTTTCAATGCTTAAATGAAGATGTATAATATTTTTGGCACATGTATTGGATTGCATTCACTTTGTTAACTAGTGACACAGAAATCAGGAGTTACAGTATCAAAAGCCAGAACAATTAAGGGCATGAAAAAGACTTTCAGAGAAATAAAAGTCAAAAAGGGAATCATTTCTATTGTGGGTGACATTTAACAGATCATATAAATCATTAGAGTATGCAAACCTATATTGAAAAAGGGATGTTTTGTATGATAAGTATCCTGGGATGAAAATAGGACCATGTTTATGATTACAGCATCAGTTCATTCAACTATATCCAAGCATGAAAACAATATACACAATCGGCAGCCAGTTTATTAGGTTCATCTACATTGTAGCTATTGTTGTTGGCTGTTTAGCAGCTTTGCCTTCCTTATAGGCGCATGCAGCTGAATTGCACTATAGCATGTGCCTGCACTGAAAGGTAGGTGTTTAGGGACTGAAGGTATACCATCTAAGCATGTAACCTCTCTCCCTACGTACGTTTATAAGATAAGCAGAAGTTGCATGTACTGCAAAACTGTAATTGTATTTCTCTGTTGTCCTTTACATATACATTACTGTAACTCAACTGTTACAAAGCCACAAGCTAAATTAAAAAACCCTACATATGATCTGGGCCTGGTTCTGCTGTAATTCTTTAAGCAACATTCTGGCAATTCCTTTAGGTGACTTTTTGAATGCCACCCATACATGAAAATGGTGCCTTAGAACCACTGTCAAACAGACATTATGTGAAAGTTGGTCCATTCTCAACAGAGTTATGACTCCAGTAGTGTTAGTGACCAGATAGTGATATGTAAGTGCACACAACACTGAACAACAGAGAGATAGCCTATAGCTTGTGGCTTTCATATCTTTAATTGGTTTTGACAGCTAAAGGTAAAAGGTTATGGTCAAATTTCACCTTAAAACATAATAATGTTGTTAGTTTAATGTGAGGTCAAAAGGTCATATGGTGGTTATATCTCAAACTATATTTTGTCATTTAAAAGTCAATGGCTAATGGATGATGACCAACAGGGAGCAACAGGATCGGTTAACAATTACCACTTGAATGACACAAACACAGACACACGAACTCTGGTAGTAAAACCCCAACTCAAATACTATTAAACTGATGACCATCAGAGTGCCATAGAGTCTCTGATAGCAATTAGCTCTTGAAAGAAACACACACATGCACACCAACACATTTTTCTTTCAAATACTTTCTCTGTCTCCATGTGCAATATTGGTGATTCTTTGAATCTATGGCAATTCTTTGCAACTATGGCCACTTGTCCTGATGCACCAAAAAAGGTGAAATTTACTTTGGGAACATTTTAATGAATGTGATTTTAATTTTAAATCATTTTAAAATTTTAGAGAATGAAAATATTTATTATTGGTCATTGTCAAATGAATGTACAGTCTGCTTTTTTCAATATAGAATCATCAGTCATAGCACATTTCAGGTTCTGGACCAGGTCACATTCACTGGAGCAGTGTTATTGAGACCATAGCATTTGACTGTTCCGTAAATAGTATTAGGACTTTGACTACATTGTATAGAATAGATTTCTTTTCACCAAAAACCTGCAAACAATGAGCCACATAGGGAACTTGCTACATCTTTGAACATCACCCTCAAATACTTGAATAGTTGTGCTATGGTATAAAAAATTAGCATTGAAAATACCCCGATATCATCTTGATATCAGCTTTGATGAAAATCATCGCCTATTGATCCAAATGCTTAGATTAATAACAGTGTAGAATAATTAATCATGACAGATTCAATAACACCAAGTTAGTAGAAGAGTTCATTTTTACTTAGTGACTAATGTCAACAGCTTTGCAGAATTTTATAATTATGTTTTAGAGGTTCTAAACAGTTTGATAGATGTGGCAAATAATTTCGTCAATGGATGCCATCATCATTGCTGAAAATAAAGTTTACACACTCAATTAGTCATCATGTGGTCAATTAGTCAATGGGTCTATTAATTTGCAGTCTAATGAATTAAAAATGCTGTTCAAAGTAAATAGGAAATTTTATGGACAATTCACTGAAATTAGTAACTGAAATAATAAGGTTTGCCATGATCCAGATTGTTAAAACGTCCTAAAATCGTATCCAAAGGCCTGTTTGTTTGAGGTTATATGAGTCAAAATACTGTTTTCACAAACATAAAGCAAGACTTCAGTTGAGCAGTTCTTTGTGTGAATCATGCTTCTACTGTAGTAAATGCAATACCATGACATATCAGAACCCTTGTAACCATAAAAGATGTGTATGCTCTATGGTAATGTGTAAATTCAGTGGTGAAAAACATAGCTGTTTTATTAAACAGGCAAAGAAAGTAAAGGGAAACTCATATAGCTGTTTTTTAAGATGTTCGGACATAACAACAAGAATGACTTACAAAACATGCAATATACAAAGGTGTAGCCAGGTTTGGTAACTATTTTGTAGACAGTTACTGTGAAGTTGGTCAGAAGTGAAAGGCAATTGAGTTTCTTAGATGTTTCTATCGTGGTTGTGATAAGTGTTTTCTTGCCACTTTCTTATGGTTTCCAAAACATTGCAGTTAATCTCACCAAAAGATCTATGGCTAAACTTGCGTTAAATTCACTTTGGGGTAAGATAACAATGACAAAGACTGGACAGGTCTTTTTTGAATTAGGATGTTGGACTCATGTAGTACAATCTGATGGACCAAATGCATCAACATTACAGTATGTGTACACTTACACATACACCTCCATTTTAAAATGTAGGGAAGCTGAACGGATGGTGCATTTGAACGATTATTTGGGTGGATTTACCAGCGAACTAGATGGCCCTTATAGATACATTATGTATTACATACAGTATGAATTCAAAACTATGAAAGCAAAAACAATATGGAAAGTTAAAGTCATTAATCTAAAATTCACCAATTTTAAGTCAATTTATACATTCGTTATTTAAAATCACTTACTGAGGTTTTCTAGAAAAGTAAAAAATCCGGACCAATTCAGTAAACTTAAAAAGCATGATCAAATCACATGGAATAAGAATAAAAGTATTAATTTTATATACATACATACATACATACATATATACATACATACACACACACATACATACATACATACATACATATATATATATATATATATATATATATATATACACACTGTACATACAAGTAAAATAAAAAATAAGAATAAACATACATAAATGTATTACATAAATAAATGAATACATGCATTTAAAGTTTAAAATTAATTAAAAAAATGTTAATTTAAGCTTTAATATCTTGTCTTTTTGCTATTGACTTCTGACCTGTCCAATTACTTGTTGATTTGGCGCTCTTTCTCGAAAACAAAATACATCGCTGTTAACTGCTGAAATTTAACTCCACGTGAATTCTGGTGAGCAAATGTAAGCTCATTTTGTGAGGTTAAAGTGCAATAATTGTTGTAGTTAAACGCTGTCCAAGCTGGAATAACTAGGACCACTTTTTGATCATCAGTGTAGTGATGTGCCTGGTCGGTTTGCTCATTTGAAAAACCATATAAAGAAAGGTCATGCTGTCCACTGAGACAAAAGTTACAAAAGTGCGTTTCAAATCAAGTAGGGCTGTAGCTATTTACACACACACACATATATATATACATTAATCAGAATATAAAAGTCTCTCTCTGAACGTGTGTGCTTTAAAAGTCTTTAAAGGAACATGTGATTGCAATGAAGAAAGGTAAACATATCAACATGCTCAGAACTGAGGCTTGCCCTGCACTTTGAAGCAATGTTTCCTTTGGACATTTTCTGTCGTACATTGATATCGCGCCCTTCCATTTTGCAGCCCGCAGGCACCCTCAAATCAAAAGACCGCTAACTCCTCGCCTCTCCTTCCACTTTGACGTAAGCGCAACAAAAAATAATTGCAGAAGAACGTGACGTGATCTTTAAAATGAATTAAACGAGGCTTTGAGGCAGAGGAATTTGCCTCGATTAATTTTGTAATCGAGTTATTCGAGGAATCGTTTCAACCCTAAAATCAAGTGTTATTTAACCTCCCATATGTCTTACAGGAACTTTTAATTTAACACCATTGATCTTTTGCATCAACATTCTGCACCCGAGATTAGAAAAGTTTCAACTGAACAATGTCCTACAGTTTCTAACCAGGATGCAAATACAGCATCAGAAGCTGAATTCGGCTCATGTCAACATTCTGATTATCTGTATTTAAGAAATGTTAACTTATTTTATCTGAAACTGCAAGGAAAGTTTCTCCTCCCAATATCCATGAATTCAAACAAACATACACTTTTGCAGAATGATTTGTCATTGCCTGAGGAAACTATTTCTAAAGTATTTGCTAAAGTGAAAGAATCTGACTTGTTTTTTGAGTACTCAAGGTGTCAAGTATTTAAAAAAGTATTCAGCTATGTTGAGCCAAAAGGAATACTTTTAGATAGACATGAGAATCAGAAAGAGCAATATGCATACCATGTACTTGTGAAAGATACATTGCAGATTTTGTTAAATTCAGATACTGTGAGGAATTACATTTCGATGCACTTGTCTGAAAAAAATTCTGCTGACATTCTTTGTGATTGCACAGATGGTCAAACACTCAAGTGCAGGGACCTCACTAAAACACAATCCAAGCCTCCAGCTATTGCTCTATCAGGATGCTATTGAGGTGGTTAAATCTTTAGGCTCTGCACATAAGAAGCACAAAGTTTTAGCTGTTTACGTTTCTCTTGTCAATTTGTTAGCTCATCTTAAGTCAAACACAGAACATATGCAGCTGGTTTTGTTGTGCAGAAAGAATGACTTTGCAGACTTTGGCAATGAAAGTATTTTCTCAAAGCTAATTGCATAGCTGAAAGACCTGGAGGAAAACAGGACTGCTTTGTCAAGGTCAGTCTGTTATAGAAGGCAGTCTTTACTGCATTGCTAGAGATAATTTAGGATCACACTATATTGGTGGATTCACTGAAAACTTTAGTCAGGCCTAGTATTTTTGCAGATACTATCTAGTTACTAAAGAGGAAATTCAGAGTGTTGATGGTCTATGCGGTCCACTACGCACTGTTGAGGGATATGATTCTGCCGTTAAGCAGTTACAGACAGAAGATACTACAGAGGTTCAAGGTTCAAGTATTTTGTTAAGAACAAGTGGTTCATTTACCCAATTCTTAACTGCTGAATCTGTCATTTCAATCTCAAAATCTTGCAAAGTAAGTCCGCATGACCTTAGGCTGGCATGTCAGGCTATTCAAAATCTACCTGTTATACTTGGTAACAGAGTGCTTGATACTGTACTGAAGTTTGGCAATTAACACTTCAGCTAAATGACATTTTTGAAAATTTCAGGGTCACGGGTTGCTTATTTGGAAGTCCAGAAAAGTCTTTCCAGAAGTGAATCTAAAACCCAAACCTCATTATCTGTGGCATTATCCAGGTCTGATGCTTCAATTTGGTCCGTTCATCAGATTGTAAACAATCAGATTTGAAAGTAAGCATAGTTAATTCAAAAGATGTACCAAACATTTAAATAATTTCAAGAACTTGTGTCCTTGTATTCAAGAACTTGTATCCTTGTATTGTGTAGTTGTATTCAAGAAGGGCCAACAGGTTGTCATTAAAAATGATGACACAGTGGAATTTGGTGAACTTTTGCTCATGTTTATCACAGGAGAGCAAGTTAAATTATTGACCAATGTGTTCATAACAGACCTTCTTCCTGAGTATCATTTGTAGTCGCTAAGAAACAGAAGTGAAAGGATGGAGTGTCTGAAATTTGAGGACTTGCCAGACCTACTTTTACCCATTGACATCTTACATGATGCAGAATGAAGAGTAGTTACACTGAAGTCTAGCATTGTTCTATCATGATGTATTTCTGTTTTAGTCATGGATGAATCACAGCAAAAGAATGTAACCAGTGTAATTGCTGAGGTACTCCATGCTCTTTCATCTTCTGTGCTGCAATCAGTTGTGGACATGCAGAACTCGCTTGGAGTAACAACACCTGAAGAGTTTGAGCATGTTCAAGAACCAGTATTATGACCCATTCAGGCCAGAACACTGGTGTCTGTCTGGGGCCAAAATAGTAAGTAAATTTTACGACATGACTTCATAATGTATGCATTCTTAATCTAGTTTCATAAGTTATCAATGAAGGGTACATATTTTCCTCTGTCTTTGTAATACTGTTTATAACTCATTAACTTCTACAGAAAGCATTGGTGATTGTGTACCCTCATTTTCGTCATCCTCATCACTTCTTGTCAAGGCTTCCAAAGTTTCTTCAGACTGGGCAGACAAGTTCCATGGCAGAAGCTTCCAGAAAAAATGTATTCAGTGTTTAGAACAAAAGAAGACACTAAGTCCTCAATTACAATTCAATTCAATTAAATTGATTCAATACAATTCAATTCAATTGTGGTTTCCGATATGTTGAAATTATGCAACTGTTCCAGAAACAAATTCAACAGCCATTGCCAAAATGATACCCAGCATCATTGGAGGATGTTATTGGAGGTGATATAGTTGGTTCAGGGTATCATTCGTTGGTAAAACAGTTTTAGAATTGTGTAGAAAATTTAGAATTGTGTAGTAAAGTGATCCTATGTGCCAAAAAAACCAACAGAACAGAAGACTGACACAGTTAAGATTCCTGCTGAAAAAAAGGCAGCAGATCAAGACACTTATTGTTGAGTTAATTGGGAAATATAATGTATGCTGCTCAATGAGACTAAAGAGGGCCAGTTGGATAAACAAGAACAAATGAACATTACGTCTAGAATATGGCTGGGCGATATGGCTGAAAACTGTATCACGATATCAGAGTCGATATCGATAATTATTGATATTTTTTATGAAAAATATTACATTTAAACATTTTTATTTTAAACTTAACCTTCATCTGATCATAATCCCCTCAGTTATTAAGACAGAAATGTCAACAACCATGGAAAACTCAAATAATTAAAATGTAAACATAAGTCTAACGTCACAATGAACACTTAATTATCTCTTAACATTTAAGGTGCAAAATGAAAGAAAATGTAAGAAATGCTTAATAAAGTGTAACAAAATAGTACAAAGTGTTAAATATAAACAGAGAAACCTGAGAATTTAGTGCAAGTTTAGTGCTAGGAAGTGTTTTGTAAACATAAATAAAACTGAGGAAGACTGAGATACATCTGTAATATAAAAAACAAACCTGATACAGTACAGTAACATTGAAATATAAAACCTGCAGAAATATGAAAAAGTAACTCCAAGTCAGAGCTGATCCTGACCTCCCTGGGGCCCTAAGCAAAATTCTGCTAAGTTGCCCTTGATCCCTGATGGATATTATTTACTGAGGGATGTGCATTCATATTGACCTGGCATTATGCCCACTCCAATGTAAATCCATTGGTTTCCATATACCATTAACATTGTTGTAACCTTGATTGAGAGACTATAAACATTGTCATTTAGGAGTGCTATCACGCTACTTTTTGTACTGGTCCCCACACAGAAGTTGCTGCTGGAAAGCTAGCAGCACTGGCAGCACTGCACAGCTAATTTAGCTAGTCAGATAAAGACTAGAGACAGAATCACATCAACTTAACTTTACTGTAATTTGCTCTTGCTGACATCAAACTTGAAGAGAACACAAGTTTACCTGATTGCTGTTCTCGCATTTCACTCTCATTTTGTTTCTTTTTTCTCTTTTCATGGCCAGATGGATAGCTCCGCTTTATATTGTCATCTACACAGTGAACATTAACTGAACATTACATGTGCTGTAAAATGAGGCAGGGGGAGGCGGGGCCTTGCAGGGCCCTACGCAACTAGCGTAGTGAGCGTATATGGCCGACATATATATATATACACGTCAGAAGAAAACAGAGGTTGCGAAGCAAGTTTGGTTGCATTAACAAAGGCACTCCCTCTATGGTAACCTAGCAAGGTAGGGAGTGACAAGCTAACAGCCAATCATGTAACAGTATCATGTACTTAAGTAAAGTTGGCCGCATATTCACAGATTGGAGTTTCCCCGAGTCAATAACTCCTGAGCTAAACACTGTTACTACACAAATAACACCTCTTTTATATCGTAATAATGTAGAGAGGCAGCTACAACCCAATTTTCCTCAAAATCAGCTTTCCTGATTTTGTAGTGGTCGCTTTTCAGGTTTTGCACTTTGCAGATGGTCCCTTGGAATCTGTCTCTCAGTGGTCTGCACATAGAGACTTGTGTATTTTGTCCACTGCGGAGGAAAGCTGATTTTGAGGAAAATTGGGTATGATAGAAAAGAGATGTTATTTGTGTAGTAACAACGTTTAGCTCAGGAGTTATTGACTCGGGAAACTCCAATCTGTGAATATGCGGTCAGCTTTACTTAAGTGTATCAAGTTTGGTTGTGCCATATCGTTGTCTCGTGCTTCAGTAACCGGCGACTGATAAGCAGAAAATAATCCGCAGCGAGCAAGGAAATTGTAAATAAAAGAGGAAAAGTATAAGTCTGACCGTAGTCAGACCAATGTCGTCTGCAATTTTATGCAAGACTGTCGTCCCCACCAAGACTTGTAATACCACGAACTTGATTTACCACCTTATCCGCGCTCACCCTTTGGAACACAGCCGTATTCAACCAACAACATCTGTAGCTGCAACACCGCACAAGCAGCACTAACACACACACACACACTTTTAAAGCAATGGTGTCCAGACCAGAAGCATCCCTGAGCTCTATGTTTATATTTAACACTTTGTACTATTTTATTACACTTTATTAATCATTTCTTACAGTTTCTTTCATTTTGCACCTTAAATGTTAAGAGATAATTGTTAAGTGTTCATTGTGAAGTTAGACTTGTTTACATTTTAATTATTTGAGTTTTCCATTAGTTCTTAATAACTGAGGGGATTATGATCAGAGGACGGTTAAGTTTAAAATAAAAATGTTTAAATGTAATATTTTTTCCAGGTCCTTATTTTAAATGGGTCATAAATAATATCAATAATTATCAATATCGACTGATATGAAACACTGATATCGTGATACAGTTTTCAGCCATATTGCCCAGCCCTAACTAGTAGTGTATATTTACTCACTCGAAGCCTAAATTGTTCAAAAAGGTACTTTGGCTCCACAGATTGGTGCTGGGATAATCATGCTCTCCAGTGGCCCATTACCTGTTCCCATCAACCCTTACTGTGTCTTCTTCTACGGGCTTTGTTGTTCTTTAAATTACTACTTCCCAACATTACCAACTGCCACTCCTGCATCTGTCCTATTTGCTACAGTCTCTAGGTGTTGACACATTAATGCACATAGATGATATGCCCCTTCTGGTTGATAGGCAGTAAGTTCATAGTGAACAACAACAACTGATAACTAACCATTAAATGGTAAGATAACAGTCAAATCTTCAGGATTGTAGGTCCTGTGTTGTCTGTCTGTTAACAGACTGTTAAGGTTACTTTCTTCAGAAAAAGAGAGGTGTTGGGTATTTTTAGAATGAAACTGGCATTTTCTTCCTTCATCAAACATAATTCATTATTACTATGAATCATTTCTTCAATCAAATCGATGCAATTCAGTAAAAAATTATTTTGAAAAAATATGAGTGAATATGTCCAGTCAGGTCAAAGGTTTTGCTTTTAACACTAAACTGGGCCCTTTTTTAAAGATCTTCATTTCCAGGGTTTCTCTCCCATTGAGAAGACATGATGCTATAAGGTAGTTAACCCACACCTTCGCATCATTCGCCATGGTGTTCCCATCAGCATTCATGATTTTTCAGGCAAGTGCTAAAAAGTTTTGTTCAAGTCCAGCTAATCCCTACCGCTTCCAGCCACAAAGAACTCTAGGGGCCCATTGTCTGCCAAAAGCAGAGGTATTTCAACATAAGCGTAATTTCCAATACTCGTTTGGGTATAAGGGAGTGTGAAAATATCCAATTCAGTCTCCAAGAATGGGCTGTGTAGGAAAGCCATGATGTTAGAAAATATTCAGCTGCTTTTAGTCACTTTATTGCTAGAAGGATGGGAACTTTAGGGGAGTATGCATGCATGTGCTCGATAAGAACCGAAAATGGAATGTGGCCTTGCTGAGGTGATAACTAACCAGGGAGGGTGCATGAAAACACATATACACATACACACACACACACACCTGGTGTACAAAAAGAGCTGAAACACTAGAATTTGCCTCTTCACTGTGTTAAACTTTGACTGTATGGAAGACACCTTTTGCTGCAGCAAAATATAATTCTTTCTTTACTTCTTTGCTTTTATCTCTGTGTATTTTATACATCTAGATCAAAACTGCCACCACTAGAGATTCCACCGGGATCCCTCGTGTGTGCCAGTCTAGAGGCTGATTATTGATCGGACTGGTCCATAGCCAACCCGAAGACGGTTACTTGACTACATTATTTACTACGCAATTGACTACAAGTGGGAGAGATCTGGACAATCACGGGACTGTCCCAGCAACGGGATCCCGAGCTAAGAGGTAAGATTTTGATTTATTTATATTCTCGATTTTTCCATCTCCATTTCCATCAGAATCTTGGATTCTGGCCAACGGTTCCGGGAACCAGTAAAGCTGCATGAATAGTTCTGGGAACTGACGGTGCACTGCAACACATATGCTTTAATCTTGTAACTAACTTTCAGCAAGCTTTGAGGAAAGCTGCCGCTGCATGCTGACAAGCACAGCGAAGTGAACCTGCGCAGGTAAAATCAAACTAAAGCACTTAATAAAGGCGTTTGTCTGTTGATTGATTGTTGGGAGGAAAATAAAAAGAGATTACAGATATGTGTGGTGGAGGAAGCAAAGAAGAGAGTGATGATTTTTAAGGGCATGTAAACATCCTAATTTTCCATTTATGATAACCAATTATGGACCTGGTTCTGTATCGCAATATAGTATGTGGGTGATGGACTGTAGATTTCCATAAAAGTAGTTTTAGTGAAAGGCAGTTAGAAAAGTTGAGAGAGACATTGTAAGAGCACGAGACTTCAAAGAAAAGAGGAAAAAAAGAGACAAGAAGTAGATTGAGTTGCATATAATATGTGGGCAACTGAGGCCCAAACCAGAGCACGCAAAACAAACACACAAATAATTCACAATCTTCTTCATGTCAGTGTTTTAAATCTTTTGGACCCAGATGCCTGCCCAGACCAACACCTCAGGCACGCTCTCAGCCAAACATTAACCAACCACAAGCCTGTAACACTGCTGCGGCTTCTACACCCACCCAATGGACAGTTTATTCTCCAGCGGGATATTATACACCTGGGCGCGCACAAACAAATGCAGCTTTCAAAGGGGTGAGACCAGATGATCCTCTTTCCAGCACACTCAGGGAACACGATGATGAAACAGCTCTAGATGGCAGGCAGGCACGGCTCACTACTTCACCCAGACAGTAAAGAACATTTAGGTAAAGGTAGAGGAAGAGAACGGGGCAGACCTGGATTTCAGAGTGGATGTTTTTTATGAGGAAGTTCAGACCACTGGGCACATCAAATCTTGACCCAACAGATTTAATGGGCATCACTCAGAGATCAAAAAAGAGAATTCAAATTGTTTCTGTGTAGTTATGGTTTTTACACCTTAAGGGCGCTGGGACTGACATTCCTGATGCTCCCAAAGTAAACAGGGAGTGATTGCTCATTCTACAGGTGCTGGTCATATTATTAGAATATCATCAAAAAGTTGATTAATCCCTGTTCTTAATTGGCAAGCAAACTCGCCTGACATTAACCCCATAGAAAATCTATGGGGTATTGTGAAGAGGACGATGCGATATGCCAGACCCAACAATGCAGAAAAGCTGAAGGCCACTATCAGAGCAACCTGGGCTCTCATAACACCTGAGCAGTGCCACAGACTGATCGACTCAATGCCACGCCGCATTGCTGCAGTAATTCAGGCAAAAGGAGCCCCAACTAAGTATTGAGTGCTGTACATGCTCATACAGTACTTTTCATGTTCATAATTTTCAGTTGGCCCAGATTTCTAAAAATCCTTTCTTTGTATTGGTCTTAAATAATATTCTAATTTTCTGAAATGCTGAATTTGGGATTTTCCTTAGTTGTCAATTATAATCATCAAAATTAAAAGAAATAAACATTTGAAATATATCAGTCTGTGTGTAATGAATGAATATAATATACAAGTTTCATTTTCTGAATGGAATTAGTGAAATAAAATCAACTTTTTGATGATATTCTAATAATATGACCAGCACCTGTATGTGGAGGGGAAAATCTGCACAATCGTATCACAGAGTGCTCTGCTCTTGAGTCAACTAGAAACAGTGTTGGTATTTGTTTGACAAGTAATGTAATCACAGGCATTTCTTTAAACCTGGGCTCAATACAGTATATTTATCATAGGTTTTATTCACAAGTGTAACAGCAAACTCCAATTCTTTGCTAGACATTGAATTAGTGACAGGTGAAAATGGAAGAGTTAGCTTAAGCGTTTCTTCATTGCATTGCATAAAAGCTCAAGCTAACTGTTCCGGTAAGGAGAAACAAGTGCAAAAGGGCAATGCCTGCACTCTGAGCACCAATATACATGAATCACCCAACAGACATCCTAAACATCCTGTTACCGAGACATAAAAAGTTGAAATTTGAAGAGAGCACACCAGAGAGAACAGAGGACAAATTCGATGAGTGGCGTGAACAATTTCGAGACGTGGACTTTTCACGATCCAACACAAACTGACTATGATCCGGAATTGACAAATGTAGATGGATAAATTAGCTTTGCTTAGTTTTATTTTCTTGCATGCCATTGACCAAGGTCTTTCCCTCACAAAAATAGCAACATTTTCTTAAGTTTAGTTTTATAGCTTAAACTTATAGGTATGGTTTTGATGATTAATGTTTTGTTACTAATTGGAGTTATGCTTCTTCTCTTCCTATCCTTTCTTATGCTCAAACTAAAGGGGCCAACCCCACAAAAATCAGTATATCCAAAGTCTAAGCTTTACTTAATGAAGATGTCATTACAAAGCCCAAGGGAAAAGATGATGTCTGATGTTCCGTCTAAAACTGTCTTTTGAATGCCTTAATTAAAGATTATGTTAAAATTTTGTTTAAATATCATGAGTGTTTTTATATAATTGTTATGTGCTTTACAGTATTCTGTGTGTCAGACTAGGGAGGGAAAACAATGTTCCAACTGTTAACATTGTACGTGCTAGAAGGATGGGAACTCAATTGGCTCGACCATCTCTCAGGATAAGAGGCAAGTATAGTACAAGACTCTTTTCTGTTCTGGCACCAAGGTGGTGGAATGAACTTCCCCTAGGGGTCCGGACAGCTGAGTCACTGGCTATTTTCAAACGACAGTTGAAGACCTACTTATTCGTGAAACACTTCAACTAGCACTTCCTTTGAAAAAAACATTTTGAAAAACTTTTTTGAAGAAAAAAAACAACCTTTGAACAATGTTTTAGACTCATGGTATATTAAGTATGTAACATACTGAACCATAATGTATCCAATGATAGAGACATAAGCACTTCTGTACCTCGCTCTTGATAAGGGCGTCTGCCAAATGCCGTAAATGTAAAATGGAAATGTGGCCTTGCTGAGGTGATAACTCAAACATGTCTTCAGTAACCGCGGAGGGTGCATGAACACACACACACACACACACACAGGAACACACCTGGGGCACAAAATGGAGAGCTGAGGTCTTTTTAACCTTTTAAATGCAATCAATGCAAGTTCTGATCCACCCTGTTCCTGAGTTTGTGACTTGTTCATGTTGTTGCTCACTACATTGCTTACAATATCTTTGGCCACAGTTTTTAAATGAGGTTTTGCAATAGCAAACCCCTTTTTGAGGGAAAGGAACCACCATTCTAAAAAGGCCCTTGAACAGACCTCCTCACCCGCCACATACAAGGTGGGGTGGCGTGAAAAACCAGGCCATTTCCAGCCTGACTGACGTAATAATCCACATAGGTCTACAGATCAGCACAACCCCATCTATCATTTTTTACAGATGAAATAAATGTTTAGTGGGTCTGAAGTATAGATTATCTATAAACTTTCTGTAACTAACTGGTCAGAATCAGAATCAGAATCAGGTTTATTGGCCAAGTGTGTTGACACACACAAGGAATTTGGTTCCAGCGGTTTGTGACTCTCAAAAGTACAGACATAAATAACACTATACCATACAAACTATACAAGAAAATGCAGACGATGAGATAGAATATAGACAGAATGAGTATTAAATATGAATATAGAATATGACCGATCAGTTATGTACATAAAGTGTGGGAGTGCAAATAACAATATTGTGCAATATTATGAGTTTTGTACAATATATAGCAGCATTAGTGTGTGTAATATATACAGATGATGTGATGACTGACAGTCCTGATAATGCAGTACTTATAGATATGAAGCAGTGAATATAATTATGGTGAGTTGTTATTAATCAGGGTGATTGCCTGGGGAAAGAAACTGTTCCTGTGTCTGGCAGTTTTGTAAGCAAAGTTCTGTAGCGCCTGCCAGAAGGGAGGAGCTGAAAGAGGTTGTGTCCTGGGTGCGAAGGGTCAGTGGTGATTTTTCCTGATTCTCCTGATTTTTTTCATGGTATATCGTCGCTGTCGGGCGGACATTTCATATTTTTTCACATATCGATGCTATTGGTCAGTCCCCACGTGGGTCTGTTATTTTTACAAGTTATTAACCAATCTAAAGTCTTGAAAATAGCTTGAGCGCAAATCTCTTAACTCCATTGGACACTTCAACTGTCCACCTCTTCCTCACTCCGCAGCATATTTCTCCTCAAGAAGAGTCGCAAAGAATCAACATGTCTTCTGAGGTAAATGTCTTCAAAACACTGGGCGCAAAGAAAAAAAATTCTTGACCCCCGCTAGTTCTGGTGCTCGTCTGAGGACAGGAATTTAGTGTAAGACAATCCACTGCAATGCGGACTAAACCCTGTGCACTGCAGATAAGGTACGGCGTTTTTTTAATTTCCTGAAAAATAACGGTTTTGGAGATACGAGGATTCTGCCCGACAGCAACAATATGCTTGTTCTGATCTGATTTAACTTTGATTACTATATTGGTAATGTGGTTCTTGGTGAGCAGTAAATGTGGCTTATAATAAGTAATAGTGACTACCTTTTTTAATGTCACCTGATATATGTTCACATCTCAGTGACAGGACAAAGCTGTCACCAACCCAATGATACTTATTTATGTCTGTTTATACATACGCTGTGTAAAAACATGCATGAAAATCAGTGGTGTTGGCACATCTGTGTCATTCAAGTGCTAATTGTTAACCTATTCTGTAGCACTCTGTTGTTCAGCATCTTAAAGGAGATTTGGGGTTGAGGGAAAATTGATAGCAATATCTGTTCATTGTTCATTGAAAGGATGATTGTTTATGTGTCTAGCCATGTCTTGATAACAGAACAGAGGCAATAGTCTTCATTTCGTTGTACATCCATTAACATAATTACAAACAGCATTACATCCATCAAACATCAAATCTTTAGATGACAAAATGTAGTTCAGTATACCCACAATATACAATGAACTTTTTTTTTTTACAGATACTCGATGTACCTACAGATTTGTTCCAATTTATCTCACTATTTCTATTTACATATACATGCATATTGCTTTAGCTGTACCTGGTTTTTTGCGTGCTCTTTCATGCCCCAGCTGTCCTAAGTCATTGCAGCCACAGGTATACACAGTTCCATCCTCAAGAAGAAAAACAGTGTGTCTTCTCCCACAGCCTACACCTCGAACCATCTTCCCATTAAAGAATTCACATTTTTGGGGCTCTACAATGATTTCTTCATCAATTCCACCCAATCCAAGCTGACCATAGGAGGCATTTCCCCAGCACAACATGGTTGTGTCTTCCACTTCAACAAGTTCAAAAACCTGTAACATTACAAACACAGTTTAATAACAACAGGTAGGGTGAATCAATGTATATCAACCAGCAGCATGATTTTTCAAGATTCAATTTTATTTTCTCAGATGCTTACACAATACTTAGTAAATATTATTCTGTGTTTCGTAATGTTTTGCATCTTCACTGAAATATGTACGAAATAGCGTTGAATTTATCTGCAGGTTCGGAGTGAATTGTCACAAATGAGGACACATGGAATTTGAAGAAGAAAAAAAAAAAAAAAAAAAAAAAACAGTTCAGAATACATCATTTAGTTAGCAGATTCTCTATAGCACACTAGTCCGTTCATGAACGACAGTAGTACCAGTTCGCTCATAATCAGGTCGACCAATCTTGTTCAGACAAAGTATTTCTTCACCAAGTCCGCATTCTAGTCTTTAAATATATGACTTCCACGTATGAAAACACATAGGACTGCCAAATCAGTCTTTGTAAAAGCACCGTGCTTAATTAAACATTAATCAGTACATGAAAGTGAAGGAGAACCATTCGTTCACCTAAACGGTTCGGTAAAATCAGGTCTCTAGAAGTTTCTAGATCTAAAGGTGGCATACACGCAAAATCCATACACTGGTGAGCAGCATTCAAACAAAAATCGCTATTTGTACAAGTATTTACAGAGACAGTTTAGTCTATTGCTGTATCATCAGTTTTATGATGATATTTATGGTTAGCTATGTAACTGAATATTCCCGCATGTTAAAATGTAAGCTACAGATAAAAACAAATGCTTGTTTGGACGATAGGTGTATCTGAGATTACTAATTCTAATAGAATAGAATTACTGAGATATTAATTAAATTAATTGCACTCATTTATCGTATCGAATAACGGCGAAAAGGCACAAATACCCTGTATTAATGCGCGACTATTTTAGGATGTATAACTGTGTCACACAAAGCTAACCCAAAAAAGCAAGCAGCGAGCTTGTGCCCAGCGTTTTTCCTGGATTTGTGTACAAAGCACGATTTAAAATCGGTCTGTCTAACAAAATCGCCCCCTTTACAGGCCTGGCTATTAAAACCATTAACAGCACATTCAAGGATGCATTTATAAATAGATTTGCTTACCTGTTGTTAGTCAGTGGCAGCTCATCTATTTTTAACACCTCTGTAGGTGTATCATAAAGTGTATACGGATTATTATAGGCTTGAGAAGGGTTGTCCTGTCAACAAATTCCTATAACACCGTAGTCCATGATGTAAGCGATGACATCTGCAAATTCGTAAGTGGAAAGCTCGCGAAAGTATTTCTGTAACGTTCTGGAGATACAACGGATATGACGATAAGGTTTGTGTTTGAGTACGCGTTTGTGTTCGACTCGTAAGTTCCGACTTACCACTTCATTAATTTACGAGTTATAGTTTTATAGTGTATAGTATTATATGATTTTAAACATCAGTGGCCTAAAAAGGTTTTTGTGATTGCTGTTGTCTGCACGGTTTATATCGAAAACTGTTCCCGAAGGCATAAAGCAGTGAACAACTTTTGCTGCAACAGAAGATATGGAGATTACTAGGCCGGTACGAAAAAGAGCTCCCGATGGCCCTCACTCCCTCAGTGCTGTCCAGTTTTGAAGACAGGCAAGAGTGACATCTCCAACCCCCCACCCAAACACAACAATGGGGGTGTTGTTGTGTTTGGTAAGGATCACTGAACACAATTTAACCAAATACAAAGTATTTATTCAATTTCCATTTATTAATTTGTGTGTGTGTGTGTGTGTGTGTGTGTGTGTGTGTGTGTGTGTGTGTGTGTGTTTGAGAGAGAGAGAGAGATTATGACTGGTGTTGTTTATTGTAAGCAGGGCTCTCAAGTTTTGAAGACAGGCAAGTGTGACATCAACCCCCCTTATGTTGTGTTTGATAAGGATCACTGACCGCAATTTAACCAAATACAAAGTATTTGGGGTTTTTGTGAGTGTGGGTGTGGGTAAGAGAGAGATTATGACTGGTGTTGTTTATTGTAAGTGTTTGTTGCCTTTTTGGACTCCTTTATTATTTGTAATGTTGCTCCCATTTAAAACAGTTCGGCTCAAGTCCAGCCATTTTAGGGTCATGATTGAGGACAATGTCCCGTCCAGAGACAAGCTGTTTTGTGTTGAGGTTTTGTTCAAACCGACCATCGAAAATACCCTCTCGGCATCAGCATTAGAATGTGGAAGCACTAAAACCAGTCATAAAATGTCAGTCATTGTGTGATAACAAAAATATGACTAGGCCTATACCAGTGGTTCTCAAACTTTTTTGGCGTGCGGCCGGCCCCCCTTGTATACAGTGCATCCCTACTTGCCCCCAAAAAGAAAATTTATGACATAAAACATTCCAAAACGTAATGTTTGAATTAAACAAAACATATTAAATTATATAATGTAGTGCTGTTGGTTAGTAGCCTTATTTTTCTGAGATGACTTCAGGCCTGTCGCTCTGACATCTGTTGTCATGAAGACCTTTGAACAGCTGGTATTGGCCCACCTAAAGACTGTAAAAGAACAGATGCTGGGATCCCCTATAGTTTGCCTACCGTGCAAACAGATCAGTGGATGACGCAGTCAACATTGGACTGCACTACATTCTGCAACACCTGGACTGCCCAGGGACACATGCCCGGATTCTGTTTGTCAACTTCAGTTTGGCTTTTAATACTATAATTCCGGAAATTCTCCAATCCAAACTCTTAAGGCTCAATATACCCACTTCCATCTGTCAGTGGATAGCCAGCTTCCTGACAGACAGGACACAACAGGTGAGACTGGGAGGTGTCACCTCCAGCATTCGGACAATCAGCACTGGCGCTCCACAGGGATGTGTCCTCTCCCCACTCCTATTCTCCCTCTACACTAATGACTGCACTACTACTGACCAAACTGTTAAACTCCTGAAATTTGCAGATGATACTACACATCGGTCTCATCCAAGATGGCGAGGAGTCTGCATACCGGCAGGAGGCGGAGTGGCTGGTGCTATGGTGCAGTCAGAACATTCATTCATTCATTCATTCATTCATTCATCTTCTACCACTTATCCGAACTACCTCGGGTCACAGGGAGCCTGTGCCTATCTCAGGCGTCATCGGGCATCAAGGCAGGATACACCCTGGACGGAGTGCCAACCCATCGCAGGGCACACACACACACTCATTCACTCACACAATCACACACTAGGGACAATTTTCCAGAGATGCCAATCAACCTACCATGCATGTCTTTGGACCAGGGGAGGAAACCCGGAGTACCCGGAGGAAACCCCCGAGGCACGGGGAGAACATGCAAACTCCACACACACAAGGTGGAGGCGGGAATCGAACCCCGACCCTGGAGGTGTAGGGCGAACGTGCAGTCAGAACAGTCTAGAGCTAAACACCCTCAAAACTGTGGAGATGATAGTGGACTTTAGGAAAGACCCCTCAACACTCCTCCCCCTCACAATATCCAACAGCCTGGTGTCATCTGTGGAGGCCTTCAAGTTTCTGGGCACTACCATTTCCCAAGACCTGAAATGGGAGTCCAACATAAACTCCATCATCAAAAAGGCCCAGCAAAGGTTGTACTTTCTACGTCAATTAAGGAAGTATGGTCTGCCACAGGAGCTGTTGATGCAGTTCTACACTGCAGTCATTGAGTCTGTCCTGTGCATGTCCATCACCATCTGGTTTTGTGCAGCAACAAAATAAGACAGAAACAGACTGCAACGCACAGTAAAAACAGCAGAAAAAATAATTGGTGCCCCCCTGCCCACTCCCCAGGACTTGTACGACACAAGAACCAGAAACCGGACAGGAAAAATCACTACTGACCCTTCGCACCCTGGACACAACCTCTTTCAGCTCCTCCCTTCTGGCAGGCGATACAGAACTTTGCTTACAAAAACTGCCAGACACAGGAACAGTTTCTTTCCCCAGGCAATCACCCTGATTAACAACTCACCATAATTATATTCACTGCTTCATACCTATAAGTACTGCATTATCAGGACTGTCAGTCATCAAATCATCTATATATATATTACACACACTACTGCTGCTGTATATTGTACAAAAAGCATATTGCACAATATTGTTATTTGCCCTTCCCACACTTTATGTACATAACTGATCATTCATATTCCATATTCATATTTAATACTCATTCATTCATTCATTCATTCATTCATCTTCTACCGCTTATCTGAACTACCTCGGGTCACGGGGAGCCTGTGCCTATCTCAGGCGTCATCGGGCATCAAGGCAGGATACACCCTGGACGGAGTGCCAACCCATCGCAGGGCACACACACACACACTCTCATTCACTCACGCAGTCACACTCTAGGGACAATTTTCCAGAGATGCCAATCAACCTACCATGCATGTCTTTGATACTCATTCTGTCTAAATTCTATCTCATCGTCTGCATTGTCTTGTATAGTTTGTATAGTATAGTGTTATTTATGTCTGTACTGAGAGTCACAAACACCTGGAACCAAATTCCTTGTGTGTGTCAACACTTGGCCAATAAACCTGATTCTGATTCTGATTCTGAACAGCAGTCAAAATGTTATTGTCAAAGAAGTTGTGAATTTGTTGTAACATTACAACAGGAGATCATGACTTACTCTGTGCTTAAATTGATGCTCGCAGCTACGGTGGTTTCCCTCTGTGGGTTAACGAGGATGATGCTGAACAATTCCTGGATATGCTTTTTTTCCAATGGTTGTTGCATTAAATCTTACCCAGATACAATAGTGCTATTTTCTGATTAGCTATTGTGTAGCCTCTTTTTTTTTTTTGATTGGCTGAGAAGTGTCAGGTTCGACTAAGATCTCCAGGGGAGATGCGCTTGATTCCTGCCCGGTTCCATAGAGAGAGCGGCAGATACATTTTGGGCGCTGCGGCATATTAAATATATGATAAATAGTAAGTTTTTCTGCGTGACAAATACAATGTGTGGCTGGAGTGCGTGACAAAAGACCCAAATGAGTGACTGTCACTCTCAATGCGTGATACTTGAGAGCTCTGCTCCCTCTAAAAGTCTAGAAATAAACACAATTATTTAAGAGTTATTTTTAAGTGAAAATGATGTTATTCTAGAAAATAGCTCTTACTTGGACAGAAACAACCAGACAATACTGAAATCAATGCTTTATCGCAGTTATGAATTGAAATTTAGAAAGTTTAGAAATACTCGTCACTGTGTATTAAAAGCTGACTTAACTAACACTGATTTACCTAAGAAATGTAACTCAAAACCAACCTGTTGCTTTAGGACTTTGGATCATCATTCAATCCAGGTTTCAGGATCTCCACTGTAGGGCAAATGTTAATTCTGTGAAAAAAATCTGTGAAGAATTTTATTTCAGAATTAATCAATAACAGAAAAGCACATGTGCTAGAAATATTTTGACCTTGATCTCAACAACTGCACCTCAAAATTAGTTAAACATTCTTTTCAAATAACTTTACCAGTCAAATCTTCTACTTTCGGCTTTTCCCGTTCATCAGCGAATCATCCGTTTCCACCTAAGTCTATCCTCTGCATGCTCTAATCTCGCACCAATTACCTTCATGTCCTTATTTAACACATCCACATATCTCCTCTTTGGCCGCCTTCTTGACCTCTTACCTGGCAGCTCCATCTCCAACATCCTTCTACCAATATAATTTCCCTTCATCGTCTGCACATTTCCCAACCATCTCAATCTAGCCTCTCTGACCTTGCCAATGCCTACCTGACAAGCTCGGTGTATAGACTCTCTGGAGAGCAAAGCAGGTCAGGGGAAAAAGAGAAGAGAAAAAAGGAGGTACAGATAGAGACTAAGACAAAACAGGCTTTTGACCCAGAGACTGTCTACATTAAACTAAGATAGTCATGGGAAAAAGCAAACTCAGTAAAAAAATCTAAAAGCAAACTCAGTAAAAACACTGAGCGTGTCACTGGACCTAATGTGAATTGTATGAGAAATAATTATGGTCCTGATTCTGTATCACAGCTAATGTTGTTTGTGACGGAATGTGGCTTTGCTGTCGCTAAAAGGTAATCTAGTCCAAATTCAAAAAGGTAATCGCAGGAAGAAGAAGCAGCACAGGTTAAATGTAAACTGGACAGCTTTTCATATGTGGAAATCGGAGGCAGAGAAAAGGTCAAGAAAAGCACAATCTACTCCAAAGAGGTTATCTCCACAATATGTACAGAATACCCGGCAGCGTCTGTACTATCTGAGACGCTAACAGCACCTTGCAGGACAGGCGAGCCCTCCAGAGGGTGGTGCAGTCAGCTGAACGTACCATCCACACAGAGCTGCCTGACCTGCAGGACATCTACAGCACGCAGTGCCGGACCAGGGCCAGGAAGATTGTAAAGGATCTCAGCCATCCCAACAATGGACTCTTCTTTGGGAAACGCTTCCGCTCCCTGAAAGAAAACACAGAGAGAATGAGGAGAAGCTTCTTCCCACAGGCGATTCGCAGTTTAAACCAGGAAACACCCAGGATCTGGATCTAGATCTGGATTTAGTACTGGACCTCTCCCCTTCACTGTTTTTCTGCACACCTTATTAACTTTAACTCTGGACTGCCACTTTAACTCTAGGCTTGCACAGCACAGTGCAACTTTATATACTGTACCTTATACACACCATACTGCACATGGACACTTTAAGGACAATAATTAAAACCAGATGCATTTATGTATATTTCCGTATATGTATATACATCAATTTTCTCTTATATTTTCATATTTTATAGTTTTTTTTATATAGTTTATACTTTTTTTTTTTATTTATCTACCTCCTTTTGGTTATATATATTTTTTATTCCAAATTGCATTCCTTATGTTTGAATACCAGACAGATGCAATTTCACTGCATGTCATACTCTGTATGTATGTGTATGTGACCAAATAAAATTTGATTTGATTTGATTTAATTTGATACACAGAGTATAATGATAAGCTTACAAAGTCTCCAGTGTCTTAAGTCTTTTTCAGATGATTCTGGCCTCCTCGACCACGTCTGGGAGCAGCTGTGTCATGTCGACAGGTGTTTACGGTTACAGAGCCAACGCAAAAGAGTCCGCCCTCCCCACCACTCATGGATCGTACATTCCAGAAGGAAAAGCAAAAGAAGAATTCTGATTTTTAACCTGTCAAAGAAGAGGCTTCAAACTCAGACGACTTCAGAGCTTGATTACCATGCTCATGGTGGAAGTAGCGGGGCCAAATGGGGAGCCCATGCTAGTACACCATCCCTGGACACTAAAGGACATTGAGCATGCTCATGAGCACCTCCCTGACCTGAGATAGGTTGGGGCAAAAAAGGTTTGGCATGTTGGAACGTTTTTTTACAAGGAATTTTGTCCCACCTCACTGAACTGTGAAACTGCTCACACAAAGCAGTCTGCAGCAAACAGGAAAAAAGAGAAACACAATCTCACAAAGTTCATCAGCACCAGAATCAGAATGGAGTTGTAGGATTCATAAATTCACCTCGACCCAAAGCTAAAACTCAACCCAAATACACTTTAGAAGACATTCCTGCCCAAAAGCAAAGTGAACAAAAACAAATGAGAGAGGAAAAAAGGAAGAAGCGTAGAGAAGCTAAACGGGATAAGAAAGAGGAACAAAAGCAACTGATTTTTTTTTTTTTTTTATTTCAAAGTGTTTTTATTGTTTTACATGTACATAACACAAACAAACCAACATACATTCTCTTATGTCATACAAGGCATCCCTATCCACAAACCTCATACTTTGCAAACATTATCTCACATATCCCCTTTCACCACAGGGGATTACTTCTTACACCTTACTTCGCTTTACAGGATGATTGAGTCCCCTCACGTTCCAGCTCACAAATTTAGCTTTGATGTTAGCCTGATCGATTGCACCCTTCAGTTCATCTCTCAAACCACTGATTTGTTTGCGTATTTCTTCATTTTGCATCTCTGCTTTCTCATCCATTTTAGCCAGCAGTTCGTTTCTTAATGAATTTATTGCTTGACTGCCCCAAACTCGTGCTTTCCGCTGGTTCGTTAGCTTTACCAGCCTTCCTCAGGTCCGGCATCTTTATAAGCGGCTCAACTCGATTAACAGAATAAAAAACAAAAATTATCACATTTTATCCATGCACGCAGTGTCTGTAGGGCTTCAAACAACGAAAAAAAGTGTCTTGTTGACGGATTTTAAGGTTCATGTGGGAGAGCTCAGTTAGACACTTCTACATCCCTTTGAGGCCCAACCGGAAGTCAAAAGCAACTGATGTTTGCTAAAAAACTTCTGAAAATGGAAAACCTGGTTACAGAAATGAAACAATTGAATATGTATTAAATACAATTAAAATTACAATTGCCATAAATGCTACTGCAAGATTGCAGATGCTGTACCTAGACAGCTGGAAGATTTCAACTGACTAAGAAGATTTATGCGATAATAAGTTTTATTTATCAGAAGTTCAAAAGAGCTCTGATCGCTTTTTATTTACATTTATATGTATCCTTTTTTCTATAATTGAAATACATATTTTAAATGCTGTTCTGAACAAGCTGTTCTATATAACTACAGGATTTTGTGAGCCTGGCTCATGTAAATCTCTGATGCGACGCGTTGCATAGGCACTGCAGAGGCACGTGCGTTTCATGAACAAGGGAGATTTAAGTAAGTCAACCACAAAATGATGTAACCAAATGGTTTCCTAATAGACACTGGGGCCTATCACTCTTTTTCAAGAGGCAAATGCAAGGGAAGTGCAGGGCAGATGCTTCGCAAGTGCCCAGCCCTAAAAAGAGTATATAAACTTGCTGTATTGAATAACGGGTGTGCATTCTACTATAGGCAAGCTTATGCTTAGTTACTGTACTACATTTGCATTGCTTAAGTATTGTGCATCGGAGAACAAACACAGGATAACACTTGGATAGTGTTTCTTGGTTTGTTACTATCTTTGCATTTTAATTACTTTTACTTATGCTAGAATTGTTTGATTATTTGAAGGAGATTTTATTTGTAATTTTATTTTATTTACATATGCATTGATATAAAAAATTATAAATGGTGTCCAATTTTTTTTTTTTACAAATATATATCTGAACAGTGTGGCATGTATTTGTATTCAGCCCCACTGAGTCAACACTTTGTAGAACCACCTTTCGCTGCAATTACAGCGGCAAGTCTTTTGGGGTATGTCTATACCAGCTGTGCACATCTAGAGAGTGAAATTTTTGCCCATTCTTCTTTGCAAAATATCTCAAGCTCAGTCAGATTGGAACAGATTGATTGTGTCTGTGAACAGCGATTGTCAAGTCTCGCCACAGATTCTCAATTGGATTTAGGTCTGGACTTTGACTGGGCTATTCTAACACATGAATATGCTTTGATCTAAAGCACTCCATTGTAGCTCTGGCTGTATGTTTAGGGCCATTGTCTAGCTGGAAGTTGAACCTCCACCCCAGTCTCAAGTCTTTTGCGGACTCTAACAGGTTTTCATTTAAGATTGCCCTGTATTTGGCTCCATACATCTTCCCATCAACTCTGACCAGCTTCCCTGTCGCTGCTGAAGAAAAGCATCCCCACAATGCTGCCACCACCATGTTTCACGGTGGGGATGGTGTGTTCAGGGTGATGTGCAGTGTTAGGTGCAGCGGAAGCCACACATAACGTTTTGAATTTTGGCCAAAAAGTTCAATTTTGGTCTCATCTGACCAGAGCACCTTCTTCCACATGCTTGCTGTGTCCCCCACATGGCTTGTCGCAAACTGCACACAGGATTTCTTATGGCTTTCTTTCAACAATGGATTTTTTCTTGCCACTCTTCCTTAAAGACCAGATTTGTAGAGTGCACGACTAATAGCTGTCCTGTGGACAGATTCTCCCACCTGGGCTGTGGATCTCTGCAGCTTCTCCAGAGTTACCATGGGCCTCTTGGCTGCTTCTCTGATTAATGCTCTCCTTGCACGGCCTGTCAGTTTAGGTGGACGGTTATGTCTTGGTAGGCTTGCAGGTGTGCCATACTCTTTCCATTTCCGGATGATGGATTGTACAGTGTTCTGTGAGATTTTCAAGGCTTGGGATATTAATTTATAACCTAACCCTGCTTTAAAACTTCAACTTTATCCCTGACCTGTCTGGTGTGTTTTTTGGTCTTCATGATGTTGTTTGTTCACTAATGTTCTCTAACATACTTCTGAGGGCTTCACAGAACAGCTGTATTTATACTGAGATTAAATTACACACAGGTACACTCTATTTACTAATTAGGTGACTTCTGAAGGCAGTTTGTTTCACTGCATTTTAGTTAGAGGTATCAGAGTAAAGGGGGCTGAATACAAATGCACACAACACTTTTCAGATATTTATTTGTAAATAAAATTTGGACACATTTTTGTAATTTTCACTCCACTTCACAATTATGTGCCACCTTCTTTCAGTCTATTTCATAAAATCTTAATAAAATACATTTTTCTTTGTGGGTGTAACATGTCAAAATGTGGAAAGTTCAGTGGGTATGAATACTTTTGCAAGGCACTGTATTAAATACACCTATTTGTATTACATTGCTTTAAATAAAAACAAGGCCTCCCATTGTGAGGACCCTGAAAAGGCAAGAAGGTCTGTCTGACTCCTTCATCTAAAATTTAAACAACAGACTAGGTAGAAGAACTTGAAGAGGATCCTTTGAAGACGCTGAGGCTTTGAAGGACAACCAACTCCAAGGTAAGACCAGTCTTGGTTTATACTGTCTGCGTTTTACTCATGCAAAACATAGGACGCACTCTTTAGTGGGTCTGTCGAAGCTTTGTTTAGGCAGTCCAGGAACATTTGTCACTAAGGGACATGCAGGTCAGTACAATTAATTTAACATGCAAGTACACACATTAAATGTAGAAGGGAAAGACATTGTTTTTTTAGGGAACTCTGTGATCAAGATAAATAAGTTTAATGAGGTACCAAAAATGAGTGGCAGATCCCTGAATTCAGTAAGAGCGCCTGGGACTCTAGAAAAATTTACGGCACCCATAAGGTGTGTTGAGAATGATCAGTGGTAATTCAAATGTTCATTTCTGCTATCTGAATGTTGCCTGATTAATCTGATGAGCAGAGATTTTATTTAGAAATTGGGAATACAGTGATGCCTCGAGATACGAGTGCTTCGACATACGATTTTTTTGACATACGAGCTGTGATTCGACCAAATTTTTGTCTTGATATACGAACAAATTTTTGGCATCGGAGCCACTGCCGCCGGCGGAAAAAAAGGATCCCCAATAAACACGTGCACTCTGTTTTCCCCGCCTCATCTTCCTGCGTCTCACTTGACTAGTCTTTGTGTAGCACCTCTTTTCTTTAACACTCTGTAACAGTGCACCTTCGTGGGCACGCATTGGGTTTGTGTTGTTGGTCTGGTGTATGGCGCGGTTCATTGGTGTAGGGGTGTAGGGTATTGGAAAAAGCGGCCACAATAAATATGGCGCCTATGTTGATCCGCCCGGGCAATCCCAAAAAGCACGATGACGTTGCTGCTAGAGGCGCTTAAAAAGAGCCATGGCGGCGATAACAAAGAAAAAGGGCAGTTCACCGGGAGTCTCACCTCTGTGAAAGCTGTGTTTATTGTGTTGTCGCGACGGAAAGTATGTTACGCCGGCGAACGGATATTTACTCTATTGAATGAATTCACTGGTGTATGGAGTATGTCGCTGTTGCTGTATACAACGGAGTGCTTGTATCGTGAATGGAGTTAAACCAATGAAGATAAATACGGATGGAGCTAATTGGGAGCTGCTCTTTAACTCTGGAAAGCTGGTGGAGTTGTGAGTAACTGGTAATCCTTACCAAGCGCCATTAAACTGGCTTTGTAAGTTACTTCTACTTAATACACTGGAAGCAATGGATTGAGTGACATTATTGATGAACTGGTGACTTTGACTTTCCCCTATTCTTATTTGTACAATCCTTTATTTCCCAGACTATTTAACTGTGCTGAAGGGCTGTGAGATGAATATTTTTTGCTGTTGATGTTGTTTATGCTGGTGTCTATTGCTAAAGAATTGTGTTATGTGGTGTGATGGAATTGCAATTGGAATGGCACCCCAGATGGGACCCAATGAAGAGTAAACGTGTGCTTTGGAGAAATGCCACTTACTTCACCTTAGAGGAATCAACAACAAATAAAATGGAAGTCCCTTCAACGGAATCTGTTATGGCTGTTAATGAGGATAAAATTCCTCCTGTTCCAAATACAGGGGCAACAAGTTCAACCGCACCCACACATTATTCTTTATTGGATATGGAGTTGACAGAAGATGCAAATTTAATACCACCACTGCCACCTTCCTCAACAATGTTATTTGACAATGTGTCTGGAGCACAGCAACATAATCTGGTGGAGCTGATTAAGAATCAAACGGAAGAATTGAAACATGCTTTAATTCAACATGTGGATCAGGTATCCGCTCAACAAGGAACAGAATTCAAACAGTTCACAGAGCAACAGCGCCATTCCATGCGCCATGAATTTCATCAGCTTTTGAACTGGTGATTAAAACATCATCATGCTGAGATTCTGAAGGATTTTCATAGTGTTTTGACCCCTATAGGGGCGTCAGTGGATCTTATACAAGCAAATGTACAACAGTGCTTACAGCAAGTGACAACCTTAATCCAGGAAACAGGCTCTAAAGGCCCCTTACAGACTGAGCTTCATCAGTGCACTCAGCGTGTAGACTAGCTGGCTTTAGATATGCAGAAGGTTAAGCTTTTATCGAGTACCACCATGGCCAGCGTCTCAGTTCAGACTATTACCTCTCCTTTTAATGGAACAGAATCTCCAGTCGTGTCCTCCCGGCTGCAACGAATTCATCCTGTCCTACAAAATATTCAGATTCCCAATGACTCCTTGAGAAGTAAAAATCTGAGTTCAAATCCAATTAAAATTCAATTTCCCTGTTTCGGACGTATAGAGGATAATCCAGATCCTGTATTCTTCCTGGAAAAATGTCAAGATTTTTTGGCGGTATATCTGCGTTCTGAAGATGAGTTGCTCGCTACTTTGAGAAATGTACTGCATGGTACAGCTAGAGATTGGTGGGATGTGGCTCGTTTCGAGACTTTCACTTGGGTGGACTTTGAGCACAAATTTTTAGACGCCTTTTTATCGGAGGATTATGAGGATGAGCTTGCAGAAAGGGTGCGAACACGTGTTCAGAAAGAAGGTGTAAGTATACGTGATTTCACTTATATGTACCGAGCCCTCTGTAAGCGTTGGAAGCCGGAAATTGAAGAAAATGAGGTGATTAAAATGATTTTAAAGAACATTAATTCTCAGTTGGCTAGCCAGCTTCGGAGCAATGGAGTGACAACTGTAGATGGCTTAGTACGTTTGGGACAACAGTTGGAAAAGGACAAAGAAAATCAACAACTATATGAACAAAGAAACCAACCATATCAAAGCTTCAGAGGGACAACAACGAGTGCTTCCATTCCTGTAAAAAATCCTGTTTCTTTGGAGGTAGCTCTAAATCAACCTAAAGTTCCATCTTACTTTTGTTGGCACTGTAAGGGTTCCCATCTGCCTTCTCTGTGTCCTCAAGAGGGTAGTGGAAAACAGAACAAAAAGTATACTCCACCTTCCTCTTCATTACAACATTCAACTTTAAATTCTACTCCAAAAGGACCGACTGTTAGTACTGTTACTCATACTGAGTCTACCTGTTTTTCTGCTAAACCCTTTCTTACAACACTTCTTCAACAATTAAGTGTACCAGTCACTATTGGCGGTTGGAATGGGAAGGCACTCGTAGATACCGGCTCTTCTTACACCTTGATTAATGAGAATTTGTGGTTGAGTCTGTGTAATCACAATCAAGAATTAAAACCATGGACTGCAGGGCCTATTTATTTGGCAGATGGAGGAGCTCGTAAACCGCTTGGGTGGAGTGAAATAAAGATAACCTTGCATACTTCTACTATCACTTTACCCGTAACGGTATTAGCACCTGAAATGCTTGCTTTCCCTGCTGTGTTAGGATTGGATTATCTGTTTTTCAGTGGTCTTCAACTGGATGTTCAGAATAAGGCTTATTGGTTCCACTCTGATAAAAAATATTACTTCCTGAAGGAAAGTGTTCATTTTCCAGAGGGGAATGCTCCGTCAGCTGTGGTACTATTTTCTGCTCTTGCCCCATGTGCTATGGGTGATGAACCAGATTCACTGCAGGCTGCTTGTCAAAACATCTGTTTTAATATGAGGAAGGTAGGAGATGTCTTCTAAATCAACTTAAACAGAATGTTGATGTCTGTACTATTGATTTGGGACAAACCAATGTTCTAACGCATAAGATTTATCTTACACAAGAATTTCCAATCAAACAAAAACCCTACAGGGTTTCTCCTGCTAAATTGCAAGTACAAAAGGAACTCATTGAGGAAATGCGGCTGCGGACATTATAGAGCCTTCTTCTTCTTCCTGGGCTTCGCCAGTGGTCTTAATTCCTAAGAAGACAGGTGGTTTTCGGTTTTGTGTGGACTACCGCAAGCTTAATGCTGTACCTCACTCTGATGCCTATCCTATTCCTACAGTTCATGAGATCCTGAAATCTTTAAATGGAGCCACAGTGTTTTTCACTTTGGATCTAAATAGTGGGTATTGGCAGGTCCAGATGGACAAAGAAAGCCAAGAGAAGACTGCTTTTATTTGTAAACAAGGGCTTTTCCATTTTAAGGTCATGGCGTTTGGCCTTAAAAATGCTCCATCCAACTTCCAACGACTCATGGAGAGAGTCTTGGGAGAATTTGGGAGAAAAGCTGCTTTGTTTACTTAGATGATATAATCATCTATTCTTCATCATGGCAACAGCATTTCCAGGATATTCAAGCAGTGCCGAATAAATTGAGAGGAGCCAATCTCACTGTAAATATGAAGAAAACCCATTTCTTCAGTACTTCTTTGAAGTTTCTTGGCCATGTGGTGTCAGCCGAGGGAATTGGAGTAAATCCTGAAAAAACACGAGCTGTTCAGGACTTTCCAGTGCCAAGAAATATTAAGGAAGTTCAGAGATTTTTAGGGATGGCTGGGTGGTACCACCGATTTGTGCCCCATTTCTCCCAATTGGCTGAGCCTTTGAATGCCTTGAAAAGAAAAGGTGCTAAATTCAAATGGACTTTTCAGTGTCAGTCTTTGTTTGAAGAGTTGAAACAACTTCTAACAACGCCCCCTGTACTCGGACACCCCAATTTCAACCTGTCTTTTGTGGTATATACAGATGCAAGTGAGGTGGGTTTGGGAGCTGTCCTGGTACAACAAACAGGATTGGGAACGGAGGAGGTTTTGGCTTTCGCTAGCCGCACTCTAAATCCAGCCGTGAGAAATTACTCTACTACTGAGCAAGAATGCTTAGCAGTAGTGTGGGCCTTGGAAAAATGGAGGTATTATCTGGAGGGTAGATTCTTTACGGTGGTTACCGACCATTCCTCCTTGGTTTGGGTTTTTAAGACAACCAATCCAAATACCCGGCTTATACGATGGGCCTTACGGCTTCAAGAATTTACGTTTACCGTGGAGTACAGGAAAGGAAAGTACAACACTGTTCCTGATGCACTATCCAGAGCACCAGTGGATGATTCCGATAAAGCTGTCTTCACTTGTTCCACTCTGGTATCTGAAATTCGAGAAACACAAAATGAGTTGCCCTTCACTGATCATCTAGTGTGGAAATCTCAGCAAGAGGATTCAGAGATCAAGACTTACTATCAGAAGATAGTAGACACGGGGGAAATTATCATCAATCCATCGACAAAATTTACCATAATGGAGGACAAAGTCTTCCGAGTTATGCAGACTGCTCATAAAAGTCTCTATCAGGTGTATGTGCCAAAGAATCTTCGACAACCATTCCTTCAAGCTTTCCATGAAGATCCGTTGGCCGGGCACTTTGGACGGTTTAAGACCACCAAGGGAGTACAAGCTTTGGCTTATTGGCCTACTCTCAGCCATGATGTTAAAGAGTTTATACAGCATTGTCAGATCTGTCAGCGTTATAAGCCGGAGAATCGTCGACCATCTGGAAAACTGCAACAAACCATAGTTCAACGACCATGGGAGATGTTAGGAGTGGATCTAATGGGTCCTTTTCCACGAAGCTCCTCAGGAAATGTATATCAAAACAAAAACTTAAGACAGCACGTCAAAGACAAAAAAGAAATTATGATAAGCATCGAAGAGACGTACAATATGGGAACAAAGATAGAGTCTGGTTGCGTTCGAATCCATATTCAAAAGCGGAAAAGGCATTCTCAGCAAAATTGGCTCCTAGGTGGCAAGGGCCATATCGTGTAGTACAACAAGTGGGACCTCTCAATTATAAAATCGTATTAGAGAAAACAGGAGAAGATCTAAGAGTGGCTCATGTGTCCAGGCTTAAACCTTGTTATCCCTCTGCCGAGGAACTTGAACAGCAACAGTGCCGGAAACTACTTGTACTCTTTAATGAAGAGAGTGATACTGAGGAGTTTTTGGGATTTGAAGATATAACCGTAGAGAAAGAACCGAAAGAAAAAAAGTAATGTTTGTGAATGTAGGGAATGACAAATACGCCTCCCATGAAGGGTGGCTCTTCTGAAGGGGAAGGGAGTGTAACAGTGCACTTTCGTGGGCACGCATTGTGTTTGTGTTGTTGGTCTGGTGTATGGCGCGGTTCATTGGTGTAGGGGTGTAGGGTATTGGAAAAAGCGGCCACAATAAACAAAGAAATAACAAAGAAAAAGGGCAGTTCACCGGGCGTCTCACCTCTGTGAAAGCCGTGTTTATTGTGTTGTCGCGACGGAAAGTATGTTACGCTGGCGAACGGATATTTACTCTATTGAATGAATTCACTGGTGTATGGAGTATGTCGCTGTTGCTGTATACAACGGAGTGCTTGTATCGTGAATGGAGTTAAACCAATGAAGATAAATACGGATGGAGCTAATTGGGAGCTGCTCTTTAACTCTGGAAAGCTGGTGGAGTTGTGAGTAACTGGTACTCCTTACCAAGCGCCATTAAACTGGCTTTGTAAGTTACTTCTACTTAATACACTGGAAGCAATGGATTGAGTGACATTATTGATGAACTGGTGACTTTGACGTTCCCCTATTCTTATTTGTACAATCCTTTATTTCCCAGACTATTTAACTGTGCTGAAGGGCTGTGAGATGAATATTTTTTGCTGTTGATGTTGTTTATGCTGGTGTTTATTGCTAAAGAATTGTGTTATGTGGTGTGATGGAATTGGTGCACTGTTATTATTGAATACACTGAATATTGCATTATGGTGAAAAGTTGTGTTTCTTCCTTATTTGGTTTGCTCTTCTAAGATTTGGGATATGTGTGATGATTATGCCTTAAGATACATGTGTCCTTTGTTCACTCTCCTTCTGACTGGACTAACAATCCTTACTGTAATTGACAGAGTATTTATCTCTGTCTGGCACCCCAGCATATCTTTAAGAGGGACAGTGTTACAACTCGTTAAGCTCATATTTTGTGCTTTATCGCATTTAAAACCATGGGTCCTAAGAAAGTGAGTGGTTCAGACAGTGCTGTGAAAAAGAAGATGATGTCTATTGAATTAAAACGGGAAGTCATAGAAAAACATGACCAGGGTATGCGAGTGAAAGACTTGGCGGTGCAGTACGAGCAGAATACATCAACAATATGTACGATTCTGAAGCGGAAGGAGTCAATTATGGGTATAACTCCAGCCAAGGGCATTACAATAATTTCAAAGCTCCAGAGCTCAAAACATGAAAAGATGGAGAAATTGCTGATGGTGTGGCTGACGGAGAAGCAGCTTGCAGGAGATACCGTGACGGAGGGTATCATCTGCGAGAAGGCACGAACATTTTATGCAGATTTGGTGCAGCAGAACCCAGGCTGCCGCTGCTTTGAGGTGACGGTGAGCACAAACCTCACCCTTCGAGAGTTCTGGAAGGACCACTTCAACATTGCGATATGCTGTGGCCTGAGGCAGTGAATGAGAAGGACTTCGAAGGGTTTGAACCAGAACCTGAAGTGCCAGTGGAGGAGGAGATTGTGTCCCTCGGAAAGTCCATGGGCCTGGACGTGGATGAGGGTGATGTGCTAGAGCTCATCAAGGAGCACTCCCAGGAACTGATGACGGAGGAGTTACAGGAGCTACAGGCGCAACAGCATACGGAGGCTTTGCAGGAAATTGGATCCGAGGAGGAGCGAGAGGCGGAGGAGGTTATTTCTACAAGCAAGATAAAGGAAATGCTGGGAATCTGGGAGAGACTTTCTCAATTTATTGAAAAGAAACACCCAGAAAAAGTTGCAACTGGTCGTGCATCAGCATTGTTTAATGACATATTTCTAAAACATTTTAAAAGGGAGGAAGAAACAAACCTCCTTGAACAGGTTTTTTTTTAAACGACCGGCAGATGTTGGTGAGGAAAGAGTGGCAAAAAAGGCAAAAACCAGTGTAGAAAATCAAGCAAAATGAATGTAAAGAAAATTGTCGAAATTAAGTTCAGTTAATTTAAGTTTTAAGTGTAAAGTAGCATTAAGAGTGTACAGCGAGTAAGTGAACGAAAGAAAAAGTGTGTACAACACAAAATTCCTCCGCCTGTTTACGCCTCCCTCAACCTCCGTGCGCATCTTCCGTTAGCTCAAGTCGTTTGATCTCCAAGGTAAATAATAGGGATGAGCGAGTACAGCATTATCTGTATCTATATGAATTATCCGTATCCGTATCTGTACTCGGAGTGGGTGGGGCCTAACCCGGAAGTAGGTGGGACTTGTCTTTAACAGGTAATAATTAATTTGTAATATTTATAACACTAGCTTACTACCTTTATGTTTTTATGAAATACAGCAAAAAGTGTCAGACACTCAGTGTCTGGTTACTGGTTAGAGACAGCTGAAGGTTTAAAAAAGAAAAAAAATCTCCGACAGGCACAGACGCAATGCGAGTCGCATTCTACCAAGCAAGCACCACGTCTGAACGAACCCACGTTTACCAGAACTCTACTGGTTAGTAAGTACGTATTACAACCCGAAGTAAAACGCTGAAGAAACCCTAAACGTTAACGGAAAAGACCCGCGAACCCGAGTGACTGAGGGAGAGACAGAGAGCTGTTCTGTGTGTGACTATACAATGATGATTTTCATTCAATCCGAGCACAGATATTGACTCGTGTTACTCGTATAATACTCGTACTCGGCAGAAGTGCTTTATCCGTACCGGATACTCGTTTCAGCCGAGTATCCGGCTCATCTCTAATATATAATCCATTTGTCTCAATTAAGAAGTAGTTAAGTTGTTTGTTTGTTTTTTTAGTAAAGCGGTAATGTGAAGAGATATTACCCAGCATCAGCGTTGCTATGCAACCTTTAAAGCAACTATGTTCACGAAGGTTAATGTAGTTCCTGCACTTTCCAAAAATAAATCTTGCAATGTTTTCGACTACATTATATACCTTACAGTGTTTATCGAAATTAGTATAAGTGCACGTGTTCCAGATCATCATGTTTTTGCCACCGTAATTAGGATTTTGTTTTGGGGTAAATAAAAAGCTTCCGCTTCTACACGACGAATCTGCTGATAACTGGGAATCAGAATGTTGGCATACGTGAGGTACCTGAATAACGGCTGCACGGCAGTTGTTTCAACTAGCGAAATTAAGGACATTAACTACGACATGTTTGACCAAACTCAGGTTTATTGGGTACGATGGAAGCAAGACTTCTTCAGGGCACAAATACTGATGTTTAAATGTATGTAACTTAAGCAGTAGCTGTTTTATCATAACTCTTTCACTGCACAATATAAACAAATGAGTGATATATAGTTTTGTTTCTTATTTTGTTTCTATAATTTTTCAGAGAATAAAGAAGACATAGAGCAGGAGTTGTCTAAAGGCAAATGACTCCGGGTAGCACATTTTATATATATATATAAAGAAAGCCGTGTAAATGATAGGGATATCCAGAATGTTTTTCTTTATTAAAAAGTGAATCTCTAAAAAATTGTCTTGGTCTTTATTTAACTATGAATATGCACTAAGAAATGTGATATGTAACAAATGGGTTTTGTTGTGGTCTTGCTGGGATTATACTACTGTAGCATCATAGACAACATATGTTGACCAGCACACCAAGTCAAGTCAAGTCAAGTCAAGAAGCTTTTATTGTCATTTCAACCATATATAGCTGTTGCAGTACATAGTGAAATGAGACAACGTTTCTCCAGGATCAAGGTGCTACATAGAAACAAAGACAGGGCTAAAGACTTGTAAGTAGTCTTAGCCACATAAAGTGCAACTGTGCAACCTGGTGCAACCAGTGCAGGACAAGACAAACAAGACAGACAAGACAGTGCAGGACAAAAGACAGTGCAGGACTAAAGACAGTGCAGGACCAGACAGTGCAGGACAATGACAGTGCAGACACAAGTTACAAGACAATACAAAAAGTACAAAAAATGCAGTACACAAAAGACAATAAATAGTAAACAGTCACAGAAACAGTCACAGAAACAGCGCCGACCGACCAGTGTTAATACTGTATGTGTTAATATAGTATGTGCGAAATGGCTGAGATATTGTACAGTATGTGCAAAAACGGCTGAAATGTTGGGACAGTTTGTGCAAAAAACAGCAGACAAGGTGTGCAAAACAGCATGTAAACAGTTTGCTGGATTGTAAGCAGCATGTAAACAGTATGTTGTGTCAGTGTGTGTGTTTTGTGAGGGTCTATGCAGTCCATACAGATGATGTGTGTGTATGTTGTGCTCAGTACAGTACATTTCAGTTGTTGAGAAGTCTGATGGCTTGTGGGAAGAAACTGTTACACAGTCTGGTCGTGAGGGCCCGAATGCTTCGGTACCTTTTTCCAGATGGCAGGAGGGTGAAGAGTGTGTGTGAGGGGTGTGTGGGGTCATCCACAATGCTGTTGGCTTTGCGGATGCAGCGTGTGGTGTAAGTGTCTGTGATAGAGGGAAGAGAGACCCCAATGATCTTCTCCGCTGTCCTCACAATCCGCTGCAGGGTCTTGCGTTCTGAGATGGTGCAGTTCCCGAACCAGACAGTGATGCAGCTGCTCAGGATGCTCTCAATGGTCCCTCTGTAGAACATGGTCAGGATGGGGGGAGGGAGATGTGCCTTCCTCAGCCTTCGTAGGAAGTAGAGACGCTGCTGGGCTTTCCTGGTGATGGCGCTGGTGTGGAGTGACCAGGTGAGGTTCTCCGCTAGATGAACACCAAGAAATTTGGTGCTCTTGACGATCTCCACAGATGATCCGTCGATGTTCAGCGGAGAGTAGTCACTCCGTGCTCTCCTGAAGTCCACAACCATCTCTTTAGTTTTATCCACATTCAGAGAAAGGTTGTTGGCTCTACACCAGGCAGTTAGTTGTTGCACCTCCTCCCTGTATGCTGACTCGTCGTTCTTGTTGATGAGACCCACCACGGTCGTGTCATCGGCGAACTTGATAATATGATTCGATCTGTGCGTTGCTGCACAGTCGTGAGTCAGCAGAGTGAACAGCAGCGGACTGAGCACGCAGCCTTGAGGAGCTCCAGTGTTCAGTGTGGTGGTGCTGGAGATGCTGTTCCCGATCCGGACTGACTGAGGTCTCCCAGTCAGGAAGTCCAGGATCCAGTTGCAGAGGGAGGTGTTTAGTCCCAGCAGGCTCAGCTTCCCAATCAGGTGCTGAGGGATGATTGTATTGAATGCTGAACTAAAGTCTATGAACAGCATTCGTACATAAGTGTCTTTATTGTCCAGGTGGGTGAGGGCTAAGTGGAGAGCTGTGGCAATGGCATCGTCTGTGGAGCGGTTTGGACGATACGCGAACTGTAGGGGGTCCAGTGAGGGTGGTAGCTGCGTCTTGATGTGCCTCATGACGAGCTTCTCGAAGCACTTCATAACTATGGGTGTGAGTGCAACGGGACGATAGTCATTGAGGCAGGACACTGTAGACTTCTTTGGGACAGGAACGATGGTGGTAGTTTTGAGGCACGTAGGAACAACGGCGCTGCTCAGGGAAATGTTGAAGATGTCCGTAAAGACATCCGCTAGCTGTTCTGCACATTCTCTGAGCACCCTGCCAGGAATGTTGTCTGGTCCAGCAGCCTTCCGTGGGTTAACTCTGCATAGAGATCTCCTCACGTCGGCCGTGGATAGACAGAGTACCTGGTCGTCGGGGGGAGGGATGGACTTCCTCTGCGTTACGTTGTTCTGTACCTCGAACCGAGCGTAGAAATCGTTCAACGCATCTGGGAGGGAGGCGTCGCTATCACAAGCAGGTGAAGCTGTCTTGTAGTTTGTGATCACCTGTATGCCCTGCCACATGCGCCGGGTGTCTCCGCTGTCCTGGAAGTGGCTGTGGATAGTCTGGGCGTGTGCGCACTTTGCCTCTCTGATGGCTCGGGACAGTTTGGCCCTTGCTGTTCTTAGGGCCGCCCTGTCCCCTGTTCTGAAGGCTAGGTCTCTAGTCCTCAGCAGAGCACGCACATTAGCAGTCATCCACGGCTTCTGGTTGGAGCGTGTAGTAATGGTCTTGGAGATGGTCACGTCATCAATGCACTTGCCGATGTAACTGGTCACTGATGACGCGTACTCCTCCAAGTTGACAGAGTCACCGTTGGTTGCAGCCTCCCTGAAGATATTCCAGTCAGTGCACTCAAAGCAGTCCTGAAGAGCAGAGGTGGCACCTGCTGGCCAGGTTTTCACTTGCTTCATAACCGGTTTTGAGCGTCTGACGAGTGGTCTGTATGCTGGAATTAGCATAACAGTGATGTGGTCTGAGTAGCCGAGGTGGGGGCGGGGCTCCGCACGGTATGCGCCGGGAATGTTTGTGTAAACAAGATCCAGCGTGTTTTCACCATCCCAGGCTGACCACCATCCCAGGCTGGTCAGCCAGCACACCAGCAACCAGCACCTAATGCTGGACCAGCATACCACCACCCCTGGCTGGTCGGCCAGCACACCAGCATGCCAGGCTGGTCGGCCAGCACACCAGCAACCAGCACCTAATGCTGGACCAGCATACCACCATCCCAAGCTGGTACCAGCATGCAAAACATACCTTATGCTGGACCAGCAATGCTGTTTTTTTTTAGCAGGGCTGTCTTTTGTCCTGCACTGTCTGTCTTGTTTGTCTTGTCCTGCACTGTTTTCACCAGGTTGCACAGTTGCACTTTATGTGGCTAAGACTTACTTACTAAGTCCTTAGCTCTGTCTTTGCTTTTATGTAGCACCCTGGTCCTGGAGAAACGTCTCATTTCATTGTGTACTGCAACAGCTATATATGGTTGAAATGACAATAGAAGCTTCGTGACTTGACTTGACTTGACTGTTAACAGGAGAGAATGCAGAAAAAATTCCAGGAAGTGACAAGCCAACCTTTAGTACACATTTAAGTCTGGTGATAAATTCACCGGCCTCCTTGTGGTGCGAAGATGGAGGTCCTGGGAGGACTAACTTAACTAATGCCACCATGTGTCAAAGGACTCTAATGCGTGTGTTGAGATGAACACTCAAGGTAAATCAAACATGAGTTAACACATTTGTTGCACAGCCTCCTCCTAAATTAAATTACACACACTTTGTAAGAACCAGGGAACATACCATTAGGTAATATCACCAGCCGTAGATGCACTCACTTACAGGTATATTATCCATATTCAGACGACCGGACCTGCCCACAGGCAGTGTTAACTTATTTATCCATCTGAAACCGGCACATTACTCAGGGCTGACGATTGGTATTGGGTCTGTGGTAAAAACGTGTATCTGGCCTTACCCCTTACCTAAAATGGAAAGGAGTATTTACTTTAGTAAGGTTTAAATACCCAGGTGTAGTCATAATTCACTCACACTCACCGACAAAGCGACCTGAAAGAGACATTTCTTATGATGACTTTCCTCCGCCAGAACATAGACTAAAATTTGAACTTGGACGATACTGACAGCAAATGAATTCCTCCATTCGATGATGACTATTTATCTAAGTTCACTCAGACTGATCCAAAACCAGACAAAGGTGAATACAGACAATAGAGACTATGACTTGTAAAGAAGTTACAACTAGATTAATGCTTTGCCTTAAACTGCATTTTTCTCTCCACAAAAATAGCATATTGTCAGCTGAAGATCATGTATTTTATGAAGCATTCATGGTAATCCTATAGGGGAAATGATATGCTGATATGAGATTATATGTGATTAAGCTTATCTTAATGCATACAAGAATATATTTGTGATTGATTGATTTGATTGATTGATTGATGGATTAATTGATTGATTAACTAGACTGTTTTGTAGACATTTTAGAGCTTAGATTTTTGTTACTGATTAATTGTTACTGATAATTAAGTGACAAAAGGAAGGAATTGTGGTGGAAATTTTACTGAGGAGTTTTTTGTAAGGATCTGACTTTCTGTGCTCATGACCGGTAGTTGTTTGTGACTAGAAATTGTTATTAGCAGTGATTGTTTTTGTAGAACATGACAGGGACAGAGGGAACTGGAGACAAGTTGGCAAGACTTAGGCTCATAAACAGCTTCCAGTAGACCTTGGTATGGATAAGATTAGCCTGATCAGGAGGTGAGCAGGCGTTGTGCATCTAAGACAATGATTGATGTTTTCCCTTTACATGTTTTCTTGTTTGAATCATGCCTATAAAATATTGATGTACTCACTAATCGGGGCCCTTCCTCTCTTGCTACACGAGGAGCGTTGGGTCTTGCTGGGCAATACTCTCACTCACTCACTCATTTTCTACCACTTATCCAAACTACCTCGGGTCACTGGGAACCTGTGCCTATCTCAGGCACCATCGGGCATCAAGGTAGGATACACCCTGGACGGAGTGCCAACCCATCGCA
Organism: Tachysurus vachellii; assembly: GCF_030014155.1. NCBI lineage: Eukaryota > Metazoa > Chordata > Actinopteri > Siluriformes > Bagridae > Tachysurus > Tachysurus vachellii. The sequence goes on along the minus strand of NC_083465.1, from coordinate 7,777,444 downwards.
GGGCATGCTGGGCAGTAGCACACAATAAATTGTGAACATTTTTACTCTTGCCCATGACTACCATTTTCTCAAACCTTCCGCAAAACATCACAGTCTTATTATCTAAGCTTTGAATCATATTTTCAGTCTTTTGTGTGCATGTAAATGTCTCAAACTGTGAAACCTTGCTTTGTAATAATGAAGAAAAAAGCACCAGAGTGGAAAAAATAACCAAAATAAAACAAGTTGCTAAATGCAGTAGCTCAGAGTGTGGACTCTTGTGCTGCATGACTCAGATCCAACTCCAATAAAAATATGCTGTATAACTTCAAATGTAAATTTTTATTCCTTTGGATAGTCAAGGTTTAATGCATACACCAGTCGAAAAAAAATCATTATTTATGTCACTCAGGCGACGAATCACCACTTCTTCCTCAATCACCACAGAAGAATATCCACATTGCACCACATTGGAGAATACTGGGAGATGTTCCTTTACATTTTCACTATTTTTAGGATTCCAATTACCAGGCCGGGGGCAAGGTGGCTTAGTGGTTAGCACGTTCGCCTCACACCTCCAGGGTTGGGGGTTCGATTCCCGCCTCCGCCTTGTGTGTGTGGAGTTTGCATGTTCTCCCCGTGCCTCGGGGGTTTCCTCCGGGTGCTCCGGTTTCCTCCAAAGACATGCATGGTAGGTTGATTGGCATCTCTGGAAAATTGTCCGTAGTGTGTGATTGCGTGAGTGAATGAGAGTGTGTGTGCCCTGCGATGGGTTGGCACTCCGTCCAGGGTGTATCCTGCCTTGATGCCCGATGACGCCTGAGATAGGCACAGGCTCCCCTTGACCCGAGGTAGTTCGGATAAGCGGTAGAAAATGAGTGAGAGAGTGAGAGAATTACCAGGCCCTTGATTGCATCCTCTTCAGTCACCAAGCTGCATAGAATATAAACAAAACAAAGTACTGATGCTTTAGAAGGAATCAAACACAATGTATGTATGTATTTGTGCAGTAAAAAAAACTTTGTTTGCATACGAAGTAACAGTAAAGCTATGCTGTGCTGAATCAAATCCTGCAGGTCTTGAACATCTATGCCACTATCTTCTGTTGAGCAATCTAAACTGAATGAATGTGTTTCAGTGTCTGCAGTTTCAGGGTTGGAAACCCCAGGGCTGTAAGCTTGATACAAGTCTGTTCAAAAGTCCTTGAATGTGCAGAGGCGATGATTCCTACTAGTATGAGCACAGAAAGAGGTGTGGAAACTACAATCTTGAAAGGGGCAACTCACTGTCTCTTTCTTTTAAATGTGTGTTGCTATATGTGCAAAATACTATGTAACACTGAAAGCCTCAGACAAATTACACAAGTCACAGTTCACCCTTGATATACTTTGAGGAATTTTGAACAGACTGACTATGGTCAAATGCCAAATGTTTCTTCAGAGACTGTACACTCCTAAACGAGGATACACAAGCTTTATAGATACATAAAAGTAGACAGTGACATGGTAGATTATAAGATGATAGCATTTAACAAGATTTAACAAGTCTGGGGCATATTAACTGTCTTTTTTTTAAAGATACATTCATATATAATTTGAAACAAAGTCATGTCAATCAAGCATTTTTCTGAAATAGAACTAGAACTTTGTTGCAACTACACATGCATTAACATACTATTTTATATTTAAATACTTTTAAATATAAAACAGATTACGAACACTCTAAAGGTAGCTTAAACGCACAATGTTTGTATCCAAATAATAACTACTTACTACAAAAACTTCATGCTTGCCTTTTCGTTCATGAAGCTATTGTAGTTAGGTCTGTTTCTGAGAAGTGACTATCAGAATGTTGAGCATATGAGTATTTATCACTTTGTCTCCATTTGCCCAATATGATTTTTTGAAATCAAAACCCAAACGGTGAAAGATGAGCACCAGAGCCGTTAAACAGAGTTTAGGTGAGCACAAACGGGATTGCCACTTGACCGTTATCCCTGCCCACTGCCTACTGTAAGCAACCTGTTAGAGGTTTCTGATTATTGGTCTTAAAGTCTTTGTAGTGTGAATGACTAGAATTGCACTGTCTGTGATTTAAGAAGCTAAATAAACTTCTTAAATTTGTATTCTTTAAAAAACAACAATTTATATGACCTTAAGTACAATACATGTCACTGTTGCCTACTGGTGTACAAATGCAATTAAAAAATGCATACTGGAGTAATTTTTAATTAAACATCAAACAAAAAATATATAAGGAAAAAGTTCAGAACTTGTTATATTAACTTGTCATGTCAGGATTTCAGTTATAGGTTAAATGCTTGGAAATATATGAAATAGATTATTTTTTAAAAATTTCCTGCATTTTTCCTGCAAAATTTACAATTTCCTGCATTAACGTTATAGAACTGGCAGGCTACCCAAAAAACCTGACTAATGACCAGCCTAAATTAACTTTAATGAAGCATAACAGAAGATATACTTACTTATTTCTCCATTTGCATCTCATAAAATACATTTGCAATCATCCAATTCCTGGTTCCTCAGTCTCCTCTTCAGCATGCTCAGCAAAACCTCATCTTGTTAATTAATCCAGAAAATGGCAGACAGATCATGTCTCAACTCAGGTAAAGTAATGTGTCATCAAGAGCCGGGGATTTCTGCGCATGCAAGGTACACAAAAAAGTTGGTAGAACGTATGTTTTGTAATTAGAGGAAAACGTTATCTTATGTTTTAAATTTCTGAAATTTCATAGAACATGAATTCACTCATTTACCTTACTAAAACCTAAAATAATGTTTTTACAGTGTACCCCATTTCTCTTCCTATCCACACCATAATAAAACAGATTGTATCCCACTTCAATATTACATACTTTGCTTCCCTTCCACCTGGTCTCCTTCACACAAAGTATATCTACCTTCCTTATATTCATCATGTCCGCAAGTTCACTACCTTACCTTTCATTGTACCAACAGTCCCTATTCTAAGACCTATACTCCTGCCTTTTTACTATTCTCTCTCTGCCTACGAACCCTTATCTCTCCTCTCCTTTTTCGACCAACAGTAGCCCAATTACCACCAGCACCCTGTAGGTCGACAGTGTCGGTGGTGGTCATTGTTAACCCGGGCCTTGACCAATCCTGTATGAAATTCACGCTGATGACTCACATGTTTAAATTTGGCATGTTTTACGCCGGATGCCCTTTCTGATGCAACCCTCTCTATTTATTTATCTGAGCTTAGGACCTGATTAAGTTACAGCCTGATTAATTGTGCCTGCAAGTCCAAATGAACTGTTCTGTTCACACAAGGAATAGTGAGATTTCCTGTACAATCCCATAAACCAAATTATTTGATCTTTCTTCAGAAAAACAGATAGGAGCGTTTTTGCTACCTTTCTGTAGAGAATGCCTTATGCAATTCAAGTTGCTGAAGATTATAATATGATCCGTGAATAATGGAAGTACAATTTCCCATCAACATTCTGTAGTCATCACTAACAAGTAAATACTCATTAAACTTTGTAATAACCGTCCACGTTTATTTACCGTCCATTCTAAACCAGGACTACAAGGTACAAATTGACTTTGTATTCTAAAGAAAATGTATTACGATTTACATTTACACATATAGGTTATTACTTATTTAAGTCACAAAAATAATGTATTCCAATAATTCATTGTAAGGATTGTGACTATAACAAAAGCTTTTTCTCAAATGAAAATGAGAGACACTCATTTTCTTTTCTTTTTTCCTTTATGCTTTGTTAGTTTCACAAACCAACACAAAATCCTTCTGTCTAGAGCAGCACTAAATATCACTCCTGAAGAGTTAAAGACATTCATTGGGTGTCTACATGGCCTGTCTAGGTTATCCAAACATTCAGATATACTAGGCCTCAATTTCAAATAGTTGTGGAATCTATGACAAGAAATGACTTCTACAAACTAAAGTCAGGCCCCTTCTTATCAAAGTGAGACACAGATGCTTAAGTCAGCCTAGAACACAAACATTGTCCATTGACTAGCAAATGACCCCATTTACTGGTTGCTGTCAAATTCACAAGTATGTATGTATTAGAAAAACCAACTGGATTAAAGGTGTTTGTTTTGGGCACACCAAGTAGCGTGGTCTTAGATTTTCTGGTCTACCAAGGGAAGTAAGCTGGTCAATAAACTGAACACCTTTGGCTTAGGCTCCTCACTGTGCCACTGGATCATATACTTTCTCATAGGCACACCTCAGCAGGTGAGAATAGACAATCACACCTCATATTAGTCATTATAAATGCTGGAGTAAAAATTGCCAGAATAACAATCTTAAAATGCTGCAGCAATAAACAAGCAGAGTTTCAACAAATGCGCTAGAGCAATCAAGTATTACAACTGTTAAAAACAAAACATGAAAGTCATAAAACCTTACACTAAAACTGAAAACTGGCTTTGGCATACAGTATGTTGCACTGTTATACAGCTACAAAACAAACAGGAACAAATCAGAACTTGCATTTTTGATTGGCCATATGATCTGCAGCAACTTTAACAATTTGTTTTTGAAGGACTGGACTCTTGCAGAGCACTGGGGGTCAAGGTATTTTAGTTCTTTAGGATATCTAATGTTGATGGTATAAATCAGGCCAAATAGGAGAGCAACAGCTGTAGGGATGTCTTGCACATTATCCAGCGCAACTTGCTCCTCTACAACTACAGACAGGCACCTTACATTTGGGTTTGAATGGATGGTGGCAACGTCATCTCCAATGACAGTTAAGACCACCCATCTTTATCCCTTTTGTATGAGGGTCTTCTGGGTCTGTGTCCTGCAGTTAAAAGCAGAATAAACACAGAATTATAACCCATAATTTATTGAATTCTGCTGGACCACAAAGAGATTTTTATTTTGTTTGACATAGGTCACACAAAAATCACACATGTCGCAATTTTCCATTGTGTTTGCTTGGATATACACCATGTTGCGAAAGGTATTGGGACACCCCCTTCCAGGGGCGTAGCCATCATTTAAAAAGTGGGGGGGACGAAATGTCTAGTGTTATCTGTTTTTTTTTTTCAGTTAACCCTTGTGTAAATGACAGGTTTTATTTTTAATCATGATTTTTTTTAATCATGCTTTATATGCGTTATGATTATATAAGATTATAAAACAGAAAGAAAGAAAGAAATAGAACAGCTTGCCACTGGGACAGTACCCTTAAAAGGACATCTTTGTACCTTATTTACATTTTTTACATTACCCATCATCCTTTGCACCCCGTCATCCACCATGTTTGTTTCCCATCTTCACCTGTCTGTTCACCCGGACTCTATTTATACTCATCACCACTGTCTTCACTCATTGTCGGTTATCGTCTTTACTACGTTGTATGTATGTGTGATTTACCTGCTCCTTATTATTAAAATGACATCTTTAATGTCACTATTCGTCGTCCTCGTCTCTGTCGGTACATACAGTGACACATACTTGATATTATGTAGAATTGGCAGAGTTAAACATGCTGTAAAATCTCAGTTCAACATTATCTTTATTCTTATTTGAAGGGTTTTGATAACACACCTGTTAAAACAAAAGACGTTATAAAAGAGTTTATATAACATTTGTCAAAGCAGCTATTTTTCCTTATAATCCTTTAAATTAAAACTTGCTAATTATTCAACAAGAGCAACAGGCAGAGTTACTAAACATTGTGCAACACAATTCGGATACCATATGCCAACTTAAACTGCTTGACATTTTTATAAAAAAGGAGTGAAGCGTTTTTTGCTGCTTTGAGCTCATCGTAACCGAATGCAGGACCGCGGGTGCGACTCGAGCTGTAGCACGAATTTACTTTTTATAAAAAGTGCAGGGGACATGTCCCCCGCGTCCCCCGCATAATCTACATCCTTCTAATGAACAGGTTTGACTACTTTAGTAATTTCCATGAGTGCAAATCTTAATCTTAATCTTGCTCTTCTGGCTCTCAATGAAGGCGGTCGCATTTTCTCTCCCTCTCCTCTCCCTTACTTTCCCTGCTTTGCTCCTCTCGTCTCGTCTATTGTCTTATACTTTGAGAGACTCTCTCCGCACTGCTCTCCAAAATAAAAATCTGAATATGGATTTGATAAACTGGTCTCTCAACGCAATTGACACCATCTTCTCAAGGAGAAGCTTGGGTTCGGGGGAACCTGACTGCCCTGCCCGAACGTTCGCAGCTGGCTATATGATGGACTCTTTCCGTGGAGGACACTGAAGATATCTACCTATTCGGAACCATGATAACAGGAGTTCTGCTGATTGGATTAGGCATTGCCCTGGCTTATTGAGAAAATCAGAAAACGGTAACAGCTGTCCAAAACCTCCCAAGGCTGCGGGGTTTGATGCAGTGGGCAGATGCAGTGGGCAGAGCGGTCAGCACTGAGGCTGAGACTATTAACCGCAATATGGATAACATCACGGAGACGCTTTGGATAACATCATGGAGAAGCTCACTGCTTTGGAAAGGAAAATGGATTGATTTGGAGACCAGAATGGACTAAGAGAGTAGTTGTGTAAATTGGAAAACGTCTACTCGCCCCAAGACCAAACAATCCCAATCTTATCTGCTTTCGGCTCCCCTCAACTTGGCCAAGGCTGCTGTTGGAACAACTCCCCTGGAAGAGCACTGCAGTAAGACGCTCTTGCGTTCCTCCCCCCACTTCCACAGACACCTGCTGATTGTTGACTCTGTCTGGGACCTGATCAAGGCTGTCTCCATGGCAACTTGCTGTGTATCGCTATGACAATCTTGCAGACTGAGGCACCTAGATTTGATGCCGGGAGCAGCGACTCTCCAGGCCTACACATTTACATACATACACACACACACACACACACACAAAGATATGCATTCACCCCCCACCCCCCATCCTACGCCTTCGCCGCTTTGCACCGCCAGTCTGACAAGCGGGTCTGTGACCATCACTGCGAATGGCTGCAGGAACGGATGGCTGCTTGCTTGTGCTGGATTACCTCCAACCCCCACTCCCCTCCCCTGTTGCAAGTCATGGGTTTATGGTGTACTGATTATGTGCTTATGTTGCTGAGGTGTTTTTTTCTGTTCCCACACTGTACTCCCCACAGGAGCATAGTCTGGGGGTTGTTTTTTCTCCTACCTTCCCTCATGTTATGCTGTATTTCTTTTTCAATCCCCTGTCTTCCTGTCCTGTCCCCCCTTGTTATATTGTATGTATTGTATGTATGGACAGGTTGATGGCTAATTTCGCTGGTACAGTCCAGTGACAATAAAAGCTACTACTACTAATGTTTAAGCATATAATTGTCAGTGAACGCGGGATAAAAACGGACCCAAACGCAGGACAGCTTAACAAAAACGGGGATTTAATAAATTAAAGAAACACGAAACAGGACACAGACATGACGACGACAGGAGACACTAGGATTCCGCGCTGCACGAAGCAACGCGGCTCAATTAAATAATACAAATAATCATTATACACAAGGGACAGGTGTGCAGAGGCGGGGCAGAAAAGACAAGGGCAGGGCAGACACGTGAACATGAAACATAAACAAAAGGCACATGGCCAAAGTCCAGGCAGAGTCCTGACAATAATAATATTCGATGGAATTGTGTGATTCTAATTTTATAGGAAGAGTTTGAACAGGACCCTTTTCTATTCTAAAATAGCAATGCCGCTGTGCATAAGGAAAGATTTTTTGTGGAAGAACTTGACTGGTCTGCAGAAAGCAAAGGCTTAATCCCAGCTAAATACCTCTGGTGGGAATTTAAATGCAGACCTTGAGCCAAAAACATCACCAAACACCAATGACTTGTACTTACACTATATGGACAAAAGTATTGGGACGCACCCTTCTTTAGAATAGAAAAAAGGCACTTCCAAAACTGTGGCAATAAAGATGAAAATATAATTAATGTATTTACAAATTGTATTTCCATCTCTGTTGCAACAGTTTTGGAAGTGTCTAAATTGACTACCCATATGAACAAGTCATTGGTGTTTGGTTTAAGTTTTTGGCTCAAGGTCTGTATTTAAATTCCCACCAGATGTATTCAGCTGGGATTAAGCCTTTGCTTTCTGCAGACCAGTCAAGTTCTTCCACACTGACTGAATCAATCAATTCTTTTTGAACCTTGCCTTATACACAGAGGCATTTTCATGTTAGAAGAGAAAAGGGGCCTGTCAAAACAGTTAAAAAATTAGAAGCATGCACACAATTCAATAGAATATCATTATATGCTTATACATTAAGATTTGTAGTCATGGAAATTACTAAAGTAGTCAAAACTGTTCTTAAAGGGGAGTGTCCCAATACCTTTGGCAATATAGTGTAACAATATTTTTAATTTGTGCTGTCAGACTCATTACTGATATGTATTCAATTAGGATTATTCACTCTCACTCACTCATTTTCTACCGCTTATCTGAACTACCTCGGGTCACGGGGAGCCTGTGCCTATCTCAGGCCAACCCATCGCAGGGCACACACACACTCTCATTCACTCACGCAATCACACACACTACGGACAATTTTCCAGAGATGCCAATCAACCTACTGTACCAAGCATGTCTTTGGACCAGGGGAGGAAACCGGAGTACCCGGAGGAAACCCCCGAGGCACGGGGAGAACATGCAAACTCCACACACACAAGGCGGAGGCGGGAATCGAACCCCCAACCCTGGAGTTGTGAGGCGAACGTGCTAACCACTAAGCCACCGTGCCCCCCAGGATTATTCAATAAATACATTTTTGCCAACACTTTGCCTCCTCCATGCTACTCTTTCCCCTGCCGTTTAGCTTATAGAACTGTTTTCTCTTTACAGGATCTGTACCTCAGGTATGAGAGTATATGCTAATAACAGACTGATAACACACTTACAGTACCAGGCAAGACTTCAGGAGGTTTCCAGACTTTTCCCTCATAAATAAAGGTAGACCTTTGAGAGCTGTAGCTTTTCTTTGAGCAAGCACATCAGAAGCCTGAAAGACACAGAAAAGGTTTTATGCATGTTATGTTCAACCAAAAGCTTAGGGCTTACACCTTTAAAAGGCCAGTATTATGCTCATTCACAGGGTACACATTTTACAATATGTTTACATGATTTGACACTAAATTACTTAACAAGCTGCTAAATAATTACTTAATCAAGTTGGTCTAGGATGGTCTTTATTTCATCTCCATAGGCTCCACCACGTGATCGGTACAACATGATCATATTTGGTGCATATTCATCCAAAGAAGACAAAAAGGTACTCTTCAGGTTGGTTTGTGTAATTCTGTAAAACTCGGCACAGAACTTAAAACACACACAGTGAACAGTAAGAATTAAGACTACACAAGTTAATCTTTACATAATAAAGTACCCTTCTTTGCAGTGGCTGTAAAAACAGGATTTGTTTTGAGCACTTCTGCTGATAACAATTCAGCAAGCTCTTTTGACAATGACTCATCAATGTGGCTTTCATACTTTCTTATAATATCCCTGATTGATTGTTTTGCTGTATACCTAGATAATGAAACAATATCACACATCCAACTTAATATCTCCTGAATTGCACTTTTTGAAACATACAAAATTGTCTGCATGTAAAGGATCAATGATGCAAGTTTGTGCTCTAGAGCACTATACTCTACAGGCTCTAAATACACATTTATTTCATGTTCAGAAGGAACTGCAGGAACAGTGACATCAGTAACATTTGACTGCGGATTCTGCATAAAATCTTCTGACTCTTCAGCTCTTCATTGCTTCCCAAACAACCAGTTTGCAATGTAACAGAAGAAATAAAATCTTCAAAACCTTCAGATTTATGCAATCCAAGATATGTGGCTAATAAAAGTTGAAAGGAAATTTGTTGTCAGCTCACAATATTTAAAAGGACAATTGACTGTGTCATGCCTCCTCAAATGATTTCTGAGATGGTTTAAAAACTGGGATGGCTGACAAACATCTATGAAATCACATAACTCACATGAAAAATTAAAGTTGTCAGTAACTGCAGTGTGTTTGTGTGATCTTGTCAAATGTGTTTTTAATGCACCTATAGTTTTAAATGTGCATATGCAGTCAGTATACAAGCAAGGATGCTGCCAGGATTGCCCTTGATAGTGCCAAAGCCTGTTGTGTTTCAAGAGGACCCCTCTGCTACTGTGGGCAAATTTGCAATGCACTGCATTCCAAACCTGTGAAAAGAAAAATCAAAAGAATTTTGACATGTGCAGTGTTACATTCCAACTAAATTGATATTAATTTTAGTTTAGAACACAATATAAATATTACATACAAAAAATGAGAATATACATTGAATCACATTCGAAGCAAAATAATAATGCCAAATTACATTTAACTAGTTAAATGGTGTTAAGAAGAGCTACGCTAAAAAAAACTAAGCTCCTGAAATACTAGACATTTGTGATAATTCAACATGATATATTTTCTGTTTTAGACCGGATGTTATGTAAAGCATGTTATGTTGTACATCTATGATCAGAAATAACCACACAGTTAACAAGGTTAAGAATACCCTATAACTTACTCAAATGTAAAATGTTGTTTTTCCCCTCTATTTAACAATACTAACTTACAATAGTGAATAGACGAATTTCCTTCTTGATTGTGTGACGGTATTCACTCAGGTAGATCGCATTTTCCCCCATGTAGTGCTCTGTTTCGTAGCTGGATGATCAATAATCACGTGTTTAGCATTAACGTTAGCCAAAACTGATTTACACAAACCAAAACGGTGAAATGAAACTGACCAGCTGGCAAAGGATTCTGCTTGGTCTTAAAGCCTTCCTCTAACACAAATCAAGCAAAGATTTATCCAAAAATAAAGATTCATTCAGCATTTGTAATTAACATTAGGCACATGACTGTGTTTCATATGGCTTTCGTATGCTTCTCTGATTAAATAGTAGAAATTCTATTAACTCCACCCACAACACACAATTTAAATACAATTTATTATAATAACTATAACTTACACAATAAAATCGTGTATTTTGATACATTTCATTCAAATTTTACAAAAGATTTCTGAACATGACCTTCAAATGAAGCTGATTGGAAAATATCATTGCATTCCTTAAAATAGCCTTTCCAAAACACAACTTTACATTATACGTTAAGCATTTGTGTAATTCATTTAGGTTATTTTCGATAATAAAACTAAAAGAAAGTCCTGCTAGAACAGTTTGTGTTATTGTGTGTGGAAGCTGTGCTCTCTTTTCTTGGAGGCTTTTGTTAGAATTTTTGCTGCTGGTGTGGGAAATTTTCTTGAAAGAGTGAAGTAGGGAGAAGGTAAAGGAAAGTATATGGTATAGGGTAGTTAAACATTATACAGTACGGTAAGCAGGCCATTAAGTTTGTGGAGGCTCCAGAAGAACACAGGTAAAGTCATGAATATGGAAAAGTAAAATACACATACATTTAAATAAAATAACACACGCTTAGGAATAAAAACACATACATACACAGGAATAAAACTCAATGCTGAGCATGAACTTTAAAAAAGAATAATATATAAAAATCACTTGTTTGTGTAATAAGGTTTAACAACACATTAAGATTTTGAGTTCTTCTGTTAACACACCATGGAGCTTGAGTGGCTTGTGTGCTTCTGGATAAGGATGAGCCTGAGTAGTAAAAGTAGAAGCCTGGGTAGAGAAATCAACCCTCTGAGCAGCAGATGAGTCAATGAATAGACCATGACTCTCCAAATCTTTAGTGTAAAGAATAATGATTTCATGAATCTCATAGATTCAGTGCATTTCATTAAGCACTTACAGCCCTTGTTCACATGAAAAGGCCCTTTACATTCAGTACATTCATTTAATAAGAAACTGTTAGCAACAGCACTAAAGGCTATCTTAAGAAACAGGACAGTGGAAGGAAAGAGAACTACAGTATATAGGAAAGAATGTTGGTAAACTTCCAAAGGTCAAAGGAGAACATAAATACTCATTTCAGAATGAGAGTTGTGTTGGAAAAAGGCTCAGAGAAAGAATAAAGATTACAGCACAGAAGATGACTTATAAACACCATTGCCTGATGATGTAGGAATGAGCCTATAGCCTGATGAATTGGGAATGGGCCTATAAGTTGATAATGGAAAATATAGGTATATTTAGGTATAACAAGGTATACAGGTAAAGCAGAGACCATTTAGAGACAATGGAAAATTTCTGAATGCCACTGAATGAGTACATGAGCTGAATTTTAGTAAGGAGAAAGTGGGAGTGGAAAAAAGGAGAAATGTCTGAACTGTATATAAGGCCAGAGAAGCCAGCGGTATTTCGGTGCAAGTAACGTCTACTGGACAAACTTGTATCTCTGGTACCAGCTGGTTAGTTTGCTGTCTTTGTAACTGGCAATAAACCTACCTCAACTGAATCCAGTCTTCGTGAGTTTGGCTGATTGGATCATTTCTTCTGTGAACTTCAACTTAGAATTATTGTTTAAACTTATAGTCAGATTGCAGAGCTAGCCTGGGTAAATGTAGGTTTGAGACAAGTTTCTCTTACACTGGAATTGATAACCATGCAACAGGATATTTTTTCTTTTTGATTGTAAGTTAATATTTGTAATACCTATTTTTCATTCTTTGTGTTTGAGTTCTACTGTTAATTTGGAAAGGGGTTGGTAGAGAGGGGGCTGGTTTTTTTTTGGTCATGTTTTCTCCTGTTTGTTAGTAAGGGAGTTAGTGTATTTTGTTGTAATTCTTGTTTAATTTTTTTTTGTGTGTAGCTTATTTAGTTTATTCCTAATTAGTTAGATGGGTTATGTTTATTGTTTTGGCCTGAGCCCCTCTTAAAGTTCGCAAACTCAGACTATTTTTTTTTAATTCTCGGAATGTAACAAGGCCAGCTTGCCAAAGATTTATAAACCTTTGAATGAAAATTTGAATGAAATTCTATGAAAAAAAACAAAGCCAATTTTGAGCTTCCATACCAGGAAAACCATAGTTCTGATCACTTAGACACATAAAAAGCAGCAAACAACAAACCAGGAGGAACAAATTCTAGGGGAAGTAGCATTTAATAAAAATAATAAGTATAATAATAATTTATATATATAATTTGTACACTGAATGCTGAAACATAGGGACAATGATAAAGCTAAAGAGCTAGTGAGGCTGTTATATTTGACTTGTAAGTCTACCTAATTCCTTTTTTATGAAACATACAGAGAAATCAAAACAGACAGTAATAGACAGAAATGTGTTTTATTTGATATAAATGGTAGAAACAATTAAAAAAAAGGTTGACCGTTCATACAACATGGCTAATTGTGAAATCGTAAGTCCATCTAAACAGATTCCCCCATTTGTAAGTATATTTATGTCAGTTGAAAAGATGAAAAAATATGTCTAAAAATATTAAAGTATACAGTGACAGTAAGCACCAGGCACCTATTCATTAGGAAATTCAATACCAAACCAGTGCTTTTCAATCTTTCACCATTAATCTATCAACAATTAGCTACCTCTAAAATAGCAATCTGTATAAACTACCAAAATTGTAATTACATTCAACATTTTCTAAAAACAGAAGAATCTAACTAACAAAATCAACAACAACAAAACAACCGACCAGAAAATATAGCAGCATCCAAATGTTGGAATAGAAAAGAGAAAAAATTATACTCAACACAGCCCTGATGAAACATCCACATTTCACTCCAGCCTTATCAGAGCCTCTTCAATTCCAAGTTCAAAAGCAAATATATCTTTATAAATGAAATAAACAAAATTAGGTTAAATAACCATGAATAGCTGTTAGACACAAGCCAATTCAACTGAGGTACAAATATAATACACATTTTGGCATTGTGAGTTTGGTTCACTGTCTCACAGAGTAATGAAAACTCTATAAAAACCACTGATGTAACAAAAAATACACAGAGACACAGACAGGCACACACTGGAATTTAGTGAGCCAGAGACAGGTTCATATTCATGTGCACACTGCAGATAATGATAAATCAAATAAGAGATAAATAATTTATATAAACACGCCTAGCCTTTTTTAGGCATAAGAATTAAATACTAAACATTTGCAAATGTAATAGGAACTACATCACTTCTACTACATCATTGCTTGGACGTATCTCATATCTATGGTTATAAACCATTATTAATCTTTTTTCTTAAAAAATGCATATAAAATGATCCAAATTTATGACAGTGCTAGTGCCATAACAGCAGCACTTCATCTTACAATGCTGAATGTCAACAAAAAAACAAAGAAAATAAAGGGTCAGATATATGAATAATCTGGCACGGAAAAGTAGGTCTTAAGTGAATTACATTCATTTTCTTTTTCATTTAAATTTCCAAGCATTTACCTTTACTAATTGAACAGTATAAATAATGTCTCTTTCCAAACCCTCATTCCATTTTGCATTTTTAGGAAATCCAGCAGTCTGTTAGAATAGACACAAAGTGCTCAGCTTCAGCTTAACTACCCTGCCAACAAGTTCTCTTTAACATTTGAACAGTCACACTTATACACACACTTATAGGGTCACCTATTTACTTAACTAAGACATTAGGCTCAGTTGTCCTCAGGGGTCTTCTCAATAGTATTAAAGAACCATTCTGTGAATTTCCTGAGTTGGGTAGCTGCTGTTTGACTCGCCTCCTGCAGACGGATATTATCTTGTCGAAGATGTTGTACCTCCACCTGCAAGACGGCTTTATCCTCTTTCTCCTAAGTTAAATCAGCAAGATACATTCATGACAACCAAGAATAAGTCTAGAGAATGTAAAGTACATAAATGGTTTAAGTAATAATTGTGTAGAAACAATAAAATTCCTCACAAAAAATTCCTCACTCCTGCAACACACTACACCATGATCATAATTAGATTTAAAAAAAGGTTAAATGGTTACAATGCTACTTTAAAATGTTTGGGGACTCCAGCAAACCTTTGTGAGAGCCATTTTCCCCTAAGGAAGGAACTGTGAAAATTCCTTGGACAGTGCATCCAGGAAGTCACAAAAGAACCTGGAGGTGAACTAAGCCATTTAATATAGGACTCTATAATGTCCTATACAACTTTGTGGCAACATTTTGAGAAACATTAGGCATGAGTCAAACACCTGAGGATAAATGTCCTCAAACCAAATACAGAGTATGAGTTCTTTCTTGTTTGGTAATAAATTGCCTGGAGCATAAGGTAATGATTAGACTTTCTTCTAGCGTATGAACATTATTAGCAGTAATTATGTGAGGGGGAAAAAGCAAGCAAGCAGCATTTTAATACCAGTATAGCCAAATTGGCAATTTGATTTATAATAAACTAGCATTAGGCAAGGGGGGAAGCACATGCCATGCAATGCCAATAGTTTAGAATGGTAGGTTGAAGTCATAAGCTGCATAGGATAAATCTGAATGCTAAAATATCCCAGGTACAGACTAGTCAAGTAGAGCAAATCAACAGTTCCTGATGTTTCTCAATAGTACCAAAACAGTGAATTTTTCTCACCTTTCTTAAGTCATGTTGGAGCTGCTTCAAGATGTCTTCTAGTTGGTTGACTTTACCAGTCAGAGTGGCAGATGAGCCATTTCTAATGAATAGCACAATTGCCATGTCAATCATAACCCCATTCTCAGAAAAAAAATGCTTGCAGGAGCATGCCAGACAACAAATAATATTCTTCTGAATAAAAGCTAACGGCTATAAAGTAACATTTTATTTTCTTCTTTTACATTATTTATTTTCTTTTACAGTATTTATTTGCCATTCTATTAAATTTTGCAACTTTTGTAACTGGTAAGGCTTTTCGACAAATTTGTTTATATAACTGCTATTTATTAATAATTACATTTAATGCATACAGAAAACCTGCAGCGAAAAACTCACCCAGGCTGTAGTATAGCTCCTTCCACTACAGTGAGGGGCTCTTGAGTGATCTTTACAGGTTTAGCTCCTTGCCTGTCAGTCATGTTGTAGACAGAATCCATATTCTGATCTATCAGCAAAATACACACATAATGTGCTTTTTGTGTTTTATAATTGAAAACAGCAGACTTATATTTGACACAGACTATATTTTTCGACTTTGGGATATTGGCTGTCACTATTTGATCACTTGTTAGAGAAACAGATGAAGGATGATTTCTTATCCTTTTTTGGTGACGTTGCCTCAAACAAATGTTCAAATGCAATATATAGGTGACAGTGATTCCAGCTTCTTTCAGCAAGCACAGTGGGAAAATATGAGTTAAAAAATCAGATTTTACATATAGATTTTGCACTGAGTTTAGAACTCTAGTTTCTGAATCTTGTCATTTGTCAGAAATAGATGCTTTACATTGTCATGACTAACAAGAATTTTTCAAATACTTCAGTGATGCTCTGCCATAATTTCTTTCAGCATAGCACCTAGTCATAATTGGCCTAATTTAATCATGAAAATCTATAGAAAAGGCCTGAAAGCTGAGAATTTGTGTAAACCTTCTAGTTGCAATGAGTTGTCCCACAATATTACCCACATTCCACAATATTCAGGTTCTGTCTATTCTCCAAGATGAACAAAATGTAGAGACATTCTCTTTTAGTAAGCTATCAAAAAATTTGTTTATACTGAATCCACAGCCAGCTCATTTGATCTGAAGCTAGTACTGTAACTATTACTAACCAGTAGTTTAATGTACTGTGTTAAACAGAAATGTGGATTAAACCAAATGAGTAGCTAGCATTCAATTCAATTAAATTTTATTTGTAAAGCACTTTTTACAGTGGATGTTGTCTTTAAGAACCATTAGACAAATATTAATATATAAAATAAAAATTACAAAAATTAAATTAAATGTAAAAGTATATATAAAAAATTTAATTAACATGCAAGCCTGAGTCAATGGTGGCAAGGAAAAAACTCCTGAAGATGATATGAGGAAGAATCCTTGAGAGAAACCAAAAGGGAAACCATCCTTATTTGGGTGACATCGGAGAGTGAGAATATACACAATGCCCTTTCTACAACTGTTTATAGTCAAGTAGAATTGAGCAACCAAGTGCTAAGTCAGCACCTGGATATACCCTGTTATATACATCAGCCTTGTCAAACAGGCAGGTAAGAAGATATCACAGATACTGTATTTATGATCATGTAGGCTTCAAACAAAAACCAGGACATAAGTTTAACATGTTTGAAGTTTATTATACTAACATAACATGGTGCCAAGAATATTGTCGTACAGAGTCAATTTAAATAATTTTATTTACATATCTTCAGGGCCTTTTTCTAAAATCCTCTGTGAACTTGCAGATTTCAAACCTAACTGTTTCTCTAGACTAATCATTAATTGTTGGAAACTTTAATACCAATTTTGATCATTCAAAAAAACCATCTGAGAGCAGCAGTTTTGTACATCCTAGATTCAGTAGTGGTTAAACATTGAAATTGTTTAACCAATTTCAAGAAATTGTGCAGTACCACCAAGTAAGGTAAAAAACAGTACTAATAATTACATGTATGTAGTCTAAGTATCTTAGCAGATTTCAAAATGTTATATATAATGTCATATTGCAGTTGTGGTCTGCAGTAAGTTTGTATTACAGTTAGGTAGAAACTATTCTTAAGCCTACTGGTTCTTGATTGGATACTCTAGTACCCCCTGTCAGACAGCATTTTGTTGAATTAGTTGCATGTTGGTTGACTGGGGTCAATTGTGATTTTGCAAGCATTGGAAGGAATTTTGCAGGCTGGACTAATGTCCACGGTGATCTCTTTGTTCTTGCTAATGTTGTGGCAGTGGTTATCTCTGAACCACTAAGACAGCATTCTCACCTCATATCTGCAGGAATGGGTGCTTCACAGCAACCATGTGAAGCACCCATGCTCAGAGTCAGAGTAGTTAAGTAAACGTTACCAATTCTGACCACCTGTAGTCTGTTCATCAGAAAGTCACAAATCCAACTGCAATCCTAAGTATAGCTTTGCCATGAGTTTAGATGGGATGATGGTGTTGAAGGCAGACCTGTAATCAATAAACAGCATTCTTGCATAAATGTTTCTTTGTCCAGGTCTTTGAGAATGCTGTGTAGTGCTAGAATGATTTCATGATCTCTTGGTTTTTTATTCTGTATGTGAATGGGAAAGGGTTTATTGTGTCTGGCAAGGTGAAACATATGTGGTTTTTAACAAGTTGTTCAAAGCACTTAATGATGATGGAAGTCAGTGATGCGGTAGTCATTCAGGCAGCATATAGCGTATTTCTTAGCGACGGAGACAATGTTAAAGGTCTTGTTAAAGTATGTGGGGATCACAGCCTAAGGGAGAGAGTGAAGATGTCTGTAAAAATCTCCAATTATCAGCTGGCACATTGAGAATATGACCCTGAATTACAGACATCAGATTTTATTACAGTGCAGAAATTGTGCAACAACAAGAACCTGCAGCAGATAGTCAGGAAAGCAGAGAAGATCAATTGAGTCTCTCTCGCCTATATCACTGACATTTATGCCACATGCTGTATCTGCAAAGCCAAAACAAACTTTTCGTCCTCTTTCCATCTAGAAAAAGGTGCTGAAGCATTCGGGCCCACACGACCAGACTGTGTATCAGCTTCTTTCCACAATCCATCAGACTCCCCAACAACTGAACTGTATTGAGCAAACACACACAGACTCAACTGTGTGCATTGCACTGATCTACACCAAATAAACAATCATTTAATATATATCCATGTCAACAGCTGTTTAAGTCCTTAGCTCTGTCTTTTTCTATGTAGCTCGGTTTTTGTTCTATGTAGCACCATGGTCTTGGAGACACATTGTCTCATTGCATTGTGCACTGCATCAGCTACATATGGTTGAAATGAAAATAAAAGCTTCTTGACTTGACTTGACTTGAATACCATCAGGACCTGGCCTGCCCTGAGCAAACTGAGCACATCAGACAGGGAGATGGTTAAAGTAAAGTTCTTTCCATCGTTTGTTTGACTGCAGTGAAGGTGTTTCTGTCCTCAGACTGAACATAGAATGTGTTCAATTCTTCAAGTAGAGAGGCTGATATACCCATATCAAAGATTTTTTCAAATCTTTGAAAAATTACGTAATCATTGTCTGTGACTGTGTATTCGTTCATGACACAGTCTATCTATCATAGTGAAACTGCGAGGTGAAACTCCCAGTTCATAATGGTAGTGTCTAGCCATGTCTCAGTGAAGGCAAATACACAGCAGTTTCTGATGTCTTGCTGAAGTGTAATCCGAATATCAAGTTGTCCATTTTGTTAACCAGTTATTGAATATTTGCTAGATGAATACTCTGCAGAGGTCTTTCAAACCTCCACGTCCGAGTATTCGTCTAGCAAATGTTCAATCACTGGTTATTCACAGAATCCTGGCATGTTTCCCTCTCTTGCTCTTCTTTCTCTTACTCCAGCACGGATGTACACATAGAGACAGATGCTAGCCGACAAGGCTGCGGCCGCTCAAGTTTGCATGTGAGTTGTGTGAGTCATTCGAAAAGTCCATTTATAAAGATGATATGATGTCTAAAAGTGTTTTCAGGTTGTATTGAATTATTCATAATGAGATATTTACAAAAAGAATTACAATAATAACATGGAAAAAGCACAAAAAGGTGTAGAGATTGTGAAGAGTCTAATTTTATTTAGACTTGAATCAGTTGCTGCTTGCACTCTGCACACAATGTACAGTGATCACAAGCATGCCTCATATTTTGTCTCTTTGTCTCACTCTCTAACTGTCAAGCTACAGTACACATCCTACTCCTGAAATACCAGTTACCCAGCTCTTTGAACCTGCCTAATCCATCCTCATGTCCTACTTCTGGTTGTAGCCTTAACACTTGGAGGCCACACACTGCTGCTAAAGATGATCCCAAATGGACTACCTTGGAGATACATTTGACTGCTGTGGATTGTAATTGCTCTTGGAAACCATAGGGATGCCTTCAAATTGCTGTTGTTGTGGTTTTATACTCAGTTTTAGGCTTGGTGCTCCATAATTTAACACATGCTGACAGGCATGAAGGAATAATGCACTTGACTAATTGTGTACAGTTATAAAGTATTAAGGACATTTTCACAACAACAATATACAGTGTCACCCAACTAAATATATGTTCCCTTTTGAGACTGATTCCTATCAAGGCATTTTACTTTTGGGTTCTCAAAAGTTTTAGGCTGTGAGTATGAGTAATAACCACAGCAAGAAACATGGTCATGAAAGCAGTTCAGAGTAGTTTTGGCACTGTGGTCAGGGGCCAAGTTGGCCTCCTGGAAAAGGAAATCAGCATCTCCATAAAGTAGATGTCAGCAGATGGAAGCATGAAGTGCTCTAAAATCGCTTTGTAGACAGCTGCATTGACTTTGGACTTAATAATGGACCAATGGTGGACCAACAGCAGCAGATGACATCACTGACTGTGGACACCACACTGGAATCCAAGCAGCTTGGATTCTGTAACTGTAATCTTTTTCTCCAGACTCTGGGAAATTGAGTTGAAAATGGAATGCAAAATTTACCTTCATCTGAAAAAATGACTTTGGACCACTGAGTAATGCTCCAGTTCTTCTTCTTCTCCTTAGCCCAGGTAAGACACTTCTGACATTGTCTCTGGTTCAGGAGTGGCTTGACACTATGTAGCCACTGAATGTGACACTTGTAGCCCATTCCTAGACACGTCTGTGTGGTGGCTCTCAATGCACTGACTCCAGCCTCAGTCCACTTCTTGAAGTTCTCCCCCAAATTCTTGAATCGGCTTCACTTGACAATATTCTGAAGGCTAAAATCATCCCTGTGCTTGTGCACCTTTTCCTACCACACCTTGCATTTTCCATGAATATGCTTTGATACAGCATTCTGTGAATGCTAACCATCCTTATGGAGAGTGTCAATGATTTTCTTCTAGACAACTGTCAAGTCAGCAGTCTTCCCCAAGATTGTGTTAGTGTGTACTGAACCTGACTGGGAGAGTCATACAAAGTGATTTTTTCAAAGTGGAAATGACATATTTCAATGTTTTGAGATATGGCTTTTCAATGCTTTTGAGCTGTAGGTCAAAATTATCAAAATGAAAATATCAGTAATTACACACACACACACACACACACACACACACACACACACACACACACATATATATATATATATATATATATACTGTATAATTACTATAACACCTCTTTGAACTTTATATTTACATACAATAAGCAGAGTACAGTATCAATTCATATGGGAGGAGCTAATATATAGGTTAGGAAAGAAAATTCACAGAATGTGGTTTTAATGTCTGATTCTGGAATAGGTTTGCCCTTCCATATTTGAGTTCCTTCCATATGAATTGATACTCTGATCATTGTATGTAAATATAAAGTTCAAAGACATGTGAGAGGAGAAAACGTGAAGATCTTGCGTAAGACCTTTACCAACTGATCTCATCTGATCTCTCTTTTTGTTGCTATACCATCTGAATCCTATGCCAGAAACTCTTCCATGTCACTTAACTGACCCTGAAACTCTGTACACATTTTACTATCTGTGTGTCTTGTATTTTCTGTGTATAATTACTATAAATAGGCTAAAATTTGAGACACTACTCAGGATTGAAACTGACCACTGACAAGCCAGAATTAAAAGAATAATACTTTTTAATTTTGTTTTATTAAACCCTCTTAAAAGTAAATAAATGTCAGTAAAAACCATTGAACTTACAATTATTCTGTTAGTTCAAGGGTTTTTACTGGCAGTTATTCTGACAGTAAAAACCCTTGAACTAACAGAATAACTGTTTAGGTTCTATGTATATATAAACACTGAAATTTTATCCTTTTACTACCTTAATTAAATGTTTGTTAAACAAAATAGTATTATATTCAGATAATTTGTTGAATATTAGAATGAGATATAAGGTTATACAGTTACATGGACATAACCTTTGACTGCACATATAATTAGTAAGACTTCTGAACTACTGATCAATAAAGGTCATGAGTTCAAATCCCACCACTGCCAAGCCGCCACTGTTGGGTTATTGACCCTCACACTGTAAAACGCTCTCGATAAGGGGCATCTGCCTGATGCTGTAAATTTAAGTAGTGCAATCTTACACATGGTCCTACAGTCTCAATAATTTAGAAGCAAATGACAGCATTTGCTGGCAAATAAACTAAATGTTGGCAGCTTTTATTTTCTTTTTTTCCCTAACACTGTTAGGTGACTATTCATTCATTCATTCATCTTCTACTGCTTATCCGAACGGTCACGGGGACCGTTCTCCTGTGCCTATCTCATCGGGCATCAAAGCAGGATACACCCTGGACGGAGTGCCAACCCATCGCAGGGCACACACACACTCATTCACTCACGCAATCACACACTAGGGACAATTTTCCAGAGATCTGTTAGGTGACTATTTTAACAAAAATTGCTCATAATTCCATACAGTTTCTAATCACATAATTTCTATTAGCTGACTATTTTATATATATAGTGAAAAATTACGATATTTAAAATATATATATAGTGGTTACACTGATATTTGAAAACAGTGATTACCCTCTATATAAAGTGAAGGGCTTGCAGAGCTACAAACTTAAAGTACTAGTACTATGCTGTAATTTTTAACACCACCACATTTAATTAGAATGCTGCAGTTGCATTCTAGATTTTTCCACACACATTTAGACTTCCACACCTACCTTCAAAGGCACGTGCAACATCAACAAGATGGGACCAGTCCAGACCTTTTGCAGTGTCCGGAAGGGGCAGAAGTCCTGGATCAGTAAGCTTTGACCTGTCTGCCAAGGAGCCATCAGAAAACCAGATTTCATCTAAGAACACACACACACACACACACACACACACACACACACACACACACACAAACACAAACACTCAGCTCAATGACTTTCATTTACTACACACTTACACTGACTGCCACTCCACCTCACAGCATAGGCCTCTCTTTATCACTTATCAGTTATAAGATGAACTGCTGAAATCAACCATTTTTATGTATGTCCACATCAGAGGCAGCAATGGCAGACATGACTTACCTGCTAAAGAAATGTTAAAATGTGAAATATGTTGACTTCATGAAATAAATGAAGGTTGGGCAACTGAAGTGATCCCAGCAGGAGCCACAAATGTTTCTGCAGTACAAATATAATAACTAGAAGACTTACAAGACATACATACAAAGTTTGATGTTAGCTTGACAAAGCCTGCTAAACATGCTAAAAATGTTTTTAAAAAATCACAATATTTTCATGTCACTGATTTCAAAGTGTTGAAATGGAATGGATACAAATAAGTAATATATAAATACGCAATATTTAATAGAAAAGTAACTAGATTTATAAAGTCCGTCGCAACAAACTTTGATGTTGGCGAGGCAAGTATTTGCAAAGGCCTGTGCTTTTTGGAGGCAAGTGGACATAAGGGTCATTGTTACTTTTGGAGGCAAGGTGACATAAAACTTATGAAATCTAGTGGAGCGCTAGGGTGCCAAAACATTTGGAGGCAAGTGGAGACGAGCATGTGATGTCATCAGAATACCCGCGAGGCAGTTCCCCTCATTGTTCTGAGTGTTTTGATATGTCACATGTCCATGTTGTAAAAAGTTTTTTGATTTTGCATATATTGGGGGCGGGGCTGCGGCACAAACAAAAGGCCAGTCAGTACACCAATTTAAAACTTTGTTCAGAGTATCACCCTAAAGGAGCTGGCCAAGTTTGGTGTAGATCGTTTGAAAGCTTGCCGAGTTATAAACTTCCAAAGTTTATAATGGGAGTCTATGGGAAAAAAGGCCATTTTGAGACCCGGTACCGGAAGTACCAGTACTCGGATCGCTTAGAAAAAATCGCTTATTCGAATTTGGTGAATTTCTAATTTCGAATTTCCTTCGCTTCCTCTGGTCCATGTTGAGTGTGGTACACACCATGTCACCAGACAACACAGTGACTACCTGGAGCCCTATATATAGGCCCACTGACTGATTACAAGATTGTAGACACCTGTGATGCTAATTAGTGGACACACCTTGAATTAACATGTCCCTTTGGTCACCTCTTTTCTAGGGGTACCATCATTTTTGTGTAGGCCTGTTCCATGAGTTTATTTTTTTAAAATAATTCCGTTGAAGCATGGTTGAAAAGCAATGTCCAACTTTCATCGACTGGTTAACATTCATAGAATTTTTATTTATTATTACTTTTGTCAGATTAAAGTTTTTTCTGTGACTGTTGTGAGGTTTTTCTTTCATTGACCGAAGGGTACCAACAATTTTGTCCACGTGTGTATCTATTTTACACTTGTAATGTCTATTTTGCCCACCAGATGTCATCTGATCAACCAACAACAGGCCACACACACACACACACACACACACACACACACCCCACTCAAAAAAATGGCATAATTTCATGTGAATAAAACTTATTTTACACTCCTTATGTTTTTTATTATACTTAATTTATGAACGATAAACCTTATGAAATGATGCCATGTTTTTGAGTAAAATAATCAGAAATTATTAAATATTATTTTGGATAACCACTGACTGATAAATGTCAAACATTAGCATATCTCCAGGCCAAAGCTGACTGATGCAACTAAATTTATAAATAAGAGAGAGGAAACAAATTTGATTTGCAAAACACGTGTTTTATTTTTGAACTTCTAGAAATATAAACGTGTGTGTGTGTGTGTGTGTGTGTGAAATGTTTACAAATGTGTAGCCTTTGTTTTGTCTGGAGGCCAACTGAAATGCAATGCCCAATGCTTTGAACAGTGTTTGACTGTGTGTGTGTGTGAAGCTTGTTGGTAGATCAGATTTTGCCACCAGCTGGACAAATGCATATAGCAAGTGTGAAATATTTACAAATGAGTAGATTTTGTTTTGTCTGGAGGCCTAATGAATTGCAATGCCCAATGCTTGTGTGTGTGTGTGTGTGTGTGTGTGTAGTATAATTTCGGTAGATCATATTTTGCCCTCTGCTAGGTAAAGGCATATCAAAAGTGTGAAATATTTACAAATGCTTGGCTTTTTTTTTCTGGAGGCCTAATGAAATGCAATGCCCAATTTGTGTGTGTGTGTGTTTGTGTGTTCATGTGTGTGTGTGTGTGTGTGGTGTGTGTGTGTGTTTTGGGTGTGTGTGTTAGTGGACATTTTATGTGTGCATTTTTGTGTCTGTATGTATGTTCATTGCACTGAAAAGGGCAAAAGTGTGACCTATTGCCCCACTAAATGTGGCCGGGTCAAAATGACCCAGGAGGATCCAAAACCATAGCATATACTGGTCTGAACACATAGTTCAAAAAACATATACAAAATTAATTTTACTTGCAAAGTTCATAATTTGGAACAATCCTGGTAAATTTCAGGCAAATGTGTGGAAGAAAATCCAAGTTATGACACATTAAACTTTCTAAACCTTCCAGCAGGGGTCAGATTGACCCAAGGAAAATATCAGGGTTAAAAGAATGATGTCTGCTGTAATACAGTTATAAAGACCATCTAATTGGCACAGGAGGAGGTGTTGCAATTATCTGTA
Organism: Tachysurus vachellii; assembly: GCF_030014155.1. NCBI lineage: Eukaryota > Metazoa > Chordata > Actinopteri > Siluriformes > Bagridae > Tachysurus > Tachysurus vachellii. The sequence goes on along the minus strand of NC_083465.1, from coordinate 7,751,914 downwards.
ATCATAATCTATGCATCACACAAAAGCTTAGAAATAACATACACTATACTGGCAAACGTTTTGGTCACCCCTCCAAATCATTGTATTCAGGTGTTCCTATTACTTCCATAGGCACAGGTGTATAAAATCAAGCACCTAGTCATGCAGACTACTTCTACATACATTTGTTAAAGAATGGTTTGTTCTCAAGGAGCTCAGTCAATTCAAACATGGTACCATGATAGATGTGCAATCAGTCCATTCTTGAAATTTCCTCAATACTGAATATTCCATGGTCACCTGTTAGTGGTATTATAACAAAGTGGAAACAATTGGGAATAACAGCAACTCATCCACAAAGTGGTAGGCCAGATAAAATTATAGAGCGGCTAAGGCGCACAGTGCAAACCCCAACTTTCTGCAGAGTCAATAGCTACAGACCTCCAAACTTCATGTGGCCTGCAGATTAGCTCAAGAACAGTGTGTAGAGAGCTTCATGGATTGGGTTTTGGCTGAGCAGCTGTATGCAAGCCTTACGTCACCAAGTGCAACTGCCACTGGACTCTAGAGCAGTGGAGACGTGTTCTCAGGAGTGATGAATCATGCTTCTGTGTCTGGCAATCCGAGGGACAAATCTGGGTTTGGCAGTTGCCAGGAGAACAGTATTTGCCTGAATGCATTGTGCCAAGTGTAAAGTTTGGTGGAGGAGGATTAAGGTGTGGGGTTGTTTTTCAGGGGTTGGGCTTGGCCCCTTAGTTCCAGTGAAAGAAACACTTAATGCTTTAGCATGCCAAGATATTTTAAACAATTTCATGCTTCCAACATTGTGAGAACAGTTTGGGGATGGCCTCTTCCTGTTCCAACATGACTGCGCACCAGTGCACAAAGCAAACTCCATAAAGACATGGATGAGCTAGTTTGGTGTGGAGGAACTTAACTGGCCTGCACAGAGTCCTAAGATCCACCCGATAGAACACCCTTGGGATAAATTAAAGAGGATACTGCGAGCCAGGCCTTCTCATCCAACATCAGTGCCTGATCTCAGAAATGCGCTTCTGGAGGAATGGCCAAAAATTCACACTCTTAAATCACTCAAAAGCACACTCCTAAATCTTGAGGAAAGCCTTTGAAGAACATTTGAAGCTGTTATAGCTGTAAAGGTTAGGCCAACTCCATATTAAACTCTATGGATTAAGAATGGAATGCCATTAAGGTTCATGTGCATGTAAAGGCAGACGTACCAAAACTTTTGGCAATATAGTGTATGTCACAAAAACCTACTCTTATATACTCTAAAATAATTCCTCTAATTATTATGTACAGACACACCTGAGCTTATTCAGAATTACACTGTGAATTTTTGGATTACAACCTAAACCTGGTTCTTTAGACCAAGCATTAGTTGTTAGAAACTTTCGTATAAATTTTGATATTCAGCAGGGGTTAATCAGAATGTAATATGACTCACTGATAATGGTGATCACAATCTTGATAAACATCAAACATACATCACAGGCAACTGTTAATCAGTTGATGCAACTGTTAATTAGTCAATGTTCTGCTACATCCTAGATAATGTAGCTTTTTTAATAATTAGAAAAAAAAGCACACCAGTATAACAATCACACGCACATAAAAACAGACCATTCAGAAATTAGAAAATAAATGGCATCACACTACATTGGAAAACATAAAAACAGAGCAAAAACCTCCTGAGCTAGAGAAAATAAAAGTGCTGCTTGATCAGTGTATCTTTCCACCCTAACAGAAAAAAACAAAAATAATCATTGACTCTTATTCAATATACAGTGTTCAATAAGAAATAACGATTGTTTTTGTTATTTGTGCAAAAAACTAGTAAGTAGACCACCATAGTAACATGTACACCAGTCATACGTGAAGACGTCATGAATATTTTCAATAATAGACTATAATTTGAAAAACAAATTGCTAACTAACACTAGACAACAATATAACTATGTAAAATCAACCATTTCTCTCCTTTGTGAGACCAATCTAATTAATTCCTCATCAAAATGAACATTTGTACTACATCCCTTAACTAAATGTTTCTTCAAACAGATTATGCTAGAAACTGGTATGTATATAGCCACTAAAAATAATCAGTTGTTCCCCCATCCCTTAACTAAATGTTTCTTCAAACAGATTATGCTAGAAACTGGTATGTATATAGCCACTAAAAATAATCAGTTGTTCCCCTAGCCTAGCTGTGTACATAAATCTTTTAAACTAGCAGATTACTGAAAAAGCTCTTATCAAACGCTGTTTCTCTGACACTGTCAGCTGTCCAACTAAATTCCAATATCAATATCTTGATCTCCAAGATCCTAAAAAAAGAAGGTTGCAGCACAGTAGTCATGCTTACACCTATAAGATAGCACTGGTTAAAGCGATAAATAACCTACTATTGACTTCTGATAAGGTCTGTGTCTCAATAATTGTGTTGCTTTATCGTAGTGCTGCTTTTGACACTATTAATCATAGTATTCTCCTCGATAATATAAAATGTTATTGGAGTAAAGGGAATGGCCCTCTACTGGCTCAAGTCTTATTTGACTGGTTGTTATCAGTTTGTAGATGTAAATGGTGACCTCTCTATGCATACTATGGTGTGAGTTAAGTTTATTTTCTTCCTTCTATTTAATTCTAACAAGACAGAAGTGCTTGTACTAGGATCACATACAAATAAAAGTAAGCTTTCTGGATGGACTACCTATTTCATCATGTACAGCAATAAAGTTCATCATGTTCATCAATATTTCATCATGTACAACCATGGCATGATTATTTACCCCAGTATTTCATTTGAAGCTCATGTAAATAATATTATTAGGATAGCATTCTATCATATCATAAATATTGCTAAGATATGAAATATAATGTCACTACAGAGATATTACTATGGAGAAAATATAGTTCATAATGTTGACATCATTTATGCCATACTGTCTGTAAGATCCAGTAGGTGCTGCATGAACAGGGACCACAGTTTACCTCTAGGGTCTTGGCCGGTTTCATGGAAAAGTTGGGGGTGAATGTCAGCCTTATCTCCAGGTACCACCCCAAGTCCAACGTCCAAGTCGAGTGGGAAAACCAGGAGATAAGCCACTTCATCCACTCATTCTGTAGTAGTAACCCGGGGGACTGGTCCCAGGTCCTGCCCTGGGCAGAGTATGCACAGAACTCCCTGCATCACTCAGCTACACAGCTCACCCCTTTTCAATGTGTTTTGCGTTATCAACCACCTCTGTTTCCCTGGGACACCAACCGTACTGACACTAATCTGAGTTTCACACAAACCACCCAGAGTGCCCTGGTCCTCGCTCTAGGATGCCTTTTGGGTTTAACCAAACACGACTCTACTTCCCATCACACATCGCACAGTAATTGAAAGACAATGCACATAACAAGTATATTTTGCACAGAAAAACAAGTATATATTTTAGAAAATAAGAAATGTGGTTTAACCTCTTTTTCCTATGATTTGACTCCTTACCCCAGCTTTTTGTACTATCAGAATCAGTATCAGAAAAAGCTTTATTACGCACACAAGGAAAATGTTTTAGTGTCATACCCTTCCAGTACACAAAAGCAACAAGATGAGAATACAAAAAATACAGATATGTAAAAAAAATGAAATAAATAAATAATTAATTAATTATTTGTTTATTTAGTTCCACCAAAATGTTTGCATAGTTAATTAATAGGTAAAACCTACTTTTATAAACTCAACATGTTGGAATGGCAAAATCCAAGCCTCAAACACAATGAGATATTGTTGTGTGAACTTGCTGTGCATAAAATGAATGCCCTCAAGCATCAAAGAACTGAAGCACCTCCAAAGACATGTGAATGGCTGAAAGCATCTTTAGAAATCATTACATCAAGTTATAGTTTTTAAATGTGTTTTTACATGTTACTGAATTATAGTCTGTAGTTCAGGTTTTCCACCTGCTTTTCTGAATGTTGGATTATTTTTGAGATAAAATGACTATACAATGAAATTTTTTTTTTCTTGTCAATTGAGGCTACTTGTTTATTTATAGACGTTGGTGAGTACCAACAAAATTTTTATCCAGCCCCTGATATATAGAACTGGAGAAGAGTGTAGTTTCTTTTTTTCATATCAGTACATTACTAGGAAAACTAAGAGACAGGAATCTATTTCACACTGTGGTCCCTTTAAATGGGGTGCAATGAATTGTCTGATCAAAGTGCCTTTACTTATATTAATGCTACTAATGTGAAAGTCCATGTTTTGTGAATAGCAAAATGCAAAATAAAATGTACACATTTTAGCCCTGCCATTTTTACACCGTTTTAACAGCCTGATAAAATTTTTGACCTTTACTAGGGTCATATATTTTTCATATCTGTTTTAAATTCTATTTGACACCCATTTCATTCACCAATTGAATCATGTGCTCCTTCAGTGAAGTCAACCAAGGAACAGGCCTGCACAGGTTAGAGACAGAACACTGGGAAGGTAGGATAGATACGTAGGCTCTTAGGGAGTTTAAGACGGACGGTTACTGGGTTGAGTATCCTGGAGATGGGAAACGGTCCGACAAATCGAGGAGTGAGCTTGGGCAGGACCCCTTGATAGGAAGGTCTTTGGATAGCCATACCTTTTAGGTGATGCGGTAACTAGGTGCCAGGTGCCGCTTGTTGTTGGCCAAACTGGCATAGTTCTGGGAGGACTTAAGAAGAACCTCACGGGCTCTGTTCCAGGTGCGACGACAAAGCTTGACAAGGGCAAGAGCAGAGGGGACAGAAGCCTTGAATTCTTGGGAAGAAAAAAGGGATGGTTGGTATCCATAAGCGGCTTATAATGGAAACATGCCTGTGGCTAAGGAGGACAGGGAGTTGTGGGCTTACTCCACTTATTCCAACTTGGCGGACCAGGACTCAGGTTGCTCGGCACAAAAGATGTGAAAACTTCACTACAAATCTTGATATACTTCTGTAAAGCTGCTTTGAGACAATGTGAATTGTTAAAAGTGCTATTTAAATAATTTGAATTTGAATTTGAATCTGAAATTGCTGCACTCAACCTGACCATTGGTCTGGTGGTGCAATGCAGACGTCAGGCTGACTGAGGCTCCCAGTAGTCAACAAATCTCTCACCAAAATCCAGATGTGAACTGGGCCCTTGATCAGAGACAATGTCCCTATTGAAGCCATGCTGTCAAAAGACATGCTGGAGGAGGAACTGGGCAGTCTCCTTTTGTGTAGAGAGCTTATTCAAGGAAATGAGGTGCGCCAGCTTAGAAAAACGATCCATCACCGAGAGACTGGTGGTCTGGCTGGCTGAGGAGGGTAGTCCAATAATAAAATCACGAGCCAAGGTGCGTGAAACAGTGCATGACACACCAGGGTGAAAACGCAGAGGTGAACTGTAACACCCCTGGAGAACTTAGGAGCACAGATTGTTAGGAAAGAAAAGTCAGGTTGCCTAGATGTGGCCTGTTGGACACTCATCTCGATGTCCAGTTGGAGGATACGAATAGTAACTGAAGTGGGAAGGACATTTTTGGTGCTAATTTCGTCTTCATCTGGGGAGTGTTAGCTTGAGAGGGCATCAGGTTTACCATACATGGACCCTGGGCAATAGGTCAAGGTAAAGTTAAAACGACTGAAGAAGAGACCCTAGCGACCTTGCCGTGCGTTCAGGCTAGGAACAGCTTTTGGCTGTTCTGAGGTATTCCAGGTTGCAGTGAGTTGGATAGCTTTGGTTTTCTGTTTTTTGAATACCATCCAGGTTAGTAACTGGACATCCCTTTCGGACAGTTCTGGACCACTTGTGTTATACACAAGACAAACTGAAATTGATTTGGCTGTAAAAACTGGCTCTATACCGTTGTCCTTGTCCAACCCCAGTATGTATATATACATATATAAAATAGTAAAAGGGATCAAATAAAATTAAGTATGACCATTACATGTATGTGATAAAATCCATGCCCAAGTTCTAAGTTTACTTTGATTGGATTAGACATTTTGGTGTTGGCCTAGACTGAAAGGGTTAAAACCCTATGAAATGCGCTTCTAGAGGACCCTATGACTGAGGTGAGTCAAACTGAGTCGACTGAGTCACCAGATTATCTGCATAAAAACTGGTTCACACAAAGGCTTTGATGCCAGCCTTGCACCACCATGAACCACCGCTTCACAATATACCACTGGGCATGCCTGCACTTCATTCAACCTTCTCTGTCACTCCAAACTCTATCAGACCTCCAGCAAGTCAACACAGCCAGGGAACTTCTGTTCAGAAATGACAACAAGGGATTCCTCATCCAAATGAAAATACAAATGCAATTATAATACCTCCATATTATCAGTGAACTGGTGTAATGCAAAGCTTAAAGGACTTCTTAAGGAAAATGGTTAAATCGTCAACAGATAAACTGAAAGTTGTTCAAGCCATGGTCTGAGAATACATACATAATACAGTGTTCGAAGCTTTCATTAATCCTATGTATGAAATCCTCTAATGTTGACCTGTGATTGCATGTGTGTTTTTGTTTACATGTAACATTAGATTTGGTTTATTAGATTAGTATTGTCTTGAAGGAAATTGTGATGTTTCATGCTTACAAATGAGTGTTTTAAGGTGCCAATCTTATTAATATGCTTTTAAAATAGTTTTTTTTTGGCTATATTTAAGATATTATTGCTGTTGCTCACAGAGATAATATACCATGCACAACTAATATATACACAGTTCAACTTATGACTAGACAAATAGTTGATCAGCTGTGGCAGAAATAAGTTTGCAAAATTTCCCGCAGTTCAATTTCTGTATTTATATACATATATACATACAAACATAAATATAGCTAAAAGTTAGGTGATAATAGGTAAAAAGAGATAAAGAGAGTACTCACTCCGGAAGTTGGAAACAGTCTGGCTGCGGCCAATCCGAGAGGGGAGAGTGTTGTGGTAAGGTGGAGTGCTGCTGAACAATATATCATTTGGTAGCACCTGGTCAAGCACTGAACTACGGGAGCTGGCATAGGATGAGCCTTTGCGATTACTGCACAGACTCTCTTCTGACAGAGTGCGGTACAGTACACGGCAAGGAAGTGGAATTTCAGAGACCAAAGCCTGATTAAAGACAGACAGATATAACATACATAAGAAGTTGAATTAACTACACAGAAAGGGGTCATGGAAAAGATGCCTACAATGGTAGCTGGTCAGTCAGACAACCCATAATACAAGCAGCTGAGTTATGAACCAGACAGTGATTGATGGTGATGGTGGAATGTAAAAGTGATGTGTAGGCAGTGGTACATATGAAACTTGTCATTCAAAATTGAGAGGGCTGCATTGAGGGCTATAAGTGCTTATGATCATAACGTAAGGATAATTTGCATTTAAGACAAACAAATGAGGCAGATATGTTTTTTGGGCATGTTTAATATAATACACGGACTTTAATCATTATCACACAGGTTCAGGTAAGTAACATTTACATTACAAAAACATTTTTTTTACTGTTCAACATGTTTCATATCCCACTGTGTGACATCTTCAGATAACTTCAGTTTTACCTTCTGTAATAGAAAATGTTGTGAATAACAAAAATGAACATTGAACATTCTGTACCAATACGCTCATACCCCAAAAACTAGGAACAGCAAAAAAGTAACAAAGGGTAACTGAACTGTTTCCAGTTGCTGAGGCTGCAGGCGTGTGGAAACTAGCGGAGACTAACAGCGTCACCATTGCACTGCTTGTGCAACGACAAGGCCATTGCACTGCTCAAGATTAGAGGAAGTCTCGCACAGTGGAAGACACACACACATAATTACGAACCTTTGGTCCAGCACCATGTATAAATAGAGAACTGCCTTACGTCCAACAAACTCACTCTGTTCAGGCTTAGGTTGGGACAGACTGACTTCACACTTGCAAGTGTATTGAATAAAGAAGTCTGATATTCCACAGGACTCTGCTGCGTTCTTCTCTGCAACTTAGGGAAAAGTTCACTTGAACTATTATCTCTGATTAACAGAATAGAATTTCCTTGACACTTCCAACAAATCCACCCACAGTTCCCCTTGCCCTAATAGACACTGGGTACACCATCAAACTGATCCTCCATCAGCTCATGGAAGATCTCAACCTCTTTACCATGATTAAAGTGGTGGACAATTACATCACACACCAGACTTTTTTGCATTTTTTGGGGCCAAAAACACTACAGATTGGACTGCTTAACATTGAGAAAATAACCGTTTGTCCTCTCATCCATGGCAAACCCCATCACACTGGGATTCCCCTGGCTACACCTTCACAACCCTTAAGTTTCAGGAAAGCAGAAAGAATGATCCCTCGCTGGTCATATAATTGTGTACAAAAGAAACATGTTATACCATGACCATCAAGAGCCCTGAACCCATGACCACAGTAACCATCCCCAATGAGTATGAGGAGCTAAATGCTGTGTTTGACAAAGAACATGCCACCAAACTGCCTCCCCACAGGCTATAGGACTGTATCATTAAGTTACTGCCCAACACCTCTCCTTTGCAGAGCCAAGTATACCCATTGTCCCTTCCAGAAACCCAAGCAATAGAAAAATACATCAAGGAGGTGGCTGGCTTCATCCATGCATCGACTACAGGGGACTCAATGCTATCATGGTCTGGTATCCCCACTCCCCCTGGTGCCACCTGCCCTAGATCAACTCAGATAGGCCCCCATTTTTACCAAGATTGACCTTTGAAATGCATATAACCTGGTCAGAATCTGTGAGAATCAGCCCAAGAATCTTTCACCCAGTTAAAACAGAAATTTACCATGACACCAATTCTACACCATCCTGACCCTGACAAACCTTTCATAGTCAAAGTCATAGACACCGGCAGTTTAATTGAATGAATTTAATTGAATGATTGAATGATAAAAGGGATGTCTTAGAGAGGCAGTCTCTCAGAAGTAAATATGGGCAGAGGCTCTCTAAACTGTGAAAGAGTGCATACATAGATTGTGGAATACTTTAAAAACAATGTTCCTCAACGTTAAATTGCATAGGCTTTGCAAATCTCATCAACTACATTGCATAACATCATCAAAAGTTTCAGAGGAACTGGAGAAATTTCTGCATATGGGACAAGGCCGAAGACCTTTATTAAATGCCCATGGTCTATGGGCCCTCAGACAACACTGCATCACTCATCCACATGATTGTTTCAATGACATTAGTAAATGGGCCCAAAAATACTTCCAGAAACCACTGTATGTAAACACAATCCACCGTGCCATCTGCAGGTGCAACTAAAGATCTATCATGCAAAAAGGAAGCCATATGTGAACATGATCCAGAAGCACTGTCATGTCCTGTGGGCCATTTAAAATAGACTGTTTCAAAGTAGAAATGTGTTCTATAGTCAAACAAATTGAAATTTAACATTCTTATTAAAAATCACGGATGCCATGTCCTCTGGGTATATCTCTGATGGTACAGGGTGCATAAGTGCAAATGATATGGCAGTTTGCATGTTTTGAAAGGCACTATGAATGCTGAAAGGTTTTTGAGCAACATATGCTCCCTCCAGACGATATCTATTTCAGGGATGGACTTGTGTATTATAGAAGGACAATGAAAAACCACATACTGCAGCTATTACAACAGCATAGCTTAGTCTGGGTGCTGAATTGGCCTGCCTGCAATCCAGATATTTCACCTATAAAGAACATGTGGCGCATCATTAAATGGAAAATGCATCAAAGATGACCACAAACTCTTCAGCAGCTGGAAAAACAAGGGAAAAATTCCAACACCAAAACTCATCTTCCAACTCTTATGAAAAGAAGAGGAGATGCTACACCATGGTAAACATGCCCCCATCCCAACTAATTGAATTTACATTTATCAAGCAGGCATCAAATTTGAAATGAGCTCATTTAGTGGATAAAAGTGTAAAATTTCCCCATTTAAACATTTGTTATGTTGTCTATGTTCCATTGTGAATAAAATATTGGCTCACATGTATTCATTTTATTTGAACATAAAAAACGTCCCAACAATGCCGGAATTTGGGTTGTACAATAAATACCAATATAATAATTAACAGTATCATAGTCCACATATTACTCGCTAATTCACCCCTACATTAGCCGTGTCATGAATTTTGTTTTTATTCAAGTATATGCTTCTTCTAGTTCTCTTTGTCCTTCCATAAAATTTGCCTTGTTACTTTTCTACAGATACATTGGCAATTGTGTGATGTACAGCAGTTACCAGGAAAGCAAATTTGACTTCATACCTTTTTTACCAATGCACAAACTCTCTTGACTTATAGGCCAAAATGAGTGAAAGGAGATAAAACTGGTGATATACTGTCTTCAGTAGGTTTGTCATTTTCTGTAATCCTGCCCTCTCTTGACATCATCATTTGTACAAGATGTCTGGTAATGTTCTCTCATATTTCAAAGCATATAATGTCTCCCAGAATTTTGAGTCTTCTCAATGAGTCAGTACCATCTCTGCATTGCAGGAATGCTTATATAGTATAAAAGGATGTTTTCTACATACTGGTATGTCCTACCACTCTCAGAGTCCTATCTTCCAACATGTGATGTAGATGTGAATTTGCATATTGTTTGCTTACTGCATATTGTGCCATTTTGTAGCATTGCTATGTCTTTTCTGTTTTAATATTTTGGAAATTAGACTTTGGACGCTACCTGGAGACATTCTGTCTTTGTGGGTTTTTTTATTTGACTTGCCCTGTAAAACGTCCTTTTGGTTTTCAACCATCTTTTCAATCTAGGGCAGTAGTGTCTCAAGCAGTTAAGGCTCTGAGTTCTCGATTGTACGATCAGAGTTCAAGCCACAGCACTACCATGCTTCCACTCTTGGGCCCTTGAGCCCTTCTCTTTGCTCCAGGAGTGCTGGATCATTGCTGACCCTGTGCTCTGACCTCAACTCCTAAAATTGGGATATGTGAAGAAAGAAATTTACTGTGCTGTAATGTATACCTATGTGACAAGCCACAGGCTTCTATTCTGTTCTCTGACTTGCTAGGGTATTTAAACCCTAACTTTTCTTTGTTCTTTGCTCAGTCCTTGTTAGTGTGGTTAGACTATTCTTTGTTGGAACACAAGGGAGTGTTTGTTGACAGGGGATTTGTTATTTTGTACCATGTGTTTCTGTTTATTTTGTGTCTCACATGTGTTGCCCTGCCTGATCCTGATTCCATTCCTGCTTCCCCCCATGCTTTTCATGTTCCCTTGATTATTTTCCCTATATTAGATTAGATTAGATTAGATTAGATTCAACTTTATTGTCATTACACATATACAAGCACAAGGCAAAGAAATGCGGATTGGCATCTAACCAGAAGTGCAATATGCAGCAAGTGCAATATGTACAGTATTTACAATATGAGTACATGGTGTCATCAGCAAAGTTGATTATGGAATTAGATCCATGCACAGGCCTGCAGTCATGAGTGAAGAGGGTATAGAGGAATGAACTCTGCCCTGTGGCACACCTGTGTTAAAGGAGATGGTGGCAGAGTGGATGTAGCCCGATCTGACTTGCTGAAAGTCCATAATCCAGTGACAGAGGGAGGTGTTGATGCCTAGATCCACAAGTTTGCTGATTAACTTGTAAGGGATTATGGTATTAAATTCTGAGCTAAAGTCCACAAACAGCATTTGTGCATATGTGTTATTATTGCACAGGTGAGTGAGCACAGAGTGCAGCACTGAGGAGACTGCATCCTCTGTGCTCCTATTGCTCTGGTAGGAAAACTGCTGTGGGTCCAATATCAATGTCCATGTGAGGGCCACAAGTAGCCTGTAAGGCAAACAAACTCCAGTCAGTGTGTTGAAACCTGTCCTGAAGTACAGATTCTGCCCCCCAGGCTACACTTTGTTGGTCGTCCTTGATGGCTTTATACGTTGGATGAGTATTGATCACTTAGGGGTGAGAAACAAAGAAAGGTGGTCTGACTTCATAAGGTTTACTTTATTGTTATCTTCCTGTAATAACACTGCTCCCATTCACTCACTTCAATTTCCAGTTTTTAAAGGATTAGAAAAGTCAGGGGCAACTAGAACAGGAGTAGAACACAAAAAAGTATACACATTATTAAAAGCAAGTTGACATTCATGTGAAAGTAGTAGCAGGGCTCAGCAATGAAGAGAAACAAAAACACACTATAATAAACAACAATTCCTAAAAATTCACATAATTCCCGTCAGGTTGTGGGAATGGAAATGTCAAGAATTTTAGCTTCCAATGGCAATCATTTCCATGAACAACCCTCATCCTAAAATAAGGCACAGTGTCAATGTGCAAGTTCACCTTTTGCCAAGTTCAATGTCATATTAGCCTCCTTTAACTTGGTAAACACAGCTCAAATGGACTTTACATGACTGTGTTAATCACAGCAATGTATGACCAAATTATCCAGATAGGCTATACAATTTGGTACACCAGCAAGAACAGAGATATCAAGTCTCTGAAACATTGCAGGAGAATTTTTTAAGTCATCACTGTCTACTGTAGAAAAGCATCTATATTGACAAAAGCAGACAGCTCTTGGACTCAGTGGAACCTGCCAATATCCTTTGACAACTAATCTGGTGAGAAAACATGCCTTACCAACAATGTCAATGCAATCATCAATTTGTGGCAGAAGAAATGAGTCAGTTGCATAAAATTTTCTATAATCTGTACGAAGTCTGAAAGTACCATCAGGTTTTGGCACCAATACACAAGGTGAGCTCCACGGACTACAAATAGGAATGGCTAAACCATTTTCCAACAGGTTTTCCACTTCTTTATGCATAATCTCACATTTAGCTGAATTTAGACAATAGGGATTCTGTTTTAATGGCATATCCTTTATCACATTAATGTCATGCTGCAAGACAGAGGTCTGGTTGGGTAAATTACCAAATATGGGGGAAATTTCCTTGATTAAAGCCACAATATTTTTGTACTGCAGGTCAGGTAAATAAGTAGCCAACAAGAGACTATCAGACTCAAGAGTTTCTAATATCTGAAAATTCATCAGTCTAGCACCTATCACTGATGAAGACTGGCTAACCAAGTTCTCATCAGACTGCAAAGTCTAAGCAATAGACACTACTTCTACAGTAGTTTTCTTCCAAGTTTTAATTTCAGAAATTGGAAAAATATAGAAATATAGATCTAGAAATGGCTTCAACATATTTGGATTTACACGAGTCTTGCGTTTCTGATCTAGTTTGTCAATGACAATTTCCTTGATTACATACAGACCAAAAAACTTTGATATAAGAGTAAAACTAGAAGATCTGACATTATGATTTTACTTTCAAGACAGACAGAAGAAAGCACACCTTCTCTAGAGTCTATCAAAATGATGTATAAATAATACTGACATTTTTAAGTGAAAAAGCATCAGCAAGCAATATATCTCAGGAATTTAGGCCTTAATTTTATGGTTCAGCCACTACCATGGATAAAAATGTAACCTGAATGAAAATCTGAGTGAACATGTTATGAAACACGGTTACAAAAGGTTGTTATTGGCAAGGACATGGCACTGAAAATAGAAATAGTCATGTCTGAAAATATCCCAAACCAGAAGAATATCTGGTAAAGTGGCCAGATAAATTTAATTCCAGGGTTCTGGCTAAAAAAGTAGTATATATGATACCTATAATCATTAAATGATTGGATAGTTATGATTCTTTGTGATGCTTCCAAGCAATGTGTTTATCTACATTTACCTTAATAACAAGATCTCTCACTATACTATTAAATTTACCAAACAAATCGATTTGATAGATAGTCTTAATGATGAAACTTTCATAAAATCTTTTGACTCATACGGAAACCCACCTGTACAAGTTTAAAATTTTACTTCAGCTTTCTGCAATGTATTTTGTATGTAAATGTATTTTCCATTTAATCGTATTATGTCTATGTTTGCAAATGTTTAAATAGAAACTATAATGTCTATGTATTGTCTTTTGAAAAAAAAAAAAAATAAAAACCCTGTACTCTAGAGTAGTTAGAAAACAATCATTAGTTGTGTACAATGTGTTAGCTCTCTGGATATGTTTTAATTGCATGTGTAGTGGACTAATTAATCACAATGCTTCACATAAAATTCTCTTTGCATAATTATTTGAAATAAATGGTATCAAAATACATTGCAACAAGAGTACAGTAGCAATTCATCAGTCATTTCAAAAATCTCACCAGACAGATCAGTTAAGAATGGGTGAATTAACGAGTGAACAAGTTTGAGGGTCAAAGAATCATAGTTGTTGCTTTTAGGGGTGAAGAAGAGGAATCAAGTCGAGAAGAATATGGATCTTTGGATCTTTTCATGCCATCATATTTTGCATCGAACAGCACCATTAGTTATCATTGAAAAGGGAATATTTAGACTAGGTACAGTAAAAAATAATTCTTTCAAAAGACCTCTGATCGTCAGATACTCTATGAAGGGCTGTGAGATTCTTGATTCCTAAGCAGATCCACTATGTGAGAACCTTTGTTTTCTTTAAAAATATATTCACTGTCAGGATCCATGAAGCAACATTGCTGGATTGTTGTTCTTACTGGCAGATTCCATTAAGTTATCAATTACCACTAAGCTTATTTGGGGAGGAAATAGTTCATCACCCAAAGAATCAGGGACTCCTTGAAGAAAATTTTATATTTATTCTCGACAAAGATTAAAAAAGACCTCTTTACAGTTTTCCAGCAACAGCTTGATAAAACATAGTTGTGTCCTGCCATCAAAATCAGCCACATTCATATTTTCCATGACTATTGTTCAAATCAACAGAAACAAAAAAAAGAAACTACATACATACATACATACATACATACATACATACATACATAACATACATACATAATACTCTTTATACTCGTAAAGAAGCGTTGTGAAATCAGGCAATAAAACTTGCTTATCAAATTACAACCCTGAATCTTTTTAACTGTGGTTGGTTTATCAAATAAGACTCCCATTTATCGCTTGTAATTTTGGTCATGCTTGGTTATCAGTTGAGATAGGCACAGGCTCCCCGTGACCCGAGATAGTTCGGATAAGCGGTAGAAAATGAATGAATGAATGAACTTCAGAATTGATGTGATTTAGAGTAATGACTTTAGCTTTCATTGTTATTTTTCTTTTTATAGTTTTGTGTCCATATGTTTTATGGCCAGCACTTATATCAAATCAAACCAAATCAAATTTTATTTGTCACATACAAACAGAGTAAGACATGCAGTGAAATGCTTTTTACTTCTGTCTGGTATTCAAGCCTAAAAAGGAATGGAATTAAGGATATAAATAAAACCAAATGGAGGTAGATAAATAAAAAGTATAAACTATATAAAAACTATATAAATTATAGTTTAGTAAATTAGTATATACATAAATGCGTATGTTTTTAATGATTGTCCTTAAAGTGTCCATATACAGTATGGTGTGTATAAAGTGGCATTGTGCTGTGCAAGTCCAGATTTAAAGTGACAGTCCAGAGTTAAAGTGTCATAGTACAAAAAAGATTGTGCAAAAAAAAGTGAATATGGAGGGAAAGGCCCAGTACTAGATCCCGGGTGTTTCCTGGTTTAAACTCTGAATAGCCTGTGCTAAGAAGCTTCTCCTTATTCTCTCTATGTTTGCTTTCAAGGAGCGGAAGCCTTTCCCTGAATGCAACAAATAAAAGAGTCCATTGTTGGGATGGCTGAGATCCTTTACAATCTTAGTGGCCCTGGTCCGGCACCATGTGCTGTAGATGTCCTGCAGGTCAGGGAGCTCAGTGTGGATGGTACGTTCAGCTGACCGCACCACCCTCTGGAGGGCTCGCCTGTCATTCATGGTGCTGTTCCCAAACCAGGAAGTGATGCTACCCGTCAGGACGCTCTCAATGATGCAGGTGTAGAAAGTCTTTAGCACCTGAGATGGTAGTTTGAAGTCCCTTAAGCGTCTCATATGGTAAAGACGCTGCCGGGCCTTCTTCACCAGGGTGTTCATGTGACAGGAATAAGAGAGGTCCTGTGTGATGTTAACACTTAGGTACTGGACATTGTACACTCTCTCCAATGGGGTCCCTTTGAAGTTTAGCGGTTGGTATGAACGCTCCAGCTTCGTGCTGAAGTCCACTATCAACTCCCTTAGTCTTGCTGACGTTCAGGAGAAGATTGCTCTCCTGGCACCATCTCTCCAGGAATTTAGTCTCCTGTAAGTAGGCCGTCTCGTCGTTGTTGGAGATCAGGCCCACCACAACAGTGTCGTCAGCAAAGTTGATGATGGTGGTGGAGTTGGAAGTGGCCACACAGTCATATGTGTACAGTAAGTACAGCAGGGGGCTCAGTACACAACCCTGGGGAGCTCCAGTGCTGAGGGTGAGGGTGGATGAGGTGTGGTTGCCCACCCGTACGATTTGTGGTCTGTCTGTCAGGAAGCTGGAGATCCATTGACACAGTCCCAGGACCTCCAACTTAGAGGTGAGCGTGGAGGGAATTATGGTGTTGAATGCTCAACTGTAGTCCACAAACATAATTTTTTGCATAATTACCTTCTGCAGTCCAGGAGGCTCATTGTAGTGTGGAGAAGATGAGCAATGGCATCCTCAGTAGAGCAAAAGTCTCTGACCAGTCTTTCAAAGCACTTAATCACTACTGAGGTCAGGGCTACAGGGCGGTAATCGTTGAGGCAGGTGGGCTGGGGTTTCTTCGGGACAGGAACAATGGTGGACTGTTTAAAGCATGAGGGGACAACAGACTGTTCCAGTGAGAGGTTGAATATCTCAGTGAACACCGGTGCTAGCTGGTCAGCGCTGGCTTTCAGAACCTGACCTGTGATGCCATCTGGTCCTGCTGCCTTCCTGGCATTCACTCTCTTGAATGCCCTCCTCATGTCATGCTCCGAGATGGTAAATGTGTTTACCTCTCCAGCTCTCTCAGCGTGCATGCTGTTTGTGCCGCTAGCGCCTCTAGCATGGTTAGCTGCAGCATCAAAGCTAGAGTAAAAGATGTTTAGCTCGTATGCCAGAGTCCGCATTCCCCATTCTAGAAGCTGGTGTTCTATAGTTCGTGATGTTCCTTAGTCCCTGCCAAAGGCTTCTAGAGCCACCATGTTGGAACTCTGACTCTAGTTTCCCCTGTAGCGCCGCTTTGCTTCCTTCACCGCTCTGCGCTCACTGTAAGACACAGCCTTGTACTCATCCATGACCCAGTGGTGAGCCCCGTGTTGTAGGCAGTGGAGCGGAATCTCCATCTGATGGTGGTTTTCTGCACCGTATCATCCGATAGTTTCCCAATGAATCCCACAACTGCTTCCGTAAACATGACGTCATCAGAGCTGCACCTGAACATGTCCCAGTGTGCGTCATCTACAGTGTCCTGCAGAGCGGCCACCGATTGGTCAGTCCATCGCACAACCTCCTTCTGAAACTGAGCTTCCTGTTTCAGCCTTTGTTTGTATACAGGCATGAGGAAGATGGCGGCATGATCCAATTTCCCAAACATTGGATGTGATTGTGCCTTGTAGCTGTTCTTGAATGGTGTGTAGCAGTGGTCCAGTGTCCTTTCGCCCCTATTGGGGCAGGTGCTCAAAGTTTGGTAGTGCACACTTAAGGTTGGCACTGTCTCCCACAACAATGAGCGCAGCGTCCTGATGCTGTGTTTGGTGTAGTGTTAGTGTCTCATGTAAGTCCCATACTGCAGTGTCCGTGTCCGCTTGAGGTGGAATATAAATCTCACTGACTATGACCGAGCTGAATTCCCGAGGTAGATAGAAGGGCCGACATTTGATGGTCAGTAGTTCCAGATTTGGTGTGCAGGAGCGTGAAAGAGCGGCAAAGGGTGAGTGGATTGGACACCAATAGATATGAGTGGCTCTGTCATATCTAATGATGACTATCTTGTATAAATAGAATGGTATCTATGTAAATAAATATATAAAACAAACAAAAAAAGACAAAGTGTAACCGGAGTAACCGAAGTGTAACCAGAGCAGTCGCGACGGCAGCCAACCTCACCTTACCCTGAGGCCCTGCTGATTTTGCATGTTTGCCCACTGACAAAGAAATAATCAGTATAATTTTAATGGTAGGTTTATTTAAACAGAGAAAAGTGCATTATAAAAAAGTTATAAATTGATTTGCATTTTAATGAGTGAAATATGTATTTGATCCCCTATCAATTAGCAAGATTTCTGGCTCCCAGTTGTCGTTTATACAGGTACTGAGCTGACATTAGGAGCAGCTTGGTGAGAAGGTGACAACAGTTGGTGCGATTATTCGCTGTAGTGGAAATTTTAAACATCATATTTATATGTGCTTTCATAGTAAATTTTGTGTCAGACTAGGTAGAGAGAACAGAAGGCCCTTGTTCCTGCCATAAACATTATACGTGCTTAAAGGATGGGAACATTATGGGAGTGTGTGTGCATGTGCTTGCTAAGATCTAACCTTGCTGAGGTGATAACTGAAAAGGGAAAACTCAAGGGGGTAAATCTTCAGTGACATTGGAGGTCACAAACACAGATGCACGCACACACATACTAACACACACACATACCAGGCCACACATGCACACACCTGGGGTACAAAAGGGAGAGCAGAAACACTAGAATTTGCTAATAAAAAATTTGACTTGGCACTCTATACTGTATGGAAGACACCTTTTGCTGCAGCAAAATAAAATTCTTTCTTTCTTTGTTTTTACCACCACCTCTGAATCTGAGTGTGTTCTTTACATGTAAATCAAAACCATATTGCAAATGGAAGAAACACAAAATAACTGTCAGTCACTCTTGGTCTGAGGCTCCATGCAAGGTCTCAACTTGTGAAGTTTCAATGATCATAAAAATGGTCAGGAATCAGCCCAGAACTACATGGTAGGATCTTGTCAATGATCTCGAGGCAGCTGGGACAATAGTCACCAAGAAAACAATTGGTAACACACCATGAACGACTGAAATCCTGCAGCACCTACAAGGTCCCCCTAGTCAAGAAAGCACATGTACAGGCTCATTTGAAGTTTGCCAATAAACATCTAAATGATTCAAAGGAGAACTGGGTGAAAGGATTGTGGTCAGATGAGACCAAAACTAAGCTGTTTGGTGGAGGAGGAATGCGATCTGCAAAGAGGAGTGGGACAAAAGCCCTCCTGAGATGTTTGCAAACCTGGTGGCAAACTACAAGAAATTTCTTCTCAGTGACCTCTGTGATTGCCAACAAGGGTTTTGCCACCAAATACAATTTTTTTGCAAAGGGGTCAGATACTTATTTCACTTATTAAAATGCAAATCAATTTATTACTTTTTTGAAATGCATTATTCTTGATTTTTTTGTTATACTGTCTCTCACTGTTAAAATAAATCTACCATTAAAGTTATAGACTGATCATTTCGATGGGCACGGTGGCTTAGTGGTTAGCACGTTCGCCTCACACCTCCAGGGTTGGGGATTCGATTCCCGCCTCCACCTTGTGTGTGTGGAGTTTGCATGTTCTCCCCATGCCTCGGGGGTTTCCTCCAGGTACTCCGGTTTTCTCCCCCGGTCCAAAGACATGCATGGTAGGTTGATTGGCATCTCTGGAAAATTGTCCGTAGTGTGTGATTGGGTGAGTGAATGAGAGTGTGTGTGTGTGTGCGCCCTGTGATGGGTTGGCACTCCGTCCAGGGTGTATCCTGCCTTGATGCCCGATGACGCCTGAGGCTCCCTGTGACCCGAGGTAGTTCGGATAAGCGGTAGAAAATGAGTGAGAGAGTGAGAGAGATACTGGGGAGAGATATGGTTGGTGGCTTTCATATCTTTCAGTTTTGACAGGTCTAGGTCAAAGGTCATAATTATTACATCATTAGACAGTTCTCAAGGTAAAAGTTCATATTTGTTTATTTTTACGTTAGACATTTCTCAAGGTCAAAGGTTATAAACCACCATAATTAAGGTAATGAATGTAATTATATATAATGTTTACTGATAGGAATCATATGTGCTGACTCCAAGGAATTTAATGCCCCTTTCCAATTGAGGCAGTTCGAGTGCTGGTTCGGAGCCAGAGCCTAATTTAGAACCAGTTCTTTCTGTTTCGACCGCCAAAGCACCGGCTCTGAACCAGGAAAAGAGTTTCTTAAGTAGCACCAAAACGTTGCTGGTCTAGACTTAAGAACCGCTTGTGTCCGGGACTGTGGGCGGGGCTACTGTTAGCGCATTTGATAATGTACCTTAAGTATACTAATGTTTAATACACTTTTACTTTACCGCAATATGATACATTATCAGCACACATGATAGTATGTAGCTACATGCTAAGGCTAACTTTTTTCTGTGTTAGCGATAAAATAACGTTATGTACTTTCTCGATTACAACCTCCGTTTATACAAATTACATGGAGCTGCACGTACACGTTTTTTTTCGCCGCGTTAATGTAGGTTCACAAAGCCATGAGCATTAACAGTAAAGCAACATCCGCCATTGTTGATGTGTTTGTGTTTACCGCTGCTGCGCTAAAGTTGCTGGGACACGTGACACGTATAACGTGACGTCACACTCGGCTCTTGATGCTCTCTAGCCGGTGGAAAGGCAAACCGGTTCTTAGAAGGTTCACCAGTGGAACCAACTTTGAACCAGCACCAGTGCTAGCTCTGAACCAGCACCTGGTTCTTTCCGGTGGAAAAGAGGCATAAGAGCACCCTCTCCCTCCCTTCCCTGTCTCCCTCAAACTGACCAGTAATTAAATCTCTGTGTATGCCCCAATGTAGTTAGGAGTGCCCCCCTCAGACTGACCGATGGTTAATGGGGGATACTGCTACGTACACACTTTCCTATCCATGTGTTTACCCTGAGGTGTCCGTGTCCGCTTGAGGTGGAATATAAATCTCACTGACTATGACCGAGCTGAATTCCCGAGGTAGATAGAAGGGCCGACATTTGATGGTCAGTAGTTCCAGATTTGGTGTGCAGGAGCGTGAAAGAGCGGCAAAGGGTGAGTGGATTGGACACCAATAGATATGAGTGGCTCTGTCATATCTAATGATGACTATCTTGTATAAATAGAATGGTATCTATGTAAATAAATATATAAAACAAACAAAAAAAGACAAAGTGTAACCGGAGTAACCGAAGTGTAACCAGAGCAGTCGCGACGGCAGCCAACCTCACCTTACCCTGAGGCCCTGCTGATTTTGCATGTTTGCCCACTGACAAAGAAATAATCAGTATAATTTTAATGGTAGGTTTATTTAAACAGAGAAAAGTGCATTATAAAAAAGTTATAAATTGATTTGCATTTTAATGAGTGAAATATGTATTTGATCCCCTATCAATTAGCAAGATTTCTGGCTCCCAGTTGTCGTTTATACAGGTACTGAGCTGACATTAGGAGCAGCTTGGTGAGAAGGTGACAACAGTTGGTGCGATTATTCGCTGTAGTGGAAATTTTAAACATCATATTTATATGTGCTTTCATAGTAAATTTTGTGTCAGACTAGGTAGAGAGAACAGAAGGCCCTTGTTCCTGCCATAAACATTATACGTGCTTAAAGGATGGGAACATTATGGGAGTGTGTGTGCATGTGCTTGCTAAGATCTAACCTTGCTGAGGTGATAACTGAAAAGGGAAAACTCAAGGGGGTAAATCTTCAGTGACATTGGAGGTCACAAACACAGATGCACGCACACACATACTAACACACACACATACCAGGCCACACATGCACACACCTGGGGTACAAAAGGGAGAGCAGAAACACTAGAATTTGCTAATAAAAAATTTGACTTGGCACTCTATACTGTATGGAAGACACCTTTTGCTGCAGCAAAATAAAATTCTTTCTTTCTTTGTTTTTACCACCACCTCTGAATCTGAGTGTGTTCTTTACATGTAAATCAAAACCATATTGCAAATGGAAGAAACACAAAATAACTGTCAGTCACTCTTGGTCTGAGGCTCCATGCAAGGTCTCAACTTGTGAAGTTTCAATGATCATAAAAATGGTCAGGAATCAGCCCAGAACTACATGGTAGGATCTTGTCAATGATCTCGAGGCAGCTGGGACAATAGTCACCAAGAAAACAATTGGTAACACACCATGAACGACTGAAATCCTGCAGCACCTACAAGGTCCCCCTAGTCAAGAAAGCACATGTACAGGCTCATTTGAAGTTTGCCAATAAACATCTAAATGATTCAAAGGAGAACTGGGTGAAAGGATTGTGGTCAGATGAGACCAAAACTAAGCTGTTTGGTGGAGGAGGAATGCGATCTGCAAAGAGGAGTGGGACAAAAGCCCTCCTGAGATGTTTGCAAACCTGGTGGCAAACTACAAGAAATTTCTTCTCAGTGACCTCTGTGATTGCCAACAAGGGTTTTGCCACCAAATACAATTTTTTTGCAAAGGGGTCAGATACTTATTTCACTTATTAAAATGCAAATCAATTTATTACTTTTTTGAAATGCATTATTCTTGATTTTTTTGTTATACTGTCTCTCACTGTTAAAATAAATCTACCATTAAAGTTATAGACTGATCATTTCGATGGGCACGGTGGCTTAGTGGTTAGCACGTTCGCCTCACACCTCCAGGGTTGGGGATTCGATTCCCGCCTCCACCTTGTGTGTGTGGAGTTTGCATGTTCTCCCCATGCCTCGGGGGTTTCCTCCAGGTACTCCGGTTTTCTCCCCCGGTCCAAAGACATGCATGGTAGGTTGATTGGCATCTCTGGAAAATTGTCCGTAGTGTGTGATTGGGTGAGTGAATGAGAGTGTGTGTGTGTGTGCGCCCTGTGATGGGTTGGCACTCCGTCCAGGGTGTATCCTGCCTTGATGCCCGATGACGCCTGAGGCTCCCTGTGACCCGAGGTAGTTCGGATAAGCGGTAGAAAATGAGTGAGAGAGTGAGAGAGATACTGGGGAGAGATATGGTTGGTGGCTTTCATATCTTTCAGTTTTGACAGGTCTAGGTCAAAGGTCATAATTATTACATCATTAGACAGTTCTCAAGGTAAAAGTTCATATTTGTTTATTTTTACGTTAGACATTTCTCAAGGTCAAAGGTTATAAACCACCATAATTAAGGTAATGAATGTAATTATATATAATGTTTACTGATAGGAATCATATGTGCTGACTCCAAGGAATTTAATGCCCCTTTCCAATTGAGGCAGTTCGAGTGCTGGTTCGGAGCCAGAGCCTAATTTAGAACCAGTTCTTTCTGTTTCGACCGCCAAAGCACCGGCTCTGAACCAGGAAAAGAGTTTCTTAAGTAGCACCAAAACGTTGCTGGTCTAGACTTAAGAACCGCTTGTGTCCGGGACTGTGGGCGGGGCTACTGTTAGCGCATTTGATAATGTACCTTAAGTATACTAATGTTTAATACACTTTTACTTTACCGCAATATGATACATTATCAGCACACATGATAGTATGTAGCTACATGCTAAGGCTAACTTTTTTCTGTGTTAGCGATAAAATAACGTTATGTACTTTCTCGATTACAACCTCCGTTTATACAAATTACATGGAGCTGCACGTACACGTTTTTTTTCGCCGCGTTAATGTAGGTTCACAAAGCCATGAGCATTAACAGTAAAGCAACATCCGCCATTGTTGATGTGTTTGTGTTTACCGCTGCTGCGCTAAAGTTGCTGGGACACGTGACACGTATAACGTGACGTCACACTCGGCTCTTGATGCTCTCTAGCCGGTGGAAAGGCAAACCGGTTCTTAGAAGGTTCACCAGTGGAACCAACTTTGAACCAGCACCAGTGCTAGCTCTGAACCAGCACCTGGTTCTTTCCGGTGGAAAAGAGGCATAAGAGCACCCTCTCCCTCCCTTCCCTGTCTCCCTCAAACTGACCAGTAATTAAATCTCTGTGTATGCCCCAATGTAGTTAGGAGTGCCCCCCTCAGACTGACCGATGGTTAATGGGGGATACTGCTACGTACACACTTTCCTATCCATGTGTTTACCCTGAGGTAGTTAGGAGCGCCCAAGCTATCTGTACCAGATCATATCCACTGGAGCAGCGCTACTGAGACCATAACTTTTGATCGATGTGACTGGAACAAATTTTGGAAATAGTGTAAGGATTTTGACTACATTGTTCTACAATGGCCTGCAAACAAAAATGGTGGAGCAACAGCACACCTCTGCAACGAAAATACTACATTGAAGCAACAAATTTTCTCAAAGGACCTGCTTTCACTACTGTATATGTTTCCGCAATGATTCCCGATGACTATGCGTCTGATAAAAAAGAGAAATGTGAAGTGAGGTTTGATCGAACCACCTGGCACGAGCTACAATGCTACTGCAAAAAACAATGAATTCAACAAAGTAAGAGTAAAACTAAACTATGTTTATGAATGAATCTTTGAAGACTGAGCAGAAACCACGCCTTCTATCTACAACCCTCTCATTTGTTTAATTTTTCTCTGAAAGAAAATTTCTTTTATGTGTTTTTATACAGAAACTGTAAATAATTCATTAACTCAAAACCCTGCCAAAATACTGACCATCAATATTTGTACTTCGACAAGGTATACCAACAAGATTGGTCTGGACAAGAAGTGAACACAGTTTACCCAAAATCTCAGCAACACTGCAGTGTCTAATACATTAATATCAAATCAACAAACACTAATATGCTACAACCAGGGCAGTGTCACTGATGTCTTCTGAATGCTCCACCACCCAAATAATACCTGCTCAGGGATAGTCCTATGGGAACCTGAACACTGAAAAAAGTGGCTTTGGGCCAATGTCCATTGTTAAAAGTACTATATAAAAAATATAATTAAATTAAAAAATTTACTTTACAATGCACTGTTTGTTTTTCAGATCACTTGGAAAACTGTGCAAAGACAAACCACAAATGTTGGACAAATACCTTGATGCTGTTCTGTTTAATATTAGAGCCAAAAAACAACTTACTACACAGTTTTCACCAATTTATTTAATGTTTGGGAGAGAAGCATGCTACTTTTCAGCACCGCCTGAAAGTTTCAATGTCTTTTTCTAAAACATTTTAGTGACAATGTTTATATCATATGCACATATTTATTCATATTTCATTTTATATATAATTTCTTTTTATTGCATAGGTCAATGGAAGATGTGCTCCAGGGAGAGATAATCGAATATTTGTACTTCAGCTCCTGAGAAGCTCCTCTTCTCCTGATGGCCAAAATTGGGGGCATATAAAATCTTTGATGTGGACATACTGTAGCACACCATAAAGTATTATGCATAAATAGCCATTAAATGGCATTAATTCTATTAATTTAAATGAATATATAATTAATTAAATTATAAAATCAAGACATAACCATGTTATACTAATATGCTTTGTTTGTTTTTCTGGAGGTTATTAATGCATACATTTTTACACTGGTGCCAGAGACATAACCAGAAGAATGAGGCTTACATTATTGACACCTTTGCAATGACCAAAATATGGCAAGAGTCATATAAAATTTTAAGAGGGGTATGGTAACTGAATTCCAAAGTGAGTATATATTGAATCTATCCTAAGTTTTATAAAATATGTCCTTATTTGTTGTTTTTTTTAATTGGGCTATAATTATTCTATTCTATATTGCACTTATTAATTTTTAATTTATGTGTTTTAATATTTTTAGTGTGATCCAAGCCAATATGAAGTCCTTTTTGGTGTTATAAATGAACATCATCACTGGACCATTGCTGTGAGTATCCATAAATACATCTCAGACAGAGATTTATTTTATCATAAGAAAGTAAGAATCAAATTAAAATTATGAGAATAAAAAATTGAATTATGATTAAACAACTTTTTAAAGTATGTCTTTATAATGTTTAGGAAAGTATAAAATTAAGTAGAAACTATTAAATCTATGTATAACATAGTGATATACTTATATATAATATAATATTATTTTAATCTATTTTTGCATATTAATAAAGAAAACAATAAAGTATGCAACAGAAAACCTTTTAAACAAATACAATGAAAGCTGCTGGATTTGAAAGTAAACTGTTCACTATGTACTTTATAACTCGCCAGCTCAATTCCATTCCAATTTCCTGAGACTACAGTGTCAGTCCTTGTCAGTGTCACTGAAAAAGCACAGATTTAACATCAAATATTAAAAACACCTCTTCATTAAAATAAAAATACAAGCATATTAACTGTTTTGAAAGTTAATTAAATATACAAACACTAATATAAATGTTGTGGATTATTAAATCTATAGGTCATTTATCCATCCCAAAAGAAAAAAAAATTTGGATCCCATGGGAGAGTAGTGCCTGGAAATCACAAGGTAATAAATGTTAAGGGTGTCTATAGGTATAATGTGAAGGTTACATGAACATTAATTCAAGTTTGTTGTAGAGCCTTTATTAGGAGTAAAGGCTGCAAAGTTTCAAGGTGGACATGTGATACTGTCACATCCTGTGGTGTCTTTGTATGCAAGGTGTAATATGTGTTATGTTTGCTTAAAATGCCTGTTTTCAGTTTGCAGAAAGAATTCTAAATGACCAGCCTCTCACCTTCTCAGTTACAGAGAAGGCAATAAATCGTTTGAGAAAAGAAATGGTTGTGAACCTTGTTCAGGAATCAGGTAAGAGCTGCCAAAGGAATTTGTTAAATTACACACTGCACAAAAGGTTCATTTTCTAATTAGAACTTAACCCTAACTCTAACCCTAACCCATATCTCTCTCCAGTATTTACAAAGTTTAAAAGAAACAAGGTTTTTATAAAATAAAATAAAAAAAATCAATGAAAAATGACAAGTTGGTTTAGCTGATATGAGCAATGTGTCAGAGAGTATTGACAATGTTTTATTTTGTCCTCTACTGATTTTGTACGTTTGCCCATTGAAACAATCTGTCTGTAACTTTAATGGTAGGTTTATTTTCACAGTGAAAGACAGAATAAAAAAATCTAGAAAAATGCATTTCAAAAAAGTAATAAATTGATTTTCATTTTAATAAGTGAAATAAGTATTTGACCACTTTGAAAAAAAATATTTAGTACCAGCTAGACCTGGTATGGCTTCAAATCCTCCATGTTGTGCTTGCAGAGCTGTGCTTGCCTGACCTGTTTCAGTGTATGCTGTATTTATGAGAGCCGAAGTGGTTTTACATGGCTTTGATGACAGCACGGGCTGTCTCCATGCAGCCACAGAAGGCAAGAGATAGCTAGCTGAACAAATATATTCAACCCTAGGTATCGCCACATTCCTGTGCCACATACAGGGCAAGCTGAATACAAGCTTTTCCACAACCGACCCCTCGGTGTGGAGGTCTGGAAAAGAGGAGGCCTTAGTGCATGGAGACAGTACATGGTGTGATGTTAGGTAGAAGTCTTCAAATTTAGAGCAGCCAATGCCAGTCAGGCCAATCCAAACTGAGCTGTGACAGCACATACAAATTCCTCATACCTACCTCCTTGGGTAGCAATTCATTATCGTCCGTAATGATGCACACAGATATTGAATTGTTTGCTCACCATATCTCCTAGCCTTTTTATATATAATATACTTAATTCTCTAGAATAGACAAAGACAGACAATGACACCAAATCAAACATAAAGCACTTCCTGAAGATACAAAAGCTGGAGTGATGTTACAGAGGTGCTCATTTATGGTCTTGCTTGTTTGCTTTGCTTTATCACATGGTCTTCTTAAGCATTTGGAGAGTTTTATCACTTATGCAAACTGGTGTTCGCATACTGTCAAACAGTGATGCAGTGTTGATACTACTGTATGTGGTCTTATGTACTCTACTATCTATTACAATTTTACTTTCACACTTACAGGATTCATTGTTTGACGTTTTTACCCTTAAAAAATAAACAGCAAACCATTACATATTAAAAAAATAAAAACAGCTTGATGGATATGACAACTGGAAGATTCGTCTGGAAAGACAAACATGGTCTGCTCAGAGTGCACAGGAACCCATACAAGCTAACTGACCTCAGCTGCAACCAGAGTGCAAACAAGATGATAAGATTCCTGAATAATGCCTTGAATCAGCTGAAGAGGCTTGATGAAATTGAATCATTAAGCATTGCATCTTGGTCAGTCCCATTATTACCATCAGCTTTACACATTAATGATTTGGCCTACAATGATTGATGTATGTTTGTGGACCATTAATTGGCTCTGCAAGCAGTCGTCTTTGAGGAAGGATCTGTAGTATATTTAAAAATTTTGGCAGAAAGCAAATTTTTGACTGGTCTCGGTAAAATGACAAGCAATGTACATTAGAGAGACACTGTGCTGTGGTATAAATCTGGCAACATACATTTTGTATAACCAAAATATTATTCAAGGCATGTTATAAATTGAACCAATATTACATAGTGAATGACAAGGTGAATTAAACAGTATTACACAGAACAGACATTTAGAAAAATACTTAACTCTAACTTTATTACTAAGTCTCTCTGTAACACCGTGGGTACATTCTCAAGAAATTCTGCAGCCACCAGCATGCTCTTTTATAGCACCTAAGTCCTGTGCTGGTAATCAACACTGACACCTGTCATCTGTGCACACTGTTATATAAGCCCATGTGTTTTCTTTAGTTGGATTGTTTTATTGAGGTTCAGTACAACAGTTAGGTCTATTTTGCTCTGGTTTAGTGAGTAACATTCCTTGCTAGTGTAGACTATTAAATAAGCCATGACAGGTAGGCCCCTTCAGCTCATCTTCACTGTGTGTATTTCATGCCAGTGACTCCCCTCTCATGAAGATCATGACTGTTTCACTGCTGAACTGTTTCACAGGAATAAGAGTGTGAGCCAGAGTGGTTTTTGATATGTTGCCAGTCCCACTCTTGCCATCATTCCCATATCTCACATTTTTATTATTATCATTATAATTGCCAGATGGGTTCCCTTCTGAGCCTGGTTCCTCTCAAGGCTTCTTCCTTTATATCACTTCAGGGAGTTTTTCATTGTCGCCGTCACCTCCGGCTTGCTCATTAGGGACAGATATATAGTATTTCATTCATTCATTCATTTTCTACCGCTTATCCGAACTACCTCGGGTCACGGGGAGCCTGTGCCTATCTCAGGCGTCATCGGGCATCAAGGCAGGATACACCCTGGACGGAGTGCCAACCCATCGCAGGGCACACACACACACTCTCATTCACTCACGCAATCACACACTAGGGACAATTTTCCAGAGATGCCAATCAACCTACCATGCATGTCTTTGGACCGGGGGAGGAAACCGGAGTACCCGGAGGAAACCCCCAAGGCACGGGGAGAACATGCAAACTCCACACACACAAGGTGGAGGCGGGAATCGAACCCCGACCCTGGTGGTGTGAGGCGAACGTGCTAACCACTAAGCCACCGTGCCCCCTATATAGTATTTGAAATTTTATATTAATATTTTTAATTAATTTTAAACTTTAAATGTATGTATTCATTTATTTATTTTATTTTTATTTTATTCTTATTAGATATACTTATTTGGTGTCTTGTTGCTCAGTGTGCACTCTGCCGGGGATTCATCCACATGGTCAGCCAGTGACGGGGATTGCTTTGGATGGGGCTGCCCGCAAACTGTCATGCCTTCTTTGAACCATTGTTGTGTCAGTCAGCTGTATGGTCTGGTATTTATCAGAAATCATTTGAAGACTTTTGGCACTAAGGAATTAGTGTTGGGTCTATGGTGAACACAAAGATTGCACTGACCCATTATAAACTGTTACAGAAAGAACATAATTTACATTCAAATTATTTACAGTCCAGTGCCAACCGAATGAGGATGGGTTCCCTTCTGAGCCTGGTTCTTCTCAAGGTTTCTTCCTCATATCAGCTTGGGTAGTTTTTCCTTGCCACCATCGCCTCCAGCTTCCTCATTAGGGATAGGGATAGATGTTAAAGATATATACTAACTTAATTTTATACTTCAATTTTTTTTATTCTGTTTCTATACTTCTGTAATGCTGCTTTGAGACTTGTTAAAGGTGCTATACAAATAAACTGAACTGAATTTAATTGCTGCAGCCCCAGGAAGCTTATGCTATGGTTATTGATTTCCAGAGCTAGTAAGAACCACAGTTGCTGAGACATGTTTCCCTAACTCATCTTAAACCAATGCAGTTTGGTGCTGCAAATCTATCAATACACATTTTTTCTGGTATTCTGACCCACTTACATCTCAGGGCTATGGGCAGTTGGGCCCTGGAAAACCGTTAAGTGAGAGGGGCTTCAGTTGGCCCCTGAAACTTCTGGCCTTTTCTTATTGGCCACCCTCCTTTGGGAAAAAACAATCCCCAGCCCATAATTCCATCTTCCAAAGTAGTAGCACCTCTGTTCTGGGGTTTGAAAGATGTAATCTGCTGGGCACTCCAGCAGGAGCCACATCCATTTGGTGGCACACAAGGTAGACTGTATGCCCCTCTGACCACAGGTTCTTTCCTGGGCCAACACCTCACCTTTTGCTGGGCACCCTGATGAGGTCAGAACTTCAAAGTATTTCCAGCATTGTTTCTGGAAGCCCACTATGGATAATACCGCAAGACCCATGTCACAGCCTGCCAGACCTGTGCCCGAAACAATAAGCCTTAAACCCATTCACTTGGCCTACTTCAACCCCTTCCTCATACTGTATCTTCCATGGTCACACCTTTCCCTAGAATTTGTCACTACCTTACCAGTGTCTCCGGTGATACTTGTGGTGGTGGACCAGTTCTCAAAAGCCTGTAAAAAATTTTTACTGCCCAAACTCCCCTCAGCCAAGGAGACTGCTGAGCTTCTGCTGCAGCATGTAGTAAAAACACCCGGCTTTCTATCTGACTTGATCTCTGATTAAGGCTCTACATTTGCTATTCAGTTCTCAAAGGCCTTTTGTCATATGGTAGACGGATTTCTGGCCTTTAGGGTAGGACAGATATTAGACTCCCAGCGCCATGGGAAGGGTGTCCGGTACTTAGTGGACTAGTGCCCCTTTTCCACCAAAAAGAACCGGGTGCTGGTTCAGAGCTAGTGCTGGTGCTGGTTCAAAGTTGGTTCCACTGGCGAACCTTCTAAGAACTGGTTTGCCTTTCCACCGGCAAGAGAGCCGTCACAGAGCCGAGTCTGGCGTCACTGTATAGAAGTCACGTGTCCCAGCAACTTTAGCGCAGCAGCGGCAAACATAAACACATCAACAATGTTGCTTTACTGTTAATGCTCATGGCTTTGTGAACCTACATTGGCATCCAAACGTGGTGAATCCAACGTGTACGTGCAGCTCCATGTAATCTGTATAAACGGAGGTTGTTATCAAGAAAGTACGTTATTTTATCATTAACACAGAAAAAAGTTAGCCTTAGCATGTAGCTACCTACTATCATGTGTGCTGATCATGTATCATATCGCGGTAAAGTAAAAGTGTATTAAACATTAGTATTCTTAAGGTATATTATCAAATGCAAATAAAATCAAATTATCAAAAAAAACAGTAACCCCGCCCACAGCCCCTGACACAAGCGGTTCTTTAGTCTAGACCAGCAACGTTTTGGTGCTACTTAAGAACCACTTTTCCTGGTTCAGAGCCGGTGCTTTGGCTGTCGAAAAAGAAAGAACTGGTTCAAAATTAGGCTCTGGCTCCGAACCAGCACTCAAACTGCCTTGGTGGAAAAGGGGCACAAGAGAGTTACAGACCAGATGAACGCTCATAGGTCCCAGCATGACACTTCCTGGACCAAGAGCTTATCAGGGACTACTGGTGGAACCAGGCTTTTGGCTTTGAAATGGAGTTGTTCATAGGGGTGGGGTTACTGTAACTTTGTGGGTGTATTCTCAAGCAAGTCTGTGGCCACCTTTTATAGCCCCTTAATCCCATGCAAGCAATCAGCACTGACACGTGGAACCTGTGCATGCTGCTATTTAAACCCCCAGGGTTTCTTCAGTTGGTGTGCAGACATAAGTCTGTGCCATGTATCAGAATGGTAATTCTGTGTGCCCTTCATATTATGGCTTCCATGTATGTGTAGCATAGTGGGTGGCAAAGTTGGTCACTGATTTGGGTATGACCTCCGTGGTTCAAGTCAGCGCTTGGCTAGTGCCATTTTCCCATGTCTGTGCCAGACTTTTGATCCAGCTTCCTGTCTACTGTTTCCCACCTTTTTATCCAATCAGATAGCCCACTCCCATTGAGTAATGAGCCCTCTCGCATAACTCTCTGAATGAATGATAAAGTAGATGTCACAAGTAGCATTATGAATTTCTGAGTCAATACATGTTGATAGATGTTGGATGAGAATTAAAACATTAATTAATGGGCGCTTTTTAGGAAAACAAATCAACCTTAATGTTAAACAGAAACAGAAATTAATTCATGCTTCAGCTGATGAATATGGTCACTGCTACAAAAAATATAGAAATATGTATATCAAGTCATGATTGTGCTGTTTACCTTCCTGCAGATCTCCTCTCCAGGCAGGCTGTCTGTAAGTATAACCTTTTTCATGTCTGACTGCTCCCTTTCTCCCCTCTCTATTTCTCCTTCTTGGATATGACATGCTGCCTCCACCAAGTACAGCTGTCTGTAGAGTACATAGAGCCAAATGAAGCCTAAGATGAAGCTGCAACTTCAGGTAAAAAGTCATAAACACAAACAGAAGTGATGCAGGTCAAAAAAAAAATAGTTCTACTGTATCTCAAAAAATAATAACTAAGTGGGTTATTTGACCTCAAAATAGTACAGACATTTATTTTTTTTAGTGTTTTTTACAATGCAAAATGTTTTTGACTTTGATCCTGGTCAGCTGTTATAAGTATAGTTGAAGCAGCAGCTTTTCAGACTTGTAAAACATTGATGAGAGCAGGCAGAATTATTCAATTATCGAATGAAACCACAAGCACAACAATATCCAGGCTATTTTACTATTACTTTTTATGTTTATTAAATAACATCATTAAATAAAAAATCTATTAAATGCAAAATGATCATAGTAAATGAAAATATTCTAGAAACATGCCTCAGATATTATATGCCAAATATACAAAACCCTTCGGCAGATTTATTCTTTTCCCCAGAAGCATATGCAAATGTATCATCATATTCAAATAAAGCATAGCTACATTGAACAAAATCTAATTAATGCCTCTTTCACCTATTGTGTGATGAAAGATCTCTCAGGTTTAACATGCTGCCTTCCATGCTTTTGTGTCTCGTCATGATATAACTCTGAGGCGGGTACAGCTGTACAGGTCTCTCATGTCTGTTCTCTGGGTGCTCCCGAGCCCAAGTGTGTCCCCAGACCACTGCTGCCTGGTCTTCTACCACCACATGTGCCATGACTGAAAAGGGATTTCCCGTGGGTAGAACTGCTGCACAGCAGGGTGCTGTATCTATTCCGCTGTCTGTGGAGGCTCCTTTGATATAAGTGATGCCCAACAATTCTTGGTCGATCAGGTCACCTGAACCAAAATGATTTTCATCACTATTGCTGCTCGAGGCACTGCTCGACAGCGTGTTGCTGCTTGAGTGGCTGGAGGTCCTATCTCCAACCTGGTAAACACACAAATAATATATATTATTTACTTAATTATTATAAATATATTATTTGTGATATTAAATTTCCAGTTGTTTAAATATCCATCTCCATATATTAAAAGAAAGCGTTTGAATTTTGTTTTTTCTTGGGTTAAGAGTCAGGGACCAGGGGAACTCAAATTACTTATACATCACTTTGGATATCTTTATCTGGACAAATGAGTAAATTAAATATTTTTAATTATCTTAATTGAGAACCAATTGATTACTTTTATACAGCTATAACTTTTATATTTGATCTCTGTGATCATTGTGATTGTAGCATGGTTGTTGGTACTAGATTGATTTGAGCTGCCAGAAAGAACATAAACTAATGTAATAACTGACAATAACTAATATAATCACAATTGACAGCTGACAGTTGACATAAGAAAAACCTGATGTGGTCTTCTGATGCTGTAGCCCATCTACAGAAGTGTACATATGTTTACAATCCACTTACTGTTTAGTAATCTCTATTTGATGTGCATTTGTCTATTTGTCCTGTAGCGTATTGTATTGTGTGGACTGTCTGATTTGCACTGTTTGCACTACATTGCACTTTACTTTTTAATCCTTTGCTCTGTGGTGTTTTTTGTTTTAACTTGACATGAGGCAGGAAATCAACATCATCAAAGAAATAAACACATTGCTTTCAACACTGCTGCATCTTTATCAGATGAGCTTAATACATTTTATGTTTGCTTTGAGGCAAACTATGAGAGCTACAGTGGCCTATGTATACTTGACTTCAACATCTGGTTCGGCAGCCATTTTATGCAACCATACGCTACATAACACATGATTTTTCACCAGATGGTCTTGTCAGTCTGCTTTGTGTTCCTGATTAGTCATCCCACCTATACTTTTATTCCTGCCTACTCTGCATTACACAGATAACTAAATTTGAATTACTGGACTGTTAAATTGCTGATATTCTTCCTGCCCTCTATTGTCCTGGTCACTGGTATTTGGATTATTGCAAGTGCACTACTTTGTTCACTGTCCACCATGCTTACCCCAGTGGTCAATTGTTTGAATTATTTGTTGTTTTGAACTTTTGTATTAATTCCTATTCTAATTAAAAACACTTATTTTGAACTCTCTCCTGCATACTGCATTTGGGTCCTCACCCCCTGACATAGGTGTGAAAATTGTGGTAATAGGGTATATGGCCTTCTACTTGGGCTATGGGCAGGTGCATCTCCAAATTGAATAAAAAAAAAGACTACAGTGATTGTGGTGTGCCTGAGACTCAAGACCTAAAAAAGGGTGAGGCAGTTCCTAGGGTTGGCTGGATATTATCAGGGGTTTCAACACATTTTTTGGTTGTCCACAATCTGTGTACTGACCTCTCTGTGAGAGCTAGATGCCGTATACTGAAGAAATTAGCTATGAGGTAAAGCTAAAGGTGAGTTGAACAGAAAGAGGTGATGGTGATGTACTCCTAAAACACCACCTCAGTCTCCTAAATCCTTTGAGTGACGCTGTTCCAGTGTCTCTCTTGACCCAATTACCCCCAGTCTCTTGTTGTTAGGCTAGGCCAGAGAGGAAGAGCTCAAATGCAAGAAACAGATGTAACAAATTGAAAGTCTAATAAACTGTGCAGATGTAAAAGCTTGGGCAAACACAATAATCCACACACCAGCTGACACTAAACAGTACTAAAGTACTAAACAGTCCATTGATCCGGTAAACAGGCAGATAGAGCAATGTAAAGCCGGCAGTAAAACAGAGTGGTAAACAGTTCAATGACCTGCTACCCATTCAGACAGAGCAATGCAGAGCAGGCAAAAACAGAGTAGTAAACAGTCCAATAATGGTACACAGGCAGACAGGACAATACAGGGCAGGCAGAAAATCAGAAACCAGAAACAAAAAGGAACAAGGGAGGGTGACTTCACAGAAGCACTAGTCAACTGAGGAGACCATCTGGCAAAGAACCATGATAGGCAGCGTGCTTATACAGTATAGTGCCTGGTCACAAAAAAACACCCCAGACTCATAGTTTTTGAGCTAGTAAACCAGTTTTAGTTTGTATTTAAACAGACGATGCAATTCTGTAAGCCAAATACTATAACATTCAGGGCATCTGTAAATATTTAAGTAGTTTATAGTACTGTTCAGAATGAAACTCACCCTGGCCAGTCTGTTAGGTGAGTCCTGGCCTCTCTCATTCACAGAGTTGAAGATCTTTGTAGCAGAAGTGTGCCACTTGGCTTCTAGATGGGGAAGAACACAAAAACACCCCACTAAGAAACACACACTTATTATCTATGATACATTAGACATGAATCAATAGTATCTATCTTTATACATTTTCATCAGTATTAGCTGTCATACAGTATCTAGAAGAATGGTTCTGGCTCTGTGGCATTTTTTACTGCAACAATTTCTATATCATATCATCCATAGTATGACAGATAGCAGTTTAAGATTTGCATCTTACCTGCAGAGCATACCCTGTCTGGGTGCTTCTCTTTCATGCTTACACCACCTCCTGTGCCTTGAGCAGAAGGGTTAGAGGACTGCTCATGCAAAACAGGCGAATGACACCTGATGAAAGTAAACACACAGCAGGGTTAGTGCCCATTAAAACTGCTTGTAATATATAATATTTTAATACATGTAATATATAATATGCTTTGGCCTGTGTCATTACTGATATTGGTATTTGGTATCTGTCTGATTACCAATTCTTTTGTACATTTAGTCATACTTGTATTTCCAAAAATACTATAGGCAATACCAAAAATTGCCTATATATGAACTCAACGCTGTACTTGAAAATAGCCACAAATTATGCTTATGTTGTCATTTCCAATAACTAGTATTTAACAGCTAGCAAAGGTTGCAAAATTAATGAGATTAATTTAAAATATCACAAAAAAATCTGTCTATCAATCCCTTGATTAAAAAACTGACCCCAGCCCGTTTCAGCTGTCCAATAGGATATAGGCCAATATCAAAGGTACCCTCATTCTCTAAGATCCTAGAAACAGCTGTAGCAGAGTGTTTATGCTTTTACCTACAATGCTTACATCACTTACCTAAATTCATGAAATGTATCATTCACAATGGCATCGTCATACCACAGAGACAGTACTTAATTATAGCTTAGTGTAGCATTTGTCACCATTAATCATACTATTATACTCAATAGGCTAAAAAATGTTGTTTTGTTTATACAAAAACAGCGATGGCACACAAAGATGCAGGACCAAGAGACACAGGAAGAGCCCACTACTTTGGCTAAGGAGCAATCCCACATGAATGGTCTCAGGATGCTTTACTGTTGGCATGATACTCTTACCTGTGTTAATGAGAGAATCACTGACATAATGTCAGCTGGTCCTTTTGTGGCAGGATTACAATGCAGTGGAAATGGTTTTTTTTGTTGGGATTAAGTTAATTTTCACTTAAAAAGTGGGACTTTGCAATTAGCAATTCATCTGATCACTCTTCACAACTTTCTGGAGTATATGCAAATTGCCATCTTAAAAACTAAGGCAGCAGAATTTGTGAAAATTAATATTTGTGTCATTTTCAAAACTTTTGGACATGGCTGTATATATTTAACAAGGTGGTGGAACCTTTCTTTGCCAGTGCCACAAAAAAAAGCCCAGTTACAATATGTCCGACAAAATCTTGACATGCCTCACACCCTCTTGCACACTAGTTTGAAGTGACAAAACTAAAACAGAGCTCTACGGTCACAACCATAGAGTAACCAGGCCTAATATGAATACCACCTGTGAAGCATGGTTTTGGTCCACTGCTATGGGAGTGTGTGAGCTCTAAAGGGACAGGGAATTCAGCAAATTTATTTTGAAAATGCTGGCAGACATTTTGCATTCATCTGTACAAGGGACCCTCTTGAACTTTCCAAGGAGGTTTGGTGGTCTGTAGCTATTGACACTGCAAAACGTTGGCAATTTTTGTACACTGTGTGCCTCAGCATGTGCTAAACCTGGTCTGTGATTTCACATGGCCTACCACTTTGTGGCTGAATTGCTGTTGTTTCCAATTCCAATTGTTGTTTTTTCCACGTAAAACTGGCCTGGACAAAAATTATGGTACCCCTAAAAAAATAAAAACAATTTGATCATAAGAACATGGTAGGTAAACTAAAGTGTGTCCTGTTATTAGCATCACAGGTGTCTTCAAACTTTTAATCAGTCAGTAAGCCTATTTAAAGAGTGAAAAGTTATTCACTGTGCTGTTTAGTATCATGTGATACATTGTTTGACAAATGCTGCTCTTGTGCTGTTACCTTTGAATAGATTCAGATACATTATTCAAGTACCAAAATCTTTAAAAGCTGGTGCCATCTCAGCTTATTTTGTGATTCTCTCTTGACTTGTACAGTTTATTTCACTTGTTTCACTTATATAATATTTAAAATAAAAGTAGAGGAAGTAACTTGTCTTTATAATATTTCTCTCCTGTTTATATAAGTTAATGAGTTATGTTATGGCCTTTCCATACGTTTTGAGAATGACAACAAAGTCTGCTGCCTCAGTTTTTATGATGAGAATTTACATATACTTCAGAAAGTTATGAAGAGTGAAATTACAATTAATTGGAACGTCCCTCTTTGGCATGAAAATAAACTTAATCCCCCCCCAAAGTGAAAGTTACCTTTTAGAATATTACTCAAGTAAAAGTCTTAAAAGTATCTGATATATACTGTACTTAAGTATCAAAAGTAATTTTCTGATATTTAATGTACTTAAGTATTTGAAGTAAAAGTAAAAAGGCAAAAAAAGGCATGGCGGAGCAGGGGCGGTTCTAGGATTTCATCTTTAGGGGGTTTAGCCCTCAGTGAGAATTTAAAACAAGAAAAGTTTTATAATATATATTATATGACTACATAGTAAGCCAAAAGTCATGGTATTATTAAATGGCAAAAGTGGACACCAAAATTTTATGCATGATGTAATGATGTCAGTCTTGAATCAAATCAGTTCATGTATGTGTGCATTCTCTACAAACAGTGTGTCCAATGAATGCAGTCATTAATAAAAAAAATATTCACAAGACAAAGACCAAATCAATAAATGTTATTTTTATTTAGTATTGAATGGATTGTTTGCATTAATATTTTGTTTGTGCTATCAACTCTGGTAATAAGAATAGTGACATTTCACTGCTTTTGCGGCTTTCCACCGATTAATGTTATAGATAAATGCCTCCAGCTCTGACTGCACGTGCACGTGCTTCTCCGTAGAGCGTGCGGAGCATGCGTAATGCAATCTAGGAGCAGTGATTCGCCAAACCTCCCTTATTGCAGTCGCACACATTTCTTCTGATTTTATTTTGTAGTAACGAGTAACAAAGATGGTTAGTGGAAATATAGCGGAGTAAAAGTGTACATTTTATCTAGGAAATGTAGTGGAGTAAAAGTGAAAGTTGACATAAATTTAAATAGCGAAGTAAAGTACAGATACATGAAATTTCTACTTAAGTACAGTAACGAAGTATTTGTACTCCGTTACATTACAACACTGCAGGCAGGTGTGAGTACATCTGCCCGCACAGTGAGGTAAGACTTTTGAATGAAAGAAGCAAAGAAGCCACTTCTCTATAGGAAAAACCTCAGGGACAGACTAATCTGTAAAAAGTAAAGGGATTGTACTGCTGAGAACTGGGGTAAAGTCATTTTCTCTAATGAATGCCCTTTAGCCCCAATTGTTTAGGGGCATCCAGAAAAAAGCTTGTCTGGAGAAGAAAAATTAAGCACTACTATCAGTCCTGTGTCATGCCAACAGTAAAGCATCCAGAGACCATTCATGTCTGAAGTTGCTTCTCAGCCGAGTGTGCTCAGTCACAATTTTGCCTAAGAACAAGTCAAGTCAAGCAGCTTTTATTGTCATTTCAACCATATATAGCTGTTGCAGTATACAGTGAAATGAGCCAATGTTTCTTCAGGACCATGGTGCTATATAGAACAAAGGCAGAGCTAAGGACTTAACTAAGTTAGTCATAGCCAAATAAAGTGCATCTGTGCAACCTGGTGCAAACAGTGCAAGACAAAAGACAAAAAGACAGTGCAGGACAAAAGACAGTGCAAACAAAAAATACTGACCAGTGTAAATACTGTGTGTTCTATATTGCATGTGCAGAAATACTAGAATTGTAATGTATTGTGCAAAACAGCAATCGACTAAAATGTGAAAGACAGCATGTGCAAAGAGCATGCCATGAATAAATGAATGACACAAAAACATTCTCCCAACCATCCAAGAACAAATTGGTGATGAACAATGCGTTTTCCAGCACGATGAAGCACCTTGACTTAAGGAAAAAGTGATAACTAAGTGGCTTGCAGTAAAAAAACATTTTGGGTCCATGGCCAGAAAACTCCCAGACCTTAATCTCACTGAGAACTTGTGGTCAATCCCCAAAAGGTGGGTGGCCAAAGAAAAACATACAAATTCTGACAAACTCCAAGCATTGATTATACAAGAATGATCTGCCATCAGTCAGTACAGTATGTGGTCCAGAGGTTGATTGACTGTCAAAGAATGGTGTGGAGGTGATAGAGAGGAACCCAAACGGAGGACATACATCCGATAAAAAGTGATTTTAATAATAGTCTTATCCTAGGAACCATTCAGGCACAAATCTACAAAGGAGAAAAAATTAAACAGGGGAATATAACAGCAAAAACGACATAGGGTAAACATGATAGCAACAGGTAGCCAAAATGCAATAATAGTCCACTGGAACAGGTCCTAATCCATATAAGACATAATCCACACACAGGAAATAATTGACACAAGGAGTGTCACAAGCAGGAAATAATCCATACGGAAAAAGGAGAGCAAAAAAGGCTCAAAACACCAAAAAACATAATCCACTCTTCCAAAACATGCCAGAGCACAATAGCCAAAAATAGCAATGGCTAGCAAAATGAACAGAAGAAGCAAAGGGGGAGAAGGGCAACTCTGACCTGGCGAAAGGGCCAAACGAATGGCAGACCTGGAAAGGTTTGAGTCTTGAAACATGGAAAGTGGGCTGGTTGCGTAAAACTCTTGGAAGCCTGAGATGAACCGCCACCGGATTGATCACCTCGGAGATAAGAAACGGGCTGACAAACCAGTAAACTGGGGTCCTCGGCCGATGATTATGTTTCAGGGAATGCTATGCAGACGGAAAACATGCTGAAGGAGGAGCTGGGCCGTCTCGTTGGCCGACAGAAGTTTGGGCAGGGGGACAAAGTGGACAAGCTTAGAAAAGCCGTCAACCACAGAGAGAATGGTGGAGCAGCGGAAACAGGAAGACTGGTGAGGAAATTGGCATGGAACTGGCAAGGGCTGAAGGGGATTGGGGAGTTCAAGGGCTCTTGTGTTGAGCACATACTGGGCAGGCGGCAACAAAGTCACAAGCATCTCATCTGAGTGAAGGCCACCAGAAATGTTGCTGGAGAACCAATAAGGTCCAAAGGAAACTGGGGTTGCAGAAGAGACAGGAATTGTGACACCACTGCCGGAGGTGATCTAGAACATAGAGTTTACCCTCCAGACAACCAATAGGCAGGTTGGACATGGCTTGCAGAGCTCTTCTTTCTATGCCTAGCTGGAGGGCCCAAATGGTGACAAAGGGTGGAAGAACGTGCTCAGTGGCAGCCTCGAAGGGATCAGGGGAAAACTGACGGGAGTGAGCATCAGGCTTGCCGTTAGGACAGAGCAAAGTTGAGCCTCCCAATGAAGAGAGCCCAAAAAGCCTGTCAGGGCTTCAGCCTCTTAGCTGTCCAGAGGTACTCAAGGTTCTTGTGGTCCGTCCAGACCAGAAAAGGTTGTTCAGCCCCCTCCAACCAGTGATGCCATTCCTCCAGGGCGAGTTTGACAGCCAGTAACTCGCATTCACCAATGGTGTAGTTCCGTTTGGTGAGTTCACAAGAATAAAATGCACAAGGGTGAAGTTTACTGTCCTTGGGGTCCCTCTGAGATAAAACGGCTCTAACACTGGAATCAGACACATCAACCTCAACCACAAACTGAAGTGTAGAGTCTGGCAAGGTGAGGATGGAGGCGGAGATAAAGAGCCGCTTAAGTCGCTCAAAAGCTTGCTCGGCTTGGGGGCTCCAGGAGTATGGCCGAAGGGGGGGTGTTTGCCTGAGGCCCGGCAAGAGGTCGATGGCACAGTCGTAAGGTCTATGTGGCAGCAGAAAGATAGTTCGAGCTCTACTGAACAATTGGCCCAGATCATGGTACTCAGAAAGAACCAGAGAGAGGTCTGATGGAGGAAATCCAAACATGATGGGAGCGTGCGCTGAGGGAATAACAAGGAAGGAGATCCACTCGGTGTGTTAATTAATGACCTAATAATCACCAACAGGGGCTTAGTGTGGTGGTGGACATGGCCGATCAAAGCCCGACCCTAGAGATCGGACGGTAGACGTTTGGTCTCAACCTTCAGTTGATGCGCTAATTCTACAGACCCCTGAGTCTAGGAAGACAGCCAGTTCGTGGGTCCTAATCTTTAATACAAAATCTGGAGTTGAGAAGTGGCTTGGGGAGTCTGAGCACCAGAGGCTCTCCGCTGGCTCCTCCTTCAATGGCAAGCCCTGTCTTTTGCTAGACAGGAGATGGTGAAGTGCCCTGCTTCACCACAGTACAGACAGAGATCATTGGCCTTGCGTCTCTCCTTCTCGGCCGAAGACAGGTGGCAATGACCTATCTCAATGGGTTGGGGAATGTAGGTGTGTGTGATTGGCCAGGAGGTGCTGAGCAAGGCTTGACATATGGGGTTCTGGGAAGCCAGGAGCGGGCCGGGTGCCCCTCTTCTTGTTGTTCACAAATTTGGTGATCGATCTGAACACAGCAGCAAACCAAATGGCAAAAACTAGGACAGGGAAACAGCAGGATGATTTACAGATCCATTTCCTGGTGCTGCCCAAGTGGCAGCCTGTTGCAGCAGCTCCCGTTAAGTTTGTACTCTTGAGCTGAAAACTGTCCAGAGAGAACTGAGAAAGAAGATCAGGGAAGGAAAGGCATGCTACAGAAGGAAGATGGAGGATCAGCTGCAGCAGAACAACGTCAGTGGTGTGTGAAAGGGGCTCAAAACCATCACTGGTCATAAGGAGCCCAGCTCTCAGGCTGAGGGTGACCAGAAGAGGTTGATTGATCTAAATCTATTCTTTAACAGATTTGATCAGCCACCCTCCCCTGACCCCATCCAGTCAAATCTGCTGCAACCTCCCTTCTCTGCTTCCACAGCAAGCTGTTCCAGCCCCACCTCTCTCTGCACTGCTATCAGCTCACAGCCTACACACAACACACCTAACCACCCCCCACCACCAATTCCCTCCAGCCCCCACTCCAACCAATACACACTGCCCCTTACAGAAGCCCATGTGAGAATGGAGCTCAGAAAGATCAAAGCGAGGAAGGCTGCAGGTCCAGACGGCATCAGCTCCAGGCTCCTTAAGACCTGTGCAGACCAGCTGTGCGTATTGTTGACCTGTGCATATTGCTGTACATGTTTGACCTGAGCCTGAAGCTGGGGAAAACATCCTGTGTGGTGCCTGTACCAAAGATGCTGCGCTCAAAAGACCTTGGGGACAATCGAACAGTAACACTGAACTCGCATCTGATGAAGACTTTGGAGAGGCTGGTGCTAACTCATCTGCGACCTCTGGTGAGTCCATCAATGGATCCACTTCAGTTTGCCTACCAACCTGGCATTAGAGTGGAAGATGCTGTCATCTTCCTCCTAAATCGGGCTATTTTGCACCTGGAAAAGGCTGGGAGCACAGTAAGAGTCATGTTTTTTCACTTCTCCAGCGCTTTTAACACCATCCAATCTGTGCTCCTGAGGGATAAGATGGTGTACATGGGAGTGGACCATCATCTGTGTACTTGGATATTGGACTACCTCACAGACCAACCACAGTATGTGAGGACTCATGACTGTGAGTCTGACATGGTTGTCTGCAACACTGGAGCCCCGCAGGGAACAGTTCTGGCCCCATTCCTCTTCACCGTCTACACTGCAGACATGTTCAGCTCAGCAACCTGTCACCTACAGAAGTTCTCTGATGACTCTGCCATTGTCGGTCTGATCACAGATGATGATAACAGGGAGTACAGAGGACTGATCCAGAACTTTGTGGACTGGTGCCAATGGAGCTGCCGCCAGTTAAATGCAGGGAAAACCAAAGAACTGGTGGTGGATTTCCGTAGGCACAAACAAACTTCTTTACCACCAAGGAGTATTCGGGGAAAGGACATCGTGAGAGTGCACTCTTACAAATACTTGGGTGTTCATCTGAACAGCAAACTGGACTGGACAGACAACACTGAGGCAATCTACAAGAAAGGGCAGAGCAGACTCTTTCTGCTGAGGAGACTAAGGTCTTTTTAGTGCAGGGAGAGCTACTGAAGACCTTTTTTGACTCTGTGGTGGCCTCAGCCATATTCTATGGTGTGGTATGCTGGTGTAGCAGCATCTCTACTGCAGAAAGGAAAAGACTGGACAAGCTGATCTGGAAGGCCAGCTCAGTCCTGGGGATTCCTCTGGACACTGTACAGGAGGTGGGAGAAAGGAGGATGGTAAAAACTACCATCATTGCTGCAGAATGACTTTCACCCCCTGTATGAAATGGTTTCAGCTCTGAGCAGCTCCTTCAGTGACAGACTGTTACATCCTAAGTGTCTGAAGGAGCGTTACAGACGGTCTTTTCTACCTGCTGCTATTAGACTTTACAATCAAAGCTGCTCCCAGTGAACCAGTCACCATAATACACTGTTATTACTGTTTTTAACTGCAATAATAAACAATAACAAATTATTTTAAACATGTGCAATATACATTTTTTATACATTTTGTTTTGTACATACTGTACTGTATATTATATTATGTCTCCATTCTTTTTATATATTTGCATTTTATTACTCTTGGCTGCTGTAACAGTGAAATTTCCCCATTGTGGGACGAATAAAGGTATATCATATCTTATCTTATCTTAGATCGCAACACAACTGGAGAGATCATCTGGTGAAAACCTTGCACAAAAGACATGCTTAATTAGCGCTGAAGGCATGAAAATCTGCCGACCCAAAAGTGGTCACCAATGAGCGCCACAAACTGGTGAATTCCAAAAATTCCGGAGGAATGCACTGACATTGACAGCATGCCAGGACGAATTGTAAAGGACTTGAAAAAGTAGGGCCAGCACTGCAAAAATAGACTTTTTGCATAGACTTCATACTTATTATACTAATTATACTTACAGTATATCATAGTAACATCTGATAAAAAAAAGATCTAAAAACTCAGCAGAACAATTTTTGGGTCATTATTAA
This sequence comes from Tachysurus vachellii, assembly GCF_030014155.1. Classification (NCBI taxonomy): domain Eukaryota; kingdom Metazoa; phylum Chordata; class Actinopteri; order Siluriformes; family Bagridae; genus Tachysurus; species Tachysurus vachellii. The sequence goes on along the minus strand of NC_083465.1, from coordinate 7,707,081 downwards.
TCTTGTCTCATTAATCTTGTCTCATTATCAGTTTTCAGAAAATAGAATAGGCTGTAGAGTGAAACACAATTCATAGATTCAGAATGCTAATTTTTCCTTGCTGGGTGTAAGTTCTAATAAACAATAAATGAGTAGTATTTCAGTATGCATTCATGTTTGTATGACATACCCATTATATCCTGCTTGATGAATCCAGGTTGTGCTGCCACCTGGCCCTGGGTCACTCGATGCGGACTGATTGCTGGGAGAGCTACGATAGTGTTGGTTGGTCTGTGCCTTATTACAGGATAACTGTGGGTTTTCCAGATCATGTATCATCCTGCAGAGAGCAAGTGATTCTAGTAAACTGTTTAAGCTGTTCTCAGGTGCTTAGTGCTGTAACAGCATAATTATACAAACCTATAATGTGTTAAAAAAAACAGTTAATAAATCAACTATTCAATTAATGCTACCATAGTGGGAGATCACAAAAATATTCTTTCTATGTGCTGACATCTCAACAAATTTTAGGCAATTTATAACTGCCAAATCTATTGATCATATATTAAAAGTTAAATGTAATCCAAATGTTTTTATTTTTCTGGTGTTCAGTGGCATTCAGTGTAATTCTTAAAATGTTATGTCAGCAGACTAAAACTTTTATTGCACTTCAAGACATTTAGAGTAAAGTAATATAATAATTTATTTGTCTGTTAATAATGTCTGTTATTGCCAAAAAACCTATCTGACCACTAAAATTAAGACATAATGGAATATGAAGTTTTATATCCAGTCATACTATATATTAAAGAACTATAGTTTAGTTATAGTTGCATTTGTGGAATTACAGATTTTCAAAAAGAACACAACTGATATTTTATTGCTGTTCGTGACAAAGGAAAACACTGGCATGTATAGGGCCACTTTCAAACAAAATACATAATGCAGGGCTGTTTGAGTTAAAATAAATAAAACAAAGAGCAGCTCACTTTAAAATATAATAAAACCTATGTCAGCAATCAATCATCGAGACTGAACATAAAACACAACTACATCAGTTCAGGGTCCAATATTATTATACACACACACACAAACACACACACAAAATAATAATGTAATAATGTCTCTTCAAGACAGACACGATCTGAGTGTAGAGGGGGCATGTGCTCTGCTCATGGACACATTTGTTCATGTGTACACTGTATTGAAGAAAGAAGATAGGTGGCCATACATCCTAGTATGTTGTACAGGAGAACAATACGGAGAAAAGTATAGTGGTGTTTTCAATGACAACACATGCATGGATAATCAGCAATCAAAACAATAATATTTTTGATAACAAATTTTCCAAAAAAAACAGCAATATTAATGGGAATTCTATCATTTTTCTTTACATAAACAAAGATCACTGTCTGAGTGAGTGTCTTAGTAAGCATAGAATGAGATCACATGCAAAGAGGGAGGGATTCCCCATTTTTACAAAATGCTAAACTTAATGGTAATTTACGTTACATTTAAAATAAAAATAATACTTTGATTTGTTTTTCCCTACTGTATATCGCTAGCACATGAGAGATGCAACTTGTGCATATGAAGCTTGAAACATTGTACTTTTGATGTACTTTTTCAAACTCAGGAGGGAATTGAAAAAAGGAGGGAGCCCTAAACTTAGTTTTTGTTAGAATAAATATCCCTCAGACATAGGAGAAAGAGTTGTGGATAAGTTACCTTTTGCTCTTTGGTCCTACTTTTCTTTTACTTCTACAAGTTTGATAATTATGTCAGCAAGAAAGAGATATTCCTTTGGGGTTGGGGTCTTTGGGGTTGTTCCTTCAGAATACTTGAGATCAATTTTGGCCTATTTGTGCAATTCTGGAATTAAGTTTAAAGAATAACTACACACTTAGCCACAAGCAACACATGAAGTATAGCAACACAGTGCACAGAAAAATTTTAACATTCTGTGATGTCTGCACAGCTTTAAACTATGTAAGTATGGGTTTGCTACTTTGACTAAGTTTAGTGTTAACTACAAAAATGGCAACAGCTACATTGTGCAAGGTGAGGTAGACAGGGCAACTGAACAATTTATACAAACAGCTCAGGGAGTGACAAAACACTGTTTGCAGTGGTGAACACAACACCACAACAACACGTGTTAATTTAACAACAATAAAGATGATGGGTTGCCTGTTTTAAATAAACTGCTGACTTAACTTTAACTTACCCAGGTTAACTGATAAAGGGTAAAGCACACAGAGAAATGTGAAAGCAGGAAATGATAATTAAACAGTGAAAGATTGGAATTTCTTAGAGGCAAAAAGATGCTGGTGCTATAGTGTCCCCATAAAGCCAACACGGTCAATCGCAGAGTTCAAGTTTGCCCTGCCCAATTCATTTAAACACAATAATAAGAATTAAATAAAATAAATATCTAGGCAAAAAGAAAACAATTCTAGCAATAGCTGGAGCCATAAATACAGACATACTGTATGACTGAATCCATATAACTTTAACAATCTCTGACCCCATGTTTTGTGACAAAAGCTCTTCGCTAGTACTGTGAAATGCCTGTTGAAAGCTGATAGGCTGAAGGTGGCCATGTTTTTGTAGCAGTTCTGTTATATTAATTATCCATTACAAATTAGCATGTTGATGCAACATTGCATTGAATTTTCACAAATCCAAAACATTCTTTCCTTTCCTTCTATATTATTTTAACTTGCAAGAGTAACACACAATTGAATCCTGGAGAAACACATAAAATCCTTGAATAACAAATCAGATCGTAGAATCAAGACTTTGATTTCTGTGCCTCTTCAAGCCACATGAGCTGGCCAACATTACTTCCTGTAACGAGCACAAGAGCAGCTCAAAGTGAGACTAAGCATCTCACAGTTCATTTATTATTTTATAACATAAACTGATTGTATGTTTTTGTTATGATATGCACCCACTGATCACTTTAATAAGGACACAGGTACACTTACTCATTCATGTAATCATCTGACAATCAGGCCATGGTGTGGAAGCCATGCATTGCATAAAATGATGCAGATACAGGCCAACAGAATCATGTTGCTAATGTTCACATAAACCATCAGAATGAACAAAAATGTGATCTCAGTGATTTTGACCAAGACATGACAGACCAACGCTAGATAGCTTGGTTTGAATACTTCTGTAATTTTGTCTCTATAGTTTACAAGAATCATGGAATAAAGAAAAAACATCCACTGAGCAGCAGTTTTGCAAACAGAAACAGCTTGTTGATTACAGAGGTCAACAGAGAATGACTAGACTGGTTCAAGATAACAGAATGGTAAAAGTAACTGAGACAAAATTGTACAATTTGTACAGTAGTGGCGAGAAGAAAGGAGTTGTGTTATGCTTTGAGGTGGATGAGTTGTAAGAGAAGATGACTATGTCAAGTTCCTTTTCTGTCAGCCAGAAACAGTGGACAGCTGACAATTAGAAAAACATTGCCTGTTATATTTGTGGTTATAAAGTCATTTCTAAAACATTGGGACTCCAGCGAACCACAGTAAGAGCCATTATCCACAAATGGTGAAAACATGGAACAGTGGTAAACCTTCCCAGGAGTGGCCGGCTGACCAAAATTACCCTAAGAGCACAGCGATGACTCATCCGAGATGTCACAAAAGGCCCCACAAGAACATCCAAAGAACTGCAGGCCTCACTTGCCTCAGTTAAGGTCAGTGTCCATGACTTCACCATAAGAAAGAGACTAGACAAAAATGGCCTGCGTGGCAGAGTTCCAAGACAAAAACCGCTGCTGAGCAAAAAGAATTTCTCTTTTATTCTCTTTTGGGAGAATAATCTGTCAACTGACAAGACAAAAGTTTAACTTTTTGGAAGGTGTGTGTCCCATTACATCAGGCATAAAAGTAACACTGCATTTCATAAAAAGAGCGTCATACCAACAGTAAAGTATAATGGTGGTAGTGTGAAGGTCTGGGGCTGTTTTGCTGCTTCAGGACCTGAAAGACTTGCTGTGATAAATGGAACCTGGCTGTCTACCAAAAAATCCTGAAGGACAATGTGCGTCTATATGTTCGTGACCTTAGCTGAAGCAAACTTGGGTTCTGTAGCCACCACTTTTTCACACCACCTATTATATATTCATTTATTTTTATTCTTATTTTTATTTTTCTTATTATTATATTTATATTTTTCTCCTCTGTTTCTATACTTCTGTAAAACTGCTTTGAGACAATGTGAATTGTTACAGGGGTACAGAGGTCATACATAGAGATACAATGAGCAGAAATATGCAATGTCTTGGTAATCGTAGGGTAAACTGACAATACTTTGTAATGTTACATAGCAAAAACGGAGCTTAAATCTTCATCTACCCGGAAGGATGTGTCTGACGCTTGCTTGTGGATGTCAATAAAAAGGAGTGGGCTCCCTCTGGTGGGTGTTAGCTCGTTCTTCTGTTCCAATCTAATTATGATGAGAATAATATTTCCTAGCCTGGTAACAAAATCTGCAAACTTAGGTACTTAGGATCATGAACAAAATAATAGCATTACTTGAATATATAAACAAGACTTTATTATGCTATCCTAAACTACTAACATAAAAACTACTCTAACACCCACATACATACACAATAAAAAATATTCTAAAGCATATAATACACACAAAATCCAATCTACATATACATTCAAATTTAACCAAACAGAACAAAAGTGACAGAAGAAATTAAGCTGCAGTGGAAAATTTTGTCATTTGAGATTTGAACACTTTCTGGCTAATTAGAGGCCCACTCGAGGTTCCAACCAATCCCAGGTTATCGCTGGGACAAATGAGACTATAGTACATTCCATCTTACTAATTTGCATGTCACCTTTTAGGCATTCCATTTCCACTCTCTTTCTATGGTTATTAGGTCCATATTACTGCAATGAGATTACAGTAGGAGTTATTATGTTGGATTGAAAAACCCAACATTCTATTCTGCTGTTTAGATAAAAAAATTCTGAATGCTATACCTCTCAAACTGTCATTCCACCTGATCTGAACTGACTAGCGTTTAGTTTTCTAAGCAATTGAAATGATGGATTTCCCATTACAAAAGCCAAAATTCCCTTCAACTTAAAACTCATCCAAGCTTTCACCAAACAAATAAATCCTTTAAATTTGTCTTTTCCTAACCAATCAGGCATGGGGTTATTTATCAAATATCCTAAAAATTCCCATTCACTTACTTTAACGGAATTTTAGGAGTCTGGCTCAAATCTCACACCACCTTTGTACACAGGGCTGATGCCTCTCTTTTGTCCTGCTTGCTCATTCCCTGTAGCTGTAAAGGAGACATTTATCTCTTGAAGTTTTCCTATCTATTTAAAATATGCAATCCTCCAACAATCTGGAAATGTAAAATCCTGCACACAGACACTAGACGTGCCATACTTTCACTAATGAACCACTCAGGGTCACTCAGGGTGAATTATTGGTGGTACTTCAGCTCCCTGTCCTTATTTTCAGACCTGCTGGTGCCATCTTGACAGAATCCTTGTTTTATGGTCCAGATGTGATTAAAGTTTTTGGCAGCCAACCAAGGAATTTTTGATTTTATGTTCCTGTTATGGGGGGCACGGTGGCTTAGTGGTTAGCACGTTCGCCTCACACCTCCAGGGTTAGGGGTTCGATTCCCGCCTCCACCTTGTGTGTGTGGAGTTTGCATGTTCTCCCCGTGCCTCGGGGGTTTCCTCCGGGTACTCCGGTTTCCTCCCCCGGTCCAAAGACATGCATGGTAGGTTGATTGGTATCTCTGGAAAATTGTCCCTAGTGTGTGATTGCGTGAGTGAATGAGAGTGTGTGTGCCCTGCGATGGTTTGGCACTCCGTCCAGGGTGTATCCTGCCTTGATGCCCGATGACGCCTGAGATAGGCACAGGCTCCCCGTGACCCGAGGTAGTTCGGATAAGCGGTAGAAGATGAATGAATGAATGTTCCTGTTATGTCCCAGCACAGTTCTAATATCACCATCACTGGCTTGTTTGCCGTGAAGCCCAACACTAATAAAGTGAGTGCATACACCAACCTACACATTAAAACATTAAAAGCAATTTCAGATTGAAACAAACCAGTCAAAAAATGTAAAATGTACATAACATAGGAGTATTTCAAACAGCATGGAAGGACAGCCTTCAGAATTTTTTATAAAATAACAAACACAGTCCTAGATTCAAACACAGTCCTGGACACTTTCTGATTACTTTCTGTTTCATCATGTGCAGCAGTAAAGGTTCCTCTCAGAAATATTGCTAATACACTAAATATAATGTCACTAAACTAAACTGAAAACCAGGGTCGTGCATTTGTTAGCACTAGGTTAGAATATTATAATTCCTTCCTGTCTGTATGGTCCAGTAGTTGCATAAACAAGCTCCAGTTAGTCCAGAATACAGCAGCTAGAATCCTGTCTAAAAAGAGATTGACTAATCCATACTACATTGGCTTTCAATCAATTTTGCATTAATTATGAAATACTACAACTAACCTATAAAGCACTTTATGGACTTGCCCTGCTATACCTGAGCAAATTTTTTTTTTTTTTTAATGATTCACCTTCCCTACTTTGTTGTCGCCCCAAACAGTACACAGTTAAGGAAAGTATTTTATAATCATAAATAGTGTAACAAAAATGAGGATGCATTTCTTTTCAAGTCTGCTTCCTCTCAGGGTTAGTTCCTAATATCATAATGTGGTCACATGCATTCTAGATAACCTTCAAATATAATCTGAGTGAGCAAACCAAGATACATTTGATACTGTTCAGGCCTCTATTTAGCTATGTTGACTTGTGATACAAGTCAACATAGCTAAATAGTCAAAACATGCGAGTATCACCCAAAATGGATGTTTACTTCCAGTTTACTTCCATTAGTCTGGGAGACATGTGCCAGCCTAAAATAAAATCTCAGTCAAGCTTAGGGGCATGATTGTAATTGGATAAGAGAGAGGGGCATGAGTGAATTCTACAGTTTATTCTACACATGTCTAAAACTTGTAACCTGGAGTTTCTGTTAGTCAACTAGTTAAAAACAACTCCCCTCACCACCACCCCAACCCAAATGCTTCTAAATTTTGCTTCTAGTCTATAGGTATTTTTTCATCTTGTGTACATTTTCAGCTGGTAACAATGTGCAAAATCTATTTTTTTTTTCATTCTTAAAGAAAACATGCACATACAGTACCACAAAAACAGAGAACTTAAAACCCCCTCTAACCCGCAAATTACAAAAAAATTCTGGAAGGTTTCTATAAGCACTTAACAAAATAATATTGTACATCAGTAACAAAGTTAAAATTCACAATAATTTAACCTGGTGTACATCAACAATAGGAATTAAAATAAGGTGCAGAGTGGGAAAAAAAGGTGGCCATGTAATGACCTCCAAGCATTTCAGCTTTTCTGTAAAAATAGCCTACCAAATCTTATTAAAAGTGGGTAATTTATCCTTAAATATAAATCTTCAAAGTGCAACATGTAAAATATGTAAAATAAGTCTTTTTCCAAGTATCATACAAACTTAGATGGCCTATGTTTGAAATCCATTACAAAGAGCATCTGCTGTTCCCAGAAGTCCAATGTAAGGTTCAGTATCCAAATTGATAAAGTATGCGTCAGATGTAAATTTTAATATACATTCCCAGAACAGCTGAAAAGATATCTTCCAAAAGATAATATAATCTTTAAACTTATCAGCCTTTTTCTCCCATTAGAATTACAAAAAAAAACAGTGCTTTAAGTTTTTTTGTGACTATTATACCTAAATATTTAAAGAAATTATTCACAATTTTAAATTTAGTTCTATCTAAAAATTCTTGATCTAGATCATCAGAAATATGCATTAATTCGTTTTTTTCCAATCCAAAAAATGCTACCAGATTTAAAGTAATGGTGGAATGGACTGTCATGCGTTGCACACAGTTGGAATGGATTTGAAAGGTCTTGATTTCTAATAACTGGAGCTACTGGACGTGCATAAATAATTTTATTTATTTGATAAATTCTGGAACAAATCCAAATTTTGTTAGATCCGCAATCATAAATTTCCATTCTAACTGAAATAAAAAGGCTGAGCAACTAGTGAAATTATATATTCCTTGTAACACATCTTGTTATAAATTATGTTAAACAGCCATCTTAAATAAATACATGTTTACTTTTTTAGACTATTAGCTAGAATTTTACTTATAATCTAAGTTTCAGTAGTAATACAAGAAATTGGATGATATTCACCATACAGGTTTGGGAATCAGTTCATTGTTCACTAAATACATTGTTGTTGGAAAATGACCATTTACCAAATTTACAGTTGTTGCACTTTTAATCAAACGATGAATAATTTCTTCAAAATGATTACTGAATTTCTTATAAAATTCAGCGCTAAACCATCATGACCCGCAGATTTATCAGTAGATTTATTTATGGTCAGCAAAACAAACATTCATTTCCTTAGGGTCAACAATAATCTTCCCTGAAAAAGCTTTAATTGTCATGCAAGGGCTTATCACCTTTTTCTGACTTGCATTTATGTTTGATATGCATAAATTGTCTTGACATATTCTCAGAAATCAGTTTAGTCCTGTTCTGTCTACGTTTGGGTTTAGTGGTCAGATGATCTTCTGGTTATGGTTCGACAAGGATGTGAGTCTAACCTAGCATTTAGCACTCAATTATAGTGCTATAATGCATCATGCTTGCCCTGTGCATCATGCTTGCCAGTGAATTCATAAAGTCTGATATGATTTTGAAGACACTCATTAAAATTAGGTCCATACACATTCACTTAAGTGATGGGTAATAAAAATATTTCCCAACTTATGACTAAAAACTGCCATTCCTATACTTAATTGTTTGCTTATGTATAAAGGGAACAGACTTATTACTCTGGCTTTGGTAGAAAAGCTTACAGTAATACCTCGAGATACGAGTTTAATTCGTTCCGTGACCTTGCTCGTATCTCAAATTGCTCGTATCTCAAAACAATTTTCCCCATTTAAATGAATTGAAATCCCATTAATCCGTTCCAGCTCGCAAAAATTCCACTCCAGTTGTTTTGTTTATGTGTTTGGAATATGAAAAATGTACAACACCTGTATTTATAAATGACAAATAAAACATACAGTAATAAAAGAGAATGTTAAAAAAATAAACTGTTTTTACTTTACGGAGGTTGCGCACGGAGGTTTAGGGAGGAGTAAACATGCGGAGGAATTAATGATGCTATTAATGCTACTTTACACTTAAATGATGCTCTTAATGCTACTTTACACTTAAATGGAACTTAACTAAACTTCACTAAAATTAACGAACTTAACTGAATTTCTCTTAACTTAACTGAACTTAATTACTACAATTTCTGTTTTCTTTACATTAATTTTGCTTAATTTTCTTCATCGCTTTTCTCTTCACTTGTTTTTGCCTTTTGTGTCACTCTTTCCTCACTAACATCTGCCGGTCGTTTTAATAAAAACCTGTCCGGTCGGCATATCAGATGCGGTGTAGTCGCACAAGTTCAAATTTTTTAATGGATCCAACGCTCAAAACGGATCCGGAAATTACGGACCCGCAGATGGTCAGCACCTCACCCCTTTGCGACTCTCCATAGGAAATGAATGACTTCCGGTTTATCGGCCGTCGTTTGTCGTGCGCAGTGGAAAGGCGGCTTTATATGTGTGTGTGTGTATATGTGTGTGTGTGTGTGTGCAGTTTACTCTGAATATTGTGGATTTTGCTTGATTTCTGATTACGAGACTGTTTATTCAGTAGGAAAAGGAAGAGACGAAGCTGAACTCAAGCAGCAAAAAGCTCATCTAAGGAATCCTCTGATGTCATGGCTCACATTCAGCATTCTCACTGACACATTGACGAAGCCTCATGTGCCGGATGTGTGTGCGTGTGTGTGTGCATGCGCGCGGGTGTGTGTGTTTGTGCGTGCGTGCGAAATTCGCATGCCAATGCACTTGTATCTCGAGGCATCACTGTACTTGGTATATTTGAGACATCCATGGGGCTTTAATACTAAACCTCGCAGTTTTTTTCTTGGAGAAATCTCTGCCCCTAATTTCTTGAGATGTGCATAGACCTTTCTTCTTTTGATTGTACTATTAACTCAGTGCACATTCTAACTTAACAGATTTATTGTGCTGCAATTGTGAAAGTTCACTCTGTTACTCAGTGTATAAAGTAAAACACGTTCTGCCTGACCTCTTTAGACAAAAACTGTGGATTGGACATCCAACTTAAAGAAAATACCATTGCCATCAACAGTTCCACATCAACAGTTCCACTCCCAACCCTCTTCCCCAGTCACTCCATTCCATGCAACCATTGTGAATGCGCCACCTCCCACAATTAACATTTACATCTATCGACTCACCCTGGATGCCACTTGCCACTCTTCCATTTAAATAGCACACCAATAATCTCAAAAAATACAACAGAAATTATATGTTCCAGTACTTAAAATGTCAAACAGATCATTATACAGATTCCTTCCTTTCTTCTGATCCATTTGTCAAACTCTGCAATTTCTTAATTTCACCTATTTTTCTCAAGACAGCCAGATCTGAAAAGGTATGTATTGCTTTACCATCATATTGCAGGGCTTTCGATTTTGCCAAGCACAGAAGGTGTTCTTTCACTTGATAATGATGAACTCAAACAATAAATGCCCGCATCTGGCCATCCCTTTAGAGGCTGTAGTTTCCTCCTTTTCGATGCTAGAATTTCAGCTTTCGTTCTCCTTATTGGCATTATTCAGGATGGCCGGGGTATGAAATAACGAATGGATAATAGTTTACAGATGACTAAACTGTATATCAGAATGAAATAATTGAGTAGCGAAGAGCCATTTAATGCCAGAACACCCCCCCCCCCACACACACACACACACACTCTATTACCGCAATCAGCCCCCTGACAACCCAAAAACTAGGCAAATTCTTAAAAACAAGTCCAATGTGTTAAAACTGACATTAAAGGATAAAAGGCAAGATTGTGGGAATACCTGGAGATGTTTGGTAGTTTCCTGTCAAAGGACGTGCTGCGTGGGATGGATATCTCAATCTGTTGAGAGATGGATTGGCATTGAACTTGTTCAGGACCCTGACTGTGTGAGCCTTGATGCAGGGGCTGGCCCCCTGGAGTAGTCGACACTCGATGCCAGGTGGTGTTCCTCTTGAATGGGGTCTTATACTCACAGGGTGTGCCTTCACCATCCAGCTTGTATTCCACCATGGGAAGGCGGTACAACTCTGAACAACCTCTGAAACAACAATTACTAACTTCAAGATTTTTGACAATGAATAAGTTTTAACAATTAAATTTGACCAGTTAATTTGTTGCACTACCTTTTTTACTACAACAGCATGAATGCTGGTCTTATAGCCACATAGACAAAGATTATACTGTTTAGAAAAAATAGAATAGAATGGACAGACAGGATAGGGGATACAGGAATTGCGTTGAGTATATTAACGGTCAAAGATATAGGAAATCTCATATGATCAAGACAAAGAACTATGTTATAATATTAACTTGTGCCCACAGAAGTTACACAGCAAAAGATAAAAAAAAAAAGATTATCCAAGATAGTGGCATGGTAGCACAAACAGTGTAAGCTTTAACTTTAGCACAAGGATTCTACAGTATATTTGTTTTCAAGTGTAGCAAAAAAATTGTTGGAAATTTTTGTTTAAAAAAATTGAAATTAAATTCAATTCAATTCAATTTATTTGTATAGCACTTTTAACATTTCCAATTGTCTCAAAGTAGCTTTATAGAAGTATAGAAACAGAAGAGAGAGAAAAAAACAAATATATAATAATAATATGAAGAAAAAATAAATAAATGAATACATACAATTAAACTTTATAATTAATTTAAAAAATATTTAACTTAAAATTTAAAATACTATATATCTATCCCTATCCCTAATGAGCAAGCCAGAGGCAAGAGCAGCAATGAAAAACTCCGTGAAATGTTATGATGAAGAAACCTTAAGAGGAACTAGGCTCAGAAGGGAGCCCATCCTCATTTGGGTGACACTTGACAGGAAATGATGTAAATGTAAATAATGTCATTTCTCCAACAGTTTATAATAGTGCAACAAAGCGCTCCAGAGAAACTATAGGTCATCGCAAACTCTGAGTTCAGCACAGACCTGATTGCTGCTAAAGACCAGACCATACAGCTGACTGACAACATTGTTTCAAAGAAGGCATGACAGTCTCTGGGCGGCTCCATCTACAACAACCCCTTGAGTCACTGGCTGACCATGCAGATCAACCCCTGGCAGGGTGACCACCGGACGACGAGACATTCACGCAAAAAAGTCATCATGAAAAGTGCCATCATCAGCAAATACCTGGAGAACAGTAATTGGCTGTGATTAATGCAATCACCCATCTGTAAGGGGAAATATTTGCATGCCATTTCGCACACCATAAGCCTGTGGCACAAGGAATTATGGTATGTAATCTCATTGGTCTATGTTACATTCAGCACCCAGATTTAACAGTGAATTACTATTGATTTGAACAGTTTTAATGAGCAGTCATTTTACTAACCCTGAAATTTCCCCCACTATTCTGTATTGTTACACATAATCATGTTGATGGCACTCTGCTTTTGGAACCAGTAGTCACTTCCAACCTGTGATGTCAATATTAGTTCTACCTATTCTACCTTTCCCATGTTGTTCTAAAATGATTACTCAGAACCAATTTTCTCAATGTTCTCTCCATTTTAACAAAATGGACATGTTGGACATGAAATTTACAAACTTTGCAATATACACAAAATTGTGCATGAAAATGGCTAACGATACAATTTCTGTTGTGATACATCAAAACGTATTTCGACAATCAGTCATTTTAATCCAAGAAAAGCTGCTTGTCCTGACTATGCACCAAGCTGAGTGCCCAGGGAATGTGCTGACAAGCTTAGGGATGTTCTGACAGCAAATTTCCAAAATATCCCTGAGACAGGGAAGAGAACTGCACAGCTTCCAGGTTTCTCTGGGAAGAGAACTGCACAGCTTCAGACCACAAAGTAGATTGTGAGAAAAGCTGAGAAGATCATCAGAGTCCCTCAAACCACAACTGATGCATCTTATCACAAATGCTGCATCCTCAAGGGAAAGGTATTTTAAGTGTGGTTTGACATTCTGCCCCATTCACAGCTTTAGATATCACTTACATTTAGTTCCAAAAGTAATGTTCCAAAAAGTTCCAAAAGATTTTTTTGTTTTTGTTTTGTCTTATTTTATTACATTACAAAGAAAGCTTGAAATTACAAAGACAGTCTCTTGAAAAGTGATGTTAATGAAGCTAATACAGAGTGGGTAAGAATGAGTAACCATGACCCAAGGTTATTTATTAATCCCTATCTTTTACTGCAATTCCTGGATATAAATACTTATTGAAATTATTGAAATTGTGTTCCGTGGTACCTGCAGTTAGATTTCACACCAGCTGTTTTACCAAAAGGCCTCCACTTGCAAATAAAAAAGGTACAAATAATGAAGATTTATAAAGATTTACAAAGATTAGCATGGTTGAATAGGGATGGCTAAAGTGAGAAAACTAAAAAGAGCCTGAAAGAGAAACAGAGAGAGAGTAAGTGAGATTAAAAATGGTTTGACAAAAGACAGTGGAAGAATAGAATACCTTCTGGGAGTACCATCCTCATGAGGCTGAATAATCACCACCTTGACTGTGATGGAAGTGCGTAGCAAGTCAATCATTTGCTCATGAGTAAGTGTGGCTATGGCCACCTTGCAAATCTCCACTAGGCGGCTGCCCTGGCGCAGACCTGCTTTCCATGCAAATCCAAATGCCTCAACATCAGCCACAATGCCTTCAAAGTTGACATGAAACCCCAGCTGACCCAAGCCATTCCGGCGAAGTGCCATTTGTGTGGTCTCACAGCCATGGGTGGTTATCTGATGTCATGTACAGATTGGGAGAGGGGAGAGTTTTGCAGAATTTTGGCAGTAAACAAAAGTTTTCAAACAAAATTAAAGCACTGCAGAACATATACATATTTGTATACTCTACTGTATGTCTTTCTACAAAAAATGAGTAAACTAACAAAATAAACTCTAAATAAACTTTAAATAGAAAAGGTCAACTATAAATGTTACAACCTTAAGTAAAAGAAGTCAAGCTTAAAACTAATGGCATCAAATCTAAATAGAAAGTCTCAAATTCAAATAAAAGAATTAAAATTTGAATAAAAAATAAATTTTATATAATATAACTTTACTTTTCAAGTAAAAAACTCAACCTTAAACAAAAGATGTCAAATTAATGGAGCAAATTTTAAATAAATAGAAACAACCTTAAATACAACTCTAAAAGTAATGAGTCCATTTTAAATAAAAAGTGTCAATTTTATAATATAATAATATAATTTAATAAAAGAAGAGAACTTGAAAATAAAATAAAAACAGCTTACAAAATAAACAAATAAATAAATAAGATATATGCTCTCTTTTTCAGATAAATTGCAAGCTAAATGCTCTACGTGAACTCAAGGTACTCTGGCATTATGGGCTAGAAAGAGTAAATGCCACAACAAACATGGCTGGCATAAGTTGCAGACTTGGAATCTACAGCATAGAATCTATAGTGAATTTCAATGTTATTACGTTGTATTTTCCACTAAATATGCAACTTGAGCCAGTTATCAGGTAAATATTATTAAAATATGTTAATATAACAATGAGTGAACAACTCTGACATAAACACTTAGCTCACATAATTTGTATTATGTGTACAAAAATGTATTTGTAAACAAACTAGTATTGCAATTAGGCTAAGCACTAGCTAAAATGCCTATTATTATGTAGTGAATTCTTTTGGCTTAAAATTTTAATATAGTGCCAGTGGTAATATCTTAGCAAGTTGTCTATAATTCATTACAGACTACTTCAGTATGTAATAAGAATATTAAAGTATTTTGGATACTGTACAATAATACTACATTTGGATTATATCTAATGCATTATAGGGTAATTATAAAGTGTTCTGATTTTTATGACTGGCTTTACATCACTTAGAAGGTGAGTAATAACTTAAGAAATCGCCTCTCTTTATAGTAAAACTAATGAGCTGTCCTTAGGAGACTCTGACAATGGCATGTGTTTCTTGATGGACATGATGTGTACATTAAAATGTGGAGAAGGAGGGGGAATGCAGAACTATATATTGGAAGTACAACTGTATAACACATTACTGAAATCTTGAGCCTGCATTTAACTGCAATTAAATTAAGAAAATAAAACCCCAGAAATCGAATTAATACTGGTATTGGTTTGCAGATCCCACTTTACAGAAAAACAGGTCATACACAAAGGCTCCGTATAGCAGCAGAACTAACTATACTTTGTGCATGATTGCAGTGTGTGCCTCTTTTAAATGTCTGTAAACCCGGAAATCTTGTCCCAGAAGTCCAGTATTCCGGAGAGGGCTCCCTATGGCTTGGTAGCAGGAAAGCTGTTGGTGATGTTCTTTACAAAATGTTATTACTAAAAATAAATTAAATTGCATATATAAAGGCTCAAGGGTCTGTTTTCTCCATGACAATCTTCAACAGGGGAAAAAGAAAATTCTGTGATATGAATGTCTGATATAAAGACTCAACTATAGTTGGGAGTTTAAATATTTGTGGTCAAACATCCAGTGTGAGAGGGAGCGTGGAAAAGAGGTGAATAGGCAAGTGCAGGTAGGTTGGAGTGGGTGGAGAAAAGTGTCAGGATTGTTGAGTGTCAGCAAAAATCAAAAGAAAGGTGTACAATACAGTAGTGAGACCAGCTATGCTGTATGCAGTGAGGAAAAGACACGAGGAAGAGATAGAAGTAGCAGAAATGAGGATGTTCAGGAGTGATCAGGATGGACAGGATTAGGAAGGATCAGAGGTACAGCTCAGGTTGGCTGCTTTGGAGACAAGCTCAGAGAGGATAGATTGAGATGGTTTGGATATATGCAGAGGACGGAGAGTGCTTATACTAGTGGTAGAAGGATGTTGGAGAAGGAGCTGCCAGGTATAGAGGAAGGCCAAAGAGGAGATACATGAATGTGTTAAAAGAGGACATGAAGTTAATTGGTGAAAGAGTTGAGGATGCAGAAGATATAACTAGGTAAAAAACTGATGATTTGCTTTGGCGACCCCTAACATGAAAAGCCGAAAATAGAAGATGATTCATAACTATATAGCACCAAGCACAGTTTTTATAGCAGTTAGATGCTCTGACAATTTTTTAAATGTAATTCCTCAATATTTCAGTAATGTGATATACAATAACAGGCTGCTAAAAATATATAGCTTTGCACAATTCCTCCTTTTGCCCATTCATCAATGGACACACAATGAGAAACACATAAAGAAACACATGTCAGAGTCAGTATTCTCTAACTAAACTCAGGTCAGTGGTGTTCCTGAAAGAGTAATTACTCACCTTCTAATAAGTATGTAAAGCCAGTTATAGAAATTAGGTGACAGGAAAGTTGATGAAGTATTCTCAAAGGGAAATAGATGAAGTATTCTTATAATAAGGTGTTTTAAAGCTCCACTATCACTGCTCGGCCTGATTATATCAGTGTCAGATTGATCCATAATGCTTTGGAGACAAGCTCAGAGACAATTTAGTGGTGGTCATTTCCACTAATAAACAGGTCAACTATCCTTACACAGTGTTCAGGTGCTGTAAAACAACTTGTCTGTGATCAACTTTTGGATTGTGAGATTAGCTTTTTATTTCAGCTTTAGCTTTTGGGGGTGATCTTACTATCAAAAAAATATGTAGTGCATAGAAAGAACACTGATGTAGAGTAAAATATGTAGAGTACTGTAATAAATGACATATGAACAGCATATAGCAAGAAGCCCCTGCTTGTGAGTCAAAGACCGTTTCTTTCACTAATTGTGCCAGTGTCTGTCTTGTGCTGTATTTAAGTGCTCACCTCAAGCCGCTGGACTATTTGCCTGATGTCATCTTCAAAGCCTTCCTGGGTTGAGAACATTATACATTCGCCACGTTCATAGTATACCTTAATGCTCATGACGGTGGATGTCCATCCTATTACATCGCGGCAGGAACAGTTAAAGACCACATTCTTTGAGTCCTCCTCGATCAGCACAATGAACTCACTGGATATGCCCAGCAGGCAATGAACATCCACTGACTGGTTAAAATCCCATGCCACCACACGCCACATGATGGCTCCTATGCTGTGGAGGTGGGCATCCCTACGTGGTATGACTCGCTCTTTTTTCTTGGCACCTAGTGTGATGAAGCTGAACTTCAGAGCTGAGTCCACAGTAGCTGTGCTCACAAAGTTCTCAGCTAAGTCTTTAAGGTACTCTTGGCGGGTTCGGGTAGCCATAGCATAGAACTTTTCTGACTTGTGTGCTGCATTCTCACCATTGATTACCTTGGCAAGCAGGAAGTCCCTAAAAACAGATGACTTTGGGAAGGTCACACCTTTAGGAATTGGTGGACCAAAGAGAGGCACATCTTTTGATCTTGAAACAGCAACACTGCAAAGGTGAAGAGGAAAAAAGAAATCAAATATTTGTGAACCAATGTGGCATGGCATTAAAAATTGTAATAATGCAATTGTATCTATCCAACAACATTTACAATTTAAGTGAGTTTTATCATCAATCATAAACAAATGTTGGAAAAAAAGAGGCTTTGGTACCCCTCCATGATAAATGAGGGTCACAACAGAATGTTAATGGCTGAAAATTATTCCCCAGTCTCTGTAAGACCAATAGCTTTTGCTTTTACCACTGTGGGTAAAAAGTGCATATAAATAGCATACCTGTAGCAAACATTTTCACTGCATGGATTTTGGACTTTAACAATAACAAAAACATGCTGGAAGTGGGATCTAATGTTTTTAGGTGTGAAGGGCAGGGCTCCTGGCTCTTGAAACACAATGGTGACAATGTCATTTCCAATGTGTCTCTTTCTGAGCAGCTGGAAGGAAAAACAAACAAAGTGGTAAAGAAGGATGTAAGCATCATTAAATTTTACATATTAAGGTTTGCAGAATGCAAAATAACCATTGAATGCTGTCACACCTGTCTCCAACAGGGGTTAAAGTGAAACACATTACCCTTGCAATCAGCTTACAAAATAAAAACTTGTTTCCTAAACCTGTTTACATGTATACAGATCAATTTTCCTGTTTATCTTTGCTTTCAATTAGAGCAGATGGGGTTCAGGCATATATACACCGTTCACACAATTTGGATGTTAATACCCTTACCATTATACTATTCTTATATCCTTTTTGCTCTTGTTGATATACATATTGTGGATTGCACCCCACTAATTGCAAGTGAGGAGAAATGAGATGGAAAATATAAAGAACACAAATGCAGAAGAAAGCAGTGAATTTAGTTAGTGTTACCTTTACGGCTTAGATGAGTGTTTATACAGGTAGTCAGAACAACAAGATTTTTACCGGTTTTACCAGTGGTTAAGTTAACATGCAGCATAATAATAATTCATTCTAACCTGGCTGAAAGTGCAAACAGAAAAAAGAGTCATGTAAACTCCTCACTGCCTATGTGTACTTGCAAAGGGTTTTACCAAATCCTTATTTATTTTTTTAATGCATATTTTAAATTGTTTATATGTTTCACATTATAGATTGCATAATACAGGCACACAGCAACAAAATGCTGTTTAGCATCTACCAGAAGTACAAAACTGAAGAATTTTGTGTGTGTACAATATTTATGAGATATGTGTATTGTTTATACATCAGTAAATATTTATAGGAATACAGTGAAGAAATAATAATAATAATAATAATAATAATAATCAACATCATCATCATCATCATCATCATCTAGCCACAGGGGTTGCAAGCCAGTGACTTCGGTGCCAGTCACAAACCCAGATAAATAAAGAGGGTTGCATCAGGAAGGGCATCTGGCGTAAAACGGCAAATTTAATCATGTGGATAGTCAGTAGGAATTTTATTATTATTATTATTATTATGGTTGTTATTATTATTATTATGTAGAGATAAAACCTAATGTACATTTACAGCATTTAACAGACTTATCCAGAGCAGCTTACATATATCATTGTAGTGTAGAGTTCAGAAGGATGATGACATTAGGAAAAAAAAATGCCCTGGCCCTAGTTGTTCTGGTGCGAATGGCCCTGTACCTCCTCCTAGATGGAAGGAGGTTAAATAGTTTGTTACTAGGATGGGAGTGTAATGAATTAGTAGCAGAATCCATGTTCTCCTTTGTGAGCTACTAACTCTTGAAGTTGTGCTATATGCGCTGGATTCTCCATTGGTGAAATATCTTGTAATGAATTAACGTCAGAATCCATGTGCAAGATACAATGAAATTTTAATAAGAGTAAACAGGCAGAACAAATCCAATGCAGCAGGCAAAAACATAGTTGAGATGCACAAGCAGAGAAGTCAAGACAACCAAGAGAGGCATTCAGTGAGGCAAACAATTGCAGGCAAGGGCAAGGCAAAAATCGTAAAAATCCAAGAAACAAAACAATGGTACGTACACAGTGCCAAACAGTGGCAGGAATCCAAACGGCTCGGAACTCAGAGAAATACTGACGATACTTCACATGGTGTATGGCATTGGTGATGCTTATTTGTTGTACCCACAACTGGAATTTTTCTTGGGCTGGGGATTAGTACTCTGGAGAAGGTTCACTCTTGTGAGCTGGAGAGGGGGATACTGCTGATGAACTCACAGGGAGATACTCACATATCTGATGATGTTGTGTGCTCTGTGCAGACATCTAACATAATGAAGATAAATATAGATTTAATTTTAATTATTATTTTTACCTTTTGTTTCTATATTTCTGTAAAGCTGCTCTGAGACAATGTCTATTGTTAAAAGCATCATACAAATGAATTGCATTGAATTAAAGAGGATCAGTGGCTTGTAGTTGGGTGGCAATGATGCAAGGCTTTCCTTTCACACACTGTGGAGATGCCATACCACACTGTGGTGGAGTTAGTCAGGGTGCTATCAATGATGTAAGGCTTTCCTTTCACACACTGTGGAGATGCCATACCACACTATGGTGGAGTTAGTCAGGGTGCTATCAATGATGCAGTGGTAAAAACTGAATTTACAGGAGACAGAAGAACTTTCTTAAGCCTTCTCAGGAAGTATAGATTGTACCTTTGATCTAAAATAGATCTGAAATGTTCTGATGCCAGGAAAGATCCTCAGAGATGTGTACACCCAGAAAGTTAAAGCTGGTGATATATTTTACTTTAGCCTTGTTTATGTAGATAGGAGGTCCACAACGAAGGTCCACAATGAGCTCTTTGGTCTTCATGGCATTGAGTATAAGGTTGCTGATGGAACACCATGCTGATAGGTTTGGATCTCCTCTCTGTAGGCAGATTTATTGTTGTTGATCTGACCAAGCACTGTGCTATCATCTGTATACATGCAGACCAGCCCAGTGAGACACCAGTGTTCAAGATGAGGGTTGAGGACATGTGATTGCATAACCTGAATCTATTAGTGAGAAAGTCCAGAATCCTTGTGTATATGGTTGTGCAGATACCCAGACCACTGAGCTTTGTGATCAGTTGGTAAATATGGACACCCTAGATATTGTAGATCCATTTAAAAGGAAAGTAATTAAAGAGAAAAAACTAGCACCCTGGTACAATGAGTTCAAAACAATCAGCTAGGAAATTAGAACATAAATGGCATCAAATTATCAGTAGGAATTAGGAATACAGGAAAGCCTTCAAAGCTACAAAAGAATCTTTTAGTGATGCTAGATCAATGCATTTCTCCAGCCAAATTGAATATAAAAAAAATCCTAAATTAACTAAGAAGAAAAAGCGCACAGCATCTATTTGTAGCAGTAATGACTTCATAAATTATTTCAATGGAAATATTGATAACATCAGGCAGAAAATTCAGACCATTCATTTAATTCCAAACAATTTGATAGATAATGCCATAGATATTTCTGTTTTACTCCCCTTCAAGAGACAGACTTAATTTCACAGATTTCTTTTTCAAAATGATCAACCTGCATACTGGATCCCTTACTGACATGTTTATTTAAACAGATACTACCAGTCGCTACCCAACATATTCTAAAAATAATAAATTCTTCCCTCAGCGCTAGCTATGTGCAGAAATCAAACCCTTTGATTAAAAAACTGATCAGGGTTGACTCTTTGCTGGTATTGCTTGACCTTAGTGCAGCTTTTGATACCATTTACCATGCTATTTTACTTGATAGGCTAGAACATGTTGTTGGTGTTAAATTGACAGCCCTCTCCTGGCTTAAAAATCATTTGAAGCTCACACAAATAATTTCACAAGGGGAGCCTTCTTTCATCTCAGAAATATTGCTAAGATAAGAAATATGATGTCATTACATGATGCAGAAACACTAGTTCATGCATTTTTACCTCTAGGTTGGATTATTGTAATGCATTACTAGTCTGATCGTCTCTTCTTACGGAGCTACCTCATCAATCCTGATTGTCTACCCATGGGGTTGGAGTCTCGTCGCCTGGTGGTCACCCTGCCAGGGATTGATCTGCATGGTCAGCCAGTGACTCATGGGATTGCTATGGATGGGGCTGGCCAGAGACTGTCATGCCTTCTTTGAATCAATGTTGCATCAGCCAGCTGTATAGTCTGGCCTTTATCAGCAAGCATTTGAAGACTTTGACAGGAAGGAATTATTGTCGGTTCCATGATGAACTCAGAGATGTGCTGGCCATTAGTTCCTCACTAATTCCTCACTCACAAAGTTAAACTATTATAAACAGTTGTAGAAATTACATTATTTACTGTCTAGTGTCACCCAAATGAAGATTGATTCCCTTCTGAGCCTGGTTTTTCTCAAGGTTTCTTACTCATATCATCTCAGGGAGTTTTTCCTTGCCTCCAGCTTGCTCATTTTTAAATTAATTTTAAACTTTAAATGTGTGTATTCTTTTATTTATTTTTATCCTTATTTTTTCTTCTTCTTCTTATTATTATATATTTATTTCTTTTTATTTCTCTTTTTCCTATTTTTTTTTTTTTTTACTTTTTAATGATAGCCTAAATTTTGTTTTTTATTGACTTCAGTACTTATGTACTCTATACAGGTATAATGCCATAAAAGTGAAGTGTCTCAGTCACAGTTGACTGGCTATACTGTCCAGCTGAATTGAATTAGGGTTTAATGGTTTGTCAAATATTGTGTCTGTTTTACCTCAGGTTAGGGTCATCTTTTATAGGGGAATTTTTTTTCATAGGGGAATTTTTTTAACATTCAGTGGCAAACATGAGAGGCAAACCTAAACCTACAGGGGAGAATAGGCAAGCTATTGTTACACTGAAGAATGAAGGCATTTCCTGAAAAAAAACTGCCCATAAACTCAAGATTACAGGAAGTACTATAGCATACACCAGTAAGAGGCATGCAGAAACAGGAAAGAATGCTGATGGGAAAATAATTGGAAAATCTCATTTTTAAAAGAGATTTTATGTGAGTCTCCAGCCTATGTTACAGAAAGCTAAGTGCCCCAGAAATCACAGCACAGATTAATGCAACTACTGCTATGCCAGTGTCAACTTCAACATGCACAGGAGACTTCATGAAGCTTGTCTGAGGGAGAATGTAGCTGCTAAGAAACCCCTGTTGAAAGAAGCAAGGCCAAAACAAGGCCAAAACGGTTCTTTGGGCAAAGGATCACAAATTCGATTGTTGCTGACTGGAGAAATGTTTTGTAGTCTGGTGAATCAAAATTTCATATATTTTTCTTTTTACATTTGTTGCAGAACTGGTGAGAAGATGATACCAGACTGTGTAATACCAACTGTCAAGCAAAGAGATGGAAGTGTTATAGTATGGGGATGTTTTTCAGGTTTTCGAGGTGACTGCTAAAGGGAGGTAAAGGGGCATTCCCAATGGAACTAACGGGCTGTCTCCCTCTGTGCCTGTTCTTCCGTGTCCCATTCCTCAGAGTGCCCTACAATTCTCTCCTGAAGTCAACAACCATCTATTTTGTTTTATTAATGTTTAGATACAGGTTGTTGGCTCTACACCAGGCAGTTAGCTGTTGCGCCTCCTCTCTGTATGCTGACTCATCATTCTTACTAATGAGTCCGACCATGTTTATGTCATCAGCAAACTCGATGATGCTGAGAATGTCAGTTTGAGGGGACTGTTAAAGACTTATCCCATATAAGCTTCACCCCATGTTGATCACACACCAAACATTGTGTATGTCCTCAGAATCTTGCATTATATATTTCATATAAATCCATGCAAGCACTATGAGTTGCATGAGTTCATGTAACTAAGGGTCTCGCTCTTAAATTATGTCATGCAAATAATATTAAATTGGACTGTGTCAGGCTAAATAGTCCCAATAGGCAAATCTTTGTGTCCAATCTGTTACAAGGTAATCCCAACAAAAACCTACCTTCCATGCTTTGTGACAATAACTCAACGTTAACTGTTAAATTCCTGTTGCAAGATGACGGCCATGTTTTTTTCAGGATCAAATAACAAATTAGCACATAGTTGCAGCATACCAAATACAGTTTGGTATGCAAACTCGATGATGTGGTTGGAGAAGTGCATTGCTACACAGACGTGAGTCAGCAGAATAAACAGCAGTGGACTAAGCAGTGATCAGTGATCAGTGTATCGGTGCTGAGGATGCTGTTCTTGATCCGGAGAGACTAAGGTCTCCGAGTCTGGAATTCTAGGATCCATTTGCAGAGTGGTGAGCTCAGGCCCAGCAGGTTTAAATTTTCAGTCAGGTGCTGAGGGATGATTGTGTTGAATGCTGAACAGCATTCGAATGAATGTATCTTTATTGTCCAAGTGGGTGAGGGTCAGATGCATGGTCGTGGCAATGGCATCGTCCATGGAGCTGTTTGGAGAATACACAAACTGCAAGGGATCCAGTGAAAGTGGTAGCTGATAATGTTCCTCATGACAAGTCTCTCAAAGCACTTCATCATGATGGGTGTGAGTACAACGGGACGATAGTCATATAAACTTCTTCGGCAGGATGACAATGGTGGTTGTCTTGAGGCATGTTTAAAATGTTAGTAAAGACATCCGCTAAATTCCAGTCAGGAGCGGCTTCAAACTTTTCACCCTATGGTAGTAGGCTTGCTAGAGAAGGCTGGCTCAGCACTGTGAGAGGTAACATAAATGGTGGCCATGTTTTTTCAGGATCAAATAACAAATTAGCACATAGTTGCAGCATACCAAATATAGTTGAATCTCACCTTAGTGTAACCCCTACATATGACCACATACCTAACTATGTTTTTTGACCTCAGACTTGAGGTATTTATAAGGTATAGCTGTTAAAAAAATGTGATTTTCAGATTGTTTTTTTTTAACTATCTGGGTAATCATCAAACATTTCTTTAAGGTTTTTTTTGCACATAGATGACATTCAAATTCAATTTGACCTGACTCTCTTATAAATGACTCTCTTAACTATATAATTTTCCCCGATATTTTTTTTTTGACCACTGAATCGTATATGACTGGGATGTTTGGGAAGTGTAAAATATGTGCTTTTGTTTTTTAAACATAAATAAAACTGAGGAAGACTGAGATACATCTGTAATATAAAAAACAAACCTGATACAGTACAGTAACATAGTTTGAAATATAAAACCTGCAGAAATATGAAAAAGTAACAAGTTATTCTTACTCTAATCATACTTGAAGTTGAACTATTCAAGTATATTTTCGTAGACTTATAATTAGGGCTGTAGCTATTGAATATTTTAGTAATCAAGTATTCTACCAAAAAATTTCATTGATTAATCGAGTAATCTGATAAAATGTATTTTTGCTTAATTAAAGAGCAATATTAAATATACAAGAGAAAATAAAACGGGTCTCTTAAAATGAATAACTTATTGGTTTCCTTTTTTAGAAAAATTTACTTTTATTTTTTAAATGCATAGTATGCAATGCATACAACAATATTTTCTATCAAAAATAAACATTTAGATATTACCCATTGTTGTACTTGTACTGTGAACAATGAGAAAGTTGACTGAGAAGAATTAAGTACATTCAAGTGCCAAACATTCTGGGTTTTAAATGAACCCTTTTCTGAGATGCAATAACAAAAAAATTAATTATTTTTAAATTACTTTTTTAAAGTATCAAAACTAAGGCATACATTAAAATAAATAGTAATAATATTACAAAATACTGCCTTTAAGTCATGCAACTTAACTTTCAGAACTAAAAGATTCTAAACCTACAGCTCAGGCATAACATAAGCCTTTACTGTCTAATTTGGAATGCTTTGTGGTAATTAAGAGTCAAAAAACATGGACAGGAACTTGGACATAGAGGTCATGCATGGTTTCACACCGAGTGCTTTAAGCATATTGTCGCTGTCGGGCGGAAACCTCGTCCAAATTTGGTCAATTTCATATTTTTTCACATATCGATGCTAATGGTCAGTCACCACGTGGGTCTGTTATTTTTAGTTATTAACCAATCTAAAGTCTTGAAAATAGCTTGAATGCAAATCTCTTAACTCCATTGGACACTTCAACTGTCTGAGAAATCTCGTAACTCCACCTCTTCTTCACTCCGCGAGAGAGCTGCGCGGCATATTTCTCCTCAAGAGTCGCAACGAATCAACACGTCTTAAAGTGATATCAAGACAATCCACTGCAACGCGGACTAAACCCTGTGCATTGCAGATAAGATAGGATTGTATCTTACAATGTCAAGGCAAACCGTTATGTTCAACAAGTAGCTGCCTTTGCCGTCTTGCTCATCACTTTAAGCAAGCTGGCTGGCTTTTTTCCTCGTTATTATACATAAACATGCCATATAACGTAGTGAAACGCTAATTTGATCTTTATTCATTTTATTTTTTGGGTGAACTATCCCTTTAACTATGATTTTATCGATGTTTATCTGTGTTATTGATGTATTTTAAATATCTATTTATTACTGCTTATTATACATGTTCATTGATGTTTTAAAATGTTTTTTTATAATATAATATTTGAATTAAATTGAATGTTTTGGATACCACTATTAAATTATTGTTTTTATTATTATTTTACTGACTTTAAGTCAGCCTACTTATAGACAATGCCTCTCTTGGCACTGTGCATGTAAAACACTGTTTTTTGGACACTAACAAGTGACAATAGTTAGGTTAGATACATTTGAGTAGGTCTGTTTTGTTAAAAATCGATAGCTGTAATGCTTCTGTGCAGAAAGAAACCTGTGAGCCACGAAGGTAAGTTTGCGAGCAGATTAATTTCCACCTATTAGACAGTCTAATCAGCTTATCGTGTTTTGTATTGCATCACTTATAGCTCCTTTAAAATAGAGTTTAGGAAGATGTATGTAACTACAGTCGTTAGCTTTGGTTAACTATTGAAGCCTTTTCTCTTGTCAAAAGGCTCAACTTGACCGCAGACTTTACTGAACACTGCTGGCAGCAGCGACGTCTGTGTCTGTACCGTTCTTATCAATGACAGCGTAATCTCGTATCTCTCTGCTCCCAAGTCATAAAGCTTGTATCTCCGAAAAAACGTGACTTTGGGAAAATGTTGTGTTAATGTTGGTACACAACAGTATATGATGGCAATATAAGGTATAATAACAACTTTAACGATACAATGTTTAATAACTCAAAAAATACGGCGTTTTTTTATTTCCTGAAAAATAATGGTTTTGGAGATACGAGGATTCCGCCCAACAGCGACGATATATATATTAATCAGAATATAAAAGTCTTTCTCTCTCAACGTGTGTGCTTTAAAAGTCTTTAAAGGAGCATGTGATTGCAATGAAGAAAGATAAGCATATCAACATGCTCAGAACTGAGGCTTGCCCTGCACTTTGAAGCAATGTTTCCTGCTGCTGAAAACAGACGCTCTGATGGTGTCCCAAACCTTGGACATCTTCTGTCGTTTTCTGTTTGTTTCTTCTCTTTGCTCAGTTACATTGTTATCGCGCCCTTCCATTTTGCAGCCCACACTAGCATGCGCCCTCAAATCAAAAGACTGCTAACTCCTCGCGTCTCCTTCCGCTTTTACGTAAGCGTGTTGTCTCACACACACACCACACACACACCACACACACACCACACACACACAAACACACACAGAATAATTGCACAAGAACGTGACGTGAGCTTTAAAATGAATTAAAAGAGGCTTTGAGGCAGAGGAATTTGCCTCGAATAATTTTTGTAATCGAGTTACTCAAGGAAAGGTTTCAGCCCTA
This sequence comes from Tachysurus vachellii, assembly GCF_030014155.1. Lineage (NCBI taxonomy): Eukaryota > Metazoa > Chordata > Actinopteri > Siluriformes > Bagridae > Tachysurus > Tachysurus vachellii. Next base: position 7,679,774 of record NC_083465.1, on the reverse strand, counting down.
GTTATAATATCCAAAAAACTGCCATACTGGTGAGCTGACTTTTCCTTTTATTTACAATTTCCTCGCTCCCTGTGGCTCATTTTCTGCTTATCAGTTGCCGGTTACTGAAGAGGAATCCAGCAGACCAGCACGAGACAACGATATGGCGCAACCAAACTTGATACTGTTACATGATTGGCTGTGAGTGTCACTCCCAAAGTTGCTAGGTTACCAGAGAGCGAGTGCCTTTGGTAATGCAACCAAACTTGCTTCGCAACCTCTGTTTTCTTCCGACGGATAAAGGCCATGTCCACACTAATCCGGATATATTTGAAAACGAAGTTTACGTCTAAAAACGCTCCGCGTCCACATTATCATTTTCAAACGTTTTCCAAAAGTTGCTTATCCACACTGAAATGTATGAAAACGCTTACATCTCCCTACTGCGCATGAGTAAAGCTTCAACCTGCGTCATTTCCGCTTGGCGTTTATTTACTTTCGGCTGCATCACAGGACTAAAAATGCGTCATAGTATTCAAAAGCCTCCGTCTTCACAGTCCACACTAAGACGCGAAGACGTTGTTTTCAAATTTATCCGCTTTAGAGAGCGTCTTCCAACAGCTACGTTTTCATTGACTTAAAACACTGTCTCAGTGTGGACGAAAGGCCAAAACGGAGAGAAAAATATACGTTTTCAAATGAAAACGTATTAGTGTGGACATGGCCAAAAAATATTGAACGTTTTATCGAGCACATTTTTTATCGCTATCGATCACGTGTCTATTGCGATACATATCGTTATCGTTTTATCGCCCAGCCCTAGTATGGAAGAGTAGATTTTGCATATTAATCAACTATTATGCTGTGGGTAGGGTTAAACTTTTCTAAAGGCAACTTAATGCATCAGGAGAAAAAATTCTTTTTTTATATTATATTAAAAAAAATAAATAAATAAATAAAAGCTAATTATAGGGATCAAACAAACTTCTTGTGACACCACTAATTTTTCCTCCCTGAAGACATGGTCCTCAAAACAGCTACCAAATTCTGGTTTGATAAAATAAAGCACTACAGTGAAATAACCTCACTTTTTATGGCTAAAAGTAAGTAGAATGAGTTCAAACTGGATTTGCAGTGATAAAGAGAGATGGATCAATGATTATGCCCAAGCTATGAAAGTTTCATTTCAAGTGAAAAAAATTATGTATTTTTGGCTAATAAATAGAGCTTTAATTTTACTGGGCTTCACATTTATAAGGTTAGAATGAATCCCATGTTTGATATCACAAATGCAGAATATTACTTAGGTTAGGAAAACAGGTTTATTCTAACATAAGTCTGAGTATCATCAGCAGAAGAGGGAAATGAAGACTATGGTGGTGAATGATCTGACCAAGAGGCATCTAAGGAATACTGTTACAAGGTGGGGAAACAGGAGAAACAGTGTCAGTAGAAGACATTTTCCAAGATGAGATCCAAACTGAGATCTATTACTAATATAGCCGATGGCAAACTTAAAACCTGAGCATGTTAATGGCAATAGCAAGCAGACAGGAAAGGAGTGTGTGAAGGACACCAAAATACTTAAAGAGAAAGAGGATAGTCAATAACACCTAAGAAGGCAGGTCTCAATACTGTGTATAAAACCAGATGATATTAATAATAGAGTGCACCAAAGCATTACGTCATCACTCTCTAATACTAGAGTAATCTGTTATTTTGCAGAGCTCCAATGTATATAACACAATAATATTCCTACACTGAACAAGCCTACTCTGCAAACACAAATATCTTGTTTTTATTTATTTGTTTGTTTGTTTATTTGTTTATTTATTGTCTTAAAAATCAGAATGAAATGATTAATGAATATATTTAATAAATTAATTAATAGATGAATTAATAGATTTTCACAAAAAAAGCAATGTGAAAATACAGTGTCTATGAAGTACAGAATCATTTCAACTGTAAGATGTAAATGCAAATGTAGATGCAAATATTTTGAAAGAGAAAGGGGGATTATGAGGTGGATAATGTCCATACACCAGAAATGTCTGTGATATGCTCCTTTACCCAAGAAATGCTGAAAAATAGTTGAAAACTTCTTTCTTTTCCAATACCCATTATTGAAGTTTAGGATTTATACTTCAACTAGAATTTTTGCTGAAATATGTTAATTCTGGGTAGTAAAATTAATGATTGTTTTTTTTTGTCTGTATGTTTTTGACTCTCAAATTTTTGTGTCTATGTGTGAGAAAAAGAGATTGTGTGCTAACCTGCATGTTAAAAGGGCAAAATATACACAATATAGCCAAATATCTGTAAAAACAAACCTGAATAAAAGTTGTATTGTGCTTTCTAAGCAAAACACAATCCACTTACACTCCCTTTTAGTACCAGAGATACACAACTTCTCTGCAAAAAATTATGCTTTCCTCCAAAAAAAAAAAAAAAAAAGTTTTCAGTGGAATTATTAAAAATTAAACTGACCTGTTGTCTGTTGTTAGGTGTGTAGGGTAGAAGAGTGGACACATGAAACATTAGTTCATGGTCCTTGTAGGTAGTGTAGAGTGAGTGGGTTCCTGTTGAGTCCGCTGTAACACAGATAAGGCCAATAAGACAAAGACATTCATAACGGCATAACACAAATATGACTAGTCCCAACAATAATCTCTGCTTCTATTTCAAACACCTATGTAGAACATGGCAAAAAGGGTTGCTCTGTAGCTAGTGGTGACTACTTATAAGTATACAGAGAAGTATAATTGTCCTTGATTACAAAGAACATTACTATTTCAAAAAATACTAGTTAGTAAATATGATGAAAAAAGGGGAAAACAGCCTCTTTCACCTTTCTGAATGTATCAGTAAGTTGAAAAACAGAGTTGATCCATCTACAGCCATGTATTAATCCCAAATCAGAACAAACAGGTTTTGTAGCAAGTGCAATTCACAAATTTGATTTGCCAAGAAATTACCCCAATCAGCCATAACATTAAATCTACCTGTTTAATACTGCCAAAACAGCTCTGACCCATCAATACATGAGCCCCATAAGAGCTCTGAAGGCATACTGTGGTATTTGACATTAATCATTTGGCAGCAGATCCTTTAAGTCCTGTAAATTACAAGGTGAATCCATGGATGGATTGGACTTGGTTGTGCAGTACATCCCAGAGATGTTTTGGTTGAACTGAGATCTGTCAACTCTGTTTTCAAGTTGTACAAGCCATTCCTGCACAATTTTTTCAGTGTGGCAGGGCACATTGTACTGAAGAGGTGTACTTGGTCTGCTACAATATTTAGGTAGGTGGTATATGTCAAAATAATATCCACATGAATGCCAGTACCAATGGTTTCTTAGCAGAACATTACTCCTGCTAAGAATCTGATGCTCACATGCCCATTCTTAAGCATGTGGATAGGGTTCAGAACTCTCAGCAGTCTGTGGCAATTCAGTCTCATAAGCATCAAGCCAAGATTTAGTTAAATTTTCAATTAAATTTATTTGTATAGTGCTTTTAACAATTGTCTTTGCAGAAGCATAGAAACAGAATAAATTGTTTAAAATTAAATTACTATTTATCTCTAACATGGAACTTATTTGTCAGGGTAATTTCTAAGTCAGTAAGTTCATTACTGTCTTTAAATGTTCACTGATGAAATTGCACAATGTACTGTGTGTTCTGACACTTTTCTACCATGACCAATTTTAGCTTTTTCAGCAATCTACATGTGCTACATTAGCTCTTCTTTTGTACTGGAGAACAGAGGGTAGCTTTTGCTACCCACATGCATCAGTGAGCCACTAGTTGTCCTTCCTTGTACCAAACTTTGGTAAGTCCTACCTACTGCATGCTGTGAACACCCCAGAAGACCTACCATTTTGGAAATGTTCTGACCCAGTTGTCTTACCATCACAAAAAACACATCAACTTTAAAAAGTGACTTCCTTCCCAATGTATCCCAACCCAATCCTAACAGGTTCCAATGTAACAAGATAATTAATGTTATTCACATCACCTGTCAGTGGTTATAATGTTATGGTTGATGATAAATCATAATGTGTAATTTAATAACGGCATACACCACTAGCAAATAATATAGGTACATGCAAAGGAGACAGACATGCATACATGTGCATTGTGAGCATACTCTTATTATCTAGCTGTGCTTTGTATTTATTGAAGCCTTTTAGTTGCACTCTCTGTCCGAGCTGGTCCAGGAATTCCTCCAGTGCTGGTCCAGCACTCTCGTTATTGTACATCTCTTCCTCTGTGCTCTGACCTGCCTTGCAGTACAACACACCCACCTTGTGCTGGAAACTTAGCTGAAAAACGTACAAACAGACATACATTATGTAATCTTTACTGGTTAATACAAACAAATAAATAAACCAAATTAATATGAGTCTAATTACTGTATATGGCAGATCTGCCAAACCCAATAAGGAATAATGCATGGCAATATTGCATTTACTGTTCAACATTTTGAATATATCCGCAATGACTATTTCAAACAAGCAAAGCAAACACACAGTATTTATAATCACAGTCCAATTATTTGTAAAGTATTAGATTTTACTAGACTTGTTTAGGACCTATTTACTCCTATTTTCCAGTCAAGACCTAAGAGTACATAACATTTTTTGACTAATATTTACAGTGTCATCCGTCATAAATATAAGTATTTGGTGTCAACTAATTTGTATACATACTTAATAATAGTTTAAACACAGTTCATGGTTTTAATCTCATTCAAAACATTCTCCATTTACCCTGACAGAAAGCAAGGGCATCATGTTTTTGCATATATACTACAAAAACTCAAAAAGTCAAAACAAGCGACCAGCCTAAAAAAATTATAATGTTAGAGGTTGTTGTTTTCAAAAAAACTTATAAAACTTTATTATATACTGTTCTTTAATGGAGTTGCAATAATACAGTATGATATAGATCACAGTAAAATTATGTAATACATGCATCAAATTTATTTTTTATAATTTAATTATGTTTGGATTAGGCAAGCAGAATCCCTTAGTGTCTTTATATCCTCCCTTAAAGCTTATTTCTTTAGGGTAGCTTTTACTTGAAATAGATTTTTTTAACGTTTTGATAGTATGTTCTTATTTGGTGTGTTTTTATATCTTACTTATTTTAACGTATTATTTGTATAATTGTATGTTTCCTTTTTCTTCTGTGCTTTGAGATGCTACTTTTAAAGGCGCTATAGAAAATAAAGTTTTTTATTATTATTATTATTATTAATTCAAATAAATACTAGCAATAAATCACTCTTATTAGCAAATACAATAATGTAAAAACCTCAAACAACCCATCTGTAAAATAGTAATCATTCACAGGGCTGTTAATGCTGTGATTCATTTATTTTTAGTTTCTGGTCAGGGTTGGAATGAATCTGGAGCATATCCTAGGAACACTGGGCAAGAAGAGTATAATCATACTGTCAGGATGACACCCAGACTTTTTACCTGTTGGAACATTACGGGGCATTCCACAAGAGTTGTGTCTTGTGTCATGGGTTTTTGTTTACAGGAGTAGGTGTAAAAGCATAAAAATAAACACTTCAGCACATCCACGGCTACAGGACATCAGTAGTTTCTCACACTGCTCTAATCTCTTTCACAGATCAGCAACTGTTGTGGGTTTATTAGCAATAACTTCATAGACAAGTATTTTCCAGAGATTGGAAATCAGGATTCAGATCAGGACTCTGGGCTGGCAATTTCATTATTTCAGTGTTCTTAGCTTCAAGGAGCAGTTTTACCCATTTTGTAGCATAACAAGTGGCCTTGTCTTGCATGAAAATTGTGGGCTGAATAGAGAATGCTCACAGGGAAAGAACCACTATTCCAAAGGAGGTTCTGATTAACATTTGCATTTATCCTGCCATGTAGCTCTAAAGTGGCCCAACTGCAGAAAGCATCCACCAAACAATGACACTTCATCCTCCACACTTCATTAACAGCCACCTCATCATCAGTAATACCACAGTAATACCATAAAATGTTAGTTTAAACAAAGGTTGGCTGTTAATTTTAGACAAAAAGGTAGGAAACATAAGGAATGTCATGCTTTTGGTCTACTGGTACTGTTACAAGGAAGGAACACTGGGAAGGAACACTGCAAATAAATATTTTGACTCATCAGCTGTATAATGTGAAAGAATATCACTATTTTGATAGGTGTGGTCTCATGTATGATGGACAGTGTCCCCATCCATTGAATAGTTTGATGAGTGAATAGTTTGATGAGTATCATATACTACAAATTTATTCAGTGTTACATTTAGTAGAAGATTTCATTTAATGAATTTATGGGATGTGGTAGCTAAGTGGTTAAGGTGTTGGATTACTGATCAGAAAGGTCGTGAGTTCAAATCCCAGGGCCGCCAAGCTGTCCCTCCTGGGCCCCTGAGCAAGGGCCTTAACCCTCAATTGCTCAGCTGTATAATTGAGATAAATGTAAGTCACTATGGATAAGAGAGTCTGCCAAAATGCCAAAAATGTAAATGTTTTTCATTTATTCAATATTTTGAATGGTTTCATATTGAGCTTAGTATAAAGAATAAAGCACACTCTAAATCACTGAATTCAGGTGTTACAATCACTTCCGTGGCCAGTGGTGTTCTACAAATATTTGTGAAAAAATGGGTCGCTCTCAGGAGCTCAGTGAATTCAAGCATAGAACCGTGATAGGTTGCCAACTGTGCAAAAAGTCCATTCGTGAAATTTCCTCACTACTAAATATTCCACAGTCAACTGTTAGTGGTATTATAACAAAGTCAAAGCAATTGGGAACAACAGCAACTGATGGATTGATAGAGCGGGGTCAGCGCATGCTGAGGTACACAGTGCATAGAAGTCACCAATGTTCTGCAGAGTCAATAACTACAGACCTCCAAACTTCATGTGGCCTTTAAATTAGCTCAAGGACAGTGCAAAGAGAGCTTCATGGAATGGGTTTCCAAGGCTGAGCAGCTGCAGCAAAGCCGGTGTCAAGTGTAAAGTTTGGTGCAGGGGGATTATGGTGTGGGGTTGTTTTTCAGTGGTTGGGCTTGGCAACTAAGATCCAGTGAAAGTAACTCTTAATGCTTCAGCATACCAAGATATTTTGGACAAGTTCATGCTCCCAACTTAGTGGGAACAGTTTGGGGATAGCTCCACCCTGTTCCAACATGACTGTGCACCAGTGCACAATGCAAGGTCCATATAGACATAGACGAGCAAGTTTGGTATGGAGGATATTGATTGAACTGACCTCAACCCAATAGAACACCTTTGGGATGAATTAGCCAGGCCATCTCATCCAGCATGGTGAATGGTCAAAAATTCCCATAAACACACCTAAACCTTGCGGAAAAAGTTAAAGCTGGGCAAACTCTATATTAAACCCTAAAGTTTAAGAATGAGATGCCATTAAAGTTCATGTGCATGTAAAGGCAGACATCCCAAAACATTTGCCAATATAATGTAGCACAACTAGTACTGAATAAATATAAACTAGTGATATTCATAGGAACAATCTGCTTATTAAGTATTACGTATCAATCATAGATCAGAAGGTTCAACAAAAATACAATGGTATTTATAATCCTAGTGTTCACTAAGGACCAAATGGGTGATATGTTAATATATGAAGGCCATACACATTACAATGATTGGTGAAATAAGTCATGAAATACTTACACCCTGCTCATCCAGCTTCAGAAGCTGTTCAGGAACTTTGGGGGAATTGAGAGCCAGTCGAAGGCACTGAATGTTGAGCTCAGGAACTACATACTCCATTACCTCCTTCAGGGGGAGGCCACGGGCTGTGCCATGCCTTGCTGTAGAAGGCACTGCATCTTCTAGAATTGCTCCTCGAAGAGTAGTCAGCTAACAGGCAAGACAATAAATATAACAATGTGAGCAGATGAAATTTAAAATTCAAATAAAAAAAATCTAAATTATTACAGGCCCATCCCAGATAGTCTCCTGAAACACCATTAAAAATCAGACTAGACCACCACTCTATATGGTGTAAAACTACAATGTGCAGAAGAATACAAATGAAACCTACCTTTATTAAGTGACTATTTGGCACCATGAGACTGGTATTTACATTTCTGACTTTCAGACAAATTTGTAATGGTGAAACAAGAATTTTACTATGGGCAGCATCCCATCCATATGTACCACAAAAATGTAAAAGAAATATAACTATAAAACAGGTAGTGAATACTCTACCATGAACAAAGCAGGGAACATGTATGTTTCCCCTACTTGAAAAGTTTTTTTGCCTGACTCTAGGCCAATAAGTGGACACAAAATTTTAAGCAGTATTATCTAATTACTAATTAGGTAAATTCTTTTAAAACAGTAAATTGATTAATGTGGGGTTGTGAGAAATAACCATTTTCAGAAAATTATTTCAGAAATTATAAGTTATACTTTGATATTACCTACTTTATGCTGCATATACATAATGTATTTCTTGTGACTAGAAAGAAACACTGAACTAAAGCCAAGGTGGCAATATGTATTTTTATACATTATAGTGTGCCTGGCTATACAGAGGACTGCTTAAGATGAAGAGAAGTAAAAACCTTGATAGACCAACAGGCAGAACTCACAGTACACACCCAGGAGATGTGTGCAACAAATACTGATAAGAAGGGAAGTGGAGAAAGCACCAAAGCCTAAAACACTAGTTTTACCTGAATTAATTAATTAATGAAGTTAGTTGCTTACACAGAAAATTAAATTGCAAATGGTGTTATTTCATTTTATTGTTCATTTTGGAAATTAAATTGCCAATGTCCATTTACATTTACATTTTTTATGTTCATTTAAAGGATTACAAAATTTGCAAAAATTAAAAAAAAAGAAAATAATAAATGATTCTGGAGACAAATAGAACAGTGTGTCTACACTATTTATAAATCTGTTTTTCCATTAAGTTCTAACTCATGTTATTCAAATGCCTAGATATGTGATTATTCTTTATGATTATAGGTAAATACTCTTATTCTTCTGACAAATGAAAGACCTGTATTTATATTTTAGACGAGAATAGTCATAAATAAGAATAAATATACTTTCTATTGAGGACAGATAAGTGGGTTGGATGACATGGAGGCATACTCAGACATGGATGCTGATGGAATGTGCAAAAGTGTTTTGTGAGGAAATGTGGTATTTCTAGGTGAGATGAACCATGGTGATGTTTCTAATCATTATTAACTGTTGTACATCAAAATAAAATAAATTCCTGTCTATGCATGAAGCTATAATTCATGAATTAGTTCTCAGGGTTTGCTCATATAATACACGCAACTCCTATGAATATGGGATGTGTTACCTGACTAGTCCTGAAGATAATACGATAATTGTACAGTGACCCCTCCTTCTCCTTCTTCTCTTCAAGCTTTTCTCGTCGCACACTGATAGCCACAGGACCCAGGTTCTCATCCATTCCAAAGTAATTCTGCTGGTCTGAGAGAAGAGCAACATTGCAGGTTAAAGTGGCAAAGTAAGTTTACTTTCTATGGTGGTTCTTAATTGTATTTTTACTTTATTATGCTCTAGTTCAACCAAACTTCATATTTTACCATTAAGGAGACAAATTACAGTTTTACTCATATATAAATGAGATTTGCCTTAACTTTCTTTTTGGTGAACAGTCACTGTCACCGTTGTTAGTGATTTATGGACAAATTGCAATCATCAAGAAGCAAGCTTTACTCAAATTGGTCTCTTGATTTTCATTTCCAAATTCAAGGGTGCTTGGCCACAATTTAAAGGAGAAGAAGCAAATAACTTTCTTTGTTGAATTTAAAATGGCTGAATTACTATTTGACAAATTATTTATTCTTACTACAAGAACACTCAAACATCTTGAAACAACAATGTTAATTTGAGGTTGAGTGGTTCATCATACTTCTATTGAAGATATACATTCACTTCTGGTTTGCTTAATTATCGCATATATCAAAAATCCCTCAAGTTGGACTCACAATGCTACATTAAATATCACTGAATAAAAAAAAGAAGTAAAAAAAACTGTTTAAACTTAATAGTTTTCATTGAACTAGAATTAACCCAAAGATTAAGAAGAAAGGGGAAACTTTTAGGGCATTGTTAGTAGTAACATTATACAACAACATATGCTATATATCCATCATTGAGCATTTGAAGGCTTCAGCATGAAGGAGTTGGTGTTGAATCTATAATGAACTCAGATAATCAACTAATTTATGATTTGCTCGGGAGCTCCTGGTTACACAACTCCAATCATTCATTCATTCATTCATCTTCTACCGCTTATCCGAACTACCTCTGGTCACAGGGAACCTGTGCCTATCTCAGGCGTCATTGGGCATCAAGGCAGGATACACCCTGGACAGAGTGGCAACCCTTCGCAGGGCACACACACACACACACTCATTCACTCACACAATCACACACTAGGGACAATTTTTCCAGAGATGCCAATCAACCTACCATGCATGTCTTTGGACCGGGGAGGAAACCGGAGTACCCGGAGGCATGATGAGAACATGCAAACTCCACTCACACAAGGCGGAGGCGGGAATCGAACCCCGACCCTGGAGGTGTGAGGCGAACGTGCTAACCACTAAGCCACCGTGCCCCCCAACTCCAATCAACTGTATATAAATGAAGAAATGGGATTTCCTTTTAAGCATCATGTCTATTTATTTCCTCTGCGTTGCATCTAGCATAGCAACAGACTTCGAAAACACTTTGCAGTGGGGTGTTGATTGTCCTGCTTCCGACACCGCAAAACCAAACCAATTCCAAATTATGGAAGACACTGTGCCTTTCTTGGGAATGAGTTCTTCCCTCTCACTTCCATGCTGTTTGTGTATCTCTATGGCAAACGTGTAAGGGAAAGACTGAGCCCATTCAAGGCCATAGGAGCCTAGAGGGGCGCATCGGCGGATGTTAAAGAGAAAACTGATTTTGATCGGCATAACAAAATACTGACTAAATTGAGATATTTTCATCAAAAGACAAATATTATGACTAAAATATTACTGTCTAAACGAGTGGAACATAACAGAACTGCATCCTACAGTAACACACAAAAAGTGTTTGCCATGAAAGAGTAAATTTCAAATTAAATGAATATAAATCAAATTTTCACTGCAAACATACTACTATATATTATTTGTGTTAGATTTCATGTGAAATCTAAAAAATGTCATTTCTTTCATTAGAAGGCAGACTAAATGTTTGCCAATTATTGATGGCTAGATAGATGATAGATGGCTGTTGTAGTCTAAATAGAAATACAAAAATAATTCTGACATTCTTTTTTAAATTTGACAAAAATAGCATGAAACAATGTTATTTCCATATTTTGAACTATTTTATTATGTATGTGTAAGTCTCAGTTAATTTAGTTAAATTCTAAATACGTGCAATATGGCTCTCTGATTTACATATTTGAATGTAGAAAAAAGCCTACTTGGGCATCTTATAATGCCCTGATGTTGTTGCTATGCAGTTTCTAAACACAAGCATGTTTAAATGTAGGAAAAGAAAGCTTACATGCATGTTTTACAGTGCAAAAATACAACATATGGGCTCCTATGTTGTTGTTTGTCATCACTCACATTGCAAACAATATCACTCTGGCCCCTCATTTGTGATGCTTTTCATGAAATGGCCCCCATGAGAAAATAATTGAATAGCCCTGTTATAGAGTTTGTGTGGGTAGCAAAATGAGTGCTTTATCTCCCACTTATAGAATTCTCAAAGCTGAATACCCCATTCTTGTGCCTGAAGCAAATTGTCCTGTGTTAACTGTTTGCTGCTTTGCTTTCAGATCAAGAATATACTGGTCTGTTCTTCCAATTTATTGAGATATTTCACAGAGGCACTAAGTCTGGATGTCTCATGGAATAATCCACCAGGAATAAAACAAAGTAATATCCTCACATGCACCTTTCTATTAGCACAAGTTCCCTGCCAAAAGACTTGGCGCCACACAAGTTGCTGCCTGTTACCCACCATGATTGTACAGCGTTTCTCCAACAACAAACCCTGCAAGACCCCTGATATAAAGACACCAAGGAGAAAAAAAGTGGGCTTTAAATCAGGAAACACAGAAGAACTGAGTGGGGAGGGCAACCAGGGACGACCAGGGAGGGCAAAGCCTACTACAGGAGGAGGATGGAGAATCAGCTGCAAAAGAATAATAGTGAAGTGTGAAAAGGCCTAAAAGTCCCAAAAGGCCAGAGGAATGCTGACTCCCAGGCCATGGAGAATCTGAAATGGGTGAATGAACTGAAAATTTTCTTCAATAGGTTTGATCTGTTGGGGGGCACGGTGGCTTAGTGGTTAGCACGTTCTCCTCACACCTCCAGGGTTGGGGGTTCGATTCCCGCCTCCGCCTTGTGTGTGTGGAGTTTCCATGTTCTCCCCATGCTTCGGGGGTTTCCTCCGGCTACTCCGGTTTCCTCCCCCGGTCCAAAGACATGCATGGTAGGTCAATTGGCGTCTCTGGAAAAAAGGGGAGCTGTTCAGAAACCATTTAGCAAAGCAGTGCCAGGTAGTGAATCACAACCCAAAAGACTGAATGCTCCATCAGCTGCTGCATTGCACACAGCTTGTCTAACAGTTGCAAAAAACTGTGTATTCTGTGACAGCACACAGAGAGTTGTCCCAATTATTCAGTAGCTGCACGCAGAGAAATTTAAAAAATTGGGCAGATGTTTTGTGTGTCTTGGCACAGGATGCATAGCAAAATACTGTAAAGCTAAGGGTGTTAAATGTCCACTCTGCAGTCATGCTAGCATGAAGACAAACACTGTGGTCTCATCTGTGTCAAGTACAGAAAATATAAAATCAAAAGAACCAAACACAGTGTTGCTGCAGACAGCAAAGGCATGGACTGAGGGTCCAGGAAGGAGAAAAATTGTACGGTGTTTGATAGAAGGAAGTAGTCAACGAAGCTCCGTTCATGAAAAGCTGGTGAGAAGTTTGCAGCTACCAGTACTAAGACAAGAGACATTGAACCTCCACACCTTTGGTTCCCCCAATTCTGTCATGACCAAGCGTAACACTGTAAAAATTATATTAGAAAATGTGTGGAACACATGGCAGAAAATTGAGATTGATGCAATTGAGACCCCACAAGTGTCTTCAGCTATCATGAAGGTATCTTATGATCAAATTCAAAGACTGATGAAGGAGAAGGGACTGAAAGAAAGAAAATGATGCTTCCTCGACTGGAGATAATGGGAGCCTTGATAGGTGCCAGGCTAGCTCAGAACCTGTCAAAAGCTCTTAAAATCGGAGAAAGGCAGCTCCATATGTGGACAGACTCAATGATAGTCTTGCCAGTTCAGCGCAAAAATGAAAGCCCTTTGTGGCAAATCGAGTGACTGAGATTCAGAGACTCACTAAACCAGAGTCATGGTCACACTGCAATGAAAAACATAATCCAGCAGATCTGCCAACAAGAGGACAATCTGCAGAAAATTTGATTGATAATCACTTGTGGTGGAATGGACCTGATTTTCTCCAGTCAGTGAACTTTGTAGTATCAGCAGATGTAGAGCTTCCAGAAGAGTTAAATGCAGAACTCAGATCTAAATTCCAAGTTGCAGTGCAGTTTATTGATGAGCAAGGCCTGATTAAGGTGGAAGGAAGGCTGCAGCAGTCTGATATTACCTTTAGAGAGCAGCACCCAAGGATACTACCTGCCAAACACAGGTATTGTGAACTGTTAATTCAAAGCTGTCATGAGAAGGTTTTGCACTCAGGTATAAGAGATACACTCATGCAAGTCAGAGACAGACAGTGTTGGGCAGTAACGCGTTACTAAGTAAGACAGTAACTAATACTGTAACGCATTACTTTTTAAATAAAGTAACTCTGTTACCGTTACCATATGGTGCGTTTGTCCGTTACTTTTTTAAATGAATTCATTTAGGCTGAAGTGTAGCCTACAGACTAGCCTGTTTACAGCAGCGACGCATTGTAGGATTGTTGGATGCCAACCACAGTAAACACGAAGACACCGCACCATGGGCGTTTCTGTTTATTCATGTATGGGCGGCAGTAATGGCGAGTCAAGGCGAGAGCAAGACGAGTTTCTCAAAGTGGAAATATGCTCATTTCACTTTAGTTGAGCATAAAGACAAAAATCTTTTAGTCAAATGTAAGCTGTGTCTTTCAGGTTCGAAGGTCCTATCCAATAATGAGAACATTAAAGAACGTTCTTTAAAAAAGTAACTAAAAAGTTACTTTGAACAGTAACGCATTACTTTTTGGTGTAAGTAATCAACAAAGTAATTGAGTTACTTTTTGAATGAAGTAACTAGTAAATGTAACTAGTTACTATTTCTTAGTAACTAGCACAACACTGGAGACAGATTTTAAATTCTGAAGGGTAGACAGCTCGTTAAGCAGATAGTCGGAAGGTGTCCAGTCTGCAAGAGGTTTAAGGCTAAGCCAGTTCAGCAGGCCACCGCACCCTTACCAAGGGACAGAGTAATTGAATTTCCTCCATTTGAAAGCTGGTGTGGATTTTGCTGGACCGCTCATGGTGAAGACCAGAATTGGAATGAGTAAGGCGTACATAGCACTTTATACCTGTGCTGTCACTAGGGCCATACATTTGGATCTAGTCTCAAGCCAAAGTACAGAGAACTTCCTTTAGGCACTAAAGCGGTTCATAGCAAGTAGGAGACTTTGCAAGGTCATATACTCAGATAATGCGAAGACCTTCAAATGAGCAGATCAGGATCTAAAGGAGCTTTGGAAGTCAATCAAAGAGCATGATCTCAGAATCTTCTTCGCTGAAAGGGGAATAACCTGGAAGCACATAGTCAAGTGAGCAGTCTGGTGGGGAGGTTTCTGGGAACGTCTTGTGAGATCGACAAAGTCATGCCTTAAGAGAATCTTGGGTAAAGCCTCATCAAATTTTGAGCTAACCACGAGCTTAACTGAAGTATAGGCTGTGCTAAATTTAAGACCCCTCACTTATGTTCACAATGAATTGGATGAACCTCAGCCACTGACTCCGGCTCATTTTCTGGTCGGTAACAGACTTACATCTCTACCACCCAAGACCATAGCATCTAACCCTCAGCCAGCTGCTCAGAATCGAGAAACCTTGACAAGAGATGGAAATACAGTCAGAGGCTGTTGAATGAATTTTGGACTCATTGGAGCAGGGACTTACTTGATGAATTTAAGGTATGCTCACCATTGTGTAAACACTACAGAAGAGGTGCTGAAGGTGGGAGATGTCATTCTCGTGGCAGAGGACAAGACGCCATGACAGACATGGAGAGATGGATTAATACGCGCATGTTCTGGAGCACTTCCCTTGGAACGGTGTTGAGAAGACCAGTACAGTTACTGTATCCTTTGGAAATTATTGATACTTAGTGAGGAGTAGAGAGTGATGAACTATAGTTCATCGGGGGGAGGATGTTGCAATATTTGCAGTATTATTGATACTGAACAATGCTAAATGTAAGTTAAAATGATCATCATTGCCTTAATGTTTATGATCGTTTTGTTGCTTACCTTAACAAACTACAGCAGCCCGAGAGATGATCGTTGGAGAATGCTGGAAACGGACTTTGTTCAGTAAAGTTCCCGCAAAAGACGAGATGCCTCCCGTCTATACTACCTCTATACTTTCTGTCATATTCCCCACACCTCTGCTCCAGCACATCCCTCACCACAGACCAGGTGAGAGCTGAACTCAAAATCCTGTGCAGATCAGCGGTGTGTGTTTGTGTGTGTTTGTGTATGTGTGTGTGTATGTGTGTGTGTGGGGGGGCATTGTGAGAATAATGTTTTTAGATTTTCCAAGTGCTTTCAACATTTTGCAACCTGTGCTGCTGAGAGGTAGTGCTGAGAGCACTACTTTACTAACCGTCCACAGTAAAGTAGTGCTGAGAGCACTACTTTACTAACCGTCCACAGTAATTGAGGGCTCAGAACTGTGTGTCTGATAATCTTCAGTATCGGGGCTCTGCAGGGAATGGTTATGGTTTAATTCCTCCTCACATATTATACTGCAGACTTTATATAGAACACACCTGGCTGTCACCTGCAGAGGTTCTTTGGTGACTGTGCAATTGTTGACCTTACCACTGAGGAGGACGACACAGAGTACAGAAAACTGATCCAGGACTTTGTAGACTGGTGCCAATGGAAATGCCTCCAGATCAGTGAATAAGACCAAGGAGCAGGTGGTGAATTTTTGCAGGTGCAAATACTACCCCAACAGCGGTAATCATTTAGAGAATGGACACTGAGACTAAATACTTGGGTGTTAATCTCAACAGTAAACTAAATTGGACAAACAACTCCACTGTTGAGTGGGAAGATCAGTTGTCTACAGATTGGAATTGGAATATGTGATTGACAATGTGAGTCAAGCTTGCTACTTGTGGTAAAAGGAAATTGAATTTTGCAAGCCAATGCCATTTGCAGCATGGGAGAAGAAAAACAATGAATTTTAACATGCTAAGAACATCTTGTATTGAAATCTAGCATTTATATAGTAAAAATAGATAATAGTGCAATACCAACAAGCAGACACCAAACCATACAAATTGCATTACTTGGACCCATGCTATGTGCTTCCCGATGGTAACTAATATTCAGATCATTCACTTCTTGAGCTTTTCTCATCCTCGTAAGTGCTTATTATAAATTCAAAAGTATGTTGTGAAAACAATTGTATAGGTCTAAGGTTATCAGAAATTACATTAAAGTAACCAATTTATTCTTCCATGACAAATAAATAACCAAACTCTTATTGGGTGCATAAAGGTAGACTACCAAGCATTTTAGGAAGATATACACAGAGAGTAATTAATGAAATACAGAAAATAAGAGCAAATAGAGTAAATTATGAAACAAACTGTAGTTTGTGCTTCATGCAAATGAAAGGCTTTTGAACACTGAAAAAATGTTTTTAAATTTTTAATTCAGCTTTCCTAATAATATAAATATATTTCTATTATGTCAATTACAAATTTTACAAAATAATAATTTACTGTAATAATAACAATGCCACATGTAATAGACACTCATATTTGATTATTTGTCAAACAACTCTTAACTAAAATAAATGTATTATTGTAATAAACAGGGTATACAATGTTTTCTACGGTATGGACTACTGTATATGGCCAATGGCCAAGTTTTATTATTCCTATTCTTTTACTTTCAGCTTTTCACGTTTGGGGTTGCCACAGCAAATTGCCTGTTTCCACCTAACTCTATCCCTGGAATCCTCTGCTCTTGCACCAAATATATTTATGTTCTCATTTAACACATCTATATATCTCCTTTTTGACCTTTCTCTTGACCTCTTACCTGGCAGCTCCATCTCCAACATGACCAAACCATCTCAATCTAACCACTCAGTCCCCAAAACAGCCAACCTGAGCTGTCCCTCGGATATGCTCATTCCTAATCCTGTCAATCCTCATCACTCCTGAAGATAACCTGAACATCCTCATCTCTGCTACCTTCATCTCTACCTCTACAGGTGGTCAGTACCATTCCATCTCTATCTTTAATCACCCTTATCTGTTGTACATCCTTCCAATCTCTGTCTCACTAACTTGTACAAGTTCTTCTCACCTTCCAGGCAACCTGGCATACAACTCATAGTATGATTTTTGT
The DNA here is from genome assembly GCF_030014155.1 of Tachysurus vachellii. Lineage (NCBI taxonomy): Eukaryota > Metazoa > Chordata > Actinopteri > Siluriformes > Bagridae > Tachysurus > Tachysurus vachellii. The sequence continues at coordinate 7,662,109 of NC_083465.1, read as the reverse complement.
TTGGCCTTGTTATGCTGTCCTGTATTTCCTTGTTTCACCACCATGTTTCCTTACCTTCTTTATTCCTTCCAGATTACACACCTAGCACCCTCCTACCTGTCTCCCTGATTACTTCTGCTTTCATGTCCCTGTCATCTGGAAGCTCTTCAAGATCACCTAAAGCCTGTGTCAGCTTCTGTCTGAATTCCTCGTGACATTGTTCATTCAAATTTCACCACTTGGTCTTCTTTCCTAACTTTCCTCTCCTCTTTGTTTTTCCCTGACCACCAGAGACATCATGCATATCATCATCCGATGCTGTCTGGGCTACACTCTCTCCTACCACCACTTTGCACTCACTAATCTCTCTCAGATTGCCTTGGCTATATAGAATGTTGTCTACCTGCATACGCTTACCACCACTATTATATGAAACTCTATGTTACTAATAAGTGTTAACTACAGCCATTTCCATCCACTTAGCAAATTCCACCACCATTTATCTTTCTAGGTTCCTTTCATGAACACTAAACCTGAACATAACCTCCTCATCACCTCTGTTTCCCTCACCAACATGCCAGTTGAACTCTGCTCCAATCACTACTCTCTCCCATCTGGGAATACTCTCCATCACCTCATCTAACTCACTCCAGAATCTCTCCTTCTCTTCTAACTCACAGGCTACTTGTGGAGCATAACCACTGATGACATTCAACATTACCCCTTCAATTTCTAACTTCAAATTCTGACACTCTTTTCACCTCTAAAACATTCCTCAAAAACTGATCCTTCAGGATCACTTCTACCCCATTTCTCGTCCTATCCACAACTTAATAAATCTGTTTGTATCCCCCTCCAATACTATGTACTTTGCTCCCCTTCCACCTGGTCTCCTGCACAAAGAGTATATCTACCTTCCTTCTCTCCATCATGCGTGCCAGCTCTCTACCTTTCCCTTTTATTGTGCCAACGTTAAGCGTCCCTATTCTCAGTCCTATACTCCTGTCTTTCCTCTTCTCTCTCTCTGTCTACGAACCCTTCTCTCTCCTCTCCTTCCTCAACCAACAGTAGCCAATTTTCTGCTGGCACCCTGTAGGTCGACAATGCCGGTGACCGTCGTTAATCCAGGCCTCGACCGATCCGGTATGGAACTCTCACTTAAGTTTTATTTTTCCTATTAAATAATAATAATAATAATAATAATAATAATAATAATAACAATAACAACAATAATAAGAGCAAGCAGTGCTTACCTTTTCCAAAGAAATATTTATGGTAATAGTATGCCCCCAAGTCAATGTGCTCAATTATGTATCGCTTCACTTTTTCACGATGGACTGGTTGGTTTTCACGAGGTACCTCCAGCACAGATACACCAGCATTGGTGCAGTGAGAGCTTAATGAAGACTCAAAAGAGCAGCTTTCTCCTGCACTGTAGTTGGCACTGTTTGCCCTAGACAGAGAAATCTTCCTTTCACCCTCACCACCAATCTCATTCCGGAAATGTGGGCAGCTTAACACTAGCTCATTGCTCTTTCCATCACCTTCATCTGTCTCAAGATTCTGTTTAGGGTTCAACTCTTCATGACTGCCCAGTGAAGACTCAAACATTGGTGTAGTCCCACATACTGAATTTCCACAAGCTGCGGCAGTGAATGGGACTTGATACTGTGAAGCAGCTGAGGCACCAGTGGTAGTGTTCTTTCTATGACCAAGGCTGACTTGATTTGCCACAGCATCACTAACATTAAAGAGTGCACTCTGCACATCATAGTGAGCAAAGCATTTAGGGATGCCTAGAGACCGCCGTTCCTCTTGCTCTAATGTGAACCGGAGACCATCATGCTCGCTTTTAATAGTTCTCAACTTCCGGAAGAAAGATGTCTCAGATGACTCTGCCTTGAGCCGATGTGTGAAGGACTTCTCCCTTTCTTGACTGTAGAGAAGGGAACTGCCTATGTAGTTGTAGCCTGAGATACAAATAATCTCTCCACGTGCTATCTGAGCTGCAGTCTGCAAACTAGATGAGAAAGCACTATTGTAACGCAGATCTGGAAAACAAGTTGGGTGTGTGTTCAGATGATCCAATTTATCTACTCTGCAACCCTTTAACCGTGCAAGGAGTCCATCCCCACCTAGACCTTGTTGGTCAATAGAGGAAGTGCTGCCATACTCCCGATGCAAAGAGGCACCAGTGTTGGGGTTGACAGCTTTCTGATGTATAATGTCCTCAGCATCTATATCACTGATAGTCACATCACTGTTGCTTCGCTGTCGAATAGGATAAAGTCCCTCTAAAGAAGACTGATTCAGGAGGTCACTCAGTGAATATTTCATGTCAGGGTGATCAAGTTCCAATTGTGCTTCATTCCCATCAGTGATCTCTGTGCTTTGGTGTCTTTGTCCATTTTGAAAGGCCTTAATATCTCTCTCATAGTTTGATCCACATAGATTCTCACACCCCTTTTTCGGTGGCCAGTCTGATATCCTGGCACGCACCCCCATTTTAGGCATACTAAATGTGCTGTTGACTTCTCCTTCTCCATTAGGCTTGTACTGCAGGCTGGTAGCTGGAGTTTCTTTGTTTGCAGTCAAAGATCTCGGTTTCCTGTTGAACAACTCCTCTGAAGACTGCATAACTTTAGAGGAGACCTGAAGTCACTGCGTTCAGAATTGTCTTGTCTATACCAGATCCTTGCTTAGAATGAAACCATGTTTGCAGCTGGTGCCAAGGGCAGGAACACAAGTACCCTAATAATTACATTGTAATAGGTCTTAATGGCTAGATCTTCTTTCTAAGTTTCAAAGATAGCAAAGGGCAAATGAAAAGCTTCGATGTAGTAAAGGGCCAACCTTTAGCTTAAGTCCATATTGTCTAGGTCAATGACAGACTGTGGGTAATATGAATGGCTGATGAGGCTTAGACAGGCAGCGCTCTTTGCAGAAAGATGAGCTAATATAGTGCATAACCTGGTGAAGTTGAATCTGCAAAATATAGAAAAAAGATAAGTGCATTAATATTTAGAAACAGAGTAACAGTTTCCATAAAATATAAAAACAATTTCCATAAAACAAATCAGATGAGCATTTATAAGGTACAGTATGTTATTGAACAGGCAAAAGTAATGTCTGAAAACATTGAGGGCACTAAGCACAGACTTGTGCAATCTTAGCTGCAAAAGGCAAGTGTGAGTGCAGACTTTTATTTCAATCAAGCAGGAGATAAATTTCAACAGACTATCATGTGTGGCTTGTGTAGTTAAAATGATGACCTGCACACATTCATCCAGGAACTGAAAATCAATTACTTGGTTTCTTAATTCATTAAAAAAAAGAACAACAAATTTATGTTAAAGAAAATGCAAAGATGAAATATTACACTGTTTTTTACAAACGCATATAAGGACTGAACAAATGCTCTTTCTTGAACTTCCACTGATAAAACGACAAAATGTAAAATGGATATTGCATGTGTCATCTGTCCTAACACCACAGTGACAACACAAATAATCCATTTCCAGGTGTACAAGTAGTCTAGTGAAACCCACTATCTAGGCCTTGTTGATCTGATTAGGCTGTTATGCCTGGCCCCCAATTTTTAGTCTGTAAATACCCCAGATTGTAGATTTTGAGGTATGTTTACTATTTCTTCAAAGCTAACAATCAATTTGAACTCTAGGCACTCCTCTCAATACAACGGATATTTTTTCTTGCTACAGGGAAGTGCTCAAAACATAGTGAAAATGAGTACTAACTATCCAATGGGATAAAAAGGTTGAAAACTATGGGCAGAAAGCCAGATGAATAATCTGGAGTGGTCAGGGAGGAATGTAACCAGACCAAAAGCATCCTAAATAATAATCATACGAACTGAGTAGGTCTTGCTCAGTGCTCAGAGCCACAGCATGCTGTCTGCTATGCCCCTGTCAAAGCAACAATTCAGAGAGTGCATAGAAGTGGAACAATGTGGAAACAATAGTGGAACAATAGAAGTGGAGTGCATAGAAGTGGAACAAAAGCGGCGAGACAGAAAACAATCTCCACAAAAGGTGAATTGCCCCCTGATCAGAAATAATGTCATTACGTTCATTAGTTTATACAATTCTATATTATATTCTCTATATTGTAAACACCTCTATGATATTACTATAAAGGCGTATATCATTAGCTCCTACATGGAAAACTACCTTAGAGAACCTATGCTTGCCTAGACCCTAAGGTTACCTGCTATGTCCACCACCATGGCACCCAGACAACACCTAACCAGTGCTGCTGGAGCCCCTAAAATCCTAGCTAATATAAAATGCTTTAAGTTAGAGTCTCCTATAACCAGAGCACTTTTAGATCGCTCAGCAGGTGCTTCATTAAGAAGAGCAAATTTGTTAGACATGTGATGTGGAGAGGAATGGTGCTCCCATGGGACCGCTTCATCCAAACTCCAGCACAGAGGTGCAACTATGGGCTGGAGATTGGGGTCCTCTGCCAGGGGGTACAAGTGGCATGAAAATGGATTTGACTTAAGATTGTTTGGGTCAGCATTAAAGGACACAATGAAATCCAACCAGTTGAAGAACAGGGGCCATGTGGGGAAATTTTCTTGTAAAATTATATGAAGTAGGAAAAGAGTGAAGTATGGAGAAGGTAAAGGAGAAGCATACAGTATAGGGTAGTTAAGCATTATACAGTAAGCAGACACCCTTATCAAGAGTGTTGTACAAAAGTGCTTTGAAGTCTGTTTCAATAAATACATTAACATAGGTTCACTAGGTTACAGAGTAAGGATGCCATCAAAATAATTTTATTTTTTACATATATATAAAAATGCCCTGCGATGGGTTGGCACTCCGTCCAGGGTGTATCCTGCCTTGATGCCTAATGACACCTGAGATAGGCATAGGCTCCCCGTGACCCAAGAATAGTTCGGATAAGCAGACAGTTTATTCCACCTCCTGAGTGCCAGAACAGAATAAAGTCTTGCTTCATGACTACTTCTTACTACCAGTAGCTGCCCCAGTAGGTAAATACATACAATTGTCAGCAAGTCCAAGTCAGGGAAAAATCCAACTCCTCTTCTTTTACCCAAGTCTTCCAAGTTCCTGTCCTGCTGCTGGATTGTGCAGGTAAAGTGCAGAATTGGGAAATAGCAAGTGATTTCCGGTGACCTGTAGTATCAACCAATTTTTTGGGTTATTGATCTGGAGTCAGTGAGAAAGATGTTTGAAAATCAGTGGTTTATGTTAGTTGCTTTCTTGGCCTAAGTAAGGACACTCTTGGGGTGGCATTGTCCCTGCTTCTTGTAAAAAAATAAATATAACCAACCCAAACAGCTTTTTGTGTTCCTTATCAAATAAATGTATTTCTTGGAACAATGCTACTAATAAGTGTTGTTTTTAAGGAAGGTCAAAAATTACTTCCTTTTATTATCTAACACGGCCAGTACCTTTCATATTGCCATAGGTTAAAGCAAAAACAATCTTGAGCCTAAACTTTATTGGGTGGAAGGGTGGAAAATAAAGGGAAATAAATACAAAATACACAAATACTGTTACAGAAAACTATAGTTCCATTCAATTACCATGAACAACATTCAAGTGCTCCAAGAACTGTTAAGATGATGCTTTACAGTGATCCATTTTTCTTTCTTTTTTGGTTGGGGTTTCAATCTTCAGAACTCCTCCTTATTAACATATTTGCAGAGGATGTTGATGAGGTTGGTGCATAGGAAGTGGGCGAGGCTTAAGCTGGGCCAATACTGGTCACTTGTTTCCACTCAAGACTAGGCAGGGTTTTTCCTAAATTGAAAATTTTTTGGCGGCCGCCAAAACTATTTTTTTGTCCCGCCAAAGCCTTATTTGATCTGTAATTGGGTTTTGTGAGTGAAGCAGGCTACTGACGGAGTGACGGAGAGAATGAGCACAGCGCCCCACCCCGCGGGGCACTCTCCGTCTTCAGTTCTGTCTTTGTTTTCTCCCTTGCATCAAAATCAACTGATCCTAAAGGTCGGAAGACCAAATCCATGTTTCACGTGGTGCATTTGGAGAATATTTTTGCTGAATTACCGCTGAGTGTGAATTGCAGTCAAAAAAATTGTGACAAGCATAGAAGAATATTTTTAAGGATGGCCTGGGAATTAACGGGAATATATGGGAATTAACGGGAATATATGGAAATAAACTGGGAATTTAAAAAAAAAAAATGCAGAGTTGCCTATAACAAGGAACTTAAATGTAGTTAAAAAAATCTTGCAGCATAATTTCGTTTAAAACAACAAAATTTAATTGTTGGAGTGCCATTGAGGCCACACCCCCTGCATATACTTGCATTCTTCCATAACATGCACAGTAACACTTTATTTTAGGGTCATTTAACTAGTTGCTTATTAGCATGAATATTAATAGAATATTGGCTATTTATTAGTACATTAATGCCTTATTCTGCATTACCTTATTCTAAATTCTTAATTGTACCCAGTACATAAACTTAATAACTACCTTACTAACTCTTAATAAGCAGTACATTAGGAGTGTTAACACATGCACAGATAATTTGATGACCCTCACTCACACACACTCACTCCCCCCTTAAGTTAAAAAGAAATCCTCCATATATCACTTAAGGGGGGGATACCCCTCCATTTTCCAGGCCTTGACTACCACAGAAGCCACACTTGCTGCATTGGAGCCCAAGGACTACTTCAAGTCAAGTAAGTTTTGATTATAAAACTTGGATAAATATATTTGATCTATGGTATTATAGTTTAACTAGCAAATACCAAAATGTGTTTATACAGTAGCTAGCCAGTAAATCAGATATCTAAATTTAAGCTAGCACTATTTCATTAAATTTATGAGGCTAGCTATCATGTAGCTAGCTCAAGCTGTGATGCTCTTTCTGCCAGTTTTCTGTTACCTAATAAGCTTGAGAAAAAATGCTTTTTTTATTTTTGATTTTACATTTTGATTGGGAATTTTTTAGAAGGGCAAGGGTGGGGGATGCTTTCATTTTACAGCAATCATAGGGAAATATGTTTATTACAATTATTAAGTTTATTATGTTTATTAAGAGCATAATAATGTTTGTTATGCTTTTGTGTTACTCAATGAAAGAACCACTTAAAGTTCTACTTACAATTAAATCAGTCAAGACATCATTTTTAAAATTTGTATTACCTTGCATGCATGTATGCTTATGACCAAACAAATACAGTTTATATAAATTTCACTATATTTCCAAATAATTACCTTAAATTCTCATAAATTCCTGTAAAGTTTCCAGTTTGGAATACAGTAATACCTCGAGATACAAGTTTAATTCATTCCGTGACCTTGCTTGTATCTCAAATTGCTCGTATCTCAAAGCAATTTTCCCCATTTAAATTAACTGAAATCCCATTAATCCGTTCCAGCTCACAAAATTCCACTCCAGTTGTTTTGTTTATGTGTTTTGAATATGAAAACTGTACAGTACCTGTATTTATAAATGACAAATATTGTATAAAAACATAGTTATAAAAGAGAATGTTAAAAAAATAAACTGGTTTTACTATAAAGTGTATTATTTACCTTGGAGATCAGACGACTTGAGCTAACGGAAGATGCCACCTTAACCGCTTTCACACTTTGGAATATACAGCATGTTGTCTGTCTTCATCTACCACAAATCAACAAACAACCCACTAGCAGATCACGATGGAGTGATACTCTACAGAAATGCCTTATGGGATACAATGACATGACCTGAGCAATAGCATACTACATTGTGAAAGAAATGCTTCCACTTAATGTTGTGGAGAATGTTGTCCTGGGACACAATTTTTTTACGAAGGCTGCAATTCACAAACTTTATTCAAAGTGTCAAAAAACAATGGAAAAAAGAGCTTCATCTCTTATTTTACAACTGTCTCATATTTTGCGATAACCACAGACATCTGGTCGACTCTCACATGTAAGCCGTACACAAGTTTAAGTGTGCATTTCACTGATAGTGAATGGAACCTGAAGAGTAAATGCTTGAAAAGCATATTTTCCTGAGGACAGATTGTTCCTGATGCACAATACTTGATTGAAGGAGGAGCTGCTGCTTAACTACAACCACCTCCACAGTTGCACATGAAGAAGCACTGTGAACCAACTTGTCTCCCTAGCTCACAATTTGTAATAAAGTCATATAAAGCCAGATAGAGTGTTATTTTTGTGTTAGTTATTATCTGTTAAAATAGCTCTCCTTCCTCCATCTCTGTCTTGTGTCTTTTCCTTACTGCTATAGTCTTTAACCCATACAGCACAGCTGGTCTCACTACTGCCTTCTACACACTTTGATTCTTGCTGACACTTTTCTGTCACACAGCACTCCTGACAATTTTCTCCACCCATTTCCACAAGGAAAAAGAGATAAAAAAGAAGCCAAATTGGCTGCCATTTAACATGAGTAAAGCAGAAGCAGTAAAGGAGGCCACTAATACCCCATTTCCACCGGAAAGAACCGGGTGCTGGTTCAGAGCTAGCACTGGTGCTGGTTCAAAGTTGGTTCCACTGGCGAACCTTCTAAGAACCGGTTTGCCTTTCCATCAGCTAGAGAGCCATCACAGTGCCGAGTATGACGTCACTGAATATGTGTCACGTTACACAGCAACTTTAGTGCAGCAGCGGCAAACAACATCAACAATGGCGGACGTTGCTTTACTGTTAATGCTCATGGATTTGTCAACGTTATTTTACCATTAACACAGAAAAAATTTAGCCTCAGTATCTAGCTACCTACTATCATGTCTGCTGATAACTGATCATTATCAAGGTACATTATCAAAGGCGCTAACAGTAGGCTCACAATTTACTCACAATTTTACTCTCTTCAGTGTTCTAAGTCTATTTCAAAAGATCCTGACCTAGATGGGCCTCCTCTCGAGCATGGCCACCCCAGCAGCAGAGTCAACAGCACCGGCATCAGGCATTGGTGCCCCTCATGAAGGGTGAAGCCCCCATACTGACCCCCTTCTTCTACTATCTATCTGCACACGGACATACGCAGGGCGATGACTTCCCAGAATCCACTGGTTTCAAAGCGAGTGACCCACTCACAGATACAGAGACACAAATCTGACTCTACAATAAGCAGTGGGCCCCTGTCAATGAGTATGATTATGAAAGTCAAGGAGTGAACACCAACGTTTTACCTGATTTTTACTGCGCCAATTAAAGAAGTATTAGCGCCAGAGAGAGCACCTGTACTAGTACATTAGCTTTGGACAATGAAGGATATTGAACAAGCTCACAAACATCTCCCAGACCAAAAAGGTTGGTGGACAAAGGTTCAACATAAAACTGATTAAGTTTTTTAGAGAATTTTAACCCACATCACATGAACTAAGGCATTTGATGGGAACAAAACTGGAAGCAGACATTTCGAGGATAAAAAATAATTGTCCTAAAACAAACATGACAATGCTCCACGTGAGAGCTGATCATGCAGACAATGCTGACTACAACACGTTTGTGACTCAACTAAGTGAGTCAGGTGTTGAAGCCTTACCGGGAAGAAAGGATAGGACTAAGATTGCGATGTGAAACCAACAGGATAAGGAAACAGTGACTCAGTATTTAAACCGTTTGATGGAGGTCCATGATGCTCACAGTGGACTAGATAAACGTGCAGATATGACAGTTGATCACATTACAGCCTACGAAGCACATCTAAGAAACAGCTTCCCGAATGGACCTAAACCAGAAATAGCTGCAAAGGTGAAGCAAGTGTGCATCCCCTGGGACACTAGAAAGCTAACTCTCATTGAGCAGCATGCAATTCATGCATGGAAACTGCTAACACAAGCTGTGCAGCAGGCACCTGCACAAACAGTGAGACTGGCCTGGTGTCAAGAAGAGCCACAACAAAGCCACTTCTCTTCAGGAAAAACATCAGGGACAGACTGATATTCTGCAAAAGGTACAGGGATTTGACTGCTGAGGACCGGGATGAAGTCATTTTCTCTGGTGGATCCCCTTTCAGATTCATCCGGAAAAAAGCTCGTTGAGAGAAGAAAAGATGAGTGCTATTATCAGTCCCGTGTCAAGCTAAAAGTAAAGCATCTTGAGACCATTCATGTGTGGGGTCACTTCTCAGCCGAGGGAGTGGACTCACTGAAAATTTTGCCTAAAAACACAGCCATGAATAAAGGATGGTACAAAAACATACTCCAAGAGCAACTTCTCCCAACAATCCAAAAACAGACTGGTGGCAGAAAATGCTTTTTCAAGCATGATGGAACACCATGCCATATGGCAAAAGTGATAACTAAGTGACTTGGGGAACAAAACATTAAAATATTGGGTCCATGGCCAGAAAAATCCCCATCCTCAAGAGGAAGGTGGACAAACAAAAACCTACAAATTCTGACGATCTCGAAGCATTGATTATGCAAGAATGGGCTGCCATCCGTCAGGATGTGGTCAAGAAGTTATAAAGATCTGACAAAAAGATTTAAAAACACTGAAGCAGCAGTTTTTGAGAAAATGAATATTCGTGTCATTTGTGTGCAAGCCCTACAGGCAGTAAACGATGCAGTAGAGCATCTAATGTGCCTAACCTATACAAAATAATTCCAAGATGGGAAATTTCAGACAAAATAAGCAGGGACAATGGTAACCCATTTGTCAACAATGCATAAAAACTCTCTGCCCCAAAAACTCTACTCTGCACTCTATTTGGTGAAACAAGACATTGCTCTCATTGTAGTGGCACAAGAGAGGCCTCCCAACCTCTGATAAGAGGTTAAGAAAGATTGCCTTCCTGTTCAAGGTGACGAGAGTCAAAGCAGTTGAGATCCGAACTGTCGTGCTTACGGAGGGAACCTACGGCACTGTGGAATGTCAAACAGGATACATGGGAGTGGGCTATGACCACTACTTGTGTTGAGATATTCTTAACCATCAGTTAATTCTCATATGATGTAAACATTTACCAGGAATCCTAGTTTTTACCTCACAGCTGTTTCAAGTCTGTAATTGCCAACAATTAATAGAAGCTCACTAATTTGTATGTGTCATGAACACGGAACAGAGCGGACCCAAACGCAGGATAGCTAAAATAAACAGGGTTTAATAACAGAAAACACGAAACATGACGCAGACTAGAAACAGGACATAACCACAGTAGATGCCGCGCTGCACGAGGAAACACGGCACAGTTAAATACAAAAAGACAATGACACAATAAGGATCAGGTGTGACGACAGGGAGGAGCAGACGAAGGCGGGGCAGACACATGACGAGAAACGTAAACAGATGCACGTGACCAAAGTCCGGGCTGAGTCCTAACAGTATGGTGAGAGAATGACAAATTTGGAAGAATAATTATCAATATGTTTAAATGGGTGGAGCATTTTATGCCAGGAAATAACTAAATAATATAAAAAAACAGATATATACTGGTATGTTTTAATACTTCTTATGCCCTGGTAGAGTATATGATTAACTCTCAATGCTGGTCCCAAGCCCAGATAAAATGGGAGGTTTGTTTCAGGACAGGAATCCGGCATAAAAACTCTGCCAAAAACAAATATGCAGATCAACGATCTGTTGTGGTGACCCTGTGAAGGGTCAACAACAATGTGATTTGCACACTTAGCTGTAATAACATATTATCTGGTTGTCCTTAGTTCCTCTATTTATTTTTACAAATTGTATTTACATGTACGTAATTATATGTAATAATTTGTTGATACACATGTAATACACTTTTCATTTTTTTCAATTGTATGAAAATATAATGTCCACTAAATTTCAAACAGACAAGGTCTGTTAACAATGGCATTTGATATGTCCCATGAACTACAACCCTGTCAGCAATTACTCCTCTCAGTTCCAATGACCAATTTAATTTCCTCTATAGTGCACACAGAGCCATCAATGCATTTGCATACTAAGGTGTGTTTGTATTCGGAAGCACTGTCAGTCACAGTCAATGTCCAAGAAGGAAAATGTGATGGACAATTATAAATATCTTGAAGAGTAATTAGGGCAGGGTGATAAAACGATAACGATATGTATCGTGATATACACGTGATCGATATCAATATAAAATGTGTTCGATAAAATATTCAATATTTTTTATTCTTTTTTTTTTATTTTCAGAAAAAAGGAAATGTAATTTTTATTACCGTTCTTTTAAGTTCTTGATCAGACATTTTATTCTTCGTCGGAAGAAAACAGAGGTTGCAAAGCAAGTTTGGTTGCATTAACAAAAGCACTTGCTCTCTGGTAACCTAGCAACGTAGGGAGTGACATGCTAACAGCCAATCATGTAACAGTATCATGTTTGGTTGCACCATATCGTTGTCTGGTGCTGGTCTGCTGGATTCCTCTTCAGTAACCGGCGACTGATAAGCAGAAAATTAGCGCCGCAGCAAGCGAGGAAATTGTAAATAAAAGAGAAAAAGTCAGCTACTTTTTAATATTTCTGCAGGTTTTATATTTCAAACAATGTTACTGTACTGTATCAGATTTGTTTTTTATATTACAGATGTATCTCAGTCTACCTCAGTTTTATTTATGTTTACAAAACACTGCACATATTTTAAAACACTTTATTCACCAGAAGGTGAACAGCTAGTGAACGTCCTAGAACTAAACTTGCACTAAATTCTCAGGGTTCTCTGTTTATATTTAACACTTTGCACTATTTTATTACATTTTATTAAGCATTTCTTACATTTTCTTTCATTTTGCACCTTAAATGTTAAGAGATAATTAAGTGTTTATTGTGACATTAGACTTATGTTTACTTTTAATTGTATTTTATTTATTTGAGTTTTCCATGGTTGTTGACATTTCTGTCTTAATAACTGAGGGGATTATGATCAGAGGAAAGTTAAGTTTAAAATAAAAATGTTTAAATGTAATATATTTTTCTTCTGGTCCTTATTTTAAATGGTTCATAAAAAATATCAATAATTAATATCAACCGATATGAAACACTGATATCGTGATACAGTTTTCAGCCATATCGCCCATCCCTAAGAGTAATACACAAATACAAATATAAAATGCATCCCTAATCCTAGTTTTGAAAATAGTCTAGAAAATAATTCTACATGGACATATACACACTCAATTTCCATACATGAATTCTTGAAATATTCTTTCTCCATTTGAAGCTGTGTATACATGTTTCATAGATTTAAAATATACAGAGTGCACACTGGTCATGTGATCACATTCCTGCAAGATCTGCACTTGTGAAAGACTGATAACTCCTTATTGCAAACACTAACTCAAAGTATACATCAGAAAAATGTGGTTAAATACAACATAACACTAAAAAAGCTCAGAAGTACTCACATTTGAAAGAATGTATACACATATTTATTTTTAAGGTACAGAACCTAATGTATATTTTTGCACCCTTTTTTAATTATCTTTGCATTATACAGACAAAATGCTTATTGTTTTGCAGTGATTATGGTGCAGAAATATGTTTTGGTTTTTTTAATCCTAATGTTTCTTCAATTAAATTTTGTTCCGAATGTTGTGAGACTCGATTTATTACTGAGTGCATTCCTACATTCATCATCCCGTGTCAAGCTTAAAGTAAAGCATCTTGAGACCATTCCTGTGTGGGGTCGCTTCTCATTCGAGGGAGTAGTCTCACTCACAATTTTTCCTAAAAACACAGACATGAATAAAGGGTACAAAAACATACTCCAAAAGTAAATTCTCCCAACAATCCAAAAACAGACAGGTGGAATAAATGCTTTTTCCAGCATGATGGTGCACCATGCCATATCGCATAAGTAATATCTAGGTGGCTTGGGGAACAAAACCTCAAAATATTGTGTCCATGGCCAGGAAACTCCCCATCCTCAAGACTCACGTGGACAAATACCCACAAATACCCACAAATTCTGACAATCTCCAAGCATTGATTACGCAAGAGTGGGTAACATAGTATTTACTTGAAATGTGCCCTCCATTTGAGATCGTTTATCATGTTTAAAAAGTGGTATATCTGGTATTTTGGTATATCTGTATTAAGAAGCTAATATCGCCCTAACACATGCATTACCAAATGCTTCAGTCAATGAATCAGAAATACTAGTCAATGTAACAGAAATACTACAGTCAATGAATCAGAAATACTACAGTCAATGTAACAGAAATACTACAGTCAATGTAACAGAAATACTACAGTCAATGTAACAGAAATACTACAGTCAGTGAATCAGAAATACTACAGTCAATGAATCAGAAATACTACAGTCAATGTAACAGAAATACTACAGTCAATGTAACAGAGATACTACAGTCAATGTAACAGAGGTTACGTCAACCGCCCCAGAGAGACAGATATAATAATTATATTTTTTCAGTTCGGAAAAAAACAATTCCTTAAATCCATGTGGCTGTATTTTGCCTGGCTGGATGTTATCGCGTGAATCATGAGAGAAAGAATATTTTTAGAACAGGAGCACACACTAACAATAAGGTGAAAGGCCTGTAGTTTCTTTATTTTAGCCTACAAAAGACTTAGCTAGTCAACGTCCGCTCGTGTCTGAACTCGGTCATAAGCACAGTAATTCATTTTTATGGCTTGTCAGAAATGCTACTAGAGCACAAACACAACGGTCTTCTCGTTTCTAGAAAGAAAGAGACCAAATCAAACAACGTAGCCTACTTAGAGCATCACAAAAAGTAGGCTAGCCTGTACAGCAGTTAATATTAGGCAAAAGAGGAGGGGGGGGGTGTGTGAATAACACAACAATAACAGTTTCCCAACAGCGTTATCGTTCTCTCCACTTGTATTTTCTTGTTTCATAAAACATTTCTACATTGAAAGCAACCGAAAACAATGACGGCACAAAGCTAATTTAAACACTTGCTCGTAGCAGGATGCTGCTGCCTCTAGCTAGAATTCTGTTAAATAAAAAATGTCCTTACCGTCAACATTAGTAGATGGAATCCAAGTAGTTTACTAGCGTAGAAACTTTTGTTCGTTATGATATATTTTGAACAAGGGTCAATCAAATCCGTCCACAATCCCGACAAATTTCAGTCCAGCCGACTCGTGATACCGCTTTCCCATAACATTCCCAGTACCTCTGGAAGCTCCACCTCCTTTAGTCCCGTTTACGCGAAGGTGATTTTATGAAACGCTCTTATCAGTTCACACGAAAGGATAATAATAATAATAATAATAATAATAATAATAATAATAATAATAATAATAATAATAATAATTCTTTTTAGTAAAAGTGTATTAAATGTCATTTACGTTAATTTATCGAAGTTGAAATTTCTCGGTTTATTTGCTCCTTTCAGATTTAAATAAGAAGCCTTTATTTGTCACATAATAAAATGCATAATAACACAGTGAAATTCTTTTCTTCGCATATCCAGGTTAGAGAGCTGAGGCAAGAACGCATGGTCAGCCATGTTATTTTTGTACATTATTTTTTAAAAATACTATTTCAACATATATAATATTAATTCAGTTCAATTCCATTCAAATTTATTTGTGTAGCGCTTTTTACAATTGACATTGTCTCAAAGCAGCTTTACAGAACATAAACATAGAACAAAAGGTTATCATAAAGAATAATATAAAGATTAATAGAATACAATATTCAAGATCAATATTAGATATATTTAGTTTACAATGTGTATGTATTTATCCCCAGTGAGCAAGTCTGAGGTGACTCAGTCAGCAGTGTGGAGGAAAAACTCCCTTAGATGGTAAAGGAAAAAACCTTGAGAGGAACCAGACTCAAAGGGGAACCCGTCCTCATATGGGTGACACCAGAGGGTGTGATTATAAATATACAGTCTGACAAATGTTGTATTGATGCAAAGGATCACATGGAGTTCACATCTCCTCTATAGTATAGCAGACTCCAACTGGAGCTGGTAGATCTCTACATATATATATTTTTTCATACTACAATTTCTTTAGAATAATAATATGTTAGGATTTGTTTTAATTATACAAATTGAGCAGAGGACTTTACTAACGTGAGTGATTATAAAATTATGTGCAAATAAACATTGACATCATCTTAGACTGTTACCCCAATAATAAATAAAACCTTATGACGTTTTTGTTTTTCTTTTTTTTTTTCGAAATATTAATAAATTTTAGGTATAAAGTAGGTGGTATAGGGGTTATTCATAAAAGTCCAAGCAAATGACCTGTTGGTAGAAGCTTCTCTTCATTCCCTGTGTTGGCCTTTAGGGAGTGTACTGTAGGTGCTTCAGTGACAATGACAGAGACAAAAGTCCATTGTTTAGATGACTGAGGTCCTTCATTATCTTTCTGGCCTCAGTCCAGCAACGTTTATTGGGTGGGTGATGCATGTCTGCCCACCCGTACTGCTTGTAATCTGCCTGTCAGAAAGCTGGAGATCCACTGACATACTGTAGGGACAGGTTAAGTCCCAAGTCCTTCACATTTGTTGCATGTTTGGAGGAAACTATAGTGTTAAATGTTGAATTGTAGCAGTTTAACACAAATTTCTGGTATTCACATAGCTCAACGCTTGTAACTTATTGTATTTCTTTTAACTGCTTTTCAGATAATCACGTGAATAAAAACGTGAATGTGATTTACCAGAAACAACCAGCTGCACAGTTTTCAGCTTTGTGATTTCCCAGAAAGGAAACCACTGAACCTTTCCCTGAACCACTATCACGAAACTGCTTTTACCATCTTAATGGTTTGGGTTTTGTTCTGGACCTGTTACTCAGCCAGTGTTTTGCCAGGCAAACTGAAGCCTTGAGTTTCCACTGTCTTGAATAACAAACAGTGATGTAATGGGTTTCATAGTTTATTTGTTTACATACCTATATAACCAGTCCAAAAACCAACATAGGTTTATAGGTGTATATCCGCAATGTTTGAATATCCAAGTTGCTTTATTGGTGGGACACCATTGTTCTTGAATTCACTCTGAAACAATCTGGAATTTTTAAACTGACCACCAGTAACATTAAACCTTGAAGGAAGGAGCTATACTTGAATGTGCAGGAAGTTCAGTTTGTAGCTGACCTAGTTAATTTGGATATGGAGCTTGAATGGACTGATAAAGCTCATGACTGGTTAGCCATATTCTGTTCCACAGATGATATCGAGGGGTCAGTCTTTGTCATAATTTTTCTGTAACATTTTGAAGACAAATTGCTTTTGCAGATGGAATGTCACAGTCGGCAAACTGCAATTGAGTTTTTTATGTTGCTTATATAACAATATATTTTATTATGAGAGTTAAGGCTCTTTAGCTAGCATAGCTATATTTCTGGTGACAAACCTTAGGAAATCTTAAGAGGAAAGCAGGATCTCAGGAATGGGAAAGCCTTGCAAAAAATACTCATGCAGACAAATAACCTAGTTCCATAGACATTAGAACTGTTTCAAAACCATGTTCCCATGTTTCAGCCCCTAATTTCTTCCTAGTAGTGACCTCAGTTCAGTGAGGTACTGTAGGGTGAAACGCATTGCAGGTCTCACTGTTGAATCAGGAGCTGGTGCTAGTGTATCATACACCGGTGTTGGTTCTGGCTGTGGTGCAGCTGTCTCCAGACATGGTCGAGGAGGTGGACCACCTAGGTCAAGATTGTCTGAAAAAGACTTGACATTCAAGACACTGGAGATTTTGTGAGCTTTGAGCTACATTCTGTATGTTTTGTGAAGATAATCATTTTGGATTGTGGTTTTCTTTACCTTTTTTGTCCTGCTTCTGATTCCCACTTATTGAAGGCTGTCCACATCACCATTTCTTTTTTCTTTTTTTTCTTTTCTTTGATTTTTTGATTCTTACATAAAGGAGCAGATCTGGAGGGTTCATGGGCATAGAGCCTTTGGTGAACTGGAATGTTTAGATGTCACTCAGTCACTCAGGTTTGAGTGGTTGGATGCTTTATGTCTGAAGAATCCTTCATGTCTGTGCCTCATTCTGGCTATACCTTTTAGTTATGCTATCATAGCTAGTCTAGCTGGAGTCCCTGCCTGCACTTTGTGCATAATGTACATTTTTTGAGTTAAACATGCCACTCCAGAGCTCCCAGTGTTCTGAGTTCCTAGTCTGATTGCTTCTCCTTTCAGACCTACTTTATCAATCCTGACACCCTACCCCTTGTTGGAGTCTTGCCACCTGGTGTCCACTCTGCTGTGGATGGAGCCGCCCAGAGAGCGTCATGCCATCTTTGAGCTACTGTTGCGTTTCAGCTTTGTGGTGAGGTTTTCATCAGCAAACATTTGAATAATTCAGCAGGAAGTAATTAGTCTTGGGCCTTGGAAATTGCACTGACCTGTTAGTTCCTCGGGAGCTCTGGATTGCTTAATTCCACTCAAATACAAACTGTTGTACAAAGGACATTATTTACATTTATTTTATTTACTGTCCTTTATAACCCAAATGGTTTTCCTTCTGAGCCTCTCAGGGTTTCTTCCTCATATCATCTCAGGCAGTTTTTCCTTGCCACCCTTGCCTCTGGCTTTGCTCATTAGGGAAAATTGTTAGAGTTATATAGTAACTTAATTTAAACTTTACATTTTTTATTCTGTTTTATACTTATGTAAAGCTGCTTTGAGACACTGCTTTGAAACTGTTGATTTGACTGAACAAAAATATGGTTTTGAAACTCTGTTTGCTCTCAACAATGCTTCTATTTAGCTTTAACACTGTACCTCACCAAGATGACTGAAGCACTTTTTGTGCATTTTGTATGGGAGCAGAGCATGAGTGCATTGCGAGAATTTTTCTGTTAGGAAGCTCCAGATTGTCCATTGTTGTTGTCCTTGTGCTTGCTGGAAAAACTGCTATAATTCCTCCCAACAGAGCTTTAGGCTGATGGTATCCTAAGTCTGTAACACGAACCAGTGGTAACGTGTTCATTGATACTTCAAAGCACCTTTGTACGTCGCTCTGGATAAGGGCGTCTGCAAAATATAATAAACGTAACTGAACCTCAAGTGCTTTCTCACATTCGGAGAACAACTTTCTGGGGGTAGTTGTGAAGTAAATCATGATGCAGGCACATCTGTCCTCAGGGCTCTCAAGTTTTGAAGACAGGCAAGCGTGACAAGCCCAGCCATTTTTAGGGTCATGATTGAGTTTGTTCTGTTTGAAGCTGTTTCGTGTTGAGGTTTTGTTCAAACCGACCATCGAAAATACCCTCTTTAATGAATGTTTTTTTTCATTGGTTGTTGCGTTAAATCTTACCCATATACAATAGTGCTATTTTATGATTGGCTATTGTGTAGCCTCTTTTTTTGATTGGCTGATAAGTGTCATTCCTGCCCGGTTCTATAGACACAGCGGTGTGGATTGATACATTTTGGGCGCTGTGGCATATTAAATATATGATAAATAGTCAAAATGTTTTTCTGCGTGAGAAATACAATGTGTGGCAGGAGAGCGTGACAAAAGACCGAAATGCGTGACTGTCACTCTCAATGCATGACACTTGAGAGCCCTGTGTCCTCTACTTGTGTGGATTCGATCACCACTATGAACAATAGAACAACTCCTCCATGGCACACAAGCACATAATGAGGGCTGAATGAAGGCAGTGTTTCTAGCGCTAAAAACACTTTCTCTCACAGCTCTGGGGCTTCCATTTGTTGGTCCACATGTACAACACTGTAGTTGTTTCCTTAATCAATCATCAAAGCAGGTTACATTCATGTCCTCCTTTCTGGCTGGTGCAGCAGATCCTGCTTTGGACAGGGAGCAGATTGCTGGCTTTAAGGGCAGTTTACATGGTGGGGCATGCAAACCGAGAAGCAGAGTTTTTGTCAAGGCAGGGGCTGAGGACTGGGGAATGGCACCATATGGCAGAGGTATTGGAAGTGGATTTGTTTTCTTTCAAGGTGTCAACCAAATGTCTCTTCTGGATCACCTCACTTTCAGCTCTTCTTGGGTGCACTATGGTGCAGCAGTGGCTGAGATGCTCTGCCTGTGGGAGTCCTCTAAGACATAATATCCCTCCTCAACTCAACTCATTTGGAGATTCCTCCCTAGGGAGAATCTTCTGTCACAGGAACAGGGGGCCTTTATACACCACTGGCCAAAACTGTGGAACCTCTAGGTCTGGACCCTGGGGGACCATCTTGCACTGTCTTGTCTGTCTTGTTTGTCTTGTCCTGCACTGTTTGCACCAGGTTGCACAGTTGCACTTTATGTGGCTAAGACTACTTACAAGTCTTTAGCCCTGTCTTTGTTTCTATGTAGCACCTTGATCCTGGAGAAACGTTGTCTCATTTCACTATGTACTGCAACAGCTATATATGGTTGAAATGACAATAAAAGCTTCTTGACTTGACTTGACTTGACTAAATTCCAGTCTCTTGACTGAAGTAGTGGAGACCATATTGAGCTCTAAGGCTTCCTTGACTAGGAAATGGTATGCCCTGAAATGGAGGCTCTTCCTACCATGGGGCAAGCAGTGCCACCTGGACCCAGACCACTGCCCGTTCAATTCAGTGCTGAACTTCCTCAAGGAGCACCTCTCCGTGGGGTTAACCCCCACAACCCTTAAGGTGTATGTTGTGGCTATTTCCATTAGCCATGCACCCAGCTATGGGGACTACGTGGGGAGGTACTGTCTGGTATCTCAGTTCTTCTGTGGTGCTAGACTCCTGAGGCCTTCCTGTAGCCTGAAAAATATCTCTGCCGCTCTTTTGTCCTGGAGAGGTTATCAGAGGCCCCCTTTGAGCCATTGGAGTCAGCTTCTAAGATATTCCTGATCTTGGCTCTTCTTTTGGCCTTAACCAGTAAGTAAAAAATGTATTTTACTTGCACTTATTTTAGTTTATTAATTTTTGACTTAGCCAAGCTCTCACACAGATTGCTTTAGCACAGAATGAATGGTGTAGTTGCTGCACTCTCTCCAGAAGAGGAATGTGTACATCCCTGGTCCAGCATTCACACACTATTTGTCTTTAAAATTATGAGGAACAACAGTCACATAATTATGTGCTGCCTACTTTGTCTGTACAAAATGATGGAAATCTTAAGCTTCAAAAATAACACATCTAAGAAATCATGTGATGGTAGGTAATTTGCTAGGCAAGATAACAATCTTCTAGCTAGCATAGTTAACACATGATATAGAGTGAGGTAGCATACCAAAATAAACCCTGTCCAATATGCCCAATCACTGCTGCAACACTGCAACAAATGTGTTTTTACATGACTTTGAACGTGACAGGATTATAAGCAATGTAGTACTCAATGAATTTGGTATGATTAACATAAGTTCACAATATTCTATAGCCTACACCTCAGTACACTACAGTTTCTGTACATTTCATGCTTCGTCTCAAGGTCTGTGGTTGATTCTTATAATTAACAACTTATATGTAGGTCTTGGTGTAGTTTGAAGTTGTTTAGTTCTGTTCAGATTTATACAAAAGTTTAGAGAATAAATAGCCATACAGAGTTCTGTTAGCCTACTTTCCACTCTTACAGAACCCCATGACCTTACATTTTGCCTAGCCTAGCTATCCTATTATGATAAGATGAGATGGAAGTCATAATTATGAGCTACCTTTGACAAGGCTTTGCTTAACCTTATCTTTGAAGGCAGCCAGCCATTCTCTGTTGTTGTATTGCATTCATTTAAGAAAATGATTTAAACATTACAACCGCTCTAGACAGTGGTCTTGAAAATACAGTGAAAATACTTGGAAAACAGTGGTCTTGAAAATACATGAGGCAGCCAAAGCCAAACAAATCTTTATTATTAAGAAGCTGAGTACTGGTAACCATGTTGCTACAACCACAGATTGCTGGAATGCCAGACAAAGCTGTTACATGGGAGTCACTGGATAGACAGACATCTTTAGAAAGGTGCTCAGCTATGCTGGCTTATTAAAAAAAAAAGATTCAAATTCAAATTCAAATTTTATGTCACATAAACAATCATGCACAGTACGACAGGGAAATGCTTTGTACTACTGTCCTAAGAAAAGCCAATAATAGGGAAAAAATAAGGAAATAAGATAAGGCAGAGGTGAATACAATATAAGAATAAATAAATAATGATAAACAAACAAACAAACAAACAAACAAATAAATAAATAGATAGATAAATAAATAAATAAAAGTGTCTTTTAAAAAAGTCCAAAAGTATATCAGAAAAATATACCAAAATATAATATAAAAAAATATAAAACAATCAGAAAAAATAAAAATCAGAGAAATAAAACTATAAACAGAAATAAAAGTAGAATAATCAAACATGTAGTGGTAATGTGATACAGTTATGTGCATGAGTAAACAGTTTAAACAGTAAGAACATACAATATATTGTAAATGTTAAAGTGCAGGATGTGTATTTAGTGCAAGTGTGCAATGTGCAAATGTCCACCTATGGTAGTGGTTTTTGTGTCAGTCATGAAAAGTCCAGAAATGGGTCCAGGCTATAGGTGTTCACCAGGTTGAAGTCCCAAATGGACTGTGAGAAGAAGCTACTCCTCATTCTCTCTGTGTGTGCCTTCAAAGTGCGGAATCACTTCCCTGAGCACAACAAAGAAAAGAGGCCATTGTTTGGATGGCTGAGGTCTTTCATTTTCTTTCTGTCCTTGGTCCAGCACAGCTTGCTGTATATAGACTCCAAGTCAGGGATCTCAGTGTGAATGGTACATTCAGCTGATTGCTCATCTGTCCTGTCTGGTGCTGTTCCCAAACCAGGCTGTGATGTTCCTATTAGGATGCTTTTAATAGAGCAGGTGTAAAAGTGTTTAAAGTGCCTCAAGTGTCTGAAATGGTAGAGATGCCGCCGGGCCTTCTTCACCACAGTGTTGATGTGAAAACGTAGATACCTGAAAATGTCTGAAATGTAATTATATATACATACATACATACATATATTATATATACACATTGTATATGACACAGAGTAATCCAAGACATGTAGGAGGCTTAAAAGTTTCATGTCACAGGTCAAATACCATCTACCAACAAGATAAAGTTAGTTATCGTCGCTGTCGGGCGGAAACCTCGTATGTCCAATTTTTTTGTCAATTTCATATTTTTTCACATATCGATGCTATTAGTCAGTCCCCACATGGGTCTGTTATTTTTACAAGTTATTAACCAATCTAAAGCCTTGAAAATAGCTTGAGCGCAAATCTCTTAACTCCATTGGACACTTCAACTGTCTGAGAAACCTCGTAACTCCACCTCTTCTTCACTCCGCGGGAGAGCTGCGCGGCATATTTCTCCTCAAGATTAAGAGTCGCAACGACTCAACACGTCTTAAAGTGATATCTAAAGTGATTTTCGTGGGGCTCAAAGAAAAAAAAATCTTGACCCCCGCTAGTTCTGGTGCTCGTCTGAGGACAGGAATTTAGCGCAAGACAATCCACTGCAACGCAGACTAAACCCTGTGCATTGCAGATAAGATAGGATTGTATCTTACAATGTCATGGCAAACCGTTATGTTCAACAAGTAGCTGCCTTTGCCATCATGCTCATCACTTTAAGCAAGCTGGCTGGCTTTTTGCCTCGTTATTATAGGTAAACATGCCGTATAACGTAGTGAAACGATATTCCTGCCTTTGACCTTTGACCTTTATTAATTTTATTTTTTGAGTGAACTATCCCTTTAACTATGTTTATTTGTGTTATTGATGTATTTTAAATATCTATTTATTACTATTTATTACTGCTTATTATACATGTTCATTGACGTTTTAAAATGTTTTTTTATAATATAATATTTGAATTAAATTGAATGTTTTGGATACCACTATTAAATTATTGTTTTTATTATTATTTTACCTACTTTAAGTCAGCCTACTTATAGACAATGCCTCTCTTGGCACTGTGCATGTAAAATACTGTTTTTTGGACACTAACAAGTGACAATAGTTAGGTTAGATACATTTGAGTAGGCCTGTTTGTTAAAAATCGATAGCTGTAATGCTTCTGTGCAGAAAGAAACCCGTGAGCCACGAAGGTAAGTTTGCGAGCAGATTAGACTAATTTCCACCTATTAGACAGCCTAATCAGCTTATCCTGTTTTGTATTGCATCACTTATAGCTCTTAAACCTTTAAAATAGAGTTTAGGAAGATGTATGTAACTATAGTCATTAGCTTTGGTTAACTATTGAAGCCTTTTCTCTTGTCAAAAGGCTCAACGTGACCGCAGACTTTACTGAACACTGCTGGCAGCAGCGACATCTGTGTCCGTACCATTCTTATCAATGACGGCATAATCTCGTATCTCTCTGCTCCCAAGTCATAAAGCTTGTATCTCCGATAAAACATGACTTTGGGAAAACGTTGTGTTAATGTTGGTACACAACAGTATATGATAGCAATATAAGGTATAATAACAACTTTAACGATACAATGTTTAATAACTCAAAAAAAATGGCGTTTTTTTAATTTCCTGAAAAATAATGGTTTTGGAGATACGAGGATTCCGCCCGACAGCGACGTTATACTGCATCAGCAAGATCTCTCCAAAGCACAGATTTCAAAACAGACAAAAAAATATTTGGCTGTAGCAAGAGGTGAGTTGTTCACCAAAGAGCTGGAGTGCAGCACAATTATAAGTGTCTGCAGGCAACAGTGCAGCATGGTGTAGGTTCATTGCAAGATTTGGGCTGCATTTATGCAAATTGGTTTGGTCCTTTTACCAGAAGAAATATTTCACAAACTGAGTGCAAGTGTACCTAGAAGAATTGGTACTGTTTTTATTGTTCACACCAATATTGATGTGATTTTGATTTATTTTCTCTTCATTTACTTTCCTTTAGTAACATAATGTAATAAAAGTACACTATTAACTCTTGCACTTGCACTGAAGTTCCTCCACAACAAACTTGCTCATCCATGTCTTTATGGACCTTGCATTGCTCTGGTGCACCGTCATGTTAAAACAGGGAGGGGTCAAACTGTTCGCATAAAGTTGGGAACATGAAATTGTCCAAAATGTCTTGGTATGCTGAAGCATTAATAGTTTCTTTCACTAGAATGAAGGGGCCAAGCCCAACTCCTGAAAAACCACCCCACACTATAATACCACCTACACCAAACTTTACACTTGGCACAATGCAGTCAAGCAAGTACCGTTCTCCTGGCAATCGTCAAACCCAGATTCGTCCATTGGCTTGATAGACAGAGAAGCATGCTTCGTAACTCCATAAACATGTATCCACTGCTCTAGAGTCTAGTGGCAGAATGCTTTACACCACTGCATCCAACACTTTCCATTGCACTTGGTGATGTAAGTTCAATACTCTAGATGCAGCTACTCAGCCATGGAAACCCAGTCCCTGAAGCTCTCTGTGCACTGTTCTTGAGCTAGGCAAGGCAAGTTTACTTATATAGCAAATTTCACACACAATGGTAATTCAAAGTGCTTTACAGAAAAGAAAGTAAAATAATCATAAAAACAATAATTACAATAATAAAACAAGGAATTTAAAAACTTTAAAAATGATTTAAAAATTGATTCAAAATAAAATAAAAACAATTATAAAGAGGATTATACATAGTGCAAGTTTGGATGTAGCACAGTGCTCATTCAGAAAATGCACAGCTAAACAGATAAGTTTTGAGTCTAGATTTAAATGTGGCTAATGTGTTAGCACATCTGATCTCTACTGGAAGCTGAGTCCAACCGCGGGCAGCATAATAGCTAAAAGCAGATTCCCCTTGTTTGGTGTGAACCCTTGGTATTTCTAACTGGCTTGATCCTAATGATCTGAGTGTTCTGTTTGGTTTATATTCAGTGAGCATATCTGCAATACAGTATATGTAGGTCCTAGGTCATTTACAAACAAGTAATTTTATAAAATCTAAATATAACTGGAAGCCAATGTAAGGACCTGAGGACTGGTGTGATATGCTCTGATTTTCTGGTTTTAGTCATAACCCTGGCAGATGCATTCTTGATTAGCTGCAGCTGTCTAATGGTCTTTTTAAAAAGGCCGGTGAGGAGACCATTACAATAGTCCACCCTGCTTGTGATAAAGGCATGGACAAGAACGGTTCGGGATGGGATGTGAATGGTGACAGAAGCACGCAACCTAAAGTACATCCCCAAGACCAAAGTTGAAGGTAAATGTGGAACAATGGCAAAATGGTGATAAAACCGTCGACCCGTGGACTTAAGTTTGACTTAATTCTGAACAATGTCAGCTTGAACTGCCGAAAGTGATGTACCAGTGTTGAGTGTAGCATCCAGCACCTGGCCATGTAGGTTAATTTTAACCCTAAATGGAGTATTTTAAAAGGAAGGTGATGTGGGATCCTTGACGTGACAAAGGACAGGCTGTTCTGGAATGGCTGCATCAGTCAGCTGAGGCAAAATTATTTCCTGGAGGGAGAGTTACCTCTGTGAATCACCCTACCCTCCTTGATGTTTCCCTTCTGCCTGCCAAATATATTCCCTACAACTGCATCACTGCCTTGTGGTGTGTTCGTAACCCTTACATCAAGAGTAAGTTCTGAATGCAAATCAGGGGACTCACTTTGTCGTGAGCTCACTCCAGAAAGTGAATTGCAGTTGGGACATGTACGAGAAGTAAAGCCTGGCCGTAAGTAGGTTCCATTGGAAATTTTGCTTTACTCTGGACTGAATGTGGGAAAAATTTGCTGCAACTAGAGAGAATCATTGAGGCACTGCTGGAGCACCGATACCTCCGCTTGCAGAATTTCAGCCTGAAGCTCTAGGCTCCCAGCAGGACACTGCGTTCTCTATCTGGAGACAGAATCTGACAATGTGTAAGTAAAATCAGCCTCAACGTCAGGGTGTGAAGCCCTTACAGTAAATGTGTATACGCAAACAGTAGTATAGTAACTACAAAAAATTATGTACCCCAGAAATGTATAAACTGTTAATAGACTGCACACACCATAAATAAACCTTTAATAAACCCCAAATCAAAAGAAGACATTGTTTTAAATTGAAATTTTTCATGGAGTCACTCAATCTTGCAAATGTGTCCAAAAGTAAGGAATTAACCTTCAGTCCAACATAAGCAAGTTCATTTCGCAATGAAAACAAAATTGTCTTGACAAAGTGGATCGTTTCTTCAATATGCTCAAAATACAGTTTTAATGCACAGGAATCCACCACAGATGTCAGCTTGTGCAATAAATAAATAAATAAATAAATAAATGAGTTAAGTTCGACACACCCACACAAAGGTGCTTAAGTATTCCAAAGAGTTTATGAGCAAAATTGCTCCCAAAAATTAGCAAACTAATTCTCCACTCCAACTGGATTTTCACAATACAAAAATGAGACCATCAGTGTACAATCAACGATGCAAATCTCCAATGAATAAGTTTCAAAGGTTTCAAAATAATCTGTCGTACTCCTCATAGCAAAGAAAAAAGAAAAAGAACAGGTTTAATAATCCACTCATACAAATGCATGCGGTCCTTGCTCACGTGCCACACAGCATTAGCAAACTAGTCTCACCAGTCTCAGTCAGCGATGCTGAATAAACATAAATAAAAATAAAGAAAAGTTTTCCCCAGTTTGCATAATTTCTTAGTTTTAATCAATGCAAATTCCACGTAGATGACGGATCCAGCTTCAAGTTATTCGGCCAAATTATTTTCAGGAAATGAAAGAGCTCGAAGGCAAATAGTCTGCAAGCCACACGTTTAATGATAGGAGGACAGGCAACGCGCTTCTCTGATATATATGAGGGATTTAGCTCTTAATAAGCATCACAAATACAGAAATAAATAAAATATAATATAAATATATAACAAAAGAAATAAATGAAAATGAATAACAAATTAAATAAATAACATAAATGAAATAAATAACAAAGCTATAACAAAAATGCATGGCTCTTGTTACACTGCCATTCTCCTATGTCATCATCACTTAGCATGCATTATGAGTGATCAGTCTCTTAAAGGGCACACCGCACAATAATGTGTTGCATGAAAAACATAGTTTTGGTCATTACAAATGTTGGCTTATTCCTCCTGACAGAACTGGTGTAACTGAAACAGGTTTGTAGGCTGCCTTGGTCACACATGCCTATTCAGCTCTGCCCACAAATTTTCTGTAGGATTGAGATAATGGCTTTGGGATGGCCACTCCAAAACCTGTCCTTAAGCCATGTTACAGTATAACTAATTTGGCAGTTTGCTTAGGGTCATTGTCCATTTTGAAGACCCATTTGTGCCTGGATGTAATTCAACATAATGTTCTTTCCTCATGATGCCATCTGTTTTGTGAAGTGCACCAGTCCCTCATTCAGAAAAAGTCAGTATAAGTCAGCCATTTTTAGAGGTTTTGGATGATTTGCAGAAAAAGGAGCCCAGCCTTGATATTCCCTATGCTTTAGAGGATCTTTAACAATAGAATAAAAAAAATTGAGATGCAGTAGTGGGGGGCACGGTGGCTTAGTGGTTAGCACGTTCGCCTCACACCTCCAGGGTCGGGGATCGATTCCCGCCTCCACCTTGTGTGTGTGGAGTTTGCATGTTCTCCCCGTGCCTCGGGGGTTTCCTCCGGGTACTCCGGTTTCCTCCACCGGTCCAAAGACATGCATGGTAGGTTGATTGGCATCTCTGGAAAATTGTCCCTAGTGTGTGATTGCGTGAGTGAATGAGTGTGTGTGTGCCCTGCGATGGGTTGGCACTCTGTCCAGGGTGTATCCTGCCTTGATGCACAAATGACGCCTGAGATAGGCACAGGCTCCCCGTGACCCGAGGTAGTTCGGATAAGCAGTAGAAGATGAATGAATGAGATGCAGTAGCTTTATTTATTTTCAAATTAAAATTGCAAAAAGGACCCCTGATCAAATAGGAGTATTATTAACAGAGATGGTTGCAATTTATGCTAACTATTCTATGAGTAGAGGGCACTCAACCTCACAAAATCCTTATGAATTGCTTGGAGTTAGTGTACAGTTAAAAGGTTTTCTTTCTTTGGGTCCCAGCACATGGAAATGTGGGCATTCTCCATAGATATAAATGTCACATTAAATACAAATGTCTTTAGACCTATAGTCAGAATGGCTATAAAAAGAAAATTGCAAGAATTTCGGGAAGAAACAGAAGACATTTACACTCTCACTCACTCACTCATTGTCTACCGCTTATCCGAACTACCTCGGGTCACAGGGAGCCTGTGCCTATCTCAGGCGTCATCGGGCATCAAGGCAGGATACACCCTGGACGGAGTGCCAACCTGTATCGAATCGAACCCCCAACCCTGGAGGTGTGAGCCAAACGTGCTAACCACTAAGCCACCATGGCCATTTACATTGTATTCAAAATCAATGAATTGTAGGCACAGTTATAGCTAGAATTTTGCTTTTACATTTACAGCATTTGAGCAGACCCCCTTATTCACTCTGACTTACATTACACCAGCAGTGGCAGCTTGGTGTATGAACTCACAACCTTCTGATTGGTAGCTTTTGACATAAAAGGTAAATTATTGTCTGTATAATGGGAAACATGTCTGGAAATTTTGGCAAAATATTGACCAGCAGCAAATAAATAATCGTAAGTATAATGCTTTAGATCAGTATATGAGTAAGATATCTAAATACAGTCGGACCTGTATTCCACGCTTCAGCCAGTAGGTGGCGGATATGCATCTTCTACGTTTACTTGCTGACTGCCATCAAACCATAGATATATACACTAGATGTCGCCTTGTATGCGGCAGTACATTGGAACGAATGCGTTAACTGAGCCGCCATCTTGGTACAGGGGACCCCCTCCTCTTAATGCATTAGCGTTAATGTAGGCAAAGAAATAAAATCACCATAAATCGTCATGAACGCGATTTTCTAGTTTTTTTTGTTCGTTCCAAAGGTCAGACATGTATTTATCATTAAGTCCAGAGAAAATTTAAGGTTTTGATATTAAGATAATCTACTTTTTCACAATATAATGCATAGTGCTAGTAGGTGTAAGTTTATTAGTTACATTCTTCCACTTGAGTAAACTTCAAATGAACAATCACTACTTACCTAGGCACAGGGAGCCTGTGCCTATTTCAGGCGTCATCGGGTATCAAGGCAGGATACACCCTGGACGGAGTGCCAACCCATCGCAGGGCACACACACACACACACACACACACACACACACACTCTCATTCTCTCATTCTCTCACGCAATCACACACTAGGGACAATTTTCCAGAGATGCCAATCAACCTACCATGCATGTCTTTGGACCGGGGGAGGAAACCGGAGTACCCGGAGGAAACCCCCGAGGCACGGGGAGAACATGCAAACTCCACACACACAAGGTGGAGGCGGGAATCGAACCCCGACCCTGGAGGTGTGATTTCTTTCATTTGAACAACCATATGCAGCACAGAAGTCCGTCATCGTCCATGCATTTGAGGTAAAGGAGCACCGTACAAATATGGCGGCGGTTTTGACGCATTTTTAGGACCCCAAGGCGACATCTAGTGTATATATCTATGCCATCAAACATCACAAGCGGCAGAAGAAGAAGCAGAAGACGAAGAAGAAGAAGAAGAAGAAAAGAAGAAGAAGAAGAAGAAGAAGAAGAAGAGAAACAACAACAACAACAACAGCAACAACACAGCACAGCCACAGCCACAACAACAAGAAGCATGGCAGCGGAGGAAGATGATTATATGTCTGATGCTTTTCTTAACCCTTTGTGAGTTGTTCCATATTCTTGCGGATGTGTTATGATCTCCACGTCTCTAATGATTTTAGATATTTGTAGAGATTCTAGAGGAAACCATTCGCCTCCTGTCATGATGTGATCCGATGCACGATATTATCTCCATGTTTCAAACTACTCCCACCAGCACAATCCTTAAGGCTATTCAGGCAATTCCGTTGTACATTTTCTAACTAAATCCCATTCACCAACAAAGGCTGATGCCCTGTTTTTCTTTTCTCAAAACTGGCCATTACAACTTGTTTTTCCAAATTTCAGCATGGCTTTGTCAAGCCAACATAAAAGTTTGTCATGACTTTTACCTACTTACCTATTTAGTTTGAGAGATTGTGTTCATTTGTATCGTTAATTATACTGCAAGAAGTCCATTCTAAAATGTTACATAAATAGACATTTAAAAAAAATACAGATTTGTTGGTTCATTCGTCCATTGATTTGTCCATTCACAATTTTAGAAATGTTTGGGTAAATATTGGAAATAAATTGGGAAAATAATGGCAGTTGACTTTGTGAATCGGTTTTATTGTTATTTCTGAACAAAATAAATGAATAGAATGTTACTTATGTTTCTTCTGAACCAATGAAAGTATGTGTATTAAATTACCAGACATTATTAAAATAGTATTCAGTCAGGTTTGACAAAAGTGTAAGCCTTGCTTTTTCAGAATATAATTTAGGAATTTTTCCACACTTTTCCTTTGATCATTTTTACAATGATATTAACCTAGCCATAGTAAAAGAGGTAAAATAAAAATGCCATTTTTATGTTTTGGCCTTAACAGTGTTTTAGGTCATTTCTTCAAGGTTTTAATGTCTTGAACCAGTAAAATGAGTTATGTTCATCACTGTTGTTTCAGAATGGATGTTCGGCCTGGTGTGCCAAAGGTGAAACGTTTAAAGGAGTCTCTAAGACGAGAGACTTTGCACAAAGAGAAAAATATTCTTAACCAGCAAAAAAGCTACAAGGAAAAAGAGCAGACCAGACGAGATGTTGCTTTGCAGAACTCTCTAAGTAGTGAAAATAAAGGGTTTGCTTTGCTGCAGAAAATGGGCTATACAGCAGGACAAGGTCTGGGAAAAGAAGGTCAGTACTGATCAAAAAAGAGTGAAAACAAATGAATAGTAATAATATTAAATGAAAAGAAATAATATTAATATTGGAATAGTCACAATATATTGGTCAGAATATTTCTTCGTCTTTTGTAGAAAATACTTAAATACCTTATGGTGAACACTCATTTGTATGTGTTATGTGTTTATTGATCAATACCCAAATTAAATTGAGAACCTTGAATCAAATTGAGTGCCTCAAATCAAACACCACTTGATTCAATGCCCTGAATCTTTTTTTTATTTTAAGATTAAGTTGCTAGATATCAATGGAGGACAGTATGGAAGTTAAAACAGAACCTATGACATAAGGTTTTGACAAAATGTTATCATTTGGCAAATTCTTGATTGACAAGATGACAGAGCATTTACAGCTGGCTTAAATTTATAACCAATCCTTTTTCAGAGGATAAGTTTATGCTTCACAAATAGTATTGATGCCAAAATATTTCTGTGCATTGAGTTCTGAGTTAAATTATATAAATGTAACAAGTGACAAACATTTCTTGCTCTATTGTTACTTTAAAAAAAACTTACATTTTGTGTTGGGACATGATGTTAAAGATTAAAATGTATATCTGATATAAGGTCTTCCAGCTGCTGACAGCATGTCAACACATTTCTCTTATTTATGAAATGAACAGCCTTAAGCCACTTTGTAACTAATTTGGTATGCTTAAGGTCAGTGTCTATTTTGAAGACCCATTGTGCCCAAGCTTTAAACTCCTGGCTGATGTCTTGAGGTGTTGCTTTAATATTTCTACATAATGTTCTTTCCTCATGATGCCATCTATTTGCACCAGTCCCTAAGTGCACCAGTCCCTCCTGCAGCAAAACACCCCACAATGCTTATCTAGTTGTTCAGTATTATTTTCTCTTTTTTCTTTGTCTGTATTCTAATTTTAGGATTAGGTTCATATTTATTTGCCATTTTATTTCAACTTTATTTCAATAAATGATATATAACATCTTATTGCGTTGTTGTGGCTGTCAGTTTAATGAAGCAAGAAGCAAGACTTTCTTCTTTCATTAGGAACTGAGCCTTCAGAATTCATTGATTATTACTGGTCCAATTAAAATTGAGGTTTTAATAATTTTTACTTATTTTAGAGGTTGGTAATTTAAATGTCTCTTTAAAATTCTAATTTTAAAAAAGGGGATATTCTGGGAGACTGATTTAATGACACTGATCAATTTTGTGTATGATATATTGTATAGGTTCTCCTTGTGCCACCAAAACAGCTTTGACCTGTCGAAAGGCTTTGGACTTCACAATACCTTTAATGGGTTGCAGTTGTATCTAGCACCAAGTTATTAGCAGCAGATTCTTTAAGTCTTGTAAGTTGGAGGTCGGAGCTCCTAGATCAGACTTGCTTGTCGCACACATTCCACAGATGCACAAAGAGATCTGTGGCATTTGGAGGCCAAGTCTACCCTGTGAAGTCTTTGTTTAGGAATGTTTGAGGAACAGGGTCATTTTTGCAGTGTGGCAGAGCACATTATCCTGCCGAAATAGGCCTCTGCCATTAGGGAATACTGGTGCCATGAAGGGTGGACTTGGTCAGCAACAATGTTTTGGTAGGTGTAAAAGTAGCATCCACATGAAAACCAGGACCTAAGGTTACCCAGCAAAGCATTACTCAGAGCATCACAGTGCCACCACTGGCTTTCCCTATTCCCATAGTGGAGTCCATTACTCAGTTGTTCAGTACCTGATGCTCATATACAGATTGTGGACACTTTCAGTGGTAGCCAAGTGGACAGCATGAACACTCTGACTAGTCTGTGCCTACACAGCCACATATGCAGCAAGCAGTGATGAACTTTGTGTTTAACACCTTTCTCTCATAGAAAGCATTATGTCTCTCATAGAAAGCATTATGTTATGTTTTCAGCAATTTGTGTTACAAAAGCTCTTTTGATTGATCACAGCCAATAGGCTAGTCTTTGCTCCCTATGCATATGACTGAGCTTTGGCACACATGACTGTATTGCTGGTTCAAATTGTCCTTCCTTGGTCCGTTTTTGGTAGGTACTAACCACTGCATCCCAGGAACACCCCACAAGTTGCCATTTTAGAGATACTTTGGACCAATCTTCTAGATACACATCAATTTCGAGAACTGCTTGTTTACCTTCTGCCTAATATATCCCATCCCTTTGAAAGGTGCTATTGTAATGAGGTAATCAGTGTTATTCACATCACCTCTCAGTGGGTTTAATGTTATGGCTCGTCTGCATATATTTCTGGTATGTACCTTGCATTTTTCGGGGTTTCTGTATAAATAGTACGTTTCCCATTTTTCCAACACTGTCTATTCTTTCAGCACTAAAAGATGTTTTCTATCTCTTAGGTACTGGACGAGTTGAACCAATTCCCCTTAACATAAAAACTGGTTAGTGCATTTTAAGTCTACTTCATAATGATGACTACAGTTCATTGGTGTACATAGAATAAAAAAACTGTGTTTTGACTAATTATAATGTAATGTATTAGACAGGGGGGGCATTGGAATGGAAGAACAAAAGAAAAGGAAAGCAGAAGAGAAGTTAAGAAATGAGAGAAAAAGATTGCAAGTGAAGCAGCATATGGAGAAGCAGTCTCTTGAGGATTTCAGGTTTGCAAATAGATAACATGTTTTTTGTTTGCACAATTATGTTAAATTATGGCTCATTATTTCTGAACTAGATCATAGATTTTTTAGATATCGGTGCTGCTAAGTTTGACCAAGCTGCTTTACTTTGACAATAGGTGTGGCATAACTTTTTACACTCCTTCTTTGGTGTTTATTTTATGGATGCATTAAGAAATATAAAAGGAAAAACATAAATCATAATGCACATTGCTATTAAAAAGTTTTTTTAAGGCTAAAGTTTTTTTTAACACACTCTTTGTGAATTTGACCTCCAGAGGTGCATTCAGGACTGTCATAATGTTCCTAATTCTTGATGTATATCCAGAACTATCTGGAAACAAGTAGAACTATTTTATTAGGGATGCAATGGTCTCTTAATATCCATAGTTAAAATATGAGATAATACCACTGCTATTTTTTTTTTGTTGAGGATGCAAACACAGTGTTTTATAGGAGCTGGGCAAAGCACATTGGAGAGTTAACTTGCCCAGTGGCCCACACTGTGCTTAATGTAATCTAAGTTAATATAATTTACTATCTTAATTACAGAGAGCGCAAAAGAACTGAAAGAGAACACCGTGAAACTGAAGGAGACCTGAGGAAAAGTCAGTGGGCCTGTGAACAGCTGGACAAACAAAAGGTCTCCTCAAAAAAAAAGAAAAATAATATATTTTGCCCTCCTCCACTTACAGTGCATTCGGAAAGTATTCACAGTGCTTCACTTTTTCCACATTTTGCTATGTTACAGCCTTATTCCAAAAAGGAACTCATTCATTTCTTCCCCAAAATTGTACAAACAATACCCTATAATGACAAAATGAAAGATGTTTGTTTGAAATCTTTGCAAATTTATTTTAAAAAAATCACAAGAATTCACTGCCTTTGCCATGACACTCAAAATTGATTTGATTTGAACTTGATTGGAGTCCACCTGTGGTAAATTCAGCTGATTGGCCAGAGTCCAGACTTGAACCCGATTGAAAATCTCTGGAGAGATGTATAAAATGGCTGGGCACAGACACTCCCCATCAAACCTGATGGAGCTTGAAAGGTCCTGCAAAGAAGAATGGGAGAAACTGCCAAAAATTGGTGTGCCAAGCTTGTAGCATCATACTCAAAAAAAAAACTTGAGGCTGTAATTGTTGCCAAAGGTGCAACTAACAAAGTACTGAGCAAAGGCTGTGAATAATTATGTATGTGATTTTTATCTTTTTTATATTTGCAAAGATTTCAAACAAACTTCTTTTACCCTTTCATAATGGGGTATTGTTTGTAGAATTTTGTGGAAAATAAGTAATTTAATTCATTACAGCTGTAACATTAAAAAAAAAAAAAACTTTCCGGATGCACTGTATGTTTCTTGGTATAGTCAAGTGATCTTTTGTTTTCCTGGTTAGGGAATAATTGTTCCAAAGGACAGTTGGTATTGGGCCGAAGAAGTTAAGAATCAAGAGGCAGAGCATGATGAGCCCAACACTGAAGGAAGTAAAGACGATACAGAATTAACGGTAAATAAATTATAATAAATATGACAATATTATTCTGTCACACTGTTTTTATATATTGTGTCATTGCATATTCAGTCATTAGTGAAGCTGGAGTTTATAACGTCATACCTGAGGAGTGTGCATTTCTACTGCATATGGTGTGGGACAGCATATAGAGGTAGGTAATACAGTTCCTTGTCATGTTTCTTGTTTTGGAAACAAATTATACAACAATATAACTGACGTTTCTCACTTCACAGATGAGGAGGATATAAACACAAACTGTCCAGGTTGTACAGCATCAAATCACAATGAGTAAAGGAAGAACCATAATATGAATGCCTATGTCCCCTCTCTTTCTTATTTTAAATACAGATCTTTAATTGCCCAATTACATTTTGTCTTTTGTTAGGTCATTTTTTTGGAATTTTTTTTATTTTATTTTATTTTTTTTTTCCTTCTGTAGGTTTTTTTAAATTTGTGATTTTAAGAACACCTGTAATGTTGTAATGGTGTCAGTTCATTTAAACTAATTAAATGGTTTTTCATCTATTTCCACTGTTTATGGCTAGTGCACTAGATGACACATATGAGCCCACATTTTCTATCACTCTAGAGCAGGGGGTCACCAACCTTTTTAAGACTGAGGGCTACTTCAAGGGAACTGAGTAGTATGAAGGGCTACTGGTTTGATACAAACTTCCTCAAGAGCAAAATTCACTGATCACTTTTTAATAATAATAATAATAATAATAATATGGTGAAGAGACTGCTCACATATCAATGTTAATTATTCTCCACAATTATTAACAATGATTTATACAACAATGATGGAAGGAATTTTCACAAGTAATTTAGCCTTTTTCAAAAAATGTTCACATTTCTGTGCACCATTTTTAGTTTAATGTTATGGTGTTTTCAATGAACACGTTATCTCTTCTTTGTCTGTAAATGTCTGTTAGTGGGAAGCCTGGCACTGCACTCTGCTCACCATTGTACTGTAATCTGGTGAATAATTTGACACTGCAATCTGAGTGAGTCTTGTAAATGTGCATCTTGTAAATGTGTTCTGTGTTTGTTCTTGATAAAGTTCATGTTAGAAAAGGCTGATTCACAGAGATAGGTTGAACCAAAAAGGCATGCAAATTTCATAGCTGCTGTGCATACACCACTGTACTTTTCTGTGTCCACAAGGCACCAAAAGTTTGATGCAGACTGATGGGCTTTGAGGTGGAGGTCATTTTGCAACGTTAGGATTTCTATCTCTACCTGTCCAGCATCCAATTTGAACAGAGCACTTAGTTGCTCAGCAGTGCATGTCATGTCCACTTGCATGAAAGGATTTGTAACGGCTTTTTCTGTCCTTAATGCGCCGCCGGGTGGGTAGTTAGCATTGAAACTTTCGTGACGCAGACTGAAGTGTCTCGCCACATTGTGCCGCTTTGCCGTCGCAACAGTCGTCCCGCAAATGAGACACACACACTTTTCTTTGACTGACGTAAAAAGAACTCTTCCTCCCAAACACTGTGAAAATGGTATGTTTTCTGTCGCTTTTCTGCCATTTTTTGGGGGGTAAATCACAACTAACTCCTCATCGTTGCTGCACCACTTCCTTGTGTCAGGAGTCGGACGTGACGTGCGCGCAATATTGACATTTGACTTCAGAAAAGGCCAGAGTTTGTTATACATAACATTTTTGTTTTAATTTTTTTTAATGAAATAAAATGAAATTAAATATCGTCATTTTAAAATCTACGTTAATGCAAGCGTTTTTTATTCAAAAACAACAGCAAGAAAATTTTTTTAGGCGAAGCTATATTTTGACCAGTACTATTTTAGAACGTGCCTCGCGGGCGCCTTAAGTGCTCCTTGCGGGCACCGCGTTGGTGACCCCTGCTCTAGAGTAACAAATCAGCACTAGTCCTAAAAACTGCGATGTTTTTCACAGAAACAGGGAAGAATGCCAGGACTTTACTGAGAAAGAGGAATTCGAATAAATAGCTTAAGTTATAAGTAATATGAAGCTTTGTGAGCCGGATAAGTCTGTAGAAATTGTTCTTTGTGTCTTTTTGGTGAAGCAGATGACTCATGAGTTGTCTTGTTAAAGTCTTTTTTTTTTGCCATGCATGTCTTTGGATTTAATGTGGAGGAGGGTGAAATGAGGTTATATGCTCATAGAATCATTATAACATGCACCACTGTAATAAATATTAATTTTATACACCATTCACAGAATCAGTTTCCCAAGCATCAAGCTTATTTTGTTGGGGTAATAAATATCAGTTTCAGTTTATCATTTTTTTTTTTTTAACAGGCAGCAGCACAATACAAAAAATGCAGGCACTCGTCACCAGCCTCAGTCAATGTTCATGTCAAATATCTGAAAAAAGTGTCTCTTTGGCTTTGATTGTGGCATGCACAAGAAACAACAACTAATTGTGTGAGTGGCAATTCTTTGGGTGGAAATGCTTTTTTGAAGAATGGTGTCATTAAAAACTGATTGGATTGAGTGACCAGGTAGACTATTGTATAGGACAGAGTAAATAATCAAAAACTGTTTTGCTAATTTTTGAAATTTGAGGTTCTTGTTCTATGTTCCAGTCTTGAAATTGTGGGGCAGTTTTCCTGATCCTATTATTTCAGCCTCTTTAATTGTGACTCTGCTTTGCTAGCCTTTCGAGACCCTGACTCGGTAGTCCTAAATTATATGGCCACCACAGCAGGCCAGCAGATCTGGGAGTAAAGGCATGCCCAGGAGAGTGACAAGGATCTGCATGCCTTCTTCACTTGCAGGATGAAACCAGAAGCAGTGGACAGAATGGAAACAAAGCAGCATCAGGAACAGTCTAAGGTACTCAACATCCAGATTCTGGAGAACAAACTTGATATTTTTCGGTCAGGGTTAAGTTCCAGAGGGACTGTGATCTTTGCCATACAAGCATACAAAGTCCAGGGGTAGATGTTTAGTGATGTTTAACAGCAGCTGGTGCGACATTGCAATCATTGTTCCTTTTACACTGCCTTATGTGAACTACATGAGGCTGTAACTCAACACTAGACTTATCACCAGGACACTGCTCTTTTTGTGGTGGGGCTTTTTCCACAGCTTAACTTCAAACACAGTGACAAACTTCCATTAACATATGTCCTGGACCACTGCATTGCTACCTCCATTGTGGAGCTTGCTACTGGAATCTCAACAAATGCAACGCTGTGTCCTATGATGTATGAGTGTTGATGGACATGAAGAGAGCTAGGGGAGGAAACGTTTCTATTGGGTGGAAAGTCCCAGTCCCTGGGACTATATTAGGAAGAAACTGTGTATTATAAACTCAATAAGTGCAATTAGATAACCAGGAAATTCAGTCTAGTTTTAGCATGATCTGTTTTGTTAAAGATGTTAACTATTAACTGAGACCCAAGTTCAAATATGTTTTTGTCAGTTGAAAGCAATATCATGGTTTCTTGTGGTACCACATCTCAACAACACAAGGAGGATTTATTGTATCTATTTTAATTTTGATTTCATTGTTTGTTTGTTTTTTCACTTCATTGATATGGAAGAGTTAAATATCATTGAAATATGATTTTGTTTTAGTAACAATAGCAGTCTTTGTAAGTGAAGTGGGTTTTTTGTTTGTTTGCGTTTCTTTTTTCTCTTTATTACATTGAGTGTTTCTTTATATTTAAATCCAAACCTGTATTCTGTGCAGGACCATTGGGCTTTATCTTTGAAAAATATCAGCAGAACACCGTTGATCTTACAGACTTTACTCTATTAAAATCTCTGTGATTGGACTGATAAAGTGATGGATGTCAAACTGACATTTTGAGGTTGGTAAAGTATGTGGATTGTGTAGTATGTGGTTATAATTTTTGACAGATATTTACCTAGCATAGGTAATTTAACTGGAGGCTAAAGGTTAACCCTATCTGACTGGCAATCCCATCATTATTACATGCTAATGTGCAATAAAATGGATGACCTCAGACCTCAGCTGTGTGCTTATCTTCATTGAAATGTGGCTGCAGCTACATGTTTAGCTATCCAGCTACTTGTATCAATACTACGATAGTCATTACCCACTGCTCACTGCAGCTGGAGTTTTTAGTGGTAAAATGCCAGCCATACTATCTACCATGGTAGTTCACCCCTGTTATAATAGTAGCAGTGTACAATCCTCAGTGAAAATGCTAGTTCTAATGCTAACGAAGCTCTGCGACAGCTGCACGATTCTATCATTGAGCAACATACGGCCCTTCCAGGTGCGTTTTTCATTGTTACTGGGTATTTTAACCTCTCAAAACTGAAAACACTTGCATAGAGTTTTTACCAGCACATCAACTTTGCCAACTTCAGTGTAGTTCATGCTTAAATCATTTGTTATTCTGACTGTGTGCTTAGGGTCATTGTCCTGTTCAAAAAGATGAACCTTTGAACCAGTCTGAGATCAAGTGTGCTCTGGAGCAGGTTTCCATTATTTCATTCATCTTTCCCCTGATACTGACTAGTCTCCTAGTTCCTGCCACTGTACCCACAGCATGATGTTGCCACCACCATGCTTCACTGTAGGGATGGTATTGGCCAGGTGATGAGCAGTGTTGGTTTCCTCCAGACAAGGCACTTGCTATTTAGGCCAAGGAGTTATATCTTTGTTTCACCAGACCAGAGAATTTTGTTGAAGGTTGCAGACCCCTGCCCTAGGGTCTGCCTCATAACCCACTGACTCTTCTTAATATTTCCTCAGTAGGCCTTGTATATTCCAAGCTGCTATTGTAATCTCCTTAATCAAAGTTACTTCTTTCCAAATCATGTCACTGTCAAATCACCTGCACTGATGCATCACAAACTTTAAGCTTAGTGCATTTACCAAAAAAAATTGCGCTGTTCTCCACTGTGTTTGTTTTGAAATACCTAGATCTTTACAAAGTTTTTGACCTTTTGTCTCACAACTTTTATCATTTGCCCTTTTAACAATGGGTATTGCCTCAAAACAGCATCATACTAATATAAATTCAAAATAAAAATGAGCACATTATTTCAGGTGCCATCGTGAGGTGGCATGGTGTAGCATAGCATTTTTTTTAAAAATCAATTTATTTCGATTAATTTCACAGGGGCTACAACACACAATAACAGCAGTATGAACATTACGCTACAACAGGCAACCATGCGCTTGAACTGACATTTGAATGCACTTCTTTTGAATTGAACTGACAGATCATATGTCGATTTCCTGCGCCTGTCTTGCACATCCACAGGCCTCCAAAAACATTGGACTGCATATTGACGTCCAAGTTGAGTCATAATCAGATGTCCGGATACTCAACTTGAATTGCAGGTCATGCAACCCATCAGCAGAGGAAAACTTGAATTGCTCAGTATGTACTGAAAAATAAAATAAAACACTTGCATATGCACATTTTCACAAAAAGTCACTTTTATTATGTCACTATTTAGTTTTTCTATAATGTTATTGCTATTTATGATTGAATATTTGGAGGTTTGTTCTGCATTTTGTTGGATTTATTTATTGTATATGTTTGAATATTTGTTGTGTAAATATAATTGTATTTAATTTAAATATAATTACATTTCTCAATTAAACATGCTGTTTGTCTGTAGTTTGCCTGTGTGGCAATGGGGTTATGGTTAAGCATCAGCTGAGGACTGAGAGGTCCTTATTGATCCCCAGGTGCCTTATTGATCCCCAGACTGTAATATACTTGGGGGGAACTGATTTCTCTGGTTTCTAGGAAATACTGTCCCCCCTCTGATTTTAGTGTAAGAGACTGTTCTGTAGCTGAAACTTGTTATACATAATGAATGCAATGTAAATAGATCACCAGCATCACTTTAATGCATTATTAACCCTCACAGTGTAATATACAGGGGGGAACAGATTTCTCTTGGTTCCAAGAAATTCTGTTCCCCCTGTGATATAATGAATTATTAACAGTTTCTGTATAAAAACACATGAAATAAAATTTATTTCAGAGAAAAACATTAGTTTCGTGGAAACATCATTTCCACAAGTGAATGACCTTCTCTCTGTGGTCCTGTATGACAGAATGAAGTTTGGGTGAAACGTGTTGAATGAAACCTATTTTATAAATAAACCTTTTTACAGCAAAGCGTAGTAATAAAAATAACAACAGACCGTGTTTGTCATCACAGTTTTTGTCTTTATATATATAAGTCTGAACAAGAGAATGTTTCTGAAGAATATATTAGTTATTTGACACTTTTTACTTTTTTTGTATACTTATATTTGACACATTAATTTTAGTTCTTATACAGACTATATGACTAACTATTAAGCAATATAACTTCTTATAAGCCTATAGAGACATTAAAGCATGCATTTAATTGCAAACTATCAAACAAAGAACTCAAAATATACCTTATTTTGATGAAAATGACACAATGATAACGAACCTTTTTTTTCTTTTACAATGTAAAAGTTTTATTCATCTTTATTAGTATTTATCGGAAGAGTCACAAGTGTCAGGACTTGATTTTTTTTTTTTTTTTTTTTTTAATTAATGCCATAAACCAACAATGCAATGAGATATATTCTTTAAAGTACAAATACACAGCAACTGAAATAAAAGAAATAACAACAATGCCAGAGGACAAGAAAAAAAATTATAACAAAAAAAGTTTGGTTTGGAGTCAGACCATTTCATTTTATGAATGATTATTAATATTTCCCATTAGAGACTTCTTTTACTTTATTATTAACATAGAATTTATCCAGAATTTAGATCTTCCTCCTGTAATGCATTCCTCAGAAGGATCAATACTTTTTGGGGAATTGCATCCATTACAACAGCAAATTCTTTAGGTCTAACTGGTATTTTAAATGTATTCAAAAATTCTCTATATGTCAATTAATTTCCATCATTATTTAAAAGCTGACTAACTAATATAATATTGTTTTCAACCCAGTATTCAAAAAAAGAGATTTATTTTTGTATAGGATGTCTTTGTTTTTCCAAATATAATATCTACTAGGTGAAAAGTTATGCTTATAGGCCAGTGTCCATGGATGGTAACGAACCCACTAGCGGTTCGCTGCAAAACATTGCGTCATGATTTCACGCATGCGCGGTAAAGGGGAAACGGGGTTGGGGCTGAATTCTCCGGTACACCTGAACTGTAGTAAAGTAAAACATTATTTGTA
This sequence comes from Tachysurus vachellii, assembly GCF_030014155.1. Lineage (NCBI taxonomy): Eukaryota > Metazoa > Chordata > Actinopteri > Siluriformes > Bagridae > Tachysurus > Tachysurus vachellii. The sequence goes on along the minus strand of NC_083465.1, from coordinate 7,619,061 downwards.
TTTAAATTAATTTTTGTTTGCTATTAGATTAAATGGCCATTTTATGGGTCTGCAGAGAGAGAGAGAGAGAGAGAGAGAGAGAGAGAGAGAGAGAGAGAGAGAGAATTGTTTGTTTTTGCATCACTTATTGACTTTTTTATAACTGTACAATCAAACTCATGATTCTCGTTAGACGGATGTTATTTAATTTACTATGATAGAAACATTAACAGCAAAGCGCTATCGTTCCCATAGTAACATCTGATTCACAGGCCTTGTGTGGTAGAGACACGTTGTCCCATGTCTCTCAATGAATGGGTTTTAAAAGTGTTCTTTTCCAATTTTATTTATTTATTTATTTATTTATTTATTTATTTATTTATTTATTTATTACATTTATGGAGAATGTTTAACATTTATGTTGAATTTACCTCTATCAGATGTAAAGCTTTGCTTTGCTTTTTACTTTCGCCCTTTTTTATTGTATACGTCAATTTTTGTGACTTTTATTTTGTAAGATTTGTTTTCGTTTTATGCCCGGCCATTTCATTCACAACGCTCGTACACGCTTTTCCATTTTATACCTGTGAGCTTTCTGTATCACGCCTAATTAATCTTGCCGTCCTGTACATGATATTTCTTAAGCGTGCATAAACATAAACAGCAAGATTAGCATAAAAAACAGACTGTTTAAAAACCGAGAAGAGAAATCTCTTTTACTTACTTCTTAAGAGAAATGAGTAAAAGAGAAGGTAGGTTTTTCATTTTTTTTGAGCATAGTAGAATAATAGATCTGTATTTACCTTGAAATGTGTATTATAACAAACTGATTTTAATATCTGTCAGGAGAAGGATGTGGGCGAAAAAGGAAGACAGAATCTGCGCAGAAAACAGAGGAATATGTGGATAGGTCATCTCCTGTGATTGAGGCATTCAAATGTAAAGCTATTTAGCATGACCAAACTTTTAATTAGAAATACATGAATAAGTTCAACTATGATATGTTACCAGTTATTGGACTGGGGTCAGTGTCAGTGTGAACAAAGCACCAATAGTTTCAATATATTAATAAGATTTACTGTATGATATATGCTGTAATTGATTTCAGGAGATAAAATTGTGTTGTTTTGTGTTTTTTTTTTTTAACCTCAGTGTTTCAACAAGAACTTGACACCAAGCATGACAAATATGAGCGTCTGGTTAAACTGAGCCGAGACATTACTATTGAGAGCAAGAGGACAATATTCCTGCTGCACAGAGTAACAAGGTAAAAGGTCAGATTTTTGGAAATACATCCAATTATCTAATAATCTTTAAAGGTTAATTAAAATTATGATGTACTTCAAGAAAGTCACATACCAAAAACATTTATTGTTTAATTCATATCATGCATTTTGAACAGTTTGCTTGTTTTTCAACTTGGAATTCTAATTATTGTTTGACTTTGTGTCGCATTTAAATACTTATATATTTATATAATATAATATAATAAATATATATATATATATATATATATATATATAACATCTTTTTAGAATATAGATCTGTAACATATTTGGTGAGTGATAGTTTAGTGCATGTTTAATGTGAACATAATGTAAATGAAATATTTGTTGACCAACAGTGTACCTAACGTTGAAGAGGTTCTAAATGAGGCAAACAGCAGACTAGATGCTGTGAGGCAGAAGATTGGCCATATAGCTGAGGAGCTTGGAGAAGATGATCTCTATCAGTTCCACAAAGCCTTCATGCCAGGTGAGTTTCACATTATGGAATCCAAAAAAAATGTTGTGTCCAATTTTTTATGTAGAAGAATGAATGATTTATTTTTGCTATAATACGTTTCTAAAGGGTTTTGTTTAAAAAAAAAAAAAAAGATTTGATAAAAATGCAAATATTATGCTGATTAAAATATGATTTAAAACAAGGGATAAGCATTCATTTGATTATCTTAAGTTGATTTAAACAATCTAGGTTTTATAAATATTTACACCATATTTATATTGTGCTTCTGTCCTTGAGCATTTATAATTCATACCACAAAACTAAGGCTGCAGTATTGTAAGGCTGCAGAAAAGAAAGCATGCAGTTCATGGGCTAGTTTTGGCTTTTATATATTTTGGCTTGTTTCTGTTATTTTACAATAATAATGAAGAGATTAGCACTACAGAACAAAAAATGACTATTTTAGATTTGTATTTTTTTAAGTTCACCTGATGAAATTTTGCACTGTCTAGACATTTTTCCAACCAGCTTCATGTAGGAACTTTAACAGACAAAGTGTTCTTAAAATTCCCATATAGGAAACCTATAGGTGTTTTGCGTAAGTTCTTTTAGGAAGAGGGGAAAACGGTTTAATCTCAGGGTGTATAACCAAAGCGTCTGGAACCCGTAGAGAGGTGTCTATCATTATAGAAACAAAACAATAAATAAATAACATTTTGACTAACACCTTGATAGCAGTAAAGAACTACTATAGTAGAATTAAAGAAATAGGATGGTAGATACTACATAAAAGCAGCTCTTTCTGCCTTGTCAATAAATAATAGTGCCATTTGAAATGCTAAATTGCTTCTTTGATGAAACCAGACATCCTGGTACAGTTGATGTGCATATATTTAACCTGAATTTTCACCAAATACACATTGTGATAGAGCTCTAAACTCCCTTCTTATAATTCAAAATATTGTCTTTAATTTTGGTTGTAAGGACCAATCATTGTAAGTAGAATAAGCAATGATTTCTACCCACACATGCCTTCTGTTCTGCAGCTAGTGAATGGTTTACATTTATTATGTTCACAGCATTTAGCAGACCAGCCAATATCCATTTTATATTATTGCATTAAATACAAAATAAAACAAAACTCACAAATTTAAACAAAAAAAGGATTCATTCTTTTCAGCAAGAGGGCGCTGCAAACTTGTTGCCTCACAGTCAGCATGGATGGAATAATCAAAAATATGATCAATTTTGTCAGCTGATCCTTAACACACTGCAGTTTTCCACTGCCAAAGGATGCAAACTAGCCCCAGAGCATCACAGTAACCACGTGCTTAACTGTGAGCAGAGTACTTTTCTCCAGACATATCGCTGATCTTTGTGGCCGAAAAGTTATTATAAAGTTAAAATAAATAAAGCCCCACTGAATTGGCACCACAAAATTCTGGGGTGGAGTTTGCATGTTCTCCCCGTGCCTCGGGGGTTTCCTCCGGGTACTCCGGTTTCCTCCCCCGGTCCAAAGACATGCATGGTAGATTGATTGGCATCTCTGGAAAATTGTCTGTAGTGTATGAGTGCGTGAGTGAATGAGTGTGTGTGTGTGCCCTGCGATGGGTTGGCACTCCGTCCAGGGTGTATCCTGCCTTGATGCCCGATGACGCCTGAGATAGGCACAGGCTCCCCGTGACCCGAGGTAGTTCGGATAAGCGGTAGAAAATGAGTGAGTGAGAGTGAGAAATTCTGGGGTTTGTTTTGTTATTTTTTTTTTTGTTTGTTTTGTTTTTTAGCTACATACAATGAAGACATTTGAGGTTGAGATAAACAGACATATGCCATGATATGTCAGAATTTTAGCTTCTATGTCATAATATTGGTGGGACATGTTTAAACCTGCTCATCTTTCTAGTGATCAGAAAAATTGGAACATGTTATTTGCAGGTGTTACTTGTTGCTCAGGTGTGCCATTTAGATGCACTTGCCGACTTAGCCGACTGACACAATGCACTTGCCGAAGTCACTGATGCAGCTGGTCACTGATGAAATGTATTCCTCCATTGCCCTGGTTTGAAGAGCAGTCCTGAAGAGCAGAGGTGGTTTCACTTGCTTCAGAACTGGTTTAGAGCGTCTGACGAGTTCTCTGACGAGTAGCCGATGTGGGGCCGGGGCTCCGCCTGATATGCACTAGGGATGTTTATGTAAACAAGATCCAGTGTGTTCACCCCTCTCATAGCAAAGTCCACATACTGATAGAATTTAGCGAGCACTGATTGAGTGCCTTGGGGTGAACTTTCTGCAGATCACTAATAGCACCATAGTTCATTTAGAGCCTCCTTAGCATTAGCGCTGGGGGAATGTACACTCCAACAATGAAAACTGTGGTGAATTCTCGTGTTAAATAAAATGAATGAAAATCCCGTGCTAAATAAAACTCCACTAGTGATGAGCAGTAACTAGAAACATGCACAGAGTTCTTGCACTATTCCATGTTGATGTAAACACACACTACCACTGCGAGCCTTACCGCACAGAGCTGCAAATCTGTTGCCACAAAACAAGGTCAGCCCTTCTAGCTGAATGGCGGCATCCAGAACTCTGTCGCTGAGCCACGTCTCCAAAGAGACGCAGTAGTCTCTAAACCCTCACCGTGCTGTCCGCTCAAGTCGGATGTAGTCCAGTTTATTATCCAGAGAGCAAATAACTCATGGTGGTAGTGGCAGAATTTATTCAGAAGATTTATTACAGATAAATGCATCTAATCAAAATGGGAAGGAACTTCATCATGCAAGACAGAGCACACTGCCAATTTAACAACAGATTTCTGATTTAGATCAAATCAGTCACCAGACCTTATCCGAACAGAACATACATTTCACTTCCAGTTATTGCAGGGTCATGCAACCAGATATCAAGAGATTTATTTATTTATATATATATATACATACATATATATATATATATATATATATATATATATATATATATATATATATATATATATATATATGTATATATATATATGTATATATATGTGTGTGTATATATATATATATCTGTGAGAGGCAAAAGTATGTGAACCTCTAGGATTGGTATTTAATTTCAAGGTAAAATTAGAGTCCATCTGATTTCAGTCAGTGGGTTGACAATTAGGTCACTGTGAGTGCCCTAATTTATTTAAAGGAGAGATATATCAAAGGCCGATGTTCATGATGTGTTTGTGGTAGTGGATTATGGCAAAAACAAGGGAGATTACTGAGGACTTAAGAAAATGAGTTATTGTTGCTCATTGGGCTGGAAAAGGTTACAAAATCATCTCTAAAGTGTTTGGATCCCAAAAATCTATAGGAAGATTTTTACCCTACCCTATACCCTCCCCAGATGTGGTCAACCAACAAAGATAACTCCAAAAGCAAGATATGTAATAGTATGTTGGATCAGAAAGGAGTCCATGGTAACTTGGTAACATAAAAGTAACATGTTTATTTAACTTTAGCTAATGTTAATGTTTGTGAGTCTGCCACGAGGTGAACACTTGGTGTGCATTAAGTTTGCTAAAGATCATGTGGTCAAGCCAGAGGACTAATGGAAAAATAATTTGTGGAGGCATGAGACCAAAATAGAACTTTTTGGTTTAAAATGAGAAGCGTTATTTTTGGAGAAAGGAAAATGATAAATTTCTGCATAAGATCCTTACACCTTCTGTGAATGAAATACCTACTGTTAATGATTCTACTACTATTATCATGCAGTTGAACTCAATTTGCACATTACTGTACTACTATGCACATAACTCATATTCTACATAAGTCATATTCTACATATAGTACATAGATGTACGTAGCAGCTATTTTTAATAGTCTTTTATTTCTATCCCTGCAGCTTAGTTTTATTTATTGTGTTTTTGTGTGTATGTATGTGTGTGTTGCACATGTCTTGACATTCGCTGTGGCCAGCAAAGAAAGAATTTCATTGTACACACTATGCATATGACAATCAACATTTTGAACTTTATTATGCAAGGTTTCTTTATACACAGAGAATTGTTGTGCGTCTGCCTTTGCTGCTGCAGTTACCCTGTGAAATGGAATCATTTCTCCCATATGCACTCCACATTCATATATAATAATAGACTTATTTAATAAGATTGCATCCAGGAGCTCAGAAATCAGACCACTGTGCATGATTGATTTACCTGAAGAAGTAAGGAAACGTCTATGTTTCCACAATGTGACAAAATCATGTATTACCATGAAAGCATATCTGCTAACAAAGTAAATGGCCTCATGCTTTTGCCTCATGCTAATTTGCATGCTTCTGCTAGAGCAGGTAACTCTGCTGCTTGTGCAGATAGGTGCCCATGTAATGGCTTAGCTTTCAATATTCCATGTTGTGTGACTACTACATACCCTACACGGCTTCTGTGAAAAGAAGGGTTGCCGGGTTTAGTACAGTACTGCAGTTCACTTTGATATTTGCCATTTCAAGTAAGAATGTATTGTATCTCAACCATTTGTGATGGTTGCTGACATACAGTATGTGCTGTTTTCTTTTCAAGGAGAAGAAATGGTAATGCATGTGGAACTATAGGGTAAGTTCACTGTATTCTAGGCACTGAGCTTCCACTCAAGCACATAAAGATGATGTCTGGGGTAAAACTTAAGGCTCTGAAAATCAATTGGCAGGTTTGTACACACTTTTAATCATTTGGAGTGCTAATTAGGCTTTTTCCCCAATTTGCTAATTAATTCTCTGCCCATCAAATTAATAAGACAGCACTCAGTCAGCAAAAAGGAAAGTTTGAATGATCTTTGAATTATCTTTCGCTGATATTCATTCCCATTCTTGGAAATCCTCTCTCTCATAGGTTCTCTTAGGACAGCCTTTTGCCCAGTATCTTTCTCTCATTCTTGCATAATTGTATGTTGTAGTTTGTGAGCTTGTGCTTCTCTCTTTTCTTCCTCTGCTTCAAGTGTGCTTTGTGTGAGCAGTTTCTCTGCATGAACAGTGTGCTGTTCATTCAGGCTTAGTTTCACGGTGTCCCAAGAGATGCAAAGACTTTTCACTTTGTCAGATTTTTCTGGGTTCAGTCCTTTTAAGAAGGTGTTTCTCAAGTGCACATCATATGTTGTCGGCTGTGCTCATTGTGCATTTTTTAATGGTGGTGAAAGAAAACATTTCTCTGTCTTGTTTGGCTTGCACATTGCAATTTTAATCATGTGCAATTTTAATTTTTGCTAGGAAGGCTTTGACACATGCATCTCTCAGTTTAGTTATGAGTCATCTTTCCTCCAACCTCTCTTGGATAGGGGAGGTGACCGTGAGCATGTTCAGTGTCCTTTATTGTTCATGGGCAGTGTACTTCAGTGCACCGGCATACTTCCACTTTATTGTTCATGGGCAGTGTACTTCAGTGCACCGGCATACTTCCACTATGGGTATTGTGATCATAATTTGAACGTCCTCATTGTCATCCATAGACATAGGATCGCTGCTGACAGGCGAATCTGTCTTCTGCCTGTGCTGGAAGGGCCCCGATAATTCGTAAAAACAGAAACCGAAGAAAGGACACATTGTCAACCACTGGCTACATTACAATGCCTAATAAACTCCTAAACCTTTAGTCTTGCCATCTCGTTTCCAGCCCATTCTGATCCTCTAATATTTTACACAATCAATCTCTGGTAACAACAATTTCTAGTTACAAACAACTTCTATTCACGTACACAAAAGGTCAGAATTTCACAAACAACTTCTCCTAACATTTTTCATCACAAAGTGTTTCTACAATTTTATTTTGCTTTGAGAACACTCAGTCTCAATATTGTGGAACCTGAATGAGAACTGTCACAACTGTTTTTGATCGAAAAATGTATCCATATCTGATTTACACTGTGTTATGTAACTCAAGAATAACATAGGATGGCAATTAGTTTCATCCTGTCTTTCAAATATCCTGTGATCCTAGCTGAGCAATTATTTGATTGTAGTGTAACACAGAATACTAGCTGAGATCTCAGCTGCTGAGAATGAAAAGAGGGAATTAATTAAACCCCAATGTTAGTCTTGACCCCAACACACAATTTTGGTTAAGATCCGACAACATAAAATTTTTGGTCAAAAAAACAAACACTAAAACGGGGAGAAATTATTTATACCACAATGTTGATCCCAACACATAGGGAAAATCTGTTGGAAGATCAGAGAACAAAAAGGCTAAACGATCAGGTTTGTGTGTTTTTGGCCAAAAAATTCACCCACATTCGATTTACTGAATAGTAACTTGGGAGTTTGATTAGGTTTGTCAGGACTTATCACGGACTTTAGCCTTGTGCATCTGTTTATGTTTTGTGTCATGTGTCTGCCCCGCCCTTGTCTTTTCCTGCCAGCCTCTGCACACATGTTCCTTATGTGTTAATTGTCACGTTTATTTAACCGTGCCACGCTGCCATAGAATCCTCTGTTGTCTGTTGCTGTCGTCATATCCTGCATTTGGGTCTATTTTACCCCCGCGTCGCTGACAAGGTTCATCATATCATGCAGAAATTATGTGACATAGCAGAGAAAAAGAAGATACAGAACACTAGCTGAGAATAAAAGGCTAAACCAGCAGTCGATGTCTGAAACTGGTAGATGTCTCAATGAGTTTATTACAGCCAAAGGGGGAAACACTAGCTTTTTAGCACATAGGGTTTCCTAATTTTTCCTCAGATCAAATTTTTGTTGATTTCTTTTGTTGAAAAACTGAAAACAAAGTGATTTCTTTGTTGTTTGCATATAATTACATCACTTTTATCCACAGGTACAAATTAAAACAAGATCAGAAATTGACATGCTGATGTTTCTTTGAAAATAACTAAATATTTATGGGGTGTCCCAATTTTTTTTACATGACTAGTTCTTGTAGTTGGTGTGTTGGAAGCAGGAATAATGGGTAAACATAAGTATCTAAACAAATCTGATATAGGCCAAATTTCTAGATGGCTAGACAACTGGGTGAAAGCATCTGGAAAATGTATGCAGTGGTTAGTAAGGTCTACCAAAAGTTGTCTGATGTTTAACAGAGTCATGGGGTCCCAAGGGTCACTGATGTGCAGGCTAGTCTGTCTTGGTCCAGTCACATGGGAGATGCTGGAGCACACAAACTTCATGCTAACTATGAAAGAAAGGTGTCAGAACACAGTTCATCACAGAGTACCCATGCTGAACCCTGACCACCGTGAAAGCACTTACAGTGGGCACCAGAGGCATCAGAACTGGACCATAGAGCAATGAAAGCAGGTGGCATGGTCTAATGAATCCTGTTTTCTATTACAATTATTTTATTTTCTATTATTATGTTCTTCTTAAATTCTTAAAGCTTCTTTCAGAGAGCTCCAAATTTGGCTCTTTCTAACTAGAAATCTTAGCTTAGTGTGATTCAGGAAACAAGAAAAAAAAATTATCTTATAGAGAGGAGGCAGGGCTGACCTTTTTACTTGATATGCAACATTCTTTTGAAGACTGTGATTGTCCAATAAAAAAATGAGTACTTTGAAATAGGGTCTATTAAAACTCTAATTTTATGTATTTAACACTAATTACACATATAAACATGTGCACACACCAAACACAAATATAATAGCATAGTGACTGCTTTTATTTCTGGTGCTCTGGCATTTCTGCTGTCTGTCACAGATAGTGTATTTCCAATAGGATCACAAACATAATCCCTACACAATCTAATCTGTAGCATTTGTGTCTACAACAGACACAACACAAATTTCTTCTCTCTCTTCTCCTTTCAGCCATTTTCTCCTCAGCTAAACAAACTCTTAAGTCTCTTAAAAGTCCTCCTCCCTACTACTTTTTTTTTTTGACCTTGAGACCTTTAAGGGTTAAGATGCTTTGTGAATAACTTTTATCTTTACTAGATGGAAAAATCTAGTAAATCTAGTCTAATCTTTACTAATGGAAAATCCATTTGTTAAGTATATTTTTTGTGGCATGTGAATAATGGTTACCATTTATGGAAATGTCCTGTTTAGATAATATGGCTTTTATGCACTTAAAATAAGAGCATTGGTCAAATGTTGATTATTTTTATTTTAGACCGGTCTGTCAGTGAAGTTAATGCAGTTAAAAAGGGCAGCAGCTTTCAGCAGGTAGTCGACATTTAAAAAACAGGTTAATATTAAATGTGTTTACTTGTGTTATCTTTGACTAACATTTAAATTTGTTTGATGATCTGAAACAGTCAAGTGTGACAAACATGCAAACAAATATAAAAAAAAATAAAAAATAAGGGGGCCAGCACCTTTTCACACCACTGTAACACTTTTGTTGATAAACTCTACTTATTACTTACTTTCAAAAGACATGTTTATTATTACCCCATTTTTATAGTAGCTGAATTGTTCAGTTTAATTACATATATTATCATGAAATAATCATGCACAAATAAGTAAAATTTATAATCTCTTTTTCTCTGTAAGGTATTCAGGAGTATGTAGAGGCAGTGTCCTTCCATCATTTCATTAAGCACCGTACCCTGATCAGTCTGGAGGAGATAAATGCCTGTCTTGTGTTCATGAGAGACGAGAAGACAAAAACAAAGGTATTTGATTACTCAAAATGAAAGTGGCATGCAAGAGAATAGGAGAAAAAACCTTGAGCTTAATAACAAAATGTAATAATGCAAGCCCATGATATTGCTCTCTCAGATGTTTGCACACTGTACTTCTCATTACATATTTTATCAGTTTAAATAACTGTTTTGGACAAGCCCAGGAATCTTGTGATTTATGCCTTGTAAAATTCAAGGTCAGCAGAGCCTGAATTAGTTTATGCTTTACAAAAAAAATTAAGTGCAACACTAGGGATACTTGGTCCTTACGTACATTGGTCTTAATTAAACAGACCATAAGTCTGATCAAGCTGAAATTTGGTATAGTGCACAATTATCCTTCTCCATAATTTCAAATTTAATGACGGCCGAAGAATTCTGAAGTGAGATCCAAAGTTTATATTATAACCATTGAAAAGCGGTGGTAAGTTACTCTTATGTATAGTTAAGCATAAAAAGCTTGTGCTGAAATTTCATTTGCTGCATCAATTTTTTAATATTTACATTACTTTTTGTCTTGACTTTAAATGACTTCATTTCAATTGACCTCAATGGTCAGGTTTCAGGTTCAATTCAGGTTTTAGCAGGCAATTCACAAAAGCAATTATCTGTCATCACAAAACTTAATTTAAGGTTTTTTTTATGGTCTAAGTATTGTTCATTGTGCATGTTTTCTAAGAAAGCTTAGACTATTCAGACTGCTTCTTGTGGCTTTATTATTTATTTATTTAATGCTTTTTGAATTTTGTCTTCTTCTTCTTCTTCTGCAGTCAGTATTTTCCTATAAATACATATAAAATAAATTAAATTAAATAAATTCATGGGTGTCAGGATTTTTTGTGAAACCCCAATGGGCTATAAACTAAGAAAACTGATTTTGGAGCAATTTTTAGTACAGCTATTGCTGATCAACTAACTGCTTTACACCTAGAATGTGCACCAGAACCACTAATTGTTGATTATAATACATGAATACTTCTCTGCCCACTCTTCCTATCTGAGCCTGCTTATCTGCTGCAAATGCAGATTTACAGCTGGAGGCAGTTGGGTGCTGGAGGCAGCTTATCTTATTTATAAACAAATTCTTTTTAAAATTTCAAAAATCACCTTTTTTACATTGGGTTCAACATCAACATGCATTTTCTCTAAAAAGTTCTGCCAGCTTGAATTTCACTCCTTAATTTTCCTTTCTTGCTCACCTCCATGTCACTGTTTGATGTTATTGTTTTTAGGTACTATTCATTGTAAAGATGCTCATTATGTAACCTACAATTTGGTTCAGGTTTGTGGCAGGGGTTTGTGTCCAGGAGCATGCGTATTAACATTCCAAGTTACGCCGACCGACTACCTTCTGGGTGTGGCTGATTTGACTGGTGAGCTGATGCGTATGTGCATCAGCAGTGTTGGAAATGGTGATGTGGATACACCCTTTGAGCTCAGCAACTTCCTGCGACAGATCCATGATGGCTTTTCTTATATTGGTAATGTGGGTCCATATGAGGTCTCTAAAAAGCTGCATACTCTCCGACAGAGCCTTGGTAAGGTGGAGGATGCCTGCTATACACTCAGAGTGCGTGGTTCAGAAATTCCCAAACATATGTTAGCTGATGTTTTTTCGAACAGGGCAGCAGTGTTGGAGGAAGATGAAGGAGCAGTATAGAGGGCCTATTGCTCTTTTGTCTGAAATATGCATGATAATTTGAACTTCATCTGTTGTTATTGTTATATAATTATATATTTGTTGCTTTATGTTATGAGTAAAATTTGCCTCTATATTTGACTTTAGAGGTCCTTGATTAGCATGATGTAATTCAAGCATTAATCCTGGGTTTCTAGCCTGTCAGAACACATCGTTGAAATGTTTTAGTCTACTCCATGTTAATATATGAAGAGATGCAAATAAAGCTCGTTTTTGTTATTAACAGGTGTCTAAGCTGTCCTTCACTTTTCATTGCATTAAAAATAAAACATTTTATGCTAGTTCAAATGCTAATGCTCTTTCAAATTGTTAAAGACTGTTCTGCATATGATGCCTATGAATTGCTTGAATATGCATTGACTTTCTTGTGATAGATTGCATCTCAAATATGATCTCAGGATTAATATTTGTTATACATATATTGGAGGTATAAATATGTAGTATCCCATACACTAAAGAGGCTTATGTATCACTTGGTTCAATACATCATTTGAGATGCCCTGTGATGAATATAAAATGCCGGTTCTGGTTCTTATCTCTTTATTTCAGTTGCACCCTCCGGCTGTTTGTGATGTAAAGCCTATTTTAAAAATCTATTGAAAATATGCTTAATGAAGAACAGCTGTATGGAAAACCCCACTTGGAGATGGATCCACACAAAAGCTCCAAGCTCTAACCTAAGGTACATGAGAAAGTGTCTATCAACTTTAGCGCTGACCATATTTACAAGCTATTATGAAAGACAAAACAAAGCGACACACAGCTACGAGCTACAACATACTGACACAAGGTACCCATAAGCACAAGAAGGTATCCATGTGTTAAATACAATCCCCTAATTTAGGAAGAGAAAACTTTTTTTTAACAATTTTAATAAACAATGGAAATGACTACAACACAATTTGACTCTCAACAAAGGGTGTCAAAACTTTTGGCATAATGAAAAAAAAATCTTTGTCACTGCAAAGAGCTCTGTAACACATGCTCAAACAGCAGTGTTTCACAATAACACAGTTTTTCTGGATTTGAACATTTGTATCGACTCCAATCTTCTTTTACTAGACTCAGTTGGACACCTGGCAATCCTTGGTTTCCACAAGCCTTCTCTGGTCTGGCTTGTATTCAGTTGTAGCAACTCATACTAACTTATTCACGTGTATTAGTAGAACAGAGCAATGATTTTGATGGCATTTCAGTGTAGAGAAGAAAAAAAATTATGTAAACCCAAATGTAGTGCAGTCTGTTTTACATATCTCGCCATGGGAACAATCATACAAAATGCCACAGTTCCCTTTCAAACAGTCTGAATGAGCAGCGAAAGGGTTTATGAGAAATGTAATCTGTGGCTCTTTTTTCAGTGTAAGTTGCAGAATCTGTCCTTAAAACTCTCCTGGAGATTTTCAAGCAGTGTGGCATACCATGCAGTCTTGCACTTTTGTATTGTCTGCTGCCTCTCTACTTGTCATCATCAAGGAGACAATTCAGGCTTCATCTTTAATTTAAATGTTTAGTAAACCAAAAATCAATGCAAAATCCACTGGGGATCATGCAGCTCAAGATAGTCCTTATGTTTCTCTGCAAGAAACAGCTTCACCTGATAAATTACCTCTTGAAAGCCATCTTACAGTGCAATGAAGAATCAGATCATTTGGAAGATCTTGATATAGTTCACCTACTGTATAAGTCTTTTCAACTGCCTGCGATTGTGAGCATGGGTGTGTAGAAATTTGACATGTTCCAGCACAGATTTCATGATGTGGTCCAAGTTTAGCTTTTTAGAGACCAATGATTGATGGATCTACAGTGAAATCCCCAAAAATCTGGAAAATGGCCATCAGCTTTACACAGATCTATAAGGTCATTCACAGATCCAAACATGGCATGCACTTTGTTTGTGGCTATTGCAGTTAGGTTTAATAATTAGTGATTGATTTCAGATCAATGCCACAGATCCTGTCTTTCAACTGTAAAGCCAGTCCAGCGGTTTTTAACTGGGGTCTTCTAACACAGACAGGCTCATCTTGAAAATGACAAGACTTATTTAAAACAATGCTGAAATACCAGCATTTCTCAAGTCTGACTATATATGTGTTTCAATTTGAGTTGTTAATGTCCAACATTTTCTGATTAGCAGTGTGACATGACAGCAGAATGGCTGAAATGTCACAAATTTAAATTTTAGGAAAAAGGATAGCAAACATCACTGCAGCACTTTTTTTTTTTTTAACAAATTCTTCTCTGTATTACTACTTTGTACAAGCAATATTACATGTAAGTTGATTTAATGCTAATGTTACTGTCTCTGAATTCATGTTACTTTATGGGAATAACTGAGATTGCTTCTTTCACTTATGTTTCAATGTGTCTTTGTAAAGTTCAGTGATTATGGGAAATTCCCAGCTCATATTAGGGAGGAGTGAGTTGAAAAGGTGCTCAGGTCCTTACTTTTCCCTGTTTCTGTTTACATCACCACATCACCACCGTCTTTTCATTGGTTATGTCCCTTATGTGTCCTCATTTTGCAGTTGTTTTGAATTTGCCTTTTGATTAGTTTGTCTATTTAAACCATTGTGTTTATTTTGTTTATTGTGAGGTACATTTCCAGTTTCCTTTGTATTCTGCCATTACTAAGCCTTATATAGCATGTTTCCTGATTCTGATTTTGGCTTACATTTTGGATATACTGTTTGAACTGCATATAATAAACTGTCTTATCTGTACTTGTATCCTCACCACTCTTAATTACCTGACAAGGCAATCTTAGGCATTTTTAAAAATACTTATCCGCTAGTATAATAACATATGGACTATAGAATTATGGCAGATGAGTGAGGAAATAAAAATGGTTTATTCCACAATAAAAAAACAATGTAAATGACCACCATACAATATTACACTAAACATGAATCTCAGGAATTTTCAATAATACTTATATCTTGTAGCCTACTGTAATGTAGACAATGAAAATTCAGTATAATATCTCCACTGACTGAAATTGCAATGCTTTAATCCATACAATGAAACAATTCACAAAATTATTTTAATATATGGTTTAAAGTTTATAGCCTGTATTTCTTCATATTTGATAATTTCTAAACTTTTCCAAGAGTCTTGAAGGAGTACCACCTGTACGTCGAAAGCCGTGACGCCAATAACCACCTGAGGGAAACAGATCAACTTTATCAGTAACATAACAAGAAAGTAGATATTTAATACCATGTTACCACCAATGATAATGGTAATGACTGATAATTTTACTGTAATTGTAAAAATTACTTGAAGAAAGTTCTTCAATAGATGTTATCCCCTCTTTTGGAACTTGTGTTTCTGAATGACCAGCTTGGAATTCATCTGTATCTTTTGCTGATTCTAGCATTGGCTCCTTTTTGTTTTTAAGGGCCCAATGCATTGACTAATTGAAGGAAACAAACAAAATGTACATGCTGTATTTATTTGCTTACATATTTAACATGTAATCCCTTCCTTACAGCGTATTTTATAAGAAAAAGGAAAAATTATACTGAAATAATCAATCACAATGTCCTATATAAAAATTGCATATACCATTTTAACTGTATCACTCAATGCCTGGAATTCACTGAATGGCACAGTGATGCCACTTCTCAACCAGTAGTCATATTTTTTTCTTTTGGTCTCATCTGTGAGAATTTCTTTGGCCTGTTGTAACTTTTGAAAGTCTTGTGCTGCACAAAAATGTAAGAAATGCAAACAACAGTGTTATGTTTTTATAAATACTGTGCAAATTGTAAAAATCCCAAAAAAATCCTCTGGAATTTACATAGGTATTTATCGTCTTTAACTGCATATTGTGCATATACTTGTTTGCTTACCTGCTTCAGGATTTTCTGGTTGTTTGTCAGGGTGGCAAGACAGGGCCCTCACTTTATACTCTGCCATAATTTGTTCAGTCTAATGGATATGTAAAGAACAGGACATAAATAAACAGCTTGCCAAACATGGTCAAAATGGGGACGGTGATAAATGGTGATTAAAAATAGACAATGACTAAACTGGTAGGTGTAGGCTAAATATGTTTAAATATTAATAACTATGTTAGTAACAAAGCTCCAGCATTTCTCTGTGGAGAGAGGAGAAGCTTCGAGAAGAACAACCATCTCTGCAGCACTCAACCAATCAGGCCTGTATGGTAGAGTGGCCAGATGGAAGCTACTCCTCAGCAAAAGGCACATGATGGCCCACCTGGATTTTGCCAAAAGGCACCCGAAGGACTCTCAGGCCATGAGAAATAACATTTTTATTCTGGTGAAACAAAGATTGAACTTTTTGGCCTGAATAGCAAGCGTTATGTATGAAGGAAACCAGGCACTGCTCATCACCTGGCCAATGCCATCCCTACAGTGAAGCATGGTCGTGGCAACATCATGCTGTGTGGATGTTTTTCAGTCGCAGGAACTGGGAGACTAGTCAGGATCGAGGAAATGATGAATGCAGCAATGTACAGAGACATCCTTGATGAAAACCTGCTCCAGAGTGCTCTGGACCTCAGACTGGGGCGAAGGTTCATCTTCCAACAGGACAATAACACTAAGCACACAGCCAAGATAACAAATCAGTGGCAACAAGACAACCCTGAGCATGTCCTTGTGTGGCCCAGCCAGAGCCCAGACTTGATCCCGATTGAACATCTCTGGAGAGATCTAAAAATGGCTGTGTACTGATGCTCCCCATACAACCTGATGGAGCTTGAGAGGTCCTGCAAAGAAGAATGGGAGAAACTGCCAAAAATTGGTGTGCCAAGCTACTCAAAAAAACCTGAGGCTGTAATTGCTGCCAAAGGTGCTTCAACAAAGTACTGAGCAAAGGCTGTGAATAATTATGTACATGATTTTTTTTGTGTGTGTGTGTTTTATTTTTGATACATTTTCAAAGATTTCACACAAACTCCTTTTACCCTGTCATTATGGGGTATTGTTTGTAGAATTTTGAGGAAAATAATTAATTTAATCCATTTTGGAACGGCTGTAACATAACAAAATGTGGAAAAAGTGAAGCGCTGTGAATACTTTCCAGATGCAGTGTACTGTATGCGTGGTGCCTAGCTTATCATTAAGCATAAATAATTGCAACATCCCCTCCCCCTAACTGTTAGGTGTGGCTGATGTAGTGAAATTTACAATAGTGAAACTTGTGTATTATATACAGTTGTGTTCAAAATTATTCAACCCCCAATGCTGTAAATGGTTTTAGGGAATTTAGTGTACATTTGTAATTGTATTCAGAATGAAATCCTACAAGGACTTCTTAAAGAACCATATGCAACTAAAATGACATCAATTAGTTTTGTAATACAGTAGTAAATGTTTCTTTTGTGAATTCTTCATTGACATAATTATTCAACCCCTTAAAGACTACCACTCTGAAGAACAGAGGTTCAATGAAGTGTTTTCAATCAGGTATTGAAAACACCTGTGGATATCAGGGAGCAGCAATAAAGCCTAATAAGCACCAATTAGGCAGCTTTAAAATGACTGTGATACTCAGCTCCTTCTAGACATTTACTGGTGTGGTTACAAACATGGTGAGGTCAAGAGAATGGTCCAGGAAGACAAGAGAACAGGTGATTACTCTTCACAGGAAGGGCAATGGCTATAAGAAGATTGCAAAGATGTTAAACATACCAAGAGACACCATAGGAAGCATCATTCGCAAATTCAAGGCAAAGGGCACTGTTGAAACGCTACCTGGTCGTGGCAGAAAGAAGATGCTGACTTCGACTGCTGTGCGCTACCTGAAGCGTAGAGTGGAGAAAAGTCCCCGTGTGACTGCTGAGGAACTGAGAAAAGATTTGTCAGATGTGGGTACTGAAGTTTCTGCTCAGACAATACTGCGCACCCTGCGTAATGAAGGCCTCCATGCCAGAACTCCCAGGCGCACCCCCTTGCTGTCCCCAAAGAATAAGAAGAGTCGACTGCAGTATGCCAAAAGTCATGTGGACAAACCACAGAAGTTTTGGGATAGTGTTCTGTGGACTGATGAAACAAAATTAGAACTGTTTGGGCCCATGGATCAACGCTATGTTTGGAGGAGGAAGAACAAGGCCTATGAAGAAAAGAACACCTTGCCTACTGTGAAGCATGGCGGGGGGTCAATCATGCTTTGGGGCTGTTTTGCTTCTGCAGGTACTGGGAAGCTTCAGCGTGTGCAAGGTACCATGAATTCTCTTCAGTACCAGAAGATATTGGATGACAATGTGATGCAGTCCGTCACAAACCTGAGGCTTGGAAGACGTTGGACCTTTCAACAGGACAATGATCCCAAGCATACCTCCAAGTCCACTAGAGCATGGTTGCAGATTAAAGGCTGGAACATTTTGAAGTGGCCATCGCAGTCACCAGACTTAAATCCGATTGAGAACCTCTGGTGGGACTTAAAGAAAGCAGTTGCAGTGCGCAAGCCTAAGAATGTGACTGAACTGGAGGCTTTTGCCCATGATGAATGGGCGAAAATACCCATAGATCGCTGCAAGACACTTGTGTCAAGCTATGCTTCACGTTTAAAAGCTGTTATAACTGTAAAAGGATGTTGTACTAAGTACTAAGATTGAATGTCACTTGGGGGTTGAATAAAACTGATAATGATGTGAGCTCAGAAAAGACATTTGTGGTTATTTCATTATAAATGTTATGTTATATTTGTCTGACCTACATGTGCCTCTTTGATTTAATTGTAAGCAGGATGACTGAATGATCATAATCAATGTCAAACCGACCAAAACAATCAATTTCAGTGGGGGTTGAATCATTTTGAACACAACTGTAAATTCAGTACACACAGACTGGAGAAGTTTAAGTCTTTGGTACGTTTAATTGTGATGATTTTGGCTCACATTTAACAAAAATCCACCAATTCACTATCTAAGAAAATTAGAATATGGTGACATGCGAATCAGCTAATCAACTCAAAACACCTGCAAAGGTTTCCTGAGCCATCAAAATGGTCTCTTAATTTGGTTCACTAGGCTACATAATCATGGGGAAGACTATTATCTTCCCCATGAAGATGGGGGAGTATACTATCAATACTTCCCCATGGGGGAGTATACTATCAATACTTGGTTGGGGCTCCTTGCTTTAATTACTGCAAGGAGCCCCAACCAAGTATTGAGTACATATACAGTAAATTAACATACTTTCCAGAAGGTCAACAATTCTTTAAAAATGTTTTTTATTGGTCTTATGAAGTATCCTAATTTTTTGAGATTGGTGGGTTGAATTGAATTGGTGGGTTTTTGTTAAATGTGAGCCAAAATCATCACAATTAAAAAGTTACAAAGACAAACCACTTCAGTCTGTGTGTACTTAATATATTACACGAGTTTCACTATTTGAGTTGAATTACTGAAATAAATGAACTTTTCCACAACATTCTAATTTATTGAGATGCACCTGTATATTATTATAACCATTTGGCCTCATTGTTGCTGGGCCTCATCACCAACAACAATGAGGCCAATTACAGGAACGAGGTGAGCCGACTGGTCCAGTGGTGTAATGACAATAATCTTTTCCTCAACGTTCAAAGAAATTGTCATCAACTTCAGAAGAGGACCTCCATAGCACCACCACTAACCATTAATGGTGCCACAGTAAAGAGGGTTAGCAGCACCAAGTTCCATATCTCTGAGGACCTCTCCTGAATGGCAAACATCACATTGCTGGCCAGGAAAGCTCAGTCACGCCTCTACTTCCTCCACAAACTGAGGAAAGCACAAGTCCCACCTCGCATCATGTGCTCCTTCTCCCGGGGCACCATTGAGAGCATCCTCACCAGCTGCATCTCTGTGTGGTACGGAGGCTGCACTGCCTACTTTTGAAAGACTCTGCAACGCATAGTGAATGCAGCCAGCATGATCATCGGTATCTCTCTGCCCTCCCTTATAGACATGTTCCACATCCTCCTCACTCTCCCACCCTCTCATGTTCCACACCCCCACCTGTGAAACCTCTTCTACAGCTTGCTTCCTTCAGGGAAAAGGTACCAGAGACTCGAGGCTTGCTCCACAAGACTTTCAAACAGCTCACCCCACACTTCTTTATTGCACATAAAACACTTTATACTCTCTGCAAACTCTCAAATTCTTCAAATCTGACACTGTTGCACTTTCACACATTACATTCTTTTTGCACTACTGTCATATTGCTGCTATCTGTCTTGTACCTTACAAATGCCTTTATGCTCAGAACTAATTATGTAGTGATTTTGCAGACAAAATTAAAAAGGAATTGCAAATTCTATATGATTATTTTTGCAATTGCGTTTCCTACTTCTTGTAAAAACCATGACATAATTCAAATGCAAATGCAAACCGTTTGCATTTCCATTTAATTGAAGGCACAATCTTTGCCAAATATCAAATGGAAACGCAAAGTCCATTTGCAATTGAATTTTCTATCTTGTGAGTTACGACCCTGCCATATTTTAATCTCAATAGCAATTCCCCATTTGCTATTTCAATACCTATGTTGGGTACGGAGCCTGTCAAAACTCAAATGCAATCGCAAATCCTTTTGCATTTACGTTTCCAATGTCTGCATGTAAACGTGTCAATCATTGTTGGGAGTGGGATTATATTATGAGGTGTGTTTGTATCTGAAAGTGACATCCTTCACAGTCGTCCTGAACATAATATGTGCAATCTATTCTGAATTTCAGTCTACATATAGTATTCCAGTGTCTCATAAAGACTATGCTGTCGTTATGGATGCTATTCCCTCTGGTCTAAAGATGCTTCTTAAAAATACCTGCCCTCAGATTCCTTGAATCCTGCTGATACTGAAATTTGTCGCATTCCCCAATAAAATTCAATAATCGCTCTATTCTGGCTCTGTTTAAAAGGGATATTTTAAACAGCCCTTCCATTATTTCATTTTGGAATGGTTTTATTGCTCACCTTTTGTGGAGAAGAATTTGGAAACTTCCCCATGAATACTTAATCACTAACAAAATTTTCTATAAACTCATCTATAAGTATTATCCTCGCAAGTATTATTTTTTAAACAGATTTGATTGGTTTAGACCATAGGTCACTAACAGGCGGACCGCGGTCCGGGTCCGGACCCAGAAGCTGTCCAATCCGGACCCGAACCCACGGCCAAAACAAAAGGTTATGATTTAAAACTTGATGAAGCGCTTCTATTTTTTTCTAGCACAGCTTTTGCAATCTTTACGGTAAAGGTAGTGGAAACGCACAGACCAATTGCATGCGAATTAAGCCATCCCACATGATACCACTCAGCCAATCAAGTCTGTGCATTACTGAAGTAAACACTGCGACTCAACAGCGCAAGACAGATGAGAGAGAATTAGAGTAAAGTTACACATGAAAGAAAGATAGCGATACATGTAGAAAACAAAAGGAGAGAAACAGACGAGTGAGACGGAGAAAGCATTTACTCCAGAATATACAGACTCATTTCTGTTCACACTTCACACTAAACCAGTGTGTCTCATATGTACAGAAATCGTGGCACTTATTAAAAGTGGCAATGTGAAACGCCATTATGAGACAAAACATAAAGGTTTTGAACAAACATATCCACTCAAATCTGGACAGCGTCCTTGAGGCAGCGACTTCTGAGGGAAGTAGCCCTATACATCCTGACCATGTTTGGCTCTACATACAACTGAGAGGCAGCTTTCTCTACAATGAACATAATCAAAACTAAATATGGTTCCAGGGTCACTAATGAGCACCTCCACATGTGTATGAGAATGGCCCTGACTCCATTCAAGCCCAGGTTTAAAATCCTGCCAAGCCAAGCTAGAGCTCAGTTCTCTCACTGAGATATAAAAGGGAAAGTTAAGCACTTTATTTAAACACACAATATTCACATTTTATTTATTTTCTCTTATTTTAAAATGTAGCCCTACTTTTATTCATTTAATGAGAGAACATTATACATATCTACAGTCATACATATGTTCAGTTCTATGTTATGTGACAATAAATATTGTCAAAAAGTTTTTGAATTGTACTGCATTTATTTGATTTGACAGTCAGGTATTGATGGCTTGCAGATGTTGATACAACTACTAGGCTACATAAATATTTATTACACTAACTAGTTAGACATTATGATCTTCTGGACCTTTGCTTCAAGAAATTTTCTCTTACTGGACCTCTTTCAATTTTAGTTGAATACCTCTGGTTTAGACATTTTTGCTTTGACATTTATTGCATTGACAATGTAAACACTTGATAAGAGATAAGAGGTATTTCGATTTCTCTGTATGTCTGCACATATGATGGCATTGACAAAAAAATCCTTGAACATTTCATATAACCATTTAATGTGACAAACTCATTTGGTTTTATCCATGTTTCCGTTAAACAGTGAACACTAAACTTCTCATTTCATAATCAATAAGTGCTTTAGGTGCAAGAGATCTTATATTTAACAGTCCTAGCTTTAGATCAAAGGTGCTGGCTGTGCATTCACATCATATAAGCAGCACCTTTTTGAATGGGATGGACACCTTCCCGAGTGGGATGGACACCTTCCTGCGATAACAGGCCTGCCTTTCCCTCAAAAGTGCTACAATTATCTATGAAGACCACATTGTTTTCGAAGCACCACTTGGACATCGTAGATTATACCCTACAGAAATTACACTACTCTCACTATCGCTAATCCTAACTAGCGTCTGGATGCATACCTCAAAAGCTTCCCCATCAGAGAGCTAACTACCATACACTTATCAAAATAAAATGAATGCTAATGACGAAGGAAGAATTGCTAAACATCTTGCAGCTCACACTTAACAAGCTGAATGTTTAAAGATTACGTACCTTTGACTTGAATATGATTGGAATATTAAAAAGATCCTAAGAATGTTTCCTCCACTAGCTATTTGAAGATCGGAAATAAAAAGAGTCTCCCAAAGAATAATAATAAAGTAACTGTGATAGGAAAGTAAAAATTTTAACAAATGAAAGCGACAGCACAAAATATTGAAGAAAATGAGAAAACTAAAACAGTATAATTTAAACGTGGAGATATATAAATTACAAGATTCTCTGCAAAAGAAGGAGCATATTCATACACAGAGGGTGGAGCTAATTTCTGTCAAATTAAAGCTTTATAAAACTATGGCATATCTCGTTAATATACAAGTGGATTTTTGATGATGACCTAATTACTTTAAAAAACATGGCCACCATCTCCCAATCAGAATTCAGCAGCCATTTGTAACAGTTCACATTGAGCTATTGTCATAAAACTTGAATGGAAGGTTCCGGTAGGGACCTACTAGTACCCAATAGAATCTAACATGAACTGGCCGACAGGGAGCACTGTTTTGTTTATTGCTTGCTTAATTCTGTTGCTTCTGTTATATTCACCTCTTTTCAACAAGGTGGTATTGGAGATGGCTGGCCTAATTTATCACTATTTAATTTTATACTGTTTTACTATCTCTACTTTATCTTTGTTAAATGGTCCACACTGTGCACAATAAGCACTGCCAAGCAGGCTACTGTTTTTTAAAAGCATATACACTATTTTGTATTCCTTTATTCAAATGAGTGTGACATTTCGCAATCATGCCAAATACGCCTTAATAAGTTCCTTGACCATCTGCCAATTATTCATTTCCAGATTTGTATTATAAAACTACTATAAAATGTACCTTTTATTTACCTTGTATTGACCTGTCAGTAACATATGTACAGTAATGAATTATTCCTTGCA
Organism: Tachysurus vachellii; assembly: GCF_030014155.1. Taxonomy (NCBI): domain Eukaryota; kingdom Metazoa; phylum Chordata; class Actinopteri; order Siluriformes; family Bagridae; genus Tachysurus; species Tachysurus vachellii. Next base: position 7,595,330 of record NC_083465.1, on the reverse strand, counting down.
CTGACTTACCAGTATAAAATGTTGCATTGCTATAGGCAAATAACCCATGATATGGGATTCAAAACCTCTGATCTTACATTTGTCTTTTGGTAGGTTTGAATGTCTACATGAGTGGTTGTTAAAATTTAAACACTACTTATAATAGTAAAAAATGCTGTTATTACTCAATAATAATCTAGAATATTGAATTTTAAGTATCTACTTAAAATTCAATATTCTAGATTATTATTGAGTAATAACAGCATTTTACACAGGGAAATGTGTCCATTTTTATCACTGCATTAATTCATTCTGTGTGACTACAAATAAACACCATTTTGAAAATACAAATAATGCTATTGTAAAATTATAAACCAAACAAATCTTAAAAACAAATCTTAAAATAGGAATGTGTTAAAATAATCACATTTATTTTTAGATTTTTCAGATTACTTTAGTAATCTGAAAACAGAGAAAATTTAAATAATAATAATAGTTTTTTTAATGATATATATGAAGGATTAAAAAAACAGGCTGTGTGTCTGTTTAGTAGACATTAAATATGAACTAAATTTGGCTGGTGATGAAATTGCATAGATTTTATCAGTTCTTTATTTTAACTTTTTTTTTTTATTTGTAAATCAATTGGCATTTGTCAAAGTGTCTGGGTTTTTTGGGGTTTTTTTTATTACATCATAATGTAATTTGGTATTATTTATAATGTCTTTAGGAAATTTAAAATGTAAAATTATAATGATTTCCGAAAAAACTAACATCTGCAGTTGAAGTTATGAGCAATTATGAGCTCTGCCTCGTCCAGTTGAGACTAAAGTTGATTTCTCTTGATCACCAGAACAGCAATTAAGCCAAATTCATGGGTCGAGTGTTCGCTCATTCTACAACTAGTATGTTGTAGTACAATGGAGTTGTGCATAAAGTCATGCAAAATTCGGTCTGTAGCACGGTTAATTTTTTTCTGATCCAAAATATGCAACGAGACCAAAAGCTGTTTCTCACACACACACACACACACACACACACACACACACACACACACACACACACACACACATCCGTATACATCCGTATATCATATATACAGTATATAATTATATATATTATAATTATATAGAATATATCAATACATCTTTGCTATAATCGTGTAAAAAGAGAATAAATAATCTATTATTTAGTAATAGATGCAATGCAACGCGCAATTCTAGGTCTTAACCAGATGACGCAGATAAACGTAGTCTATTGTTATTTCGTTACAACAGTAATACCGATATTTAAGACACTGGTGTTTAGTTTTCCTCGATAATTAACCCTGCGTAATCAGTCGATTTTAATGACAGTCCACAGATTATTATACTCAGGCTTTATCTATGTTGACAAAAACAGAAATCTTACCGTTGACAGCTCATTGCACCCAAGCAAGCCGTAATAATCTTCCAGATGTTCTATTTTACAATTTATTATCGTTTCCATTTTGTGTGAACTCAGCCTCAGTGGTCCTTTCATAACACAAAAACAACATAGATTTATCTCCAGTAGGTTTGCAGTAGAGCATTATCATTATTTTTTTATATGTACGTAGTGGAAATATGAACGGGTTTGTATAAAGCAAGCTATCGTTGATTAGCTAATTAACTCGTTTATCTTGCTCACCTCACAACTGTTCGGAGCTGTTACTGCGGTCTCGGGATCAGAACTCAGAACTTTCTGGGTGTCGTTTGACTCTGAGGCGGAGCAGCGACTATGGAAAGACTAAAGGGTCATATAGCTGTACACACAATCTTTTTTTTTGTGTGTGCTTTTGTTTGGTTTTTGTTTCCTTTTTTTTCTTTAATGATATTAAGACAGCGAGAATATGGGGCTGATCGTGTAGTAGATTTATACATTGTGGCAGTCATTTATTTATAATGTTTATTAAATAGTTTATTAAAGTGAACAGGAATGTGTGTAGGTGAACTAAATGAGGTCACCTAGTAATCAAATAAAATGACTCAGGGCATGTATGTTATCATTTTAATCCATATTTCATGGTGAACAATGTGGTGACATCATAAATATCATACAACTTTAGGAAACAACATTTACAGTATATAGTTCTATATTGCCTGAACATTGGCATACTGAGATAAGCTGGTGTGCATAAGAGACCTTTTGGATTATATACACAAACATACATATTTTGATTTATATACACAAGCTTATTCATAAAATTTTCATAAATGTAACCCTTAAATATGCATTGATTAGAATTATAGAGAGCATTTATGCATATTTTATTGCAAATTATTATATGATATCTTACATTGACTACAGTTTTCAGTGTAATAAAGCTGCTGTCGTAATATGTAGGAGCTGTTATGGCCGTCTTGAGTTAGCATTTCTGGGTCAGATGGCATTTTATGTGCTTTAGCGCTATTGAAGGACGCTGCCAATGCATGCTCAGATGTACTTTTCTGTTTCCTTCAATCTCAGTAAGTCAGCCCGCCATTTTCTGTTTGTTATTCTGCCCATTTTGACCCATTTTTATTCTGTGCACCAAAGATAACCATTACAAGCAGCCTACAGGTACCAACCGTGTTTATTTAAACGCCACCTCAGGTCCGTCCCCCCAGACTCCAGACATTGTGAGAGTGGCCTTCAATATCTTGTGGATTAGGAGGGCTACGACCCCAAAGAACACTCCTGGGTCTCAGCTCGTCACTTCCTTGACCCAGACCTCATCGACGCCACCAATGGTCATTGCCAGATGGTCTTTTGTGTTTGCCTCATACTTAGAAAGTCATTCTGCAGATGAACCTGAAAGCTCTGTTTGGATTTATTATTGGTTCATTTGTATGTGCTTGAGAGACTATTCTGTGGCCTTTTTTGATCATTTTCACTGTGATCATATCGCAGAGTAGCCATTCTCTGCTAAACATCTTTGGAGATTGCCAAGTGCACAAGTTCCTTCGTGTTCACCTAGTGGAGAACCTCACCTGGTCACTCAACATCAGCTCCATCACCAAGCCCAGCAACATCTTTAATTTCCACAAAGGCTGAAGTACGTTCATCTCCCACACCGACTGTATACTGGTCTGCACTATTTTATGTCTTGTAGGATATTGTGTTGTCTCTTTTCTTGCACTGTTTGCACAAGGTTAAAGTAGGTTAATAGGTTCATTGATATGATGTTATGATGTCTTATCTGTGTTTTATGCAGCACCAGGGTCCTGGAGGAACATTAATTCTTTTCAATGTGTACTGCATCAGCTATACATGGTCAAAATTTTAATAAAAAAGCTTCTTCTTGAATTGAACTAGCAGCCAAGTTCATTTAGAGTCTACAAGTGGAAGCGCCAATAGTGCTGTTTCCTGAGAGAATGTTTATTTGGGGCTTAACCTTGGAAGATGCTGTCGGTGCTGCTGGAATTCCCACAGTCCAGACCAGGCTCCATAGCACCTGCCAGGAGATGGCACAACTTAAAATGGTGGACAACTTAAAATGGTGTACGTTATTTATTTTTTTCCTCTTCAGCAATTTTATTGCACACACACATGTTTCTGTTCTCAGTTTCTCTCTCTTTTTTCGCTACTACTGCCCACTAAAATACAGGACACTCCACCAAAGGTGCAGGTCCTAACTAATTACACTGCTTCCAATTTCATGTGTCCAAAACCCTCTGAACCACAACACTAGTGCCAAAACCTGGGAACATATAGGATCTTGTGAGTGTGGGTATGTGTAGTTAAATAACTGCTAAAATACAAAAGCAAAATAAACAATCAAGCTGAGATTATCACGACGTCATCTTGGAATCCTCACCACTGGCCCAGTTGTTGAAATCCTTTGCAGGCCTTTATGCAAGTCAACACCAAGCACCCCTGGAGCTGCAGGCTGATCAGGAGCAACACTTTCAGGTGATTAAGACATATAACTGTTCATCAATCATTGAATACCGGATATCAGTGAGTATTTAAGTGAGTACACACAAGGCTTTGGTGGATTTAGGTTGCAAGTAAACCTTTATCCACTGCGCATGGGGATATTCATGAATATCTAATAATAGCCATCAAGGTGCAATCTTGGGGACAAATTGGCCATCATTTTCCAGTTTATTATGGGGAATATGTGCAGATGGGTCCTGATAAAGGGGACAAAATGGTCCTGTGTGAGATCTGCTCTGTGTTGGCTGAAAGCAGCAACTTCAACACCACATCAGGGGAGCAGGGAGAGAGAGGTGGGTCCTGCCCCTGGGATATCCGTTTCTGGGGATTTCCCTATGTGACAAAATGCTTGCACAGGCATTTGACCAAGTGAGCGTAATCAATAGTCAATCAATAATCAATCTATCTGTACTTCAAGATTATTAAAAAGTTTATACCAAGTGAAATAGAACACTCAAATTACAAATGAGACAACTTATTTGTTGGTACCAAAATGCTTTTCCAGGTGGGTTGAGATCGCGTGTGTTTGTATACAAAAAAATGATCAAGATGAGAACTGTGAACTTTCTCCGCATCATCATTCCCACACCCAGCTGGTCAGTGGGCAATAAGCACCTCATGTCTGTAATAGAAACACATATACACAACTAACGATACCCAGATTCTGCTCATGTGGCTGGCTCACTGTAAGTTCACAGTTAACAGTGAACAATCTTCATGTAATCCATTCCTTTTCACTTGGTGTTGTACATGTGCTTGCTGCAAGGATCTGAAATTTTTTGAAATTGCAGGAAAGTATCCATGATACCAAAACTTCTCCAGCCCTGATCTGGCCCAAACCTTTCCCAAAATCTTTAAAAAAAAAAAAAAAAAAAAAAAAAAAAAAAAAAATTCTTGCAAAGAAATTCAGCCCAACTTATTTTTACAGAATAGGCCTGTTACTGCCAGAAATAAAAAAGCTTAAACATATAGTACTATTGGTTATGATTAATTTTGTGCACAGTTATTTGTCCCTGACTGATAGCAGTGGCATATACAATGCAGATTGTTGTTGTTAAAGTGAAACACATTAAAAAAAAGATTATGACCATGAAACAATACAAACAAGAACTAGATATGCATGGCAAGAACATGAACACCATATGCACTAAATTATGTGAGGCAGTGGTGGCTCAAGTGGCTAAGGGTCTGGGGTGTTGGTCGGAAGGTCAGGGTTCAAGCTCCAGCACTGCCAAGCTGCCACTGTTTTCAATTTAGCAAGTCCCTTAACCCTCCCTGCTCCAGGGGCACCGTACCATAGCTGGCCCCGTGCTCTGATCCCAACCTCCTCAGGTGTGATATGCAAAGAAAAGAATTCCATTGTATTGTATATGTGGTGTATTGTATATGTATTGTATGGTGTATTGTAATATGTATTGTATATGTGGTGATAATAAAGGCTTCTATGCCTCAATTTCATTCATTCTTTCATTCATTACATACAATGCAACCACACCAGACCAAGACCATGTGATGTTCATACAGTATGTAGCTCTGCACTGTATTCAGTAGTATCATTACAGAGCCCACCCCTTAATATGCACCTCTGGAAGTGCAATTTGCACAGCACACAGCACAAAGCAAGAGGAAGGGGTGATGGTGCAAGGAGGGAGAATGGCATCCAGAGCATCAGAACAGGAAGGCTAAGCATATCAGAAGTGGAGAAGGGAGAGACAGAATGATAACCATAGCAAAGCCATGACCAGAACATCCTCTGGAGCCCTCTACAACATTTTCTCAGAGCACAAATAGCTTTTCAGGCAGTTTTTTCCATATTTTGTTGGCCCTAGAAACAATCTGCTGCATCCATAGCTGAGTCTAGCGTTCTCTCAAGGATTGATAGCAGAGGTGGATGCAAGTGCAAATTAGTATATATTAGAGTAAAAAGACACAAAAAGTCAACAAACGTCAAATTAAGAACTTGATTTGCATGTCATATGTATGTATATCAGGTTATATCTATAAGCACGAGCCTCGTCAGACCGGTCGTGGAGGTGGTGTCGCCACTATCTTTAGTGATTGCCTTACTGTTACCCAGAGAACACAGTATAGATTTAAGTCTTTTGAAGTGCTGGTCCTTAATGTTACACTATCGCACATGCACACGAAAAAATCCCTGATGTCTCTTGCGCTAGCGACCGTGTATAGACCACCAGGGCCCTACACCGATTTTCTTAGAGAATTCACAGATTTCCTTTCTGACTTATTGGTTAACTTCAATAAAGCATTAATTGTAGGAGATTTTAACATTCATGTTGACGACACAAATGATGCGCTAGGACTCACATTCATGGACTTACTAAACTTACTTGGGCTTAAACAAAACGTCACTAGAGCAGCTCACCGTCGTAATCATACACTAGATTTAATAAGATCACACAGAATAGATGTCACTGATATAGATATCATTCCTCAAAGTGATTGTCAGGCCCCCGGATCCGGTGGAAAGGAGACAGACCCGTCGGCAGGATAGCTTCAAATGATTGGGGTTTAATACACAAGGGAAACAAACAGACATCCACACGACACGGGGAACTAACGTAAATACACTAATGAATCCGCGCTGCCATCGGCAACGCGGCTCACATAAATACACACACACAGTCAATCACAGGATGGGAAACAGGTGAGGAGACAGGGAGGAGCGGACGAAGGCGTGGCAGACACGTGACAATAATAAAAACATTCGCACGTGTCCAAAGGTCCGCGCTGATCCCTGACAGTGATGATATCACAGACCATTATCTCATAATGTACACACTACCTGTAGAACAGGCTAACTGCGTCTCACCACATTATCGACTCGGTAGAACTATTATTCCGACCACTAAAGACAGATTCACAAATAACCTGCCTGATCTGTCTGGACTTCTTACTGTACCCTTAAACACAGACGATCTAGATGAAATTACTAACAGCATATTCACTAGCACATTAGACACTGTTGCCCCAATCAGATTACAGAAGATTAGAGATAAAACTCTTGCACCGTGGTATAATAGTCATACTCACACCCTCAAGAGAGAGACCCGTAACCTCGAGCGAAAGTGGAGAAAAACTAAATTAGAGGTTTTTAGAATTGCATATAAGGAAAGTATGTCCAGCTATAGACAGGCTCTAAAAGCTGCCAGGGCTGAGCACCTGAGCAAACTCATAGAAAATAACCAGAACAATCCCAGGTTTTTATTTAGCACAGTGGCTAGATTAACGAAAAACCAAAAATCTGAACACACTATTCCATCACAGTTCAGTAGTGACGATTTTATGAGATTCTTCACTGATAAAATCGAAAGTATCAGGAATAAAATAGGTGACGCTCAACATATGAGAGCAACTAGCGTCCCGGTCTCACCTAAGGTTCTAAACACACAACTACATTGCTTTACAAGTACAGGTCAGGAAGAGTTAGTTAAACTTATTACTACAGCTAAATAAACAACTTGTTCACTAGACCCCATTCCAACTAAACTACTGAAAGAAGTGTTATATAAAGCCGGTGAGCCTCTCCTTAATATCATTAACTCCTCGTTATCTTTAGGTTACGTCCCTAAATCCTTCAAGTTGGCAGTTATTAGGCCACTCATTAAGAAACCTAATTTACATCCTAATGAACTTTCAAATTACAGACCTATTTCACACCTTCTGTTTATGTCTAAAATACTAGAAAAGGTTGTGTCTGTTCAACTGAGCTCCTTCTTACAGGAGAACAATATCCTTGAAGAGTTTCAGTCAGGTTTCAGGCCCCATCATAGCACAGAAACTGCTCTTGTTAAAGTTACAAATGACTTGTTCTTAGCTTCGGACAAAGACTGTATGTCACTATTAGTTCTACTTGACCTTAGTGCTGCATTCGACACTATAGATCACAACATTCTCCTGGATCGCTTACAAAATTACACAGGTATTCATGGACAGGTTTTAAGTTGGTTTAGATCCTACCTGTCTGATCGATACCATTTTGTAGAATTAGATGGTGAACCCTCCAGTTTACTACCAGTTAACCATGGGGTCCCTCAAGGATCAGTTCTAGGACCTCTGCTTTTCTCGATATACATGCTTCCATTAGGGAACATTATTAGAAGACATGGGATTAGTTTCCATTGCTATGCTGACGACACACAGTTATACATCTCATCAAAACCAGATGAAATAACTAAATTGTCCAAATTAACTCAATGCCTTAGAGAGATAAAAGACTGGATGAGCTGTAAATTTCTGTTATTAAACTCTGATAAGACAGAAATACTATTTATAGGCCCAAAAACCAGTACACAGAAACTCTCACAACTTAATTTCCGATTAGAGGGATGTACGGTTACTAGTAGCTCGACAGTGAAAGACCTGGGTGTTATATTAGACAGCAACTTGACTTTTGAAAATCATATCGCCCAAACCACAAAAACAGCCTTCTTCCACCTTAGAAATATTGCCAAGCTGAGAAACATCCTGTCTGTATCTGATGCTGAGAAGCTAGTTCATGCTTTCATGACCTCTAGACTGGACTATTGTAATGCATTATTAGGTGGTTGTCCTGCATCTTTAATAAATAGGCTACAGTTAGTCCAAAATGCAGCTGCCAGAGTTCTCACTAGGACAAGAAAGTATGACCATATAACCCCAATTTTATCATCTCTACACTGGCTACCTGTTAAGTTCAGAATCGATTACAAACTGCTGCTACTTACGTACGAGGCTCTTAATGGTTTAGCTCCCATGTATCTAACTAGTCTTCGTTAGAAGACTAGTTAGATACATGGGAGCTAAACCATTAAGAGCCTCGTACGTAAGTAGCAGCAGTTTGTAATCGTTCATTACAATCCTTCACGCTCTCTGAGATCACAAAACTCAGGACTTCTGGTAGTCCCCAGAATATCTAAGTCTACTAAAGGCGGAAGAGCGTTCTCTTATTTAGCTCCCAAACTCTGGAATAGTCTTCCTGATAGTGTTCGGGGCTCAGACACACTTTCACAGTTTAAATGTAGATTAAAAACTCATCTCTTTAGTCAGGCGTACACATAATACATCCCATCATATTGTGCACTATTACACTAGACTTGCACATTCTTATGAACAGCAGATATGTTAATCCCTCTGCACTGCACTGCTCTTCTCTTCTCTTTTTCTACCCATGCTGAGACACCCATGCTATGATCGTCTTCCGTGCGATGAAATTTTTGGACCTCCACTGAGACAAGGCTGACTCTGTGAGAATCCTGAGACATCTACAGATCTACCGGCTCCAGTTGGACTCTGTGATACTTGTATATTTGTAACCACACCATCTAGTGGCACCCATATGAGGATGGGTTCCACTTGAGTCTGGTTCCGCTCAAGGTTTCTTCCTTTACCAATCTAAGGGAGTTTTTCCTTGCCACTGCTGCCTGAGCCACCTCAGACTTGCTCATTGGGGACAAATACATATACACACATACATACATTCATACATGCATACATACATACACACTGTGAACTATATATATCTTGAATTTTTATTATATTAATTCTTTATACTACTCCTTATGTTTATCTTTTGTTCTATGTTTATGTTCTGTAAAGCTGCTTTGTGACAATGTCCATTGTAAAAAGCGCTATACAAATAAACTTGAATTGAATTGAATTGAATATGTGGCAAATTGGCATGGCATATGTACACCATACAATGTACAAACAACAAAAGCTTGACATAAAAAACATAACATGAGATCACCATGATTAAGTAAAGGGTGTCAACCTAATTTTAGGGAACATTATACATCATACTTAGCTTAATGTGAAATGGGCTGAAAAGAAAAATGTGTATTGGGTAAAAAACACAACATAAATGTTTTAGCATCATTTATCTGAACAAGAATCACTTAAAAAAAAACAATTAGACCACAAAAAAGTGAGATATTCATGCATATAACTGCATTATTATCCTGGAACCAATAGACTCTTTCATAAAATTTAATAAAACACCAGTTTTACCCCTATCCGATTTTATTGAGTTTATAGCTTGAGACACTTCCACCAGTACAATAAATCTTGTGAGGAAACGAAAGCCACAACGTACCTTCCTACATTTCCCTGTTGTTGAACACCTGTCGGGCGAGAACAAGCTCTTTGGTCTGATAATGATGAAGCCTGACAACTTTTGCTCTCAGTTTGCCATTGGTAGTAAGCTTTGTATTGCAGTGTGCCCAATCAACATGCACTGGCTTTTAGAAATGATGTTCTCCCAAAAGCGTTGGAAGCAGCCTTTTGACAAAACAATCTGGATATTTTGGAAATGAGATAAAGACCCAGATCATTAAACTTAACATACCTTTGTGATCAGTCCTTAGTTAACTTTGAACACATCTGCTCTAAGGGCTCTTTGTTTACCCGCTCACTCTTGTTTATTTGGCACTTCAGCCGTTTACTTTTGAGGTGGTCCACTGTCCGGTGGGGCGCAGATGTCTTTCAGGATTTCCACTCCTGTTGGGGGATGCGGGGTGGTGGTCAGTTGCAGGTTTGGGGTACAGGAGGGGATATATGGAAGCAGGGGCCTGGTTGAGTGCCTTTTTGTGAATGGTATAGGACACCTGTGCATAATTGTACAATTGACTTTAACCCTGTTATTACCCCTGTAATACTGTTACTCTTGTACAATATTATGTGGAGAATGTTGAAGTGATTCATGCGTACTAGTCATTGAGATTATGCCAAGGTGTCGTCCTTGACAGGGTGTTGCTCTCTTGATCTCCTGGCCACAGATGGATAAAATGGACTAAAATGTAAACATAATTTGTCACATTGTTATTGTGGCATTGTTACAAGTGGCATTGTTATTGTCACTATAATGCATGAAAATGACTATTATTCATCATTATACTGCATTTATTATATTTAATTGTTTTTGTTCCCTATAGCTATATGACTGCCTCAAAGGTGATCCTGCCTTCACTGAGTCTCCAAAAATAAGCACAAGATAACTGAGATCAGGAGGGTTCAGAAAACCTATCATGGACACGCTTAAGAGAATTACCAAATACATGGATAACAGTTTCAACAAGGTGGAAGTTCACCATCTCCTCTCAGAAGCATTTGCACTGGCAAAAAAAGGCATTTTGAGATAATCAAGGAGCAATTTAAGCCTTTCAAAGACTCAAAAATGCCACTGAGAGAGTGAGATTGTCAGCGAACGCGGGGGAAAAACGGACCCAAATGCAGGACAGCTTAACAGAAACGATATTTGATAACCAAAAAACACGAAACAGGACACAGACAAAACCAGACATGAAGACAAGAGGCTCAACTAAATACTACAAATAATCAATAAACATGAGGGACAGGTGTGCAGAGGCGGGGCGGAAAAGACAAGGGCGGGGCAGACACGTGAACATGAAACATAAACAAAAGGCACATGGCCAAAGTCCAGGCAGAGTCCTGACAGAGATTGTCTTCCAGAGCATATCAAACAGAGCAGCAACAGCAGCAGCACCACCACAAGAAACAGAAGAAAGCTTAGTGTAGGGTGATTTCGGTGATCAAGTTGTAGGTCTTGTAACAAAATGTAGTTCTTCAGTAGAGGCGTGTAACAACTGCTCGGGTAGTTAAACACCGGCGATGGTGCAGTCCCAAATGCGAGATTCCACTGTGCTTGGATGCTCTTATTACAAAACATTGAACATCTAACTACATGGAACATAACATACATGACACTGTGACTAACATGGCAATGTTATCAAACATGGTAACCATAAAACACACATGACTAACATGACATAACTATAGCTATCCTGGGAACATGAACATGGAGGGCACATGACATACAAACATGCAAACAACAATGACTCACCCAACTCTTGAGACCTGGACAGACATATATGACAAACCTATTCAAACAAACAAGACACAGGAGGCAACACATGAAACAGGGAGACCTGTCAGCCCACCATCTAGTGGTCTGGCAGGCAACTGACAGTTCACCCAACAAGGCTGTTTTGGAAATTTGTTCATATTGAGGGGAGCACCTACTAGCAAGGTTCTCCAACCCACTACTCTGTTGGCAAAACCAGCAAAACCAGACTGTACCAATTTAAATTTCAGCAAGATGGGACAGAAAATCTCTGAAAAAAAAGCAGAATCAACCCCTCTAGACCAGACAGCTGATATTTTAAAATGCCAACTTATGAAGTGCATCTCTGCAACCTGGTGCAAATAGTGCAAGACAAAAGACAAAAATACAGTTCAGGACAAAAGTCAGTGCAAACAAACAATACAAGACAATACACAAAAGACAATACACAAAACCAGAAATACTGGAATGAACACATTTGTATTATACCAGCAGTTATATGAGGTAATGTAATATATTGTGAAAAACAGCAGTCTACTGAAATGTGCAAAAAAGCATGTAAACAGTTTTATATGGGTGGTGTTGAATGGATGTATATTTGAAGAGTGTGTATTTGGTGTAGGTCAGTGCAGTCCATACAGTTGATTGTGCGTGTGTGTATTGTGCTCGGCACAGTTCAGTTCAGTTATTGAGGAGTCTGTGAGGTGTTGTGAAAATAACCTGTTAATAACCTGTCACAGTCTGGTCGTGAGGGACCAAATGCTTCGGTACCTTTTTCCAGGCAGCAGGAGGGTAAAGAGTGTGTGGGGTCATCCACAATGCTGTTGACTTTGTGGATGCAACGTATGGCTCACCGAGACATGGCTGAACTGTGGTACCGGACCACGCCATCCAGCCGGCAGTTTTTCTCGATTCATCGCATGGACAGAACACTGGAGTCGGGGAAGTCAAGGGGCGGTGGAGTGTGTTCTAATGGTGAACAACCACTGGTGTGACAACGCGAGCATTGTTCCTCTTACACGCTCCTGCACACCAAATCTGGAGCTACTGACCATCAAATGTCGGCCCTTTTATCTACCTCGGGAACTCAGCTCGGTCATAGTCAGTGCCGTTTATAATTCACCTCAAGCGGGCACGGACACTGCTGTATGGGACTTACATGAGACACTAACGCTACACCAAACACAGCTTTGGGATGCTGCGCTCATTGTGGTGGGAGATTTTAACAGTGCCAACCTCAAACCGAACTTTCAGCAGCACATCACCTGCCCCACCAGGGGCGAAAGGACACTGGACCACTGCTACACACCTTTTAAGAACAGCTAAAAGGCACAATCACCGTTTGGGAAATCGGACCATGCCGCCATCTTCCTCATGCCTGTTTACAAACAAAGGCTGAAACAGGAAGCTCCAGTTCAGAGGGAGGTCACACGCTGGACTGACCAATTGGTGGCCACTCTGCAGGATGCTCTGGATGATGCAGACTGGGACATGTTCAGGCTCAGCGCTGATGACGTCATCATGTTTACGGAAGTGGTTGTGGGATTCATAGGGAAACTAGCGGATGATACGGTGCAGAAAACCACCATCAGAGCATTTCCCAACCAGAAGCCGTGGGTGGATAAAACCATCCGCGACGCTCTGAGATCCCGCTCCGCTGCCTACAACACGGGTCTCGCCACCGGGAATATGGACAAGTACAAGGCTGCGTCATACAGTGTGCGCAGAGCGGTGAAGGAAGCAAAGCGACGCTACGGAAGGAATACCAGGAAGGCAGCAGGACCAGATGGCATCACAGGTCGGGTTCTGAAAGCCTGCGCTGACCAGCTAGCACCGGTGTTCACTGAGATATTCAACCTCTCACTGGAACAGTCTGTTGTCCCCTCATGCTTCAAGCTGTCCACCATTGTTCCTGTCCCGAAGAAACCCCAGCCTGCCTCTCTCAACGACTACCGCCCTGTAGCTCTGAACTCAGTAGTGATGAAGTGCTTCGAGAGACTTGTCAGAGACTTCATCACTGCATCACTACCAGACACACTGAATCCACTACAGTTTGCGTACCGCCAGAACCGCCCTACTGAGAACACCATTGCTCATCTTCTCCACACCACAATGAGCCACCTGGACTGTAGAAAAGGGAATTATGCAAAAATGCTGTTTGTGGACTACAGTTCAGCGTTTAACACCATAATTCCCTCCACACTCACCTCTAAGTTGGAGGTCCTGGGACTGTGTCAGTGGATCTCCTGACAGACAGACCACAAGCTGTACGGGTGGGCAAACACACATCAGCCACCTCACCCTCAGCACTGGAGCCCCAGGGTTGTGTTCTGAGCCCCCTGTTGTACTCACTGTACACTTATGACTGTGTGGCCACTTCCAACTCCACCACCATCATCAAGTTTGCTGACGACACTGTTGTGGTGGGCCTGATCTCCAACAACGACGAGAAGGCCTACCTACAGGAGACTAAAAACCTGGAGAGATTTTGCCAGGAGAACAATCTTCTCCTGAACATCAGCAAGACTAAAGAGTTGATAGTAGACTTCAGCATAAAGCAGGAGCGGTCATACCAACCTCTAAACATCAACGGGACCCCAGTAGAGAGAGCGGACAGTTTCCGGTACCTAGGTGTTCACATCACACAGGACCTGTCTTGGTCCTGTCACATCAACACCCTGGTGAAGAAGGCCCGGCAGCGACTGTACCATCTGAGATGCTTAAGGGACTTCAGATTACCCTCTCAGGTGCTAAAGACCTTCTACACCTGCACCATTGAGAGCATCCTGATGGGTAGCATCACTTTCTGGTTCGGGAACAGCACCATGCAGGACAGGCGAGCCCTACAGAGAGTGGTGTGGTCAGCTGAACGTGTGGTCAGCTCCCTGACCTGCAGGACATCTATGGCACGCAGTGCCGGACCAGAGCCAGGAAGATTGCAAAAGATCTCAGCCATCCTAACAATGGACTCTTTTCTTTGTTGCATTCAGGGAAACGCTTCCGCTCCCTGAAAGCAAACACAGAGAGGATGAGGAGAAGCTTCTTCCCGTAGGCCATTCGGATCTTAAACCAGGAGACACCCAGGATCTAGCATTGGACCTCTCTCTCCATCCCCACTGTTCTATGCACCACCCCCTTTTTTTGCAATGACACTTTAATTTTGGACTGTCACTGTCACTTTAACTCTGGACTTGCACAGCACAGTGCCACTTTATACACTTTATACACTCAACATACTATTTACACACCATACTTCACCTGAACATTCTATGGACACTTTAACTCTGGACTTCCACAGAACAGTGCCACTTTATACACTATTTACACACCATACTGCACCTGGACACTTTAAGGACAATCTTCAAATACCATACACATTTATGTATATGTATATTTATGCATATGTATATACATTATTTCTTCATCTATATTTTCATATTTTTATATAGTTTTCTTATATAGTTTTCTTATATAGTTTATACTTTTTATTATTTTATTCTTTTTTTATTTCTTGCTTTTTTATACTTTTTATATATATTTTTTTATTCTTATACCAGACAGTTGCATAAAGCATTCCACTGCATATGTGACAAATAAAATTTGATTTGATTTGATTTGATTGTATGGTGTAAATGTCTGTGATAGAGGGAAGAGAGACTCCAACAATCTTCTCAGCTGTCCTTACTATCCGTTGCAGGGTATTGCGATCCGAGATAGTGCAGTTCCCAAACCAGACAGTGATGCAGCTGCTCAGAATGCTCTCAATGAATGGTCCCTCTGTAAATGCAGTCAGGATGGGGGGAGGGAGATGTGCTCTCCTGAAGTCAACAACCATCTCTTTAGTTTTATCAACATTCAGAGACAGATTGTTGGCTCTACATCAGGCATTTAGCTGTTGCATCTCCTCTCTGTATGCTGACTCATTGTTCTTGCTGGTGAGACCACCACGGTCATGCCATCGCTGAACATGATGATATGGTTCGATCTGTGCATTGCTACACAGTCGTGAGTCAGCAAGGTGAACAGCAGTGGGCTGAGCATGCAGCCCTGAGGGGCTCCAGTGCTCTGTGTGGTGGTGCTGGAGATGCTGCTTCCGATCCGGAAGTCCAGGATTCAGTTGCAGAGGGAGGTATTCAGTCCCAGCAGGCTCAGCTTCTCAATTAGGTGCTGAGGGATGATCGTGTTGAATGCTGATCTAAAGACTATAAACAGCATTCGTACATAAGTGTCTATTGTCCAGGTGGGTGAGGGCTAAAAATGAAGTGCCATGCCAATGGCATCGTCCGTGGAGCGGTTTTGATGATACGCGATCTGTAGGGGGTCCAGTGAGGGTGGATACTGCGTCTTGATGTGCCTCATGACGAGCTTCTCGAAGCACTACATTACAATGAGTGTGAGTGCGACGGGACGATAGTCACTAATGCAAGACACTGTAGACTTCTTGTTCCTTGTCGCTACGTTATTCTGCACCTCAAACAAAGCGTAGAAGTTGTCCAGCACATTTGGAAAGGAGGAATTACTTTCACAAGCAGGTGAAGCTGTCTTGTAATTCATGATCGCCTGTATGCCCTGCCACATGTGCCGGGTATCTGTAAAACAAACAAAAACTGTATAAAAAAAAAGTATTGGTTTGGTCTCATCAGTTCAGCCTACTGAAAGGATACGCCCATCACTGACCGAGTCGCTGTGAAGACTTTGGCAGGAAGAAATTAGTGTTGGGTCAATGGCGAACTTAGAGTTTGCGCTGACCCTTTAGTTCCTCATGAGCTTTTGTAGAAATTACACTATTTTTATTTACATTATTTACTGTCCAGTGTCAATCAAATGAGGATGGGTTTCCTTCTGAGTCTGGTACTGGGTAGATTGGTCATTTATCATGTGAGTCAATCTCGTTCAGCAATCAGCAGAATGGGGACGCAAAGCGCAAATATAGGTACTGTGTACATACGCTTGTTTATACAGTATATTCATATTTAACATACAGAACATAAATCCACGTTTAACGTAATCCCAGATTTTGTGAAGATATAAATATCTGACAGAGCAATTAAAATGTTAATTATGCAAAAAATACTTGTGCTTTGGTCATCTGAACCACTTATTTAGACTTATTTTATACATTTAATGAGTATATTATGCACACATTTTAATAAAGTCAAATGAGTTTTTTGTAACAAGTAAAAACATTCCTTGACTTAAGACATAACACATAAGACACTCTTTTTCACCACATGCTGGCATATTTATGTAATATGAAGAAATATCCAACTTGGAGCAAAACAATTCGGATTCTCTTTTTATTATCCCTGGAGACCTTAACAGAGCAAAACTAACACTTGAACTTAGAAAATACAGCCAGCATATTAACTGTCCCAAAAGAGAAAAAAATACACTGGATCACTGCTACACAATTCTTAAGGACGCGTAGGTCTCTGTACCCCGGGCAGCCTTGGGGAACTCTGATCACTGCTTGGTCCATCTTATTCCAACATACAGGCAGAAACTAAAATCTGCTAAGCCTGTAGTCAAAACAGTGAAGAGATGGACCAGTGAGGCAAAGCGGGAACTACAAGACTGTTTTGACTGCATTGATTGGGGTATCCTTGAGGCTGGAACTGACAGCCTGGATGAACTGCCTGACACTCTGACATTCCACATCAGTTTTTGTGAAGACAAGTAACAAGAAACCATGGTTCACAGCCAAACTGAAAAAACTTCGACAGGCCAAGGAAGATGCCTACAGAGGGGAGGACAAAGCCCTGTATAAGCAGGCATGTTGGAAAAGCAGGTTTTCAGCTAACAATACACACATCAGTGTGGAAAGGCCTGCAAGACATCACAAACTACAGGAGACAACCAGTAAGTTGATCACCAGCTTCCTGAAATGGCAGGAAACAACAGGTGAGACTGGGAGGCATTACCTGCAGTATTCGGACAATCAGCACTCTCGATCCTCAGGGATGTGTCCTCTCCCCACTGCTATTCTCTCTCTATAACAATGACTGCACTTCAAGTGACCCAACTGTTAAACTCGTATCCAAGATGGCAATGAGTCTGGTGAAGCAGCTGGTGCTATGGTGCAGTAAGAACAGACTAGAGATAAGCACCCTCAAAATTGTGGAGATGATAGTGGACTTTAGGAAAGACCCCTCAACACTACTGTCCCTCACAATATCCAACAGCCCTGTGTCATCTGTGGAAACCTTCAAGTTTCTGGGCACTACCATTTCCCAAGACCTAAAATGGGAGTGCAATATAAACTCCATTATCAAAAAGGCCCAACAGAGTATGTACTTTCTACGTCAATTAAGGAAATAGGGTCTGCCACAGGAGCTGTTGATGCAGTTCTACACTGCAGTCATTGAATCTGTCCTGTGCACATGCATCGCCATCTGGTTTGGTGCAGCAACAAAACAGGACAGAAATAGACTGAAAAAATAATTGGTGCCCCCCCTGCCCACTTCCCAGGACTTGTACCATACAAGAACCAGAACCCAGGCAGGAAAAATCACTACTGACCCTTCACACCCTGGACACAACCTCTTTCAGCTCCTCCCTTCTGGCGGGCGCTACAGCTTTGTTTACCAAAACAGGAACAGTTTCTTTCCCTAGGCACCCTCATTAACAACTCACCATAATTATATTCACTGCTTCATGTCTATAAGTACTGCATTATCAGAACTGTCAGGCATCACATCATCCGTATATAATACACACACTATTGCTGCTGTACATTGTACAAAAAGCATAATATTGCACAATGCTGTTATTTGCACTCTCACACTTAATGTACATAACTGATCAGTCATATTTTCTGTATTCATGTTTTACTCGTACTGTCTATATTGTATCACATCGTCTGTATTGTCTCGTATAGTCTGTTTTGTCTTGTCTTGTATAGTCCAAAATAAATGTATAGTATAGTGTTATTTATGTCTTTTGAGAGTCACCAACAGCTAGATCCAAATTCCTAGTGTGTGTGAACGCACACAGCCAATAAACCTGATTCTGAATCTGATTCTGAAATGGTCACTGAACGAATCAGTGAACGAATCTGAACAAATCATTTTGACATCAGAAGAATCACAATGTCCAACACAAGTGTTTAGCAGCTGTTAAGCAAGATGATGAATGAAATGTGAGGGGTGAGAGCTCCCTGCTGGAGGAGCCATATACAACATATACAACACATGCAACACACCTTTTTTTTAATAAACACATTTTTACTTAACGTTTTTAAAAAAAGACTCTTATTATTCTAGACCTATTAGCACTAGCTTGCGATTACTCATATTGCATCAGTAATATTTTTCAACGTATTAAAAAAAACATGTAATCATAAAATATACATATAATGACGCGTATTTTTTTTTCTTTTTCTATCTGACGTCCTGTAACTAAAAAAAAAAAAAGATTTAAACTGTTTAAACCTTTCGATCTATAATGTCTTCTAAGGTATGCTATGTCTTTAAACAAAATTACGTCACGTCCTGTACTTAGTTTCTGCGGGAGGATGAGGAAATCTCAGGCGCTATAGGGGACTTGGGGAGGGGCGACGCGGCCTAAACGCGTATTTAAAAGATGGCGGACACGGAACGTAAATCGGTCGACGTTATAGCTAACTGTGATCGGACAAGTGAGCCGGTCCCTAAGAAACCACGGAGTAGTTTTCTTCAGAACTGTGTAGCAGACGTAGTTCACGGAGAGCAAATAACAAGTGGAGACGTGACGGGCAGGAGTTGTGCGGTGGGGAGTTCATCACGGGCAGAAGATGCGGAGCCGGGGACGGGGGGGGTGGTGGTGGTGGGGACGGGGGATGGACAAGAAAACAACAATGAGCCCGTGATCGCAGATAACACTCTAATGTCTGGACCTGAACGTGAAGCGTTAGGTACAAGCAACAAACTTTGTTTTGTTTGGCGGTTTCTACATTCTGATGTGTTCCACTTTACTACAATGCTAACGTTAGCATTAGAATGAAGCCTTGGGTCTAGTTAGTCTAGTTACCTAATAAAGCGTATAGTATTGTATAAACAATATATTTACGGCAGACGCCCTTATCCAGAGCGACTTATATTTTTATACAACTGAGCAATTGAGAGTTAAGGAGCCTTTGCTCAGGGGCCCAGCAGTGGAAGCTTGTTGGTCGTGGGAATCGAACTCGCACCCTTCCGATTGGTAGCCCAACACCTTAACCACTAGGCTAAAGGCTACCACATCCCTATATATACCAACATTATAAGACGTAGGCACCTTTGAAACATTTTATAAATTGAAGGATATGCGATAACATTACAGAATTTCTTTTCTATTAGTCAGAAGAACAAAGCATCACATGCAGCTAAACATTTTCTAAGATAAACATTTTTTTTTTATCCCTTTTTTATACAGGCCAGTTATTGGCAACAAGCAGGCATTGTAGCACTCCAGGTTAAAATGAATCAATTCTTTGCACCACATGCTTTTTTTTTTATTTATTTCAGAAACGGGTTATTTGGATGATGATGTTGACCACAATGGATTTTATTCACCTGAATTAGGTGGTGATGACGACTGTTCCTCTCATGCCAGTTCTAGTGACTGGACTCCCCAGCCACGTTTTGGTATGTCTAGGTGGTGGTGTTTATATTTAACAGTAATCAGTTTATTTACAGCTCTGAAATGCTTCAGTAAACTGGTGTAATGCTACACCGAATGATACCAAATTGTGGTGTAAAGTTTTAATTTAACAGTTGTTGTAAATGTTTTTGTTAGGATCTTACCGCTTCATTCAACAACAGATAATGAGAGAGACAGATCCACGGACTATTCTAAATGACCTGCTTCCAGAAACTGTCATTCCACCTGATCTTGATGACATGACACTGTGGCAGATTGTCCTCAACATCTCAGAGCCTCCTAAAAGAAAGAAACGCAAAGATATTAACACCATAGAGGATGTCACCAGACTGCTTAATGATTGCAAAAAGATACTTGTCCTGACTGGTGCTGGGGTATGTTTCAGTTGGAATTTTTAAGACATTTTCTATGTTCTATACTGGCTGCAAAGCGTGATTAGAAGTAATATTCTAAATAATCACATTTGCTAAAATTACTGGGATGAGTTTAGACCATTTTGTGTATTATACTGAGTTGTCACCATAATAGTTTTGCAAACTTTCATGACCAATTTTAGCTTAATTTTGCAGACATTAGCATTTTGTTATCATATTTATCATTGGCATAAACTTGCAGAGATAATCATCAGTTTAGGAAATAATTGTTTTGCCTCTTGAAAATGCACATTTCCTCTTTCAGTAAGCGGTAATACTCAGATACTTGGCCAATAAACCTCAGATACTTTTCCACTAAAACTCAGATACTTGGCCAATAAACCTGATTCTGTGATCCTTTACTGGTCAGATGGTCAGGAGCTCAGTTCCCAAGCAGAGCCAGATTGCCAGTGTTGGTCCATTGAGCATCCTGTCATGTGAAAACAATTTTACTATGCTTTAATGCATATGTGACAAAGGCCAATAATCAACTAATGATGAAAACATTGCAGAGATACATGTCAAAATCTTAACTTAAGCGGAGTTATTTAAAAAACAAAACATCAGAATAATTTTCCTTATTCTGATGTTTTGTTTTTTTAGTTTGATTGCTTTGACTCTAAATGTGGCATGGATATTGGAGCGAGGTGGGTTGATTTTATATTTCAGAAACTGTTGCTCTTCTAGAATGGTGCAAAAATCCAAAAATATTGAATGAGCAACAGTTCTGTTATAGAATAATTGCTAGATTTGTTTGAATTCTTGAAAAGGATATATTAACTCACATAAGCACTATTTATAACAATGGTGAGCAGAATGGTGCAGACACAAAATAATAACCTGGCCTTTTCCCACTCTTTAACTGTCCAGTTTTGGTGATGGTATGTTGATATGGTCTTCTGCGTTTAATGTGATGTGTTTTTTGATTGCTTATATAGACTGTCAGCTCAAACCAGTTTGGTCATTCCCCTATGATGTCATCAACGAGTTTCATCCTGTACAACTTCCACATTCTAAATGTTTTTTGGTTTTCCACACCATAGAATACTAATAAAATACGGATTACTGTGATTTTTCACAACCAACGGAAATCCGTATTTTATTAAACACTCAAAGCAGCCCATCCAGAATAGCACCTTTGGTTACAGAGATTCATGCAATTGTTGGCCCCAGAGATCTCATCACATTTTCTCCATTCTGATAGGGAGCTGAAACTCTTGACCTGTCTGCATTGTGGCGATTGACTTTTTGGATAAGGTCTTCCTATTAAAGTGACCGAACATATGCATTAATGAATGTGTGTGTGTGTGTATATAAAGTATGTGCTCATGTATAAGAGCCTTTTAATAATATTATGTTATGAAAAGCCGTATTGCCATTTTGATTAGTTTTAAATATATTTTTGATTTTAAAGAAAAAAAAAAACGGCCTGGCCTGTTTTTGAAATTTCAAGTATACATGCGAATGTGTCTGGTGCTCACTTGAAAATATTTTTACCTTAGAGGAAGAGTTTGAACTTTAACTCTCCCCCCCCTTTCCCCCTAGGTTTCTGTTTCCTGTGGAATACCTGATTTTAGGTCAAGAGATGGGATTTATGCTCGACTTGCTGTAGATTTTCCAGACCTTCCAGATCCTCAAGCAATGTTTGATATTGAGTACTTCAAAAGGGATCCCAGACCATTTTTTAAATTTGCAAAGGTCTGTATACTGTTTATTGTCTTGTATTATAGACTATTATGTTTTAAACCAACAGTGTTTTTCCCCCTTTATTGTAGGAAATCTATCCTGGACAGTTTCGTCCATCACTTTGTCATAGATTTATTGCTTTGCTGGATAAGAGAGAGAAAATTCTCAGGAACTACACTCAGAACATTGACACTCTGGAGCAGGTTGCAGGAGTCCAAAGGGTCATGCAGTGTCATGGTATGTTGATTTCAATACTAAAGTTGCAAATGTTACTTTAAAGCAGACACCAATGCATAGATTATGATTTACAGGTTAAACCTGCAAGCCTTATTTGTTTATTGTCTAGCATAAAGCAATACTTTATTCAGGACAATCGGTTTGATGCTGTTGTGAAAACTAAATTTTTGGGTTTGGTTTACTGATAAGTGGCATGTTTATAAACAGTGTTCTGGGTTGCTAATAAAATGGGCAACAATTTTTGATTGTTTTTCTCACTGAAAAAATCAATTAATACACATACTTCAGTGTCATGTGACCTAGCTCCTACCTTGCTGAGCACAGAAAAGGCAGCTAGCTAGCTGTGAGGAATCATAGCAGAGCCATTTACTTAACATGCAAACATGCTGTTGCCTTTACTGAAAGGGGCTATTTGGAGCACTATCACAAGGATTTTGCTGGAAGCTCTCCTACAAGAAGCAAACTATAGCTTCAGAAACCATAGGAGCTGAAGGCTGCGTTAAAGCTCAGCAGTCTTTGTTTACTTAGCCTGCTGGCAAAAACTGTGGTGACTGGCTACTGAAGCATCATCTCATGTCCGCCACTTCATTACTAAAGTAGTCATTTAAAGATTGAATTTATCTAGGAAGCAATAAGCTTGAATGCCACAAGGATATCATAATATCAAACTATGTCAATTTGGTCTGGCAAGGCTTATTTTTTGAAGACCTTTTTAAGCAGGTTTTGATCTAGGCATTTGTGAATAGTTCTCATTGCAGTTGGACGAATGATTGGACATGACCCTGCTTAGCTAATGATCTTTTTTCTACCTCTACCCATAAGGGGGGTGAGACTATGTTTATCAAGTCAACACTTGCTTAAGAGAAAAAAGTTCCCCTCAGGAAACTGGTTGCTGTTACAAGAGATGGGGTGCCAACAATGCAAGGTGCACAGTCAAGCAAATTTCCATAATTATTATTATTTTTTTACCATTGTTATTCACCAGAAAGTGCTAGCTGCAAAAGTATTGGATTTTTCTTGTCTTGACTCATGATGTCAAAACTGTTAATACTTCACTGTCAGTTGTTTAAATTTTTTGCTTAATGAACTTGATTCTGCATGCATTCTGCAGGAATTAGAAGATGGAGATGGAGAAGAACTGAAGATAGTGTTCTAGACTTTTGAATAATATTCTAATAGGTGTAAATATTTTTTCGTTATAAATCATCCATTTAACAGCATGCCATAACTCATGATACAGTTGAAATGTGAAATCCTTTTGAACCCAAAACGAGATGCCATTTTGTGCCATATATTGAGTGTTCAAATATGATTGACACATTTTTGGAATTTTTTATAAATTATTTGTGTATCAGAGAAATTACTACATTCCAACACTACCAGTGTTGCCAGACTTTGCAATTATTGTTGAATTACTTTAAAAACCTTAATAGAAAATGCTATAATTTACTTGCAGTTAATTAATTGCAAATATTAATTGACTAATTTGTTTATGGCAATGTATTTTTATTTTTATTTTTTCAGGTTCCTTTGCAACTGCATCCTGCCTTGTGTGTAAACACAAAGTTGATTGTGAGGCCATAAGGGAAGATATATTCAGACAGGTATAACTATCTTCATTATAAATAACAAAAAGATACATTTTATTATTCAAAAATAGGCAAATTCCAATGCTAAGTGTATAATTTTTAAAAGAATACCTCATAGTAAAGGTTACTCCAGTTGCATTATCAAAAGTGCTCTTTATTAATGTTTGCCTCCACCCTCTCAGCCATTTATGATGGGGGTTAGAATATTTTCATTTAACTGACTGTTTTGGCTGGTAACCAAGTTATCTTGCCAGCTAACATTACATATGCCCATATATTTGTAGTGTCAGACCATTCATTAGTGACAATAATATCCCTTGGCCAGTTTACTTAGAGGTTGGGTTTAAAGGTTCTAGACAAATATACACTGAACCATGAGCCCCAATTAAAGTAAGTGCTTTTTCAGTTGTTATTGGATAGCAAACCAGGTCATGCACATCCCTCTACATACAAATACTACATTGTATTTCAAAGACCGTCAATTGTCTGAGGTACCATTTGCTAGCTAGCTGACATGATAATGTAATGTACCAAATGTAAATATACTGGTTAAAGCTGTTTAAGCCGGATATGGCATGGGGGGAAACCCTACATGTTCTAGTGCACAGAGATCTGTAGCATCTTCCTGAAGGGAGAAGTGCAAACAGGTTGTGGCCAGGGTGAGAGGGATCTGTAATGATGTTACCTGCCCGTTTCTTCACTCTAGAGTTGTCCTGAAGGTTAGGCAGGTGTACACCAATGATCCTTTCAGTTTGTTGCAGTCTTCTTAAATCTGATTTGCTGGCTGACCCAAACCAAACAGTTCTGGAATAGCACAGAACCGACTCCAAGCACAGCTGAGAAACTGTGTCTCATGAACACCTCAAGGCTTTGTCACCTCTTCTGCAGGTGTCCTCTTTGGCCTCGCGAAGCTGATGTAGGATATCAGGGTGTCAGTAAGCTCACCCAAATCAGTAGCTGCAGCCCCAAAATCACTCCAATCTGTGACGTCGAAGCAGGCTTGTAAATCCCGTTCTACTTCATGTGCCCATCTCTTTACAGCTGTCACAATAGGTTTAGCAAATTTAGGTTTCTGCTTGTAGGCTGGTAAATGATGAATCAGAGAGTCCAAGAGCTGCACAGGGAACAGAGTGGTATGAATTTTTTAATAGTATGAACAGTGTAGCAGTGGTCCAGTATATTGTTGTCCCTGGTGTGGCATGTGATGTGCTGTCTGTATTTAGGCAGTTCCCAGGTAAGGTTAGCTTTGTTAAAATCACAGAGAACAATAATGAAAGAGGATAATGCTGCTCTGTTTGTGTGATCTGATTGGCCAACAGTTCTAGCACAGGAGGAAGTTACACACTCACCAGAATAAACGAGGAGAACTCTTGTGGTGAATAAAACCGGCTTACAGTTAATAAAGGGAGCTTCCTAATTTGGGCAGCGCATCTTTAAAACTGTCACGTCTGTACACCAGCCTTCATTGATATAAAAACATTCCACCGCTTCTCATTTTCCCTCATTTTCTCTGTGACGCGAGCTGCTCTGAACAACTAGAATCTCGTTAGATGTAGAGCGCAGTTTGGGATGGCTCCATCCAGCCAGGTTTCCATGAAGCAGAGAGCAGCAGAGTTTAAAAAGTCCTTATTTGTATGGGTGAAGAGTTGTAGTTTGTCTGATTTATTTGCAAGGGAGCCGAGATTCACCTGATGAATGCATGGCAGTGAGGTCTTAAAACCGCGCTGTCTGAGTTTCACGAGCGCACCAGCGCGCTTGCGTCACCTGGAGCGCTTGTATAGGATCACAGCTCTTCCGACTTAAATGTCCAGTAAAACATCTGACTGCTCCAACATCTGCAAAAGTTAGTTTGTGATTGTGACTATTTCTGATGTCTAAGAGTTTGTTTCTTTTAAACTTACAGTAGCATTGGTTATAGTTGAGTAAATATACAAGCCCAATACTTGGTTAAATAAAATCGTTATACTAATAATTGTTTTAAAAAGGTTCTTAGTATTAGAGATTTTTTTTTATTAGTGTTTGCCACTGGTTTTAGCTTGTTGCTAATGCTATACATGTCCCATTTTTGCTATACTACAAATTTAGTCCGAAATGCTGCATGGATGTTTATAATAGTATAACAGTAGTCACTCAGTAACTGTGAGCTTTTTATAGTGAGCAAAGAAAAGAAACATTTTTTGTTAGTGTCGAAATTTGCTTTTTGCAACTTCACATGCAGAAAGTACAAAGGTGGACATGCAGGTAGACCCAGAAGGCAGGTCGGATCTTAGCAGAGCTCATGGCTCGTGTTTATTTTGTCCTTTCTAAAACAGAAATGGATCCACGCTGGACTCTGAGCCTTTACTCTGTGACTTTGTGAGTGTGTCAGGTTTTGCCAGCTATTTACCCCCACCCCCCCACCCCCCTCCCCCAGCCATTGCAGAGTCTCATGCAAACATTGACAATCCAGGCCATCATGCAGTTTTCAAACAGCCACACAATACGCTAAATTTACATCCAGATCTATGTAAAGCTGCTTTGTGTTTTGTTAAATGTAAAATTGTAAATGTGCTATACAAGTAATATTGAGTGGAACATTTGGAAATTTACCCTGTGTTAAATGTTACACGTTCCAGTGATCAGCAGCACAAATATGTTCTTTGACAATCAGACCTTGTAAAGGTTTAGTTTATGGACCAAGAAGTTTTGGGATGTAGTCTAGAAATGAGAACTTTGGCTATTAAAAAAAAAAAAGATTGCAAAAGGCAACTGATTTTATTTATTAATATGTAGTTATTAAATTGTCCAGTTCTGGCTTTTTAGTGCATGCTGGCTAGCTTCAGAGAGCTTTAAATGATTAGAATGGCCCTGAAATCAAAATGGGTGTTGTGTTTTGTTCTGTTGAAAAGCTAATTCTTTAGTTTTCACTATACACCGAAATCACTTGGGTTTGAGGGGGAAAAAACAAAAATGAGATGATTGGTCAGAATTTCAGTTTTCATTTCATTTTTCAAACAACTTGGGACCTGTCTTATGTTTGTTTAAACCAGCCAGTTTTCTAGTGACTAAGGATATTGGATGTTAGTGTCTCCTTTTGCTTAAGCAGCCCTGGAACATTGATTCTTCTAACAGTTGATTTAGCTCTGAATGTCTACTCTTGGTTTGAGACCTGGTCTTCACCAGTGGGATTTCTCTTATGTATAAACCAACATGAAGACCATAGTGACAATTTCTGGAACCAAACAATACTCTACCAAAGTGATGAAATGGGCAAAGTTTATAGAAAGAAAGGATCTGTTTATGATACAAAACTTGCATGCTCATCTGTCAAACAACGGAGGTAGGGTCTTGGGTTTGCATGGCTGTTTCTGGAATTAAGTTCAACATTTTTTTTTTTTTTTTTTTTTTATGATTGTAACGGCAGAATGAATGAATTCTGTCTGCCAGTTTGCAGGGAAATGTCTACAGTCTAAGAAGTGTAAATACTGTATGCAGCAAGACATTAACCCAAAACACACTGCCAAAAGACTGCATTTCACCTCCTGAATTCACTTGGAGACACCTGAAAGATCATGTCTAGGTTTGAATATCAGAAAATGAAAACTGAAATTTTGTCTCCTTCATCTTTTGAGCTCTAACCCCAATGTTTTCAGTGTATAGAAAATCCATGCATGTATACATACATACATACATACATGTGTGTGTTTTTATATTTATTTATTTATATATATATATATATATATATATATATATATATATATATATATATATATATATATATATATATATATATATATATATATATATATATATATAAAATATATTAGTGCTGCACGATTAATCATATCGCAATCGTGATATCAAGCCTGTGCGATTATATGACGCAAATGCTGCGATTTTATTAAATAAATAAATAAATAAATAAATAAATGCATGTGTGGACATGACAACCCATTCTCTTTGAAAGCTGTTTGCCTATTTCATACACTACACCGCTATCCGCTAAGGCCATCCTTAAAAATATTCTTGTTTGCCGTAACCTGACCGACCCTGTCATTTATTTTTTTTTTTTTGCTTTAAGTCCGACCGACTTGCCGGTTGTAAATTTGCGTTAAGACCGACCTTTTTTTTTTTTTTTTTTTTTTTACTCTTCAAACAACTAATACAAAGGCAATTAAAAATATTAACGTGTTCAGGGCACCATAATACATCTGAAATAAGCATCAAAATAAGTTTTGCAATGATGCGCCCGAAGGCACGGGATGAAGACCCAGTCAGTGACGTCACGATATGCTAATTTGTTTAAAGTCATACATACGTAATCACCATCACCAAAATTGTACTTTTTTATAGACAATTTTGGCGCATCATTGCAAAACTTATTTTGATGCTTATTTCAGATTTTTAAGGATGGCCTTATAAAAAAGTGTTTGAGAGTGTTGCGCCACATGAAAGGTCTTCACAGAAATATCTGTGCATACAAGCAACAAGCTCTGCATCAGAGAGAGATTTTAGCACTAGTGGTAATGTATCGAATCATCGCTCCTGTCTGAAACCAGACAAGGTGGATATGCTTGTTTTTTTGACAAAGAACCTCTCAAGTGATAAGTAGAGCTTTTTAGAAAGAGGATTTGGAAGTACCAGTTTGTTGCTTTGTTTTTGTTTTTGTAAATGACCAACAACAGTTTTAGTGGTTTGAACCACACATTTATATCCAAATTCCTTTTTGAACATTTATACAAAAATGTTACGTCCAGGTAAAATATCCCTGTTTGGACAGAATGTTCAAAATATCTTATTTTCATGAACATAGAAATTACTTTGTTCTATTTATTATATTTAGCTGTACTATTGAGACAATAACAAGTTTGTTTGCAGTAATGCAAAGATGTTATTTTGTAAAAATATTTTAATTTGAAAACGTTTTGCATTTGTTTGTTGTTGTTGCTAATTTGAGTTGAGATTGAGATTTGAGTTGCTAATTTCAGCATTATCAGTAATCTGTGTGTGCATTTTCCTTGAGAACCAAGCAAGTTGACTCATGATACCATTTGTTTATTATATCGCTATAGCAATATTGACCTCAATAATCGCAATATGACATTTTCCCTAAATCGTGCAGCCCTTATATATATATATAAAACACACACAAAATAAATTGATGACAGGTTTTGCTCTACTATAGCACAATTGTCTGTGTTTGGCTGTGCACCTTCCTACACACTGCCCAGTTGAAACCATTTCTCGGTTGAGAAATCAACATGGTTGTGGCAGACCCTTTTCCGAGGACTGTTTTTTCAACTTGACTGTTTATACTGAGTAAGAATTTGGTCATTTAGGCTTTTCCATCAATCAAATTACTTGTATTAATTTGCATAACATTTGAAATGATTGTAAACATTCTATTTAAATTGCAGTTCATTTTAGCCATTAGTCAGTGATGCTTCTGAACACCATGCTGAGTTTTGATTCGTCACTGTTTATTGACCAAGACTATCTAAAATATTAAACAAAAAATAATAATCATTCTTTAGCTCAAAAGGCTACCATTCAGAGAATTCAAATGGCAGCTGGTAATGAACCTACAGCTGCCATTCAACTTTAATGCTACAGAAACATATGGCTTAACTCCAGTGATCTTGGAGTCCAGGATATTCTTCTCTTTTGTGAAGATTGTTGTTGATATAGATTTATAAAAAATGTTCTCCGTATTAGGCTAGGTTGCTAGATTACTGTGAAGTTTGTTTTGATTTAGTGGGGGTGGGGCATATTTCAAATAGCTATATAATCAGTTAAGCCATTTCATGGAGACTACCTATGTGATGGAGAACTTGAAAACAAGTTAATTAAAAATAACACACCACTATTACTTTTCTTGGCAAATACTGTGACAGAATAACAACAGCTATTGTTGCTATAAATTTTAATATAATATTTTTTTTCTTTACAGGTTGTTCCCCATTGTCCAAGGTGCCCTAATATCCCTTTTGCTATTATGAAACCAGACATCGTCTTTTTTGGAGAGAACCTTCCTGAAGCTTTTCATAGGGCCATGAAGAAGGACAAGGATGAGGTGGATCTCCTCATTGTTATTGGATCATCTTTGAAAGTGCGGCCAGTGGCTCTTATCCCAAGTATGCATTAACCTGTTTATTGTAATTGAATAGTTTCTACATTTATGTGGCTATATAATTAAGCAGTCATATGGCAGCAGTAAAAACATTCTTTTCAGATACATGTATAGAGCTTCAGTTAATGTTCACATCAAACTTTTAGAATGAAGAAAGTGTGATCTGTGACTTTGATCATGACATGAATGTTGGTACCAGAAGGGTTAGATTGAAAATTTCATAAAGCGCTGATCTCTGGGCTCTACAAAGTTCATCAGATTCAGGTTTATTGGCCAAGTGCGTTGACACACACAAGGAATTTGGTTCCAGCTGTTGGTGACTCTCAAAAGTACAGACATAAAGAACACTATACATTTAGCTTGGACTATACAAGACAAAAACAGACAAGACAAAACAGACTATATGAGACAATATAGACAGTATGAGTATTATATAGGAATACAGAGTATATGACAGATCAGTAATGTACATAAAGTGTGAGTGCACAGTAGTGCAAATAACAGTATTGTGTGTCAGGTATGGTAGAGTTTGCTTTAGAACTTTTGTTCAATGTACAGCAGTAGTGTGTGTAATATATACAGATGATGTGATGACTGACAGTCCTGATAATGCAGTACTTATAGATATGAAGCAGTGAATATAATTATGGTGAGTTGTTAATCAGGGTGATTTCCTGGGGAAAGAAACTGTTCCTGTGTCTGGCAGTTTTGGTAAACAAAGTTCTGTAACACCTACCAGAAGGGAGGAGCTGAAGGAGGTTGTGTCCAAGATGCGAAGGGTCAGTAGTGATTTTTCCTGGCTGGTTTTTGGTTCTTGTATGGTACAAGTCCTGTGGAGTGTGCAGGGGAGCACCAGTTATATTTTCTGCTGTTTTAACTGTGTCTGTTCCTGTCCTGTTTTGTTGCTGCTCCAAACCAGGTGGTGATGGATGTCCACAGGACAGATTCAATGACTGCAGTGTAGAACCAGACCATGGCAGACCATACTTCCTTAATTGGCATAGAAAGTGTATCCTCTGGGCCTTTTTGATGATGGAGTTTATGTTGGACTCCCATTTCAGGTCTTAGCAAATTGTAGTGCCCAGAAACTTGAAGGTCTCCACAGATGACACAGGGCTGTTGAATATTGTGAGGGGGAGTAGTGTTGAGGGGTCTTTCCTAAAGTCCACTATCATCTCCACAGTTTTGAGTGTGTTTAACTCTAGGCTATTCTGAATGCGCCATAACACCAGCCACTCCACCTCCTGCTTATATGCAGACTCGTCACCATCTTGGATGAGTCCGATGAGCGTAGTATCATCTGCAAATTTAAGGATTTTAACAGTTGGGTAACTTGATGTGCAGTCATTGGTATAGAGGGAGAATAGCAATGGGGAGAGGACACATCCCAGAGGAGGACTGTCCGAATACTGGAGGTAATGCCTCCCTGTCTTACCTGTTGTTTCCTGCCTGTCAGGAAGCTGGTGATCCACTGACAGACGGCAGGGGGTATAGTGATCTTTAGGAGTTTGGAGTGGAGAATTTCTATAATTATTGTGATTAAAAGGCTAACTGAAGTCGACAAACAGAATCCGGGCATGTGTCCCTGGGCAGTCAAGGTGTTGCAGTGAATGTAGTGCAGCCCAATGTTGACTGCGTCATCGACTGATCTGTTTGCTCGGTAGGCAAACTGTAGGAGATCCAGCAGCAGTTCTGTTACAGTCTTTAGGTGGGCCAATACCAGCTGCTCAAAGGTCTTCATGACGACAGATGTCAGAGCGACAGGCTTGTAGTCATTCAGTTCAGTGATGGGGGTTACTTGGGGACCGGGATGATTGTGGAGATTATATTCTTTATAAAGAATAATGGACAAAAAAACAGTTTTGACCTACAAAACTGTCACTCAGGGAAGTCAGAGAACGAAAGCAGATATTTCAGTCACTCTTTAGACCTGGGTTAGGGTTAGCGAGTAGAAAAGCAGCTCAGCATGCACGAAGCATTAAACCTTGATGTGAATGTGCTACAACAACAAAAGACCAGAAGGCTGTTTCCAGTTCTCTAAACTGGATGGTTGAAGATTGTTGAGGGCAACCTATTTTTGGTGAGTCTGTGATGACGGTGGCCTTAGATTCTTGTTCTTGGTTGACAGGAGTGGAACCCAATGTTTATTTGTCGTTATAGCCCATGTTCTGCAGGAATATCTGATGAGTACTAATAATCTCCTGTAATCTTAAAATTGGAAGCACTTTCATGCTCAGCTCAGCTGAATCATGGATCAGACTTTGGAGGTCAATAAACAGCTTGAACTTTTTCATATTCCTCAAACCATTCACGATAGTGAAGGTGTAGAAAGTCCTTTCAACCCACTGAAACTGGACTGCTGATAACCGGAAAAAGAACAGCTCCAATACTCACTCACTTTCTGTGTCTGTCTGTGTGAATTTCTGTGTTAACTCTAGAAACGATTGTGTGAAATTTCCAGATCAGCATATTCTGAAATACTCTAATAATTGTGCTGCTGCCACATGTTTACAGCATGAATTTGCATGAGGAGTGTATGTACATCAAAATGGTGGGCATCTGTAATTTATTTAACACTGTATATGATTGTCAGAAGACAGATTGCATTTAAGCTATTTTTGTTGTTTATAATTACTGTTTATAATGTATCTAATCAGTGAATTATGGTTTGAGTGTATTGTTTGTGTATTTGTATTAAGGCTCTGTTCCCCCTGAAGTGCCTCAAGTTTTGATCAACCGTGAGCCCCTGCTTCACATGAATTTCGACGTAGAATTGCTAGGAGACTGTGATGTCATCGTTAACGAATTATGTCATCGACTGGGTGGTGACTTTAAGCAGCTTTGCTCCAACTTTTCTCGACTAAATGAGATCACAGACATACCTCCTCCTCTGCCATCTGCTCTATCTGAACAGGAATGTAATCAAGTTCAAACATCTGAAGTTCAAAATAAAGGACACTTTTTCACAGAAAACAATGAGACAGTTGCAGAAACATCAGAGACAGTAACAGTTATAGACTCTTGTCCAGATGCCCAGTTCTTGAAAGATGGGGGTTTAAACACATCTCGATCAGCCAAGGAAACAAAACCCTTGTCAGTGTTGGAAAATAGATCAAGCTTACAAAAACGTTCAACCCAAGAAAATGAGGAGTGTCTTAATGCCCAGCCAAGCCCCTGCCGAGAGAGTCCAGATGTTCATCAAAATGCATCGTTGGATGCTGTTGGACATAGTCCAAGTACACAACAAGAAAGAGAAAGGATAAGGGAGTTGCAGGATATTCAAAGCGAAGAGAAGCATGCAAATCAAAGAGATGATGTTCGCAAACAATGCTGGTTGAAACAAACCTGTCGCAGTCCAATCAGTAATCGCCTTGGAAGTAAGATTCCTTTTTTTGCAGTACATTGGACACATATTAAGCCATTTGATTGAATTTCATCATTATTTAATGTTAAGTTGAAAGTGTTAAATCGGTGCATAAAAGCTACTGTTGAGTAGTTATGTGCTTGATTAATAGGTTTGTTACTTTCAGGTTCTCTGATGCTTAGTAATTACTGGTTTTTTGTTTGTTTGTTTATGTTTTCCAGGTTCTCAATTCTTATTTCAGGCTCCAAATCGTTACATTTTCCATGGGGCTGAAGTGTACTCCTGCTCAGAAGATGAGACCTCTAGTTCCTCTGACAATGACGGTTCCTGCTGCAGTGGCAGTGGTTTGGAGGAACAAGAAAGCGATACAGATGAGGAATGCATACCGGAAAATGGTCCAGGACATGGGGAGGGTAGTGTTGGAGAGACAGAGAATGAAAATAAATGCATGTCAAATATCGACACAGACAGTATAATGAAGAATCGCGACACCATGACAGATGTTTAAAATATTAATATTGGTTTCCCAGCTTCTCTATAAGTAATAATGTGTATGTCTTGTGCTTTTTTTTTCTTGTTTGAGAATATATTTTTATACTCTTCTCCCTCCAGGCCCACCCTTTTGCAGTTACTGCCTGTCCAAATCTATTTGGACAGGGAAGTCACTATAGAGTTTTTTTTTTATTGTTTATTCATTCTTGATTAGAGATGAAAGACTGATGGATTGAAAGTAATGGCTACTTTTATATTTGGGTATTTTACTATTTTATATGTGCTTCATAATTTTGTTCATATAGCTCTTGTGTCTTCATTTGATGAGAATATGTTTTGGATAAATTATATTAATCTTGATTTGTTGATTTTTCTGTACATATCCAGTTTAACTATGCACAAGCCTGTAGATAAAAAAAAAAAAATAATTAAATCACAAAGCAAATGACGAGAATTATCTTTGTAAAAGAAAAATATAGTTTGATGGGCAGTAAGATTTAAAAACATCTTACAGGCATTTTCAACAAATTAAGAAGTATGTTGCAAAGCAAAATGTTACATGGCTAAAACTGAAATGCCTAATAAGATTGAATTGATGCTAGAGGCTTAATATTACGGAGTTAACTACCTCATCTTGAAAAAAAACTATGCTTTCAGGGGCACTGTTTGTCATGTTGAAATTAGCCTTTACATTTGTTTGGTTAAAATAATTCCAGGTATTCTGAATTGAAATTGAGCTAGATGTAATTTTACTGCAGTTATTAACCTGAAAAGATAATAAGGCAACTTTGTAATTAGTTGCGGCCATTATTTTTTTCCTTCTCTAAGTAGTATAATTTATCCATTCATTAAGAAAATTTTCACCTAAAGGTTCCTGTTGAGGCTTTAAGATTTTTTGTTAAAGGGGTTATTAAACTGGCACCTTGCTACCTTAAAGGTAGGGTCTCCGATGTTTGAAAGCCAATGTTGACATTTGAATTCACCAAAACAAACATGTCCCTAACCCAAATGGGTCCCACCCCTGTATTGATAGCTCCGCCCACACATACATACGTAACCCAGGCAACTAATGGAAAGAAATGTGTCTTTATCATAGCTGAAGGGAAGAACAATACGATTGCAGATAAACAAAACAACACACAGGCATAATCATGCAAAGGACGGCATATTTTAGTTCTGTGAAACAAAGCAAAACCAACGTTACTCACCTATCAAGAAGGAAAAAAGCAACTGCTTAAGTAAAGTTGGCCGCATATTCACAGACTGGAGTTTCCCGAGTCAATAACTCCTGAGCTAAACGCTGTTACTAGCAAAACGAGGTTGTAGCTGCCTCTCTACATTACTACGATAGAAAAGAGGTGTTATTTGTGTAGTAACAGCGTTTAGCTCAGGAGTTATTGACTGGGGAAACTCCAATCTGTGAATATGAGGCCAACTTCCTGCTCCTTCAGTTCTCTCCAGTGCTGGAAAGCTGATCCTATATTAACACGGTCCTACTTCTTGCCTTATCGTAAGCCTTTCTTTGCTTTCTTTCTTTGTTTTTATCCTCCATGTCAATGTTAAAACCGCTTTCTGCTAATGTCGCACATGTGCACTGAACACTCTCTGAGCCCATATTGACAAGACACGCCCCATTCTGCTCATTGGCTACACGTTTGTTTTGATTTTTCTTTGGCATTCGGCCCGACTCTCTTCTGAAGCATTTCTCAAAAATCGGAGACCCTACCTTTAAGTTGACCATGCCACAACAGTAGCCATATATGTATAAATCAAATTTGAAAATTTCAAATTTCCTTCTGCTGTGCATTTTGAACATCCTATTCCATATTTAGATTAAGGGCTTGTTCCAGTGAAAAGAAAGTGTAATGCTAAAGCGTACAAGGATACCCCATGCATTTGTGTGCTTATAGCTTTATGGCAACAGTCTAGGGAAGTCCCACATATGGGTATGATGGTCATGTGTACAACACTTTGCCCATATACACTCACTGTCAAATTTATTAGAAACACCTGTCCAGCTGCAGTTATCCAATCATGTGGCAGTAGAACAATGTGTAAATCATGCAGTTACAGGTCAAGAGCTTCAGTTAATGTTCTCATAAAACCTCAGAATATTGAAAAATAGTGATATCTGAGACTTTGTGGCATGTTTGTTAGTACCATATAGGCTAGATTGAGTATTACAGAAAGTGTTGACCTGTGAGTGTCATACACAACAGTCTTAGAATTTACACAGAATGTGTAGAAAGAAAGAGGAGAGGAGAAAGACCAGACTGAACTGATCTGACAGGAAGTTCTTGTTAGCAGAAAAGCAGCCAAGAACAACTATCTGAGGACATCGTGTGGACAGATTCTATTTTTGTCTCATCTTCAATTGTCTAGTGCCCTTGATTCAGATTTCTGTTCTTGACTGACAAAAGTGAAGTCCAATGTTTTCTGCTGTTGTACTGCATCCACGATAATTAATTGTTGTTTTGTGCATGCTGAGATGCTTTTCTGCCCACACTGTTGTATAGAGTAACTGTTTTTAATTATTATTACCTTTTTGACAGCTTGAAACCAATTTGGCAATTTTTCATCTAACCTCTCCTATCAACAAAGCATGTCCAGCTACAGAACTGTTGCTCAAAATATGTTTTTTGCACAGTTATCTGTACAAAGGTGTATTCTGATCCCACATGATGGGCTGATTAGATAGCTGTATGAATGTACAGGTGTTCCAAATAAAGTGGACGGTGGATGTTGTATTAGTAAATAGCTAGTAAATTTGCTGATCCTTCAGCAAACTGCAAAAATATTTTAATCTTGCAAACAAATTGAGATTAAATCGTGGTACCTTTCTCATTTTTGTGTCCACTTACCAGTATCAAACGTTACCACTTAGTGACAGCTATGCAATAGGACAAAGTTAGTGTTGCTGTTACCTAAGGTCAATATGATAACAATCTTGATATTGTGTGGTGTAACCAAAGTTACTGTGCTGTTTCTTTTCAAGCTGCAATTTTGCTCATATTTTACCACAGCTAAACTACTACAAACGTACCCTTTTAAAAATTAGCTAGCTACATTCCAGGCTACTAACACAATGTAAGAGTGATATGATCCAGTACTGAGTGGAAAAGTCAATCCTGACTGAATATCTGAGATTGGGGGTCATGGCTTCCAAATATCATAGTTTACCAGTACTTTCAATGACTGTGGACCCTCCATGTTTGGAAATCTTACCTTAAATAAATTTATTAACAAAAGCTTAACTGATCAATTGAGGGTTTTGCCCAAATATATGATAAATATAAATATATGATTTTAGTACCAACAAAGCCTGCAATGTTTGTTCAAAGCAGATCATAAATGATTGCTAAGGTACTGCAGCAAAAGGCTATTTAGTGCTCTATGTATAATTTGTAGTATTTTGTAATCAGTTCAGTATTTTACTGGGAGCCAATTCACTGCGGATAAGATGGGTATGATTATTTCTTCTTCTTTTGGCTTTTCCCATTAGGGTCTGCATCCTCTACTCTCGTGCCAATTACCTTCATATCCTCTTTCAACAAATCCATATATCTCCTCTTTGGTTCTTCTTGACTTCTTACCTGGCAGTTCCATCTCCAACATCCATCCATCCATCCATCCATTTTCTACCGCTTATCCGGGGCTGGGTCGCGGGGGCAGCAGTCTAAGCAGGGACGCCCAGACGTCCCTCTCCCCAGACACTTCCTCCAGCTCTTCCGGGGGAATACCGAGGCGTTCCCAGGCCAGCCGAGAGACAGTCCCTCCAGCGTGTCCTAGGTCTTCCCCGGGGCCTCCCATCTCCAACATCCTTCTACCAATATAACCACTCTCCCTCCTCTCCCTCCTATGTCCAAACAATCTCAATCTAGCCTCTCTGACCTTGTCCCCAAAACAGTCAACCTGAGCTGTCCCGCTGATGTGCTCATTCCTAATCCGGTCCATCCTCATCACTCCTAAAGTGAACCTCAACATCCTTACCTCTGCTACCTCCATCTCTGCCTCTTGGCTTTTCCTCACTGCTACAGTCACTAACCCATACAGCATAGCTGGATTTATTACTGTCTTATACACCTTTCCTTTGATTTATCCTGACACTCTTCTGTCACACAACACTCCTGACACTTGTCTCCACTTTTCATTCCTCTTCTTTCCAAAGCAGACTCCCTACTCTCATTACAGATCACAATGTCATACGCAAACCTCATTGTCCATGGGGATTCCTGTCTGACTTCATCTGTGGACTCAAAGCTGATCCTTGATGTAGCCCCACCTCCACCTTTAACTCCTCTGTCTGACCAACAGCACATCTCATTGCTGTCATATTCCTCTCATAAATATATAAATATAGGGTGATGTGCACTTCTGCTTCAGTCCTCAGGCATCTTCTCACTCTCTAAAATCCTGTTGAACAATCTAGATTGAAACTCCACTGCTGTCTCTCCTAGACACTTTCACACCCCCACAGGTATGTCATCTGGACCAACAGCCTTTCCAATCTTCTTTTCTCCTTCCAGATGACACACCTACCAACCTCCTACCTGTCTCACTGATCACTTATGCTGTAGTTTCCCAGTCATCTGAAAGCTCTTCATGACCACCCAAAGCCTGTCTCAGCTTCTGTCTGAAAATGATATTTTTCTTTTTTCAGTTTCCACCATTTGGTCTTCTTTACTATCTTTCCTCTCCTCTTTCTCCTGACCACCAGAGACATCTTACACATCACTGTCCAATTCTGTCTGGCTACACTCTCTCCTACCACTACTTTGCAATCACTAATCTCTCTCAGATTGCCTCGTCTACATAGAACCTTACCTACATACACCTACCTCCACTGTGACTCTATGTTCCGCTCTCTTCTGGAAATCAATGTTAACTACAGCCATCCATCCGCTTGGCAAAGTCCACCACCATATGCCCTAGGTTCCTTTCCTTAACACCAAGCCTGCCCATCACCTCCTCATCACCTCTGTTCCTTCACCAACATGCCCGTTTAAGTCTGCTCCAATCACTACTCTCTCCCATCTGGGAATACTCTCCATCACCTCATCTAACTCACTCCTGAATCTCTCCTTCTCTTCTAACTCACAGCCTACTTGTGAAGCATAACCACTTCAATTTCTAACTTTAAACTGATTACCCTGCCTGACACCTTTTTTTTCACCTCTAAAACATTCATCACAAGCTCATCCTTCCCTTATTTCTTTTCCTATCTACACCATAATAAAACAGTTTGTATCCCCCAACAATACGTGCTTTGCTTCCCTTCCAACTGGTCTCCTGCACACACAGTATATCTACTTTCCTTCTCTCCATCATGTACGCCAGCTCTCTACTTTTCCCTGCCATTGTACCAACTTTAGGAGTCCCTATTCTCAAACATATACTCCTACCTTTTCTGTTCTCTCTCTGCCTACGAACCCTTCTCCCTCCTCTCCTTCCTCGATCAACAGTAGCCCAATTTTTGCCGGCACCCTGAATTAGGAAATTCAGACCATGAATTTAAAACCTGACAATTTAATAGCTTAACCCTGTAGGCAAAATATTACTATACCAGATAAGCATTTAGAATGTTTCACTCCCTTTCATAGTCTAATCTAATTTTACTGTTTTCCTCTTTATCTTGCATACCAGATCCCTTAACTACATGTTTCTTTGAACAGACCAGAATCAACTGAATCTCTTCAAAAAATATTCAGTACTTTTCTTAGTACTGTCTAAGTGCCTAAATCTTTTAAACAAGCAGTTAAAAAAACAGCCTTGACCCGTTATCTGTTCAGCTGTCTGCCCTCTGATCAGGGTCTTCTGTTGGGTCTTCTTGCTGGTGTTTTCCAGCTGTTGTGAACATTGATCCTAATTTTCTTTTTCAAAATGTTGGAATAAAGAAAGAAGTCTTCTCCTCTCCCAGGTCTTATTTGACTGATTGTTTTCAGTTTGTAGATGTAAATGGCTATGCATACTAAGGTAGAGGTGATCTGCAAGATTCTATTTAGGTCCCACTGACTTTTTCGTTGACTTTTGTCTTATACAGTATATGCTACCTCTGTAAATTTTTCAATTCAATTTATTTGTATTCATATTGTCTCAAAGCAGCTTTACAGAAGTATGGAAACAGAAGAGAGAGAGAAAAAAGAAATAAATATAAGAAGAAGAAAAAATAAGAATAAAAATAAGTAAATGAATATATACAATGAAAGTTTGAAAATTAATTTTAAAAATATTAACTTAAAATTTTAAATTCTATATATCTAT
The DNA here is from genome assembly GCF_030014155.1 of Tachysurus vachellii. Lineage (NCBI taxonomy): Eukaryota > Metazoa > Chordata > Actinopteri > Siluriformes > Bagridae > Tachysurus > Tachysurus vachellii. The sequence continues at coordinate 7,554,784 of NC_083465.1, read as the reverse complement.
CCATAAATGCTGATAAAGACCAGACCATACACCTGACACAACATTGGTTCAATGAAGGCATGACAGTCTCCGGGCGGCTCCATCCACAACTATCCCACAACAGGACTGAAGGTCCTGATTTGAAGAAGCCAACAGGACAACATCATCTGCAAAAAGCAGAGACGAAATCCCGTGGTCCCCAAACTGGACTCCCTCCGGCCCCCGACTGCGCCTAGAAATCCTGTCCATATAAATAATGAACAGGACCGGTGACAAAGGGCAGCCCTGCCGGAGTCCAACATGCACCGGGAACAAGTCTGACTTACTGCCGGCAATGCGAACCAAACTCCTGCTCCGGTCATATAGGGACCGTACAGCCCTTAGCAGAGGGCCCCGGACCCCATACTCCCAGAGCACCCCCCACAGATCACCACGAGGGACACAGTCGAATGCCTTCTCCAGATCCACAAAGCACATCCATGGACTGGTTGGGCAAACTCCCATGAACCCTCCAGCAACCTGGTGAGGGTATAGAGATGGTCCAGTGTTCCACGACCGGGACGAAACCCGCATTGTTCCTCCTGAATCCGAGGTTCGACTATCGGCCGAATTCTCCTCTCCAGTACCCTGGCATAGACTTTTCCGGGGAGGCTGAGGAGTGTGATCCCCCTGTAGTTGGAACACACCCTCCGGTCCCCCTTCTTAAACAGAGGGACCACCACCCCAGTCTGCCAGTCCAGAGGCACTGTCCCCAACCGCCACGCGATGTTGCAGAGGCGTGTCAACCAAGACAGCCCCACAACATCCAGAGACTTGAGGTACTCAGGGCTGATCTCATCCACCCCCTGTGCCTTGCCACTGAGGAGCTTCTCAACCACCTCAGTGACCTCAGCTTGGGGGATCGACGAGTCCTCAACCGAGCCCTCTGCCTCTGCTTCCTCAGTGGAAGACATGTCGGTGGGGTCGAGGAGATCCTCGAAGTACTCCTTCCACCGTCCAAGAATGTCCCCAGTCGAAGTCAGCAGATTCCCACTCCCACTGTAAACAGTGTGAGCAGGGCACTGCTTCCCCCTCCTGAGGCGCCAGACGGTTTGCCAGAATTTCTTTGAGGCCAACCGATAGTCCTTCTCCATGGCCTCACCGAACTCCTCCCAGACCCGAGTTTTTGCCTCTGCAACCACCCGGGCTGAAGCTCGCTTGGCCCTCCGGTACCTATCAGCTGCCTCCGGAGTCCCCCGAGCCAACCAGGCTCGATAGGACTCCTTCTTCAGCTTGACGGCATCCCTTACTTCCGGGGTCCACCGGACAGGCACCGGAGACCTTGCGGCCACAGCTCTGCGCGGCCGCGTCGACAATAGAGGTGGAGAACATGGTCCACTCGGACTCAATGTCTCCAACCTCCCTCGGGTTCTGGTTGAAGCTCTGCCGGAGGTGGGAGTTGAAGATCTCTCTGACCGGAGACTCTGCCAAACGTTCCCAGCGGACCCTCACAGTACGTTTGGGTCTGCCAAGTCTGTCCAACTTCCTCCCTGGCCATCGGATCCAACTCACCACCAGGTGGTGATCAGTTGACAGCTCCGCTCCTCTCTTTACCCGCGTGTCCAAGATATACGGCTGGAGGTCAGATGGAACAACCACAAAGTCGATCATCAACTTCCGACCTAGGGTGTCCTGATGCCATGTGTACTGATGGACACCCTTATGCTTGAACATGGTGTTCATTATGGACAAACTACGACTAGCACAGAAGTCCAATAACAGAACACCACTCGGGTTCAGGTCGGGGGGGCCGTTCCTCCCAATCACGCCCCTCCAGGTGTCACTGTCGCTGCCCACGTGGGCGTTGAAGTCCCCCAGTAGAACGACTGAGTCCCCAGTCGGAGCACTTTCCAGCACCCCTCCCAGAGACGCCAAGAAGGTCAGGTACTCTACACTGCCATTTGGCCCGTAAGCACAAATAACAGTGAGAGACCTCTCCCCGACCCGAAGGCGCAGGGAAACGACCCTCTTGTTCACCGGGGTAAACTCCAACACATGGCTGCTGAGCTGGGGGGGTACGAGCAAGCCCACACCAGCCCGCCGCCTCTCACCGTGGGCAACTCCAGAGTAGTAGAGAGCCCAGCCTCTCTCGAGGAGTTGGGTTCCAGAGCCCAAGCCGTGCGTGGAGGCGAGCCCAACTATATCTAGTCGGTATCTCTCAACCTCCCGCACCAGCTCAGGCTCCTTCCCCCCCAGCGAGGTGACATTCCATGTCCCTAGAGCCAGATTCCGTGTCCAGGGATTGGGTCGCCTAGGCTCCCACCTTCGACTGCCACCCAATCCACATTGCACCAGCCCCTTACGGTTTCTCCTGCAGGTGGTGGGCCCACAGGAGATCGGCCCCACGTCGCTCCTTCGGGCTGAGCCCGGCCGGGCCCCGTGGGGTAAGACCCGGCCACCAGGCGCTCGCATGCGAGCCCCAACCCCGGGCCTGGCTCCAGGGCGGGGCCCCGGTTGCGCCATACTGGGCGACGTCACGGACCTTGATGTATTTTTCTTCATAAGGGGTAATGAACCGCTCTTTGTCTGGCCTGTCACCCAGGACCTGTTTGCCTTGGGAGACCCTACCAGGGGCAGAAAGCCCCAGACAACATAGCTCCTAGGATCATTCAGGCACGCAAACCCCTCCACCACAATAAGGTGGCGGTTCAAGGAGGGGATAAATTCATTTATAGACTCATTTATTCATACACATTAACAATTTCACACAAAACACTACTTTATTGCATTTATGGTCTTCAGAGTACAATTTGTATGACTTCTTACATGAAACAATCAGGAAATGGCTGCAAACACTGGTCCGCAAATACACCTATTCAACCTTTTTACCACAAGATGTCCCTGGTGTGCCCTTTGTTGAAAGGTTTTGAGAAACAGCATGTATAATTGTTGAGTGGACCAACGACTAAATGAACTACAGTTGTGTGGGTGAAGTCTAGGCTTGAGAACAAAGGAGTGCTGATGGCTGTTGGGAGTGTAATGTTTAATGTTTAATGTTTGGTGGCACTGAGTTATCGGGAGCAGCATAGATGTGCTCAGTGACACTATGCAAGTCACTGTTGTATTTGATACTTTGGCATTTTACTCGTTGAAGTGAGATTTTTTAACATTCTTGAAATGATACAATTAAAATCTCATCTATAAGTATCTTTTTGATTTGGAAATAAACATTAACAAGGTTTATTGTTCTATAGACCCATCTATAAAGACATGGATTATTAATCCTATTGTGGGAGATGAGCATCAGCATGTTTTGCTGGAACATTATCAAAGACAGAATATTATCAACAATATCTTGTATCATGTTGTGGATACAAGAAAAAAATCTTTATTGGCCTTAAGGTAACCTTATCAGTTAATATACAATAATAGCACTATACAGATTTACAATTCAAATAATACTTGCACTTCTCTGAAGGGTAACATAAGAATGTTGGGCCACACATTGATTTCTTTCTTAGAGGAGAACAGGTGAAATATATTTAAGATTGGCGAATAAATAACTAAATACAGGCAAGAGGACTATAAAATAACTATAAAATTCTTCTTTGGTGAATAAAAATGCACCTCTTGACCAGGGCAAGGGTGAAGGGGGGGAGGCATCCAGTTTCTGGTTAGAGAACAGTAGATGCTTTTAACCCTAAGCAGCTTGGAAGGGAGAGAGACCTGTAGCAGATGATGGTAGGGAGTTGGAGGATTCTAATGGGTTCGGTATGCAGGATGTGGAGCCCCATCTCTAGCTCCTGATTCAGCCACTCGGTTTGTCCAATAGACCGAGTGGTAAACTGGGGACCTCGGTCAGAGATGATGTTGCATGGGAGGCCATGCAGATGAAAAACAGCTGGAGACTGAGAAGATGAGAATGTCATCCAGATACACAAAGACAAACTTGTTAAGTATGTCTCCAAGACATCATCATCCAAGGCCTGGAAGACCGCCAGCACATTCATAATGTCCTATCAGGGTATTAAAAGCAGTTTTTACTCGTCTTCCTCTCGAATACATATAAGATCATAGGCATTACATAGGTCCAGTTTTGAGAAGATAGTGTCTCCTTGAAGGAGTTCAAAGGCAGAGGACAATAGAGGCAGGGGATACCGGTTCTTGATAGTGATGGCATTAAGTCCTTGGTAATCAATACCAATACATCCTTCTTCCCCACAAAGAAAAACCCTGCCTCAGCTAGGGAGGAAGAGGGGCAGATGATATTCTGGAATCCTGGATGTACTGCACCATGGCTTCTCTCTCGGGTCCAGTCAGGTGGTAGAGGTGTCCACAGGAAGTAGTCACTTCCGGCAGGGGGTCAATGGTGCAGTTGTAAGGCCGATGAGGAGGAAGGGAGGAGGCTCTGGTCCTGCTAAAGGCGACCCCCAAGTCGTGGTATTCAGGGGCACAAAACTGAGATCCGGTGGGGGTTCCTCTGCAAATTCAAATCAAATCAAATCAAATCAAATTTTATTTGTCACATACACATACATACAGGGTATGGCATGCAGTGAAATGCTTTTTGAATCTGCCCGGTATATGAGCATAAAAAGGAATGCAATTTAGGATAAAAAAAATAAACCAAAACGAAAAGGAGATAGATAAATAAAAAAGTATAATGTATATACATATACATAAATATACATAAATATACATATATATATAAATATACGTATATATATATATATATATACACACGTATATTTATATATATATATATATATATACGTATATTTATATATATATATATATATATATATATATATATATATATATATATATATATATATATATACATGTGTGCGTATATTGTTGGAGATCAGGCCCACCGCAACAATGTTGTCAGCAAACTTGATGATGGTGGTGGAGTTGGAAGGAGCCACACAGTCATACGTGTTGATTGATGCAGAGTCTGGGGTTCAGTGAGTGTGGCAGTGGGTTACCCAATCCAGGACTTGGCCGCTGGTCCAGTCCATTGGAATCTGAGCATTATGGGCACTTGAATTAGGCGATGGAATTATCAGAAATTTTATCCACTCATGGTGGTGTTCCGTGATGGTCAAACATACGGGTTGGGTGCGACATGAAAACTTATGTAATACATGGCATCTCAGTGCCCAGACCTGGAGGACAGACGGCAAGGGAATAGTCTGAAACTGTTTGGATATAGATGAGGTGCTGTGGCCAGGAGGCAGAATGCAGCCTAATTTAATTTATCTAACATTTGGCATGTGTTTAGAGGTGTTAACATTTGTGTTAGAGGTTTGAAAGAATAAGCCACATCCATTTTTTTCTTTATCTTACCGAATGTTTTTCCTTGTTTTCTCCTTTAATTATTTAGAGATCTTTTATCAAATCTTTTAGGATCCTATAATTTATTTATCCATCCTTTACACCACGTTTCCAGGCACAAGGCAGGGTACCCCCTTGACAGGATGCCAGTCTATAATGTGGCACAACTACACACAGACTCATACAAAACAGACAAGTTAGAAATGTCTTTGGACTGGGGAGAAAACCTCAGAGATGCAATACACGCATAGCGGATGTGGGAATCTATAAGACTGTGGAGTTAAGTGACCTTTAAGACACACTTTTTCCTTTATTGTGATACATGTGTTTCCTAACTCAAAAAAATATATTTTGAAAAATTTTCCTACCACAGTTTCCCAACCTATCAGAAACAAACGAAAGGCAGTTGCTACTGGGAGAGGGTGGCCATGCACCTGTTTCAGCAACATTTATCTCTCACTGCACAGAAACTGACCACATTTCTCTGGACAATAGTACACACTCAACACATTTAATTTACTTTTCATTTATTTTACTGTATTTGACTATATTTTATAATAACTGTTTTACATAATTAGAATTATTGTTGTCCTATCTTTATACTTTTGTCCTACCTTGCAGATTATGACTTGTTTTTTCCTTTTTTTTCCTCAATTCTTTCCAAAATTGATGTTGTAGCTGACAAAATACTGAATTATAAATATTGCAACAATAATGCCAGTAAAGTACTTTAATAAAGCCACCACGGATGTTCCTAATATATAAATATCATATAAATATATTAAAAAGATCAGATTTGCATTCAACCTTTATGTACACCACCAATTCTAGGAATTGCTAAAAGATCTACCTGACATCTCAGAGATGTATGTGAAGATGAGTAAATAACCTCCTAAAATGCCTTCAAGATTAAAATCCAGATCTTGAGGATGTACATATAGGGAGTGCCTATCTAAGCAAAAAATAATAACAATATATATTATTTTAATATTAAATAACGAAACGATTTTGAATTTTAAAACAAATACAAGAAACTTGGTCAACTGAATTCACATATATTAGTTTGAAAATTCACATATCTCTATTGTGCAATGAACTTTATTTATTTATTTTTTCAATATTAATAGATTCACATTCTAAAATTCAGTTATAAATTAAATGTTAAATATTCTAAAAAGAATTCAAAGCATCACAACATTTTTTTCACTCCTTTCTTTCTTCCATAAGCAACTTGTTGCAATTTGAATATGACTTAAAATGATGCGATTGATTTCCTTGTGTGTATTAGTGGAGTGACTGAACACTGTGTTAAGACAATGTGTTAAATGTGTTTCAGAACAACCAGTAGCCCCGTATTATATTAATGATGTTGGTTGAAAGTTGTTTTGAAAGTGGGGAATTTGACAGCTGTCTTGGTTGACAGGTGGAGCAAGCAAAGCACTGTAAAAACTTCTGTGTAAGGCAGGGTCAGCTTCAAGATCTGGGGCTGTGATTAGCTAATTTTAAAACAGCACTGCAGCTGGTGTCAGTTGGAGTGAGACAACTGTGAAACTGACTTTTGGACATAGCAGTTGCCCCTGTATTTGTTCCTGAATGATCAACCCCCATCGTGCATGTTCATTACTGGCATCATTACTGATGTCTTTCCTCTTATATTCGTATATAACACTTTTATACATGTTTAATTGCAGGTTTATACAAATGCAGGATGCCTTATAGTGTTTCCTCAAGTGAATCCAATTGTAATTTAATACTTTTCAAAAGAGCATTGAAGCATAATCAGTATTTATGTATTTATATATATATATATGTATTTAAATATCAGCTTTAGCTCTTTAAGCAAAATAAAATTGTTAAATTAAAATTTTCATTCATTTGAATGGTGATGATAAAATTGGGAAAGCACTGGTCTGTTTAAGTCTCAGTCTCTCAGCACAAGTAAACATATTAGAAGACTTTTCCAAAATCAGCTTGACTGTCTAGCTAGTCCAGTTTCAATGAAGACAGTAGACAAACTTACTTGTACTAGAACTACATGCAGCTAGAAGTAGGTAATATCTCTAGGATATCTCAATAGCTCAAATAGGTAATATCTCTAGGATAGTCTACTTTAATCTCGGAAATGTTGCTAAGAAATTTAATGTCAATACACAATGCAAAAAAACTTTTATGCTTTTAATACCTCTAGGTTGAATTATTGCAATGCCTTTGGGTGTTCCTGAGGGTGCATAAACAAGTTCCAGCAAACATTTGTTTAATTTGTGATCTGCAATAACTACTTCCGTCAGTAGTTGCAGACTAATTGTCGGTACATTGATTAATGAAGAGTTTGTGATTAGCTTAGTCAAGCTTTTGTAAAAAAAAAAAAAATTTTCTTAGGTTTATTGACGGTGAAGTGGCCACTTTATGGAATCCCTGCTTGCATTCTGTTCTTAACTATTATCTGACAATAAGCATACCTCATAATCTCATAATCTCTCTCTCTCTCTCACACACTTTCTCTCATTCAGTTATGCTCTCTGGACCTACCAGATCCATCCTGGTTGCCTACAGTACTTCTGGTTGGAGTTCTCATCACTTGGAAACCACTCGCTGCTACTAAGGATGGCCCCACATATACAGCCTAAAGATATATTAAATTACTATGGAGAGTACCACTTAGAAATTATAAAGATCTGGTCTGCAATTAATACAAAACAGTTTTGCAATTTTGGTTACAAGGACAGTTGCTATGATAGCTTTAGAACTGCAAATGCCACAAACAGTTGTGCAGTCAAGTGTTCATCAGTGAACAGCTGATAACTTCAACAAAATGGACTTCATGATGAAACTAGGATGAATTTTCTGGTTTGATAATTGTACCTTTTCACCATAGTACACAGTCATAAATAAGAAATGATTTATAATTACAGTATACAGGGTCACCAATATTTTATTCTGATTACTCCCAGGGTTTTTTTTTCTTGTCACTGTTGCTTCTGGCTTGCTTTTATGCTTTTCAGTTTATATAATTATTTAATTTATTATTATTATTTTTTTTAATTTTATCATCACAGGACCTACAGCAAGCTCTTGCACCAGTTGATGTCGAAGTGCATGAATCTACAATCAGATTGCACAACATTTAATTAGCATGGGAGGTGTGCAAGGAGGAAACCTTTACTGTCTAAGAAAAACAAGAGGGCAAGACTGAAAAACACAGAGACAGATGGACAGATGAGACTAAAATTGAATTATTTGTACACCATAAAAGAAGATGCGTAAACTAAATACAGTGTTTCAGCAAAATAACCTCATACTAACTGTGAAACGGGGAGGTGAAAGTGTTATGGTTTGGGGATATTTTTAGTTTGGGGTTTTTTAACACTGTGGTGGCCTCCACAATTCTTTACGCCATAGGCTGCTGGGTGGAAGACAGTACAGAGTGGGACAGGAAGAGACTAACAAGCTGGTTAGGAGAGCCACTGCTGTCCTAGGCTGCCCATTGCATTCTGAAAGTGGAGGAGTGCTCATGGCTGCTGGGAGTTTGAGTCTGCGATAGCCATGTTTGGTGGCTGTGAGCTACCAGAAGCTCTGGAGCCATGCATTGTGACAGTATATTCTTGTTAACTACACATAACTGTATAGTACGTATATAAATGAATGAAAGTCAAATCCAAACTATATTAAACTAGAACATAAATGTCAGGACTCAGCCCAGACTTTAGCCATGTGCAGTTGTTTATGTTTTGTGTCATGTGTCTGCCCCGCCCCTGTCTCTTCCTGCCCGCCTCTGCACACCTTTTCCTTATGTGTTGATTGTCATGTGTATTTAACCGCGCGGCGTTGCCTTAAGCAGCACGGAATCCCCTGTTGTCTGTTGCCTGTCGTGTCTGCTGTTGTCTTTGTCCTCTTCTGTGTTTTTTAGTTAATAAACCCTGTTTATTTTAGCTATCCTGCATTTGGGTCGGTTTTACCCCGTGTCCCTGACAATAAACAACATTAGCATTTCAAATGTTGGCCTACATTCTAATCTAATATTTATGCTCCTTGACAGAGAGGCCATGGGAAGAGACCTCAATTTGACATGAATTGCATTCACACTTTCTTACAATTAATGAGCTGACCGACACTGCATTGATTCAATAGATGATCCATAAGCTAATGTGCATGCACTTAGGTTCTCTCTTATGCAATCATTTACAGGTTAATATTTCAGCCTGGAGTTTAGATTTGTTCATATTCATATCAGAAAATGTTCACAAAGGTATGTAGATCCAAATAAAGCAGATGCTTTAAGGGTAGCTTGGTAAATGTTGTTGTTGTTTCCTCGTCTATCAGACTCCAGAAATGTTGTGAATGTTGCTAAGATTTCAGCTGGGTATGATTTTGGAAATAAATAACATCCATCTCTTTACTGCACGGGCATATAATTGTTCAGCCATCTGCTTGAATTGTGCGATGAGGTATGTAGGACGTTCATGAGTATCTGTGAATATTGGGTAGCCTCCGCCTCGCTTGTCCACTGATTTTGAGCATGAATTAACCAGTATTTCAGACATTATAGAACAGAATGTGTGTGGATGGCTCCTACCAAAGAGAAGCAGGGTGTAAGGGTGCAGCTTTAGCTAGGGTGGTGTTGCCTGGACAATCTACATCAGCCCTGTGTCAGTAAGATGTGGAGGGTTGGGAGAAAACTCATCACCCTTACTGGGAATACCCTGGGTTTCTGTGTGTATGCGTTCAGCCTATAATAAGCAATACTGAATATTCCTGATTAGAAAACCTTTCCTTGACCTGCTAGCTATCAGCTGTTCATCTATAGGCTAATATCAAACCTCCCCTTTACCTCTACATGTCCCAAGACAAAGTTTGGTATTCTTTTTAAGGTACACTGCTTTTTCTCTTTATATGTGCTACTTCTGTGTAAACTTCACTTCCCAAACATTTTATTCATTTCCACTGCTATGCTGATGACAAAGAGTTGAATGTTTTAAAAAGCCAGATGAGAGGCACCAGCTTAATAAAAGGTGATGAATGTGTAAATGACATTATGCTTATTAACTTTCTCCAACGGGGGGGCACGGTGGCTTAGTGGATAGCACGTTTGCCTCACACATCCAGGGTTGGGGGTTCGATTCCCGCCTTCGCCTTGTGTGTGTGGAGTTTGCGTGTTCTCCCCGTGCCTCGGGGGTTTCCTCTGGGTACTCCGGTTTCCTCCCCCGGTCCAAAGACATGCATGGTAGGTTGATTGGCATCTCTGGAAAATTGTCCGTAGTGTGTGATTGCGTGAGTGAATGAGAGTGTGTGCCATGCGATGGGTTGGCACTCCGTCCAGGGTGTATCCTGCCTTGATGCCCTATGATGCCTGAGATAGGCACAGGCTCCCCGTGACCCGAGGTAGTTCGGATAAGCGGTAGAAAATGAATGGAATGAATGAAACAAAAGTACAAAGACCACGTACAGCTAGAAGTAAGATTTCTGATTACGTTGTAGCTCTAGACTTTATTTCACATTTCTTTCAAAAGACCTTTTCAAAAAACACAAAATGTTCTTAATTTTTTATTTTATGTAACATTTGTAAGCAACTTTACAAGAAAAAGTCCCAAAAATTCCCTTGAGTTGTCTTAAGACTGTGTCTCATCTCTGATCAAATTGGACTATTCATTCTTTCATTCATTTTCTACCGCTTATCCGAACTACCTCGGGTCACGGGGAGCCTGTGCCTATCTCAGGCGTCATCGGGCATCAAGGCAGGATACACCCTGGACAGAGTGCCAACCCATCGCAGGGCACACACACACTCTCATTCACTCACGCAATCACACACTAGGGACAATTTTCCAGAGATGCCAATCAACCTACCATGCATGTCTTTGGACCGGGGGAGGAAACCGGAGTACCCGGAGGAAACCCCCGAGGCACGGGGAGAACATGCAAACTCCACACACACAAGGTGGAGGCGGGAATCGAACCCCGACCCTGGAGGTGTGAGGCGAACGTGCTAACCACTAAGCCACTGTGCCCCCTTCAAATTGGACTAATGAATTAAAATTTGCATGATTTGATAATCCTGCACTGTATATGCTTTTGTCATTTTTCTGTGACTACCAAGACTAATACAAACCTTTTTCATATTTCTCAGTTTGTGTCAAAGTCTAAGTCTCTCATTTTAGATGAAGTATAAGATTGAAGTTATTTTTTATTAACTTCAGACTAGTAATTGCATTTTGTATTAAAACTGTTACTAACAGTACTAACTGTTGCAAGACGCATCATCCTCACAAGTTTATTAAAAAAGCTGACTAGTTATGCATCTGTGTTCACTGAGATATTCAGCCTCTCACTGGAACAGTCCACCATTGTTCCTGTCCCAAAGATACCCCAGCCCGCCTGCCTCAACGTTTACCACACTGTAGCCCTGACCTCAGTAGTGATGAAGTGCTTCGAAAGACTGGTCAGAGACTTCATCACTGCATCACTACAAGACACACTGGATCCACTACAGATGCCATTGTTCATCTTCTCCACACTATGATGAGCCACCTGGATTGCAGAAAAGGGAACTATGCAAAAATGCTGTTTGTGGACTACATTTCAGCGTTTAACACCATAATTCCCTCCACGCTCACCTCTAATTTGGAGGTCCTGGGACTCAGTGTGCCGCTGTGTCAATGGATCTCCAACTTCCTGACAGACAGACCACAAGCCGTACGGGTGGGCAAACACACCTCATCCACAATCACCCTCAGCACTGGAGCTCCCCAGGATTGTGTTCTGAGCCCCCTGCTGTACTCACTGTACACATATGACTGTGTGGCCACTTCCAACTCCACCACCATCATCAAGTTTGCTGACAATACTGTTGTGGTGGGCCTGATCTCCAACAACGACGAGAAGGCCTACCTACAGTAGACTAAAAACCTGGGGAGATTGTGCCAGGAGAACAATCTTCTCCTGAATGTCAGCAAGACTAAGGAGTTGATAGTGGACTTCAGCACAAAGCAGGAGTGGTCATACCAACCGCTAAACATCAACAGAACTTCAGTGGAGAGAGTGGACAGTTTCCGGTACCTAGGTGTCCACATCACACAGGACCTGTCTTGGTCCTGTCACATCAACACCCTGGTGAAGAAGGTCCGGCAGCGTCTGTACATCTGACATTTAAGGGACTTCAAACTACCCTCTCAGGTGCTAAAGACCTTTTTTTATTTATCTACCTCCTTTTGGTTATATTTTTTATCCCTAATTTAATTCCTTATGTTTGAATACCAGACAGATACAAAAAGCATTTCACTGCATGTCATACTCTGTATGTATGTGTATGTGACAAATAAACTAAAATTTGATTTGAAAATTTTAATTTGATTTGATATATTATACAAATTACAACTGTAATGGAAAAAAATGTTTTTTTTAAATATTTTTAAATAAATGCTGTTACACAATTAATTTTTATATTTTCATATATTGGGATGCAGTTGTCTAGTTGCGAGTGTTTTGTCCTACTGACCAGGAGGTTGCGAATTTGAATATTAGGTCCACCAAGCTGACACTGACAGACCCCTGAATAAGGCTATTAACCCTCAGTTGCATGAAATTTTAAAAAATGTAAGTTGTCTTAACTGTATATTTCCTAAGTCTCAGGTTTTCCACGTAAAAATGAGCCGTACCTAACCAATAGACACGATGTTCACTTTTCTAAAGTAGACACAGAATCAGACCTACCTGTCAGGTTTGGGCACCAAGACCACTCACCACTGCAGAAAATTCTTCCTGCAATTTGGAAACCAGAATGAATGACTGAGAGGGGTTTAATTTTAGGTTCCATCTCAGCTCCTGCCTCATGGGAACGTCCAACACCATTGCCACAGGGACAGCCTCCTTCCTGCTTAGAGGAGGCTAAGGTGGTAAATTGTTCATGTCTCACCTCTATCTGTTCTTTTAATCTCCTAGTCGACATGCCCAACATTCGTATGATCTCGAACAGCCCTTGCCACTTTGCAAGAAATTTGGAGCTTGATGTGGGTAATAACATAAGCATTTTATCTCCTGGTGTGAATTCACATAGCTGGGCACCACTATCATACAGCTAGGCCTGACGATCTTGTGCCAGCTGCAAATTCTCCATCGAAAAGTGACCCAATGTGTGGAGTTTTGCACACATTTTGAGGACATTTTGGATTTCAACCGTAGAGTAAATGAAATGAGGAAAACCCTGTGGAGGCTTGCGGGACCATACATACTGCAAATGATAGGTGGTCCAGCCACTTATCCCAGTTTCATGCATCATCATGACAATAGATGCCATTAGGTGCTTAAGTGTTTTGTTTTGACCCAAGTGACCCATCATCTGATTATGGTCAGAGCCCAGAAAGGTGTTTCCTGGCAGCACTTGGGTACCAACAACCTCTTGGGTACCAACAACCAACAACCAATCCTTAACCTGTGTGACTAGGGGATATTCGTGAATGTCCCCATGCACACACCTCATCTTCACCTTAAGCCCTGCCCCAATGCCTCACCTTGAACCAAGCTTTGGTTGATTGATGTTTTGCTGAATTATTTGAATCTGTTTGCTGAGTTTTATTGAAAACAAAAATGAATCAAAATTGACAAGCAATAATCAAAACAAGAGAAAACAGGCATGCTTATGAACTAGAGAAATAAATCCAAGAAAGCAAACAATCTAAAACACAATGTAAACATGCAAAAATCCAGAAACAAGCAAAGGGTCAAACATAGAGTAACTGTAACATCGCAGATGCCTTCTCAGGCAAAATCATGGCCACCTGCACACTCTTTTATAGCTCCTCAATCCCATGCAGGTAATCACCCCTGACACATGGTACCTGTGCATGCTGCTATTTAAACCCTGTGGTTTTTGCATAGGACATAGTCTGTGCAATATATCAGAACCGTAATTTCTCTGAGTAATTTTCCTCGAGAGCTAATCTTTCCAATCTCACCTGTTTTCTCCCTAGTGTAGGATTTAGAGAAGTTTTATTTAGGTTCAGGTCTTACTTTTAAAATGAAACAATGAACGATTCAGTAGGTAGTGAAACTAACAATACTTAGTACTTAATACTAAAAAAGTATGAATGTGGTGTGAATGTCCTTCAGTGTGGGAAACAGATAGTAACCTGGAAGTGGTCTAAATTTCCCTCTAGTAGTTTGAAGGGATAGTAGCATGCTACAGGTTTGTTAAAATTTTGAATCCACCAAGGCCCCTCAGGCTCAATCGAGGCAGCCTGTGGCACATTGGGGATCCTGACCAGGACGCCAACCTTCATCACTGGGCACCCGGCTTCCCCACAGCACCAGCAGGTCAGCCAAGGCTTCCCTCCTACCTCTGGGTGGTCGGTTTCTCACACCTGTGGGAGAGACGAGATACACAAATTTGTACACTGGGGGACACTGCTGTGTCAGTTTAAAAGAAATCAGCCTCCAAGGGGACAGCAGGGGAAAAGAGCAGAGGGAGACGGACAAGAAAGAGGAAAAGAAGGAGAAAAGAGGGGTGCCAGGCCACCACTTCCACACCATATAATTTCTTTTATAGCTGCATTTTAGCTAACTGAATCATTTAGTATATGCTGTATAGAATATCATAGTAAATTTGTTAATCAAAGTTACAGTAAAGACAGTGCTTAATTCACAGTAATTGGCTTTCATCAGTGCTGATAACTCTATTTACCAAAATTACTACACAGTACTCACAGTAACAAATTCCATTGTTAGCACCACCAAGGGGTGTTCCGGCATTGTGTTAGGTTTTGTGCCATGCGTTTTTGTTTATGTTCGTCTTCACATCTTTACCCCACCCTAGCCTTAATTTTGTTCCGCCTCTGCACACCTGCTCCTTATGTTTCTCTGATTACTTTTTTCTATTTATACCTGTTGTCTTGTGTGTTTTTGTCTCTAGGATTTGTTTCATGGTTTCCGGTTTCATGTTGGTAATATGTTTGTAGTTCTGTTGTTTTAAA
This sequence comes from Tachysurus vachellii, assembly GCF_030014155.1. NCBI lineage: Eukaryota > Metazoa > Chordata > Actinopteri > Siluriformes > Bagridae > Tachysurus > Tachysurus vachellii. The sequence goes on along the minus strand of NC_083465.1, from coordinate 7,539,527 downwards.
TAAATTTGCTAGTTTGTGTTGCGTTGTGTTGTGATTCATTCTCTTTGTATGCTATTCAGTGTATGACCCTTGTTCTGTATATTTTGGATTTACCACACTTTATGCTTTGCCCTTGTATGATTATTTGCTCTTTCTTCTCCTTCTGCTTGCTACTTCTGGTTACCAAACTCTCTGCTTGTTTACTGATGTTCTGTCTTGTTTGTCTGTCATTTTGGAATTGTCTGCCTGTGGAATTATTATTAAATCTGTTGACTGCATATGGATTCCACTGATTCTTTTTTACACAATCGAAGTCTATACATTGTATATCTGCTGTATTTTATGTTTTGTATTCATGATTAAAACTCAACTGATGATTAGACTTCTGAAAAGTGTCAACTGAAGAAACAAAACAAAAAAAGACTTGTTACATAGTTTTATTTTTGCCTATTTGTCATGTTCTCTGTAAAGGTCAAACAGCAGAATATTTGTTTCAGCATTTGTTCCTCATAAGTCAGCTGGCCACATAACATGTGTTGTACACTGAAAGCTCATATTTCTGATGAGCAAAAGATGTGTGTGCCTGATTTGTAGCAATGGGCCACTGATAGTGTTTAATGCGTTTTCACTCACGTACAAAGTAGCTGTGCACAGAACTTTTTTATCCATCAAATCAATAATGGAGGCAATTCAAACTCTAGAATTGTGTATGTTGCTGAAATTTCAGCAGGGTATGATTTTGGAGATTAATTATCTCCATCTCCATTTCTGCAGCACTGACATTGCAAGATTCATACGCCTTTACACTAGATTTAGTAACCCTGTGCAAATTTGCGTAAATTCCCTGGACCTAACACCTACTTTTTTTATGATCTGCCATGCCCACTTAGATCACAAGTTGGAAGTTGTGCCCCTCCTTCCTCCTTGCACTCCTTTTAGTAGACTTTTAATTATGTTGGAGTCCTGTCATATTTGTTCTTGACTGTTTCTGCATACCGGACTTGCGTGATACATCATGAACCCCTACTTCTGGATGTACTCTCATCACTTGGAGGCCACTTTCTGCTGATGAGAATGATCTCATATAGTAAGCCTGAAAATACACGTTATTATGGACTGCAGTCGGTTTTGCACTCGGATCTGCCATTGAGCATTTGATGGCTTCTGCAAAAAGTAATTTATGTTAAAACTATAATTCATTTAGAAATCTTGCTGCCGTTCATACTCATAAGTTGCTCAAAAGCTGCTGGTTACACAATTGAATTTGACAATATAGTGTAAAGTTACAGAAAATTCTGAAAGTTTACTAAATCTACTAAATATTTTTTCACTGTGCTTTAAATTTACTGATACACTTGTGACTATTTTCTTTGACTGAAAATTCCACTGTCACATGTGCTCAGTTGTTTCCTCCAATAAGGCCTCCCCCACCCCCACCCCACCCAAAGCAGCTGTTACACACACATTTAAGAACTAGGGAGACGACAGAGAGGTTTCAGTTAAGACAACAGCACAGCGAAAAGCCATAGTCAAGTCGTTACTGTCATTGTATACATGACAATTTGATCTAAAGACTGCAAGCAATATATAATTACTACAATTTTTGTCTGTATGGGACCTGTAAGGGAAACGGCATTCTCAGCATAATTAGTGGACAGTTAAGTGAAGCAGTGTATGTCTGAAAGCCGTATTCGAAGGGATCGAGAGGATTGTGCGTCAGTGTTTGTCTCGCTTATCTCCAACACTTTCTTGCTTCACTGTTTCTTTCTCCAATCTCCCCAGAATGCCCGCCGTTTTCCTCTTGATCCGCTCGGTGCTCCTTCGGTTACTCGGCAGCAGGTTAGCCAGCAGTGCAGCACGGTTTTTCAGCAGAAGTGTTTCAACTGCAGCTGTCCATCTGTCCGCCGCGCTGCGCCTTGTCTGGCAGCGCCTTAGCTCGCAGGAGTCCAAGGAAGCCATTCTCGGTTGCGTTCTCTGCATTCTCAATATGCACAAAAAAGTTGACAACTGACCGCGCAGGTCATATCGATCAGTACGCAGAAAAAGAATAGCCTGAACTTTTAAGAACACATGGTTCTGTACATCGGACTTGCCTGTTAAAAAGACTAATCTGAACTTATCCATGTGGATAGAAGGACATGGCTGATGAGATGAATGTAATCCCAGTCTCCCGAACCGCCGTCTACAAATCCATCCGCAAACTCACCATAAACTTTGGCAGAGAGAGCAGCCAAGCCACCTTGAAAAGGTTGAGACCGGATTCTCAGAACACAAACAATAACAACGACCACAACACAGTAGACACCACACATCCCTTCAGAGCAGCCGTGGATGGCCGTGAAATAAGGCAAGTTACAATTTCAAGGTATCTTCAGGTTCTTGCGTTTATAACTAATCAGTAATGAACATGTTGACTACAGACTTTCCTTCACTCTTTAATTTATGCAGTTATCCAATCATGTGGCAGCATCAAAAATATCTAATCATGCTTATAAAGGCCAAGAGCCTCATCAAACCTAAAAATTGGGAAAAGTGTGATTTTGGTAACTTTAACTGTGCAAGGTAGTTTGAGTATTTCAGAAACTACTGATCTCTCTCAGAACTTACCTTAAGTCTTGGCCTGTATCTATAATTTTTTTGCATTGTGCTTCTGCATGATTGACTGATTAGATAATGTGCATTTGTACAAATATTCCTAATAAATGAAGGGTACCGGCATGGGGTGATTAAGATATATTTGACGCATCCCCATTAAAAACATTATTTTATTGTTGTACATATATTAACAATATCAAAAAAAATATCAAAAAAATTTATTTTATTGTAAATTGTATTTATAAAAATAAGACTTGAAAAAACTTTACATTAAATTTACATCTAAAGCATTTGGCAGATGAATACATTAACAGTGATTCTGTAGGTTGCAGACTAAGGATACCATTAGACTAAAACTCTGTTGGGAGGAAATATACCACTTTTACAAAAAAATATATATAAATAACAATATACAATAACAATTTCTATAGTTTATACATTATACATCTTATGCATAATGCATAATATATGCATAATACAACTATATGCATCATATATAGTGTAAGATACACTATATATCCAAATGTCTTGGACAGCCAACCTAATAATTAATTTCAGATGTTTCAGACCCCATAATATATATATATATATATAAAAACAACTATATGATAATGGTGCATAATTGTAACGGCGGGAAACAGAGCGGACCCAAACGCAGGATAGCATCAAAAAATAGGGTTTAATAAATCAAAATAGGGTTTAATAACTGAAAACATGAAACAGGCCGCAGACTAGACAGGACAAATCACAGTAGATGCCGCGCTGCACGAAGCAACGCGGCACAGTTAAATACAAGAAGACAATGACACAATAAGGATCAGGTGTGATGACAGGGAGGAGCAGACGAAGGCGGGGCAGACACGTGACGAGAAACATAAACAGATGCACGTGGCCAGAGTCCGGGCAGAGTCCTTACAATAATGGTGTGTTTTAGTTGCCATTTGAAATTTGGAATTTGGGCTATCGATACATAAAACTGAAAGGCTAATGGATACATTGATGCAAAGGTTTTATACTATAATTATAATTATATTTAACAGTTAAAATGATGTTTTTTTACAATCCCTTCTTCTTATTTATAATAAAATATTATAAAATCCTGTTTAGCACTATAAAAATTTTGCTTCACATATTCAACACTTGCATATACTTAATTTATTAGGTTTATAATATGCTTACTGCATTAATAACAGTGGATTGCAAGATATCAACACAATACAGCAGTACATGACTCTCTACATGACTACATTCGTTACACTTTTTCTATAATTTGTTCTTTTATGCATTTCTTACTTTGAATGAAGACAAACTCTTTTTTTCCCTGCCACTTAAAGAGGTCAATCAAATTATCCAGTGCACAAGTATGTCTCTCTCTCTCTCTCTCTCTCTCTCTCTCTCTCTCTCTCTCTCTCTCTCTCTCTCTCTCTTACTCTCTCTCACTCTTGCTTTCTCTAATGCTCATTATGTCTTTGTTGTCAGGAACCTTGGACCTTTTTCTAGGAGAAAAAGCAGGCAGAACAGTGGAATGGAACAAATATTTAGAAATTCAAATTCACATTTTATTTCTCACATACATAAACATACGCCTTATGACATGTAGTGAAATGTGTTTTATGACTGTTCGTTGTAGTGAGAAGAAATACAATAGAAATTAAAATGTAAAATATAAATTGCTAAATTGACCAGAGTGAAAAGAGTTCCAAAGTGATGTGTGCAGTGTGTAATGTATGCTGTGCAAAAAGGTCCTTTTATGGATGTCTCTTAATTGTTTGTATACCTGTCTCTTCACAGACTGCTATGATGACCCTGACATACAAAAACATACAAGAAGTTGGACTTTGAGGCACTAACCACAGATGGTGGAACTTGTACTAGGGGAAAGTTCACAGTACTCAAAGTTTATTTAATATTTGCAAAACTGATTTAATAATTCTTGAAAATTAACAGATACAACAGATGGAACAGATGAAAATTAAAAGATACAACAAACCTAACTTGTTTACTCTATTAGGCTAATGCTAATAACACGTTAATGTTAACAAATGTTAATACACTAAATGGTCATTGACCTTTTATGACTGATCTTTATATCATCTAAGCAAAGAGTATTAGTGAAGTGAAGAGTTTTAAAATGCAAGATAAAAAGTGGATTCATTGACTGTCCCAACACCATAACTATGTTTTAAGTTGCTATATAAAACTTTATATGTAGGTTAAATTTGAATATATATTTTGTGTAAGATTTAGCAATTTAGAACACTGGGAGCAAAATACAAGTAGTTACTCATTTATTCCTGATATGATGAATTAAAAATATTTTGAGGAGTGGCAATTCTTTATAATTATGCTGAGACTATATGATAATCACTAAGAAAATTTATTAGATCAAAAGTTTCATTGTTTATATTTTATATTGTTTTTATTTTTTAAAATTGAATAAAAAATATTAAGAATAATAACATATTTGATGAATGGAAGGCAGCTTTACTGAAAACATAACAAATAAAATGTACTGGCACTTAGGAACACTCCTCTGAGACCTGTTTGGGATTAGATGTCATGACTTTGTTTGGACATTCTCTGCCAGAACGGACCGGTCGTTGTCACATGTCTCGTCTCTACTCACCTGCCCCTAATTGATTTATCAACATGTCTATTTATTTCCCCCACATTGCATTTAACTTAGCAGAGTCCTCGTCCTTTATTGTGTGGTGGTTTATGTGTTATGTTTTACCGGTTCTTGGTTCCAATGCTTGTGATTTTATCATTTCTTTATTTTTTTTGGTTAATAAATCGTGTTTTTAGTTATCTCTGCATTTGGTTGGGTTTGTTTATATCTTCGCCGTTTATGACATTGGATGTTTATGAGATGTGTTTGATAATTACTTTTATGAATGGGAGTTTAAAAGTGAAATTTTTTAATTAGAATAGAAATATGTAATAGAAAAAGTTGCTTTGTTTATGTATGAACTTGCGATGCTCATTGTCTGCGTTCAGGTACTATAATACCTATGGATAGATTACATGCAGCTAGATTAATTGTAGTTTTACGAAGTAAGAAAGTAGCAGTTGTTTTACTCGCAGTGAAGCTTGGAATGGCTTCAAAGTTTTTAACATAGCAAGACACAGCTGAAAATTTTTGGTCACTATACGTTTTTGTTGTTCAATTTTCATTTCAAAAAAGGCATTTTAAAAAAATTCAATATTCTGTTAATAATCAAAAATAAAATCTCACATTCATGGTATATTGTTTCTTAATTATGGTAATATAAACTTGATGTAAATGAACAGTTACCTCTGCACTGTTGTCTGTTACTATGATTTGTCTGCTGCAGGAAAACTGGCATATATAAACAATATACTAGCAAAATATGTCAATTAATTATATTACAAGGCCTTTGTCAGTTGATATTTTAAATATAATAATTTGTCATAAGTTGTCTTAAATATTTTATTTTAGATTTTATTTGTGGGGATGTGGTAGTGAATCCCAGGTCCACCAAGCTGCCACTGCTGGGCCCCTAAGCAAAGCCATTAACCCTCAATTGCTCAGTTGTATAAATTGAAACAAAAATGTAAGTCACTCTGGAGAAGGGTGTCTGGTAGCCATTAACATTTTTAATTAATTGAGGTAGAATCCAGGTAGGTGGCTTGAAATGACTATCCAGTTAACACCTCTCTGAATTCAAGTCGATTCAATTAACATTGGACATTGTATAAAAGCAGTTTCACAGAAATATAAACAAACATTCATAATTAAAATTAAGTTAAAAATTAAATTTATATTTATTCGTAAAGAGCAAGTCTGAGCAATGGCAGCAAGGAAAAACTCCCTGAGACAAAATGAGGAAGAATCCCTGAGAGGAAACAGACTCAAAAGGGAACACATCCTCATTTGGATGACACCAAAGAGTGTGATTATAAATACTGTCGTTTCTACAAGTGGATCTGTGGATCAGGAGCTTTTAAGCATCTTATAAGTCAACATAATGTCTTAAATCATTATAGATTTAACACTAGTTCGTTCCTGCAGATGCAATAAAACGTTCAGTGATAGAGGCCCGAGTACAACACTGATTACTGCAACAGCAGTTCAAAAGCAAACACCATAGTCTCCAAGTATTTCTATCCACAGCAATCCTATATACCTCCTCAGCAGTGGGGGCACCACCAGGTGATGAGACTCCAACCAGAAGAAGGGCATCAGAATGGATCAAGCAGGTCCGGAGAGAAGAAGCGGTCACTGGGAGCTCAGGAGCAGCATGTGTAGCTCAACAGAGGGGGTCAGGAACACACACACTGGAGAATAAGGCATTACAATAATCCAACTTAAATGCATGAACTAATATTTCTGCATCATGTAGTGACATTAAATTTTTTTGTCTTTGCAATATTGGTTAAATGAAAGGCTACTCTTCTGACATTCTCTACATGAGCTTTGAATGACTGGTGTCAATAATTACATTGTTATCCAAAGTTACTCTAATCAGAGAGCTCTGAGTTATTAAATCAGTGTCAGAATTAAGAAGAAGGAACTTGTCTGATGTCCTTACACATTCTTCTATATCATTAAGCTGGTGTTTCTTATCTGGCTTTGCTGTTACATATAGCTGTGCGTTATAACCAAACAGTAGAAGCTACTACCAGGATTACAAATAATAAAGTAACTGTACCATGAGGTAGCAGATATAAGGAGAAAGGCAGTGGGCCTTAAAATAAGATTATAACAACATTTGAATGCATAGAGAATATTCACCACTTACAGTACATTAACAAGGTGATAATCAGTCAAAAAAAGACCTCAACCAGGAGAGTGCTGTTTCTTTAACAATGGCAACATTTTCTAGCCTATCAAGAAGAACAGTATAAATAGTATGTCAAAAGCTGCACTATAAGGTCAAGCAACACCAGCAAGAAGGTACAACCCTGATCAGAGGCCAGAAGTACTTCATTTACCACTTAACCTGTGAAAAAGTCCAAGCTATTCCTGATAGTACCCCCCCTCAAGGCACGGCTCCCAATATGTCAATCAAGAATCATGCCCAAAAGGGCAACAACCCCACCTAGAATCAGGGAGGAGCAAGGCACATGGCGAGGCAGGTGGGGGGAGGAATGTCCACTGCCGAGTAGAAGGGCAGAGCGATGACCACAGCCAAGCCACGGGCCAACCCATGTCCCGAAAGTCAGAGAGGGAAAAAAAAACCTCAGCAAAAGGCCGGTACCATGCCACCTCCTACACAGGAAAAAGTCCAAAACAAACTGAAAAAAGGCAAAAAAAGAACAGTCCTGCAAAATCCTCCACGGGAAAGCAGGAAGTGAAGGGGCATCCCCCATAGGAACAGGTGTGGAGCAATGTCACAGGGCACAGAGGAAAACAAAAAATAAAACAGCAGGCTGGTGACTTCCACTGCAGGCAAGAAGTGAAGCAGTGTCACCCACAGGAACAGGTGCAGAGCAAAGTCCACCAAAGAACACTAGATATCTAGGGGAAAAAAAACAAATCCCAAAAGGCCAGAATGATTAATCCAGAAAAGATTCTCCAAAAATAGTAGGTGCCAGGCATAGCTATCCCACTGGGTCTGAGTCTGGCTGTCCTCTGTCAGAGAAAGCAGGTGTTTTCATAGGGAGGAATTAGACCAAAATGCAGGATTAACCTAAAAATGAGCCTTATTAAGAAAAATACAAACACGTTTCAAAAACAATGGAACTGAGATAACAACACCAGGAGGCATAACAACAAACCAAAAACATAAACACACCACAAACACTGAAACACAACATCTCAGAGAAAACCTACACAAGACAACTGGTATAAATAAGGAAGGCAATTATTGAAAACACAACGGACAGGTGTGCAGAGGCTGAACGGATAAGCATAGGGTGGGGCTAACACATGAGAACAAAAACAAACGCACACAAGCTGTTCCTGACAGAAATAACAATCATGAAATTTGTCGGTCAGGATTTAAGTTTCAAGATAGAGCAGAGACAGCACTGATTAAGTGGTAAATGAACTACTAATGGCCCCTGATCAGGGTTGTGCCTCCTTGCTGGTGTTGCTTGACCCTAGTGCAGCTTTTGACATCACTGATCATACTATTCTACTTGATAGGTTAGAAAATGCTTTTGTTAAAGAAACAACACTTTCCTGGATGAGATCTTATTTGACTGATTTTCATCACATTGTAAATGTACTGTAAGTGTTGAATATTCTCTGTGCTTGAATATTTTTAATAACCTTGTTTTAAGGTTTATTTTTTTAATAAACTTATTTTAAGGTTAACGTTCTGATTTAGGCCCATTGCTTTTCTCCTTATATCTGCTACCTCATGGCACAGATACTTTATTATTCATAAACATAGTATTAGGTTCCACTGTTATGCTGATAACACACTTATATGTTTAAGCAAAGCCAGATGAGAGACACCAGCCTAATGAGACTGAAGAATGTGTAAAGGCTTAATTTGATAAGACACCAATCTCTGATTACAGAGTAACTTTGGATGGCATTTCTGTTTCATCATGTGCAGCAGTAAAAATCATTGGTGTGATTACTGACTCCAGTCTTTCATTTTAGGCTCATGTAGAGAACTTCTTCTTCTTCTTCTTCTTTCGGCTTTTCCCTTCAGGGGTCGCCACAGCAAATCATCTCTCTCCACCTATCCCTATCTTCTGCATCCTCAACACTTGCACCCACTAGCTTCATATCCTCATTAATTACATCCATATACCTCCTCTTTGACCTTCCTCTTTGCCTCCTGCCTGGCAGCTCCATGTCCAACATTCTCCTACCAATATACTCACTCAATCTCCTCTGAACATGTCCAAACCATCTTAATCTGGTCTCCCTAACTTTGTCCCCCAAACGTCCAACATGAGCTGTCTGATGTACTCGTTCCTAATCCTGTCCAATCTTGTCACTCCCAAAGAGAACCTCAACATCTTCAGCTCAGCTACCTCTAGCTCTGACTCCTGTCTCTTCTTCAGTGACACTGTCTCTAAACCATACAGCATGGCCGGTCTCACCACTGTCCTGTTCACCTTCCCCTTGATTCTCGCTGATATTTTCCTATCACACAGAACTCCTGACACCTTTCTCCACCAATTCCAACCTGCCTGCACTCGCTTCTTTACCTCTTTCCCACTCTCTCCATTACTCTGGACTGTTGACCCCAAGTACTTAAACTCCTGTAGCTTCTTCACCTCTTCACCCTGTAACCTTACTGTTCCACTTCCCTTCCTTTCATTCACACACATGCACTCAGTCTTACTATGACTGACTTTCATTCCTCTTCTCTCCAGCGCAAACCTCCACCTCTCCAGGTTTTCCTCCACCTGCTCCCTGCTCTCACTACAGATCACAATGTTATCTGCAAACATCATCGTCCAAGAAGACTCCTGTCTGACCTCCTCTGACAACTGGTCCATCACTATAGCAAACAGGAAGGGGCTCAGAGCCGATCCCTGATGCAGTCCCACCTTTACTTTGAACTCCTCTGTCTGACCTACAGCACACCTCAGCACTGTCCTGCTCCTCTCATACATGTCCTGCACCACTCTGACATACTTCTCTGCTACTCCTGACTTCCTCATACAGTACCACAGCTCTTCTCTTGGCACCCTGTCATACGCTTTCTCCAAGTCTACAAATACACAGTGCAACTCCCTCTGACCATCCCTATATTTCTCCATCAACATTCTCAGAGCAAAAATTGCATCTGTTGTGCTCTTTCTGGGCATGAAGCCATACTGCTGCTCACAAATTTCCACTGCATTCCTTAACCTAACTTCCACTACTCTTTCCCACAGCCTCATTGTATGGCTCATCAACTTTATCCCTCTATAGTTGCTGCAACTCTGCACTTCACCTTTATTCTTAAAGATCGGCACTAACACACTTCTCCATTTATTCAGGCATCCTCTCACTCTCTAAAACCCAGTTGAACAAACTAGTTAAAAATGCCACTGCTGCCTCTCCTAGACATTTCCAGACCTCTAGCGGGATGTCGTCAGAACCAACTGCCTTTCCATTATTCATCCTCTTCAAAGCCTTCCTGACTTCATCCTTTCTAATCTTATCTACTTTCTGTTCCACAGAGTTCACCCCTTCTACTCTTTTTACAGTCACACCACCATCCTACACACCACTATCCTATGCTGTCTGTCTACATTCTCTCCCACTACCACTTTACAGTCACTAATCTCTTTCCAATTGCCTCTTCTACATAGGATGTAGTCTACCTGTGTTCTCCTACCTCCACTCTTGTAAGTCACTCTATTCCCCCCTCTTCTGAAAATAAGTGTTAACCACAGCCATGCCCATCCTCTTAGCAAAGTTCACTACCATCTGTCCTTCAAGGTTCCTTTCCTTAACTCCAAACTTGCCCATCACCTCCTCATCACCTGTGTTCCCCTCACCAACATGTCCATTAAAATCCGCTCCTATCACCACTCTCTCACCCGTGGGAATACTCTCATTCACCTCATCGAATTCACACCAGAATCTCTCTTTCTGCTCTAACTCACAACCTACCTGTGGGGCATAACCACTAACAACATTCAACATCACCCCTTCAATCTCTAACTTCAGACTCATCACCCTGTCTGACACTCTCTTCACCTCCAGAACATTCCTCACAAACTCCTCCTTCAGGACCACACCTACCCCATTTCTCTTACTATCCACACCATAATAAAACAGCTTGAATCCTGCTCCTATACTACGAGCCTTGCTACCCTTCCACCTGGTCTCCTGTACACACAGTATATCCACCTTCTCTCCATCATATCAGCCAGCTCGCTACCTTTCCCTGTCATAGTACCAACATTCAGAGTTCCTATTCTCAGTCCTACACTCTTACCTTTCCTCCTCCCTCCTCTACTTCTTCGACCAACAATAGCCCAACGGCACCAATGGCAACCCGGGCCTCGACCGATCTGGTATGAAATTCGTACTGACGATTCGCAAGGTTAAATTTGGCAATGTTTTATGCCGGATGCCCTTCCTGACGCAACCCTCTCTATTTATCCGGGCTTGGGACCGGCACAGAAGTCACTGGACTGTGACCCCCATGGCTAGATTAAGCTCATGTAGATAACAATATATGTATATTATATATGTGTAATATATATATTGTTCTCTGCATAAATAAATACAAATATAAATAAATGTATATATCACAGGATTTATCATTGGTGAAACTTATTGCTGCACGTCTTAACTCTCCAGAGCTAGTGGAAGAAAGTGAAGACAACACTCCCTGATCCTGCTGTGCACATTCATGCTCCTGGGCCCTGTCTTGTTTCAATCCTGCCTGAAACTGAACAGCCACAGAGCACAACACCAATGACACTCTGCACGCACCTCTGCAACAAATTAATTAGCGCCTTGCACACACTTGTAAATAAAGAGCACATTTTCACCACTTCCTGTCTCTGGTGTGTCTGTGGTTCTGTTGTGCGTGAACACAAACTCAAGCACCTGACAGAAACGAGCCTCCAGCAACAGGTGGTGACCCATGAGCTAGAGGAGAGCCTGTCTGCCTGTAGCAAAATAGTGTCACTGAAAAGCAAATATCACGCTGAATATCATCAGAAGTACCCTTCGGATTTGGGACTCAATACCACAGGGCTGGACCAGTCACTGTACGATTCCAGGATTAACCCAAAATAAAGCATGGCCGTTAGCTCAATGCAGTGTTACATGTAGCTAAATGAGCAAATTCTACAGCTAACAAATAATGGGGTGCATTATCAAATAATGGACTTACAAATAAAAGTGTTTGGTTAAACCGGTTAACAAGGCCATCTGTTTGTTTGAATCGATTTAAATCGCAGAAATTCATAAAGCTTGCTTGGTGTTTGTGACATAAACAGTGTGCAGACTTTGTTTGCTCCTGAATACACTGCCGAATGGCCCTTTGTCAATTTGACCCCTTCATCCAGCAACAATGGATAGTGACACTGGACAAACTCCACCATCCTTGCTGGTAGTTGAGTGACGAATGACTACTTTTAGAATGCACATACACACAAACATTCACACACATGGCTCTGTGTGCACAGCTCTCTCTCTCTCTCTGGCTCTTGTCTCGTTATCTCTCACAACACACACTGCAACAGCAGACAAATCATTAGAAGAATTCGGCACAGGTGTGTGACACAGTATGTGTAATATTACATACTACTTGTCAAGCAACCAGATAATCCTTTTCAAAGCCTGTTTGGAAAATTGTGTTAACTGGTATGATGCCTTTTGCAAGGTGAAAGTTTTTCTCATCAGTGATTTCTCTGCGCTGCCTTAAAATGTTTACAACAGCGCAGAGAAATCACTGATGAGAAAAACTTTGTACAACACAACTAATTTGTTTGTTTTCATATGGTGTAACACAGGCAAAGGCAGTTATAACTTAATATTATTATTAACTTTGGATGCCTTTTGGGTTTGGTTTTGCACTTGTCAGAGCTCTGTGGCACTGTTTAAATGATGCCAGAGTTAAGGAGTTGCTCAAACAAACAAATTAGTTGTGTCAAAGATAAATAGAAAAGATAAAAAAAAATAAAATAAAAACAGTGAATCCATCAGACAAATATAATGAGAAACATGCCATTTTTCCTTTTATTAAGTGTGTTAGTTGGCTCTCTAACAGAGAAGATTTTAGCTTTAGAGGTCTTATTGGCATAAAATTAGATCATAGTGAATGTACTGTACAGCTAGCACCTTTGATCTGAAGCTAGGACAAAAATATGGATTAAACCAAATGAGTTAAATGCAGCTTGTCCACCCGGTTATAGTTATATACATCAGTCATGCCTAATAGGCAGGGGAGGGCGTGTCGCAGATATTTATGATGATAAGCTAGGCATCACGGAAAGATCTAGACATATATTCAACTTATCTCAAGTTTTTCATACTAACTTAAAATATGTAGCCAAAAAAAAAATTCTACTTGTTAAATTCCACTCATTGTTATTTACAGACATGTGGGGCCATATTCTGAATTTCTCTACAAATTTGCAGATTTCATTTCAAACTTAGTTGTTTCTTTAGACAAACCATTAACTGTGGTAGACATTAATATATATTTTGAAAGGTTGATTCTTTGAGAACAGCAGTTTTGTCCATCTTAGACCATAATTTCATTGGCCTAAGATTATCCTAACCGAGAAACAGATCACCACGTACCCAAATCAGAAGCCATGGATGAATGGCTCTTGTTGCAGACTCATAACACTGCCTTCAGATCAGGTGATGCACAGGCCTATAGCACATCTAGAGCAAACCTGAGCAGGGGCATCAAAAAGGCCAAGCACTTCTCAGGGTTCCCACTCTTTTTCAGAGATCATTTTCCAGGACTTTTCCAGGACATTTCAAATTTAGCAAAAAAGACAAGGATCACAGATTCACGGCCTAAAGTAATATTTTCTTCTCTCCAGAAGTCTTAAAAACAACGTACACTTTATGGCTATTACTTAACTATACTTTTAAAGTAATTTTGTCATGTGAATGAAATTTCAACATTTATAAAATAAAAAGACTGCACATATTAATACCCTTTCCTTTCTCAGGCCAATGCCGTCATGCATGCTTTAGTTTGCTGTGCATTCCCCTTGCACATGATATTCAGATTAACAAGGTTAATATAACCTGCTTACCCGTCACCATTTGCTGAAAACATTCGAGCACTTAAACCATTCCTAGCACCTGAAACCGCCAGCGTCATCCGTCACAGCAAGATTAAACAGCATAACAAAAAACCCGTCAAAACTCAGCATCCCTGAACAGAGCGCTTTCTGTTACTAATTGTTTCGACCAGTTGTAAACTGTTCTTTAAATGATCAAGAACATTTAAAAATAGAGATGCTCCGATCAGCATTTTTGGGGTCGATCACCGATCACCAAGATCATGATCTGCCGATTGCCGATCACTGCCGATCACAGAATGGCAGAGGAATGGGAATCTTTTATCTATAATCTAGCAGAGCACCATTTTTAGAAATGAAATTAACTCTAAATTAACTGTATTGAGAAACAAACTGTAGAAATAGGCTACAGTCAAGATCTTGAAGAACCACCAAGTGTTTATTTTAGAAAATGAGAACTTAAAGCTACTGTAGGCCATCTTCCCCAAATAAGGCAGAGTAACTTAAAATTATTCCAAACAAAGAGGGGTCAGGCAGACCAACACACATCAGATCAGCTTAATAGGATGTCGCCTCTTAATACAATGATTACATTTTATAATTGGCAGCAAAATGTAAAACTTGTTACACCAAAACTGGCTACTGCCACAAAGGACAAAACTATGGCAAGTGTTTTTTTCTGTTATTATTATGAACGTCTGATGTAGTTGAGGAACCAACTACATCAGATCCAAAAAATAAAATAATGAAAGCTACTGTAAGCCAATGCCATCCTTTCTAAATAACAAGGCAGAGAAACAACGAGGCCAAGCAGGTAGTTACCAACCAGATGAACTTGGGATGGTATGAGGTTACATAGGCCCAGGCTACTTGTAAAATGTAAATAAAATTTTTAATATATTAAAATTAAACAATTGGCCACAAAATGTTTCAGACCAAAACATGCTGGGATTCGGCCTACTAATACAGAGTACAAAATCCTTCATGTCTCAATCACAAAAGGCATCACTCACACTCACATCACTACTAGTTTAAATGCATCACTCACAGTTGGCTGGTTGAGGGATGGGGATGTTGTTGGCTTCGGCTGGTTTAGTTTCTCATACTCTGCATATTCATTTGTATGGCGTGTTCTAAGATGCCTAATCATGTTATTGGTATTAAAATGCCGTTGCTTGCTTCCACCTCGAGGGATTTCATCACGACATACATTGCAAACGGCTAACTTTACGTCTTTATCGGACACTTTGAAAAACTTCCAGACGGGAGAACTCATGTTGCCACTGGTAAGTGCTGCTCTGCTGTTGTTTACCTGTGCGCGTGCATGCACGTGTGAAAAAGTCGCGCGAGTAATTTACGTCACATGATCGGCTTTTTTGATCAGCGCTTTTGGGGTTCACCGATCTAGCTATTTTTAGTCAATATCGGCCGATCATGATTGGTGGCCGATCAATCGGAGCATCACTATTTAAAAATAATCATTTTCCAGGACAACAAGATTTTTTCCAGGACAATTTATGTTTTCTTTCATTTTCCATGTGTTTTCCAGGACTGGAACATTGGTCATAAATTTTCCAGGATTTCCAGGTTTTCCAGGACGCGTGGGAACCCTGACTTCTACATGCAAGACGCATGTGGCAGGGCATCCAGGCCCTGAACGAGCTAAATGACTTCGAGCAAAGGCTGTGTGCATGGATCTAATTCCATAATCAAGTTTACTGACAACACCACAGTGATTGTGTCACGAACGCGGGGGTAAAAACGGACCCAAATGCAGGACAGCTTAACAAAAACAGGGATTTATTAACTAAAAAAACCACGAAACAGGACAAAGACAGAACCAGACATGACGACAACAGAAGACAATAGGATTCCGCGTTGCACAAGGCAACGCGGCTCAATTAAATAATACAAATAATCATGACACATGAGGGACAGGTGTGCAGAGGCGGGGAGGAAAAGACAAGGGCGGGGCAGACACGTGAACAAGGAACATAAACAAAAGGCACATGGCCAAAGTCCGGGCAGAGTCCTGACAATAACACCTTGTATATTTCATGTCTATAGCACCCAACCTGTATATTTTGTATATCCATACCTGTATATCCATAATCATATTATATAGCATACATATTATATAGCATATTCCTCTGTATATTATCCTGTTCATACTGTAAATACTGTACTCATATTGTTAATACTGTACATCCTGCACTTGTTGCTTATTGCACTTCAGGTTAGTTGCCAAACTGAATTTAATTGCCTTGTATTTGTACATATGTAATGACAATAAAGTTGAATCTAATCTAATTTGCCAAGTTTCCATTTTAAATGAACATTTACACCTGCTACTGCAAAGAGATTTACCAATAGTCTCCCAGAACTATCCTCCATGATTGGATTATGTCTGACCCCACAGAAGTCGATAAGGTAACTGATTACTTAGTCAGTGTTTCACTACACCATAGATATTGTAGCTCCACTTAAAAGAATGAAAAATAATTAAAGATGAAAAACATGCAGCCTGGTACAATGACCACACATGAACCTTAAAACAATGAACTAGGAAATTGCTGCTAGATCAGCGTCTCTCTCACTAATTGAAGACAACAAAAATAATCTTAAATCTTAAATCTTAAAATAATTCTTTTTATTTAATACTTTAGCAAAATTAACTAGGAATAAAAACACAAACAATCTATAGAAAAGCAATCTGTAGAAAAGCACACACAATCTATTTGCAGCTGTAACGGCTTTATTAATTATTTCAATGGAGAAATTGTTATCAGGCAGAAAATTCAGACCATTAATTTAATAAAAAAAACAGTTTGATAAATAAAGCTGTAGATTAATAGAAATTATAGAAATTAATAGAAAATGTTTTATTCCTTTTTGAGAGACCTTTTATATATTTTTGTTTTTATAAAAAAAAAAAAAAAAAATCCAAATAATTTCTTCTTCAAAATGATCAAACTGCAGACTGGATCCCTACTCACATGTTTCTTTACACAGATATTACCAGTGGCTACCGAACCCCTTTTAAAAATAATTCATTCTTCCCTTTCATTCTTTTAAACTAGCTGTTATCAAACCTCTGATTAAAAACCTGCCCTTGACCCCTGTCAGCCTTTATCTCCAAAATCCTAGAAAAGGTTGTACTGTAGCACAGCAGTTATGCTCATACCTACATAGGAATATAATTCATGAAAAATCTCAGTCATATGAGATACACCAACACAGCAGCTAGAGTCCTAACTAGAACCAGAAGATATAAACACACCTATCTTAGCCAAGCTGCATTGGCTCCCAGTCAAATTTCGCATTGATTATAAAATACTATTACTAACCTTTAAAACACTGAATTGTCTCGCACCACCTGAGCGATCTTTTGCTTTGTTTTTATGATTCGTCATGCCAACTTCATTAAAAGGTGCAGGCTTTTTCTTACAAAGCCCACAGTTATGGAACAACCTTACAATTAGTGTTAGGTACACAGACGTGGTCTAGTGTTTGCAGGCTGAAAATACATCTGTTCATGAATAGTTTCTTCTAAGGTCAATCGGCTGATCTGAATGGTTTTTCAAAGGGCTGGCTATAGACATCCTTACCAAGTGAAGAAGAAAATGTAAAATAGAAAAAAAATAATAACAATTTACATTTGGAAGACAACTTAGATTAACTCGATTTTTTTAATACAACTGAGGGTTAAGGGCCCAGAAGAGGCTGTTAGCAGACCTGGGATCGAACCCACAAGCTTCCGTTTGGAAACCCAACACCTTAACCACTAGGCTAGACTTGATTAACCATGATTACGGGTAAATTCAGGAATTTCCTCAAGATTTATACCCAAAGCCAACGAAGGAGAAAATCCGTACACGAACAAAAGCCTTCCCATTTGCCGGTTCAGGAAAAGATTTGTGACGTTGGGTAAAATCCTATCCACGTGATGCCGCTTGTGGTCGTTTGCTCCTGTGAGTCAGTGAGTCAGTGGCTCCTCCTGCTAAAGAGGGTCAAAAAAGGAACCAGACTCATAGTGGCAGGTTTGTGAAAACAAATTATATATTGTACTTTTTGGATGGAAAGAGGGCACTGACTGCTTAATAGAGCAATAGGTTTCTGGGTTTCCGATTCTTTTTTTTTTGTTTCAGCGCTGTGTTAAATAAGGATGGGTTCTAGTGACATTTGAATAGTAAACACCCCCAGAACTCGGTGAGAGCTGCGAACCCCAGACCCAGACCCAGACCCAGACCCAGACCAGACCAAGACCAGACCCAGACCAAGACCAGACCAGACCAGACCAGACCCAGACCCAGACCCAGACTCAGACCCAGACCCAGACCAGAGGCGAGGCCGCGCCCGGAGCCGCCGGAAAGAAACAACGGAGAAAGAGGTAGCTGTATTTTTTACTTTAAAGTTAAGCTCAAGCGATCAAGAGTTCTGCAATTCACTTTAATTATTGGCTGCGTTTTTCAGACGTGATTAGGCTTTAAATGAAGAAGAAGGTTTTGGCGTATTCTGTAATTCTCAACCATAAAGAAAAACCGTCGCTCTGTTTTGGCTCTGAAGGCTAAGCTTTGTTTGGTCCCCTTTAATTCTGTGTGATTTACACCCTTATTTAAACATACAGTATACAGTAGCATCTACTGCTAGTCCTTTTTTGGTGTAACTGAAGTGGGAAAGTAAAGTGTTCATTGTAACAACAGTTGCTTTCCTGAGTTAGTTTGTTGCTAATTGTTAGCTAAGCGTAGCATCCGCAGCCAGATGGGGATTTGGCACCTATTTGGTTACCTGAGATAATATTGTAATGATTACACTCTGTTATTGCTCATATATTAGTCTTATAGTCAGTTTTCTATAATTAAAGGATCGTTAAGACGTTTCGATGTTGTTATTGCTGAGCAGCTGAAAGCAGCTTGACATCTACTTATCTTTCATTAAGCTCTGTTTACTCTGAGACTCTGGTTTAGTTCGCAGTGCTTTCTCACAGACAGTAAAGGGTTTTATTTTTGCCCAATGCTACACGGTTTTTATTATATGCACCTTATGGACAGAAAGACACAACCAGAAAGAAAGCATTTTTCTCTTCAAGAGTAATGAAGTCAGCCTTAATTCAAGTTGAACAGATTTTATGCCTTAGAGTAGAGTAGATTAGAGTAGATTCAACTTGATTGTCATTACACATGTACAAGTACAAGGCAACAAAATGGAGTTTGGCATCTAACCAGAAGTGCAATAAGCAGCAAGTTCAAGATGTACAGAATCAGAATCAGAAAGATCTTTATTGCCAGGTATGTTTTCACATACGAGGAATTTGTCTTAGTACAGAAGCTCCACAGTGTAACAGAATGACATTGACAAGAACACATATATAAATATAGACAGTTTGTATGAGCAAATTGAAATATAAATATGTGTTTTAAGTAAATAATGTAAGAATAGTGTTGTGTGTTCTGTGTATGTTAAGTGTTCATCAGATGGATTGCCTGAGGGAAGAAACTGTTCCTATGTCTGGTCGTTTTGGTGCTCAGGGCTCTGTAGCGTCAACCAGATGGCAACAGTTCAAAGAGAGAGTGTGCTGGATGTGAGGTGTCCAGAGTGATTGTTTTTGCCCTTTTGCTCATGGTTGTGCCAATGGTTCGCTCAGCAGTCTGGACTACCCTCTGTAGTCTTCTGAGGTCAGATTTGGTAGCTGAGCTGAACCAAACAGTAATTGAGGTGCAGAGGATGGATTTGATGATGGCAGTGTAGAACTGTTTCAGCAGATCCTGTGGCAGGTTGAACTTCCTCAGCTGGCGAAGGAAGTACAACCTCTGCTGGGCATTTTTCACAATGGAGTCTGTGTGAATCTCCCACTTCAGGTCCTGGGAGATTGTGGTTCCCAGAAATCTGAATGACTCCTGACTCTCCTGAAGTCCATGATCATCTCCACTGTCTTGTGCGTGTTCAGCTCCAGGTAGTTAAGAATGCAGCAGACAGCCAGCTGTTCAACAACCTCGGGTCTGTAAGCAGACTCGTCACCGTCCTGGATGAGGCAGATCAGAATCAGTATTTTTACAACCTGACCAAAATAAAGTTAAGTATTGTGACTTTATCTTGGTCAGGTTGTGGTGGATCCAGAGTCTTCCCTGGGAACACTTGAGAAAGAGCTGGGAATACATGCTAAACTGAATCTCAGTGCATTGCAGGGCCCACAGTGAACATGCATTCATACTCTCATTAAAACCTAAGGTCACCTGCAGACTAGGGATGCACCGATACCACTTTTTCTCTTCCGATCCAATTCCAGCGTTTGCCAGTATCGGCCGATACTGATATTTCTGTTCTTTTCTACCTTTAAAAGTAAAAAATGTATACAACTCACTTAGTTATTATGATTTATTTGTTTCTGGCAAAGAAATACAAAAATGCCCATTACTGGATGAAAAATGAGAACACAAGAAACCTAAAAAAAAAGTATAAATGCAGTAGCAAACAGTAATTTTAACAGTTAGTGGGATAACAATCTAATCCATGTATACTGTAATTATTAAATTATTTTCTGAAGAAAAGGTAATATTTTAAAGTGAATTTTAAATGAGAACTCTTGAAACACAATGCAAAATGTATTAAACAGTAAACTTTGCACCCAAATGAGCGACATGTTTAACGCGCTGAGGTAAATGGAAAGTTTGCTAAACTTGCCTGTCTGTCGGAAGCGGTTGTCCAAAATATTTCCTATAAAATTTATTATATTTATTTTCATTCATGCAATTTAATATATAAGTGTATTTTTCTTATAAGTTTAAGCAATAGTCTATGATGTGTGCTGTTCATTAATCAACCACCACGAGCATGGGCATCAGAAGCAAATAAAAAGTGGGTGTGTCCTGTCCCACCCACATATAATGGTTCCATGGATTTCAGGAAGCAGGAGCGTGGTCGATGCTGTAGGTACAACGCGGAATGGAGTTTAATTTATTAGGGCATTCCTCAAGCAGAATGTATTCGACTGGCAGCGCTCTGAAAAGTAATTAAAAAATACACATGCGCTGAATAGAGACGGTAAAAGTGGGTGGGTCCAATATTATTGGTCTTAAAAATTGGGTGGGTCCTGTCCCACCCACATATAATGGTTCCGACGCCCATGACCACGGGTATCGGATTTGGATCGGTCACGCAACACCGATACCCGATCCACTCAGAATGCTTGGATCGGCATCGATACCGATCCGATATTTTGCATCCCTAATGCAGACATACTGCCATAGTATTAGAAGGTGGAAGGAAACTAGGGAACCTGGAGAAATACCCAGAATCCCAGTTTCTGAGCCTGCTTTTAATTTGGAAAATATACCTAGTACCAATCTTTTGCTAATTTATGTCCTAGCAAACACATACAGTCCAGGACAGCAAGTGCCATTTGAAGGGTCATTGTTGAAACAGAAAAAACTAGCAAACAAAATGGTGAATAATATAAGTTTTTAAGATTTATAAGGATCCACCGATCAACTTTTTCCATTTAAAATTCAACAGTCAGAACATTTCTGTTATCTGATACTGATCTTCACAAGGAAAGACCAAATGGAATTTAGCAAGCTACTCATGCATTTAATGAAAAAATATTAGTTCTTATTATGCATTAATGCTGGCTCACTTTTCTTTATTGATCATTGCTCCATGCAGCTACAAGGCAGATAGATGTGAACAAGTTCACTTATCTTGTTTGTGTATTTTATTCTCAGGTCTGGCTAAACAAGAGTAAATACACTGCCTTGCCAAAAAAAGTCACCACCTGGATTTAACTAAGCAAATAGGTAAGAGCCTTCCATTACTGCAGTGTTTATTATGTTTCACTTGGCAAATTATAGAAGGTTTAAAAGGTTTTAACTGATACAGTGGGTAGCTTCCCTCTTTTTTTAAGCAACCCTGCTATAAGATGTGGTTGTGGAAAAGATCTTCCTGTTTCAAAAGGGTCAATTTTTTGGCATTCTTTAAGCAAAGAAAACAACCAAGGAGATTGCTGAAACTACTAAAAATGGGTTAAGAACAGAATCTGAATCAGAATCAGAAAGAGCTTTATTTCCAGGCATGTTTTCACATGCAAGGAATTTGTTATAATGACAGAAGCTCCACAGTGTAACAGAATAACATATACAATATAGACAAATTATATTTACAAGTGTGAAATCTGCAATTGAAATATACAATATAGGCAATTTGTATGTACAAATGTACAAGTGTGAAATGTTCACTTGAAATATATAGTATGTGATTTAAGTAAATAGTGTGTAAGAATAGTGTGTGTTCCGTGTATGTCAAGTGTTCATCAGATGGATTGCCTGAGGGAAGAAACTGTTCCTATGTCTGGTCGTTCTGGTGCTCAGGGCTCTGTAGCGTCGACCAGATGGCAACAGTTCAAAGAGTGAGTGTGCTGGATGTGAGGGGTCCAGAGTGATTGTTTTTGCCCTTTTGCTCACTCTGGAGAAGTACAGATCTTGGAGAGTCCGGACTACCCTCCGTAGTCTTCTGAGGTTAGATTTGGTAGCTGAGCTGAACCAAACAGTAATTGAGGTGCAGAGAATTTTTCACATTTTTGGAGTCTATGTGAATGTCCCACTTCAGGTCCTGGGAGATTGTGATTCCCAGGTATCTGACATGTTATTATTGATGAAATCAAATAATAAAAATAAAAACAGTAGAACTCTCAGCAATGTTTTATAGTGAAAGTAAGCACAATGCAAAATTCTCAAGCAATTGGGACTGTGTAAAGCTGTGTAGCCTTACGAAAACCACTGATAAGTGGTCTGATGAGTCCATTTTTACCCTGTGCGAGTGATGAAAGCATCAGGGTAAGAAGAGAGCCGTATGAAGTGATACACCCATCAATGCATGCTGAATCAAAGCAAAAGTTGGTCTAAAAACATATTAGCCAATCAAGTTGACTCATGATACCATTTATTATATAGCTATCGCATATCGCAATATTGACCTAAATAATTGCAATATGAAATTTTTCCCCAAATCGTGCAGCCCTACTGTAATAGTATAATATCAGATTATTCCCTACTTTTTTTGACATTAGCTTTGTTTATTTTTACAGCTGCCCCATGCTCTTTCTCACATTTTGTCTGTCTCCTGATTGACTAGTTGTTCTTGCCTATAACAGTGTAGATGAGTGAATTTGAAGTGTGATGATGCTTGATGTCTAAACTGGTATAGGATGTACGCATACAAATTTCAGCAAATTTTCAGATTCCAATTACTATTGCAAGAGTTACTATTACAAGATTATAATAAAAGCACACAGCAAATTTACTTATGCAGCTATTTTGTGTCTGAATAATCAAAGCCGTGTTTCACTTTATAATCAGTTTATTTTAATATACATTAAAACAACAAACTGTTCATCTGTTTTTGAACGCACGCAAGAGCGTAATATAACTACGTGACGCTGCAGGCAAGCAGAGCAGTGGCGGAGCCAGAGGGTTGTCCCTGACATCTGATTGGCCACACCAGGTGCCACCCCGAATTTTTATTTGATAGCATTGGAAGTTTGATGCTGATCGACATCTCATTTCACCTATCAAAAGAAGTCTTCGTTTGACGTTTGGTCACGGCGCCGCTCAACATTTCAAATCCATCAATCAATGACAATAAAGAGTTGAGAGGTAGAGAAGTATACTAAAACAGACTAATACTAAAACATCAAATTTTGGTAAGTTTTGAGATTAAACATCAGGATTTAGTTTTCCAGAAAAAAATTTCGAAAGTTACATCACTATATAAATTGACATTAGATGCTAATAACAGATTAATCAGACAAGAGAGATCGGTTCATTCCCCAGTTTAGCCATAATATACATAATATACATAAAGTTGCCTTGGCCACCCCATGTATAAAACTCTAGTTCCGCCACTGAAGCAGAGGGAGAGCGCGCAATAACTAATAAACCTCAACAGTCGTGATGAAACATGGAAGGTGCTACAATAATTAACCAAAAATAATTAAGTTCGGGTACCTCTTTGTTCAAGGTAGCGGTAAGAGTTATGGCCATCCCTGCATCAAGTGCACCTGTTGAACGTGTATTCAGCCACGGTGGGGTGAAAATGCGACCACACCGCTGAAAATTGAGTGACAAAGTTCTATCAAATTTAATTTTTTTTGCAAGTGTAATGTAGTGTAAATGGTTGGCCACTGTTTCTGTGGAAATGTCAGCTGTTTTTTATATATATATATATATATATATATATGTATATGTGTGTATATATATATATATATATATATATATATATATATATATATATATATATATAATATATATGTGTGTGTGTATATATATATGTGTGTGTGTGTGTATATATATATATATATATATATATATATATATATATATATATATATATATATATATATATATAGAAAAACCCTAAATATAAAAATAAAAAACATCAGAGCTGCAAGTACAGCCATATTCTTGTCTTCCATGCACATGCACACACATTCAATTTAAAGGGATAGTTCACCCAAAAATGAAAATTCTGTCATCATTTTCTCACCCTCATGATGTTACAAACCTGTATAAATTTCTTTGTTTTGATGAACACGGAGGAAGATATCTTAAGGAATGTTTGTAACCAAACCATTCATGAGCTCCATTCACTTCCATAGTGGGAAAAAAGAATAATATGGAAGTGAATGGGGCTCATGAATGGTTTGGTTACAAACATAAATCATAAGATGGAACCTTGGAAACATAAGATATCTTCCTCCGTGTTCATCAAAACAAAGAAATTTATACAGGTTTGTAACATCAAGAGGGTGAGAAAATGATGACAGAATTTTCATTTTTAGGTGAAATTACACTCACTCCAATCATCTAATCATCTCTCTCCTCTCTCTCTCTCTCTCTCTCTCTCTCTCTCCATTTACATCTTAGGCTTTGTACTTTTGATTTTTATTCATTTTAGATTTTTATTGTATTTACAACTCACCTGTATGTGGGACACCTTTTAAAAATAAATGCATATAATCATTTTTTTGTTGCAAATAAAACTCTCATAGAGTTTTAAATACTGAAAATACCATAAATAATCAAATAAATAACTTTTATTATAAGAAATTTAACTTTGTTTAATATATACATTTAGTTAAATCATCAAACATCTGTATGACTTGCCAGTGACTTGCTTGACTCAAGCTACGACTTGACTTGAATTGCTTGACATAAAGCAGTTACTTGACTTGATTTGACTTGACACTCACAAAAATTGACTCGGACTTGCTTGAGACTTGAAGGTTAAGACTTGAGACTTACTTGTGACTTGCACATGTGTGACTTACTCCCACCTCTGGTGTGTGCACTGTTGTTTTGATATTCCAGTTCAGTTTTATTTTTATACTGGATCCTTGGTGTATCTGGAGGGAAAGAAAATTTAAATAAATTTCATTTCAGCGTTTGCATAAAATATTAATAATGTATAATAAATAGTAAATAATAATAGACACATATTTTTTACAGGCTACCGAGAGAGACAACAGTTGGTCATTCCATTCCTATGTAGGTCTAACTTTCTATCATTCCATCCGTCTTTCAGTCTGTTAACAACTCCATCACACTGATCCATATACAGTGTAGACCCAGTGTTTAGAAGTAGTTCTGTAAACATTATTAGATGCTCAAATATAAAAATGTTTCAGTGCCATTACCTGCACAAGAACCAAAATGAGTACTGAAGGTAATGGAGATGGAACAATCAACAAAAATCTCCTACAGCCACTGTTACAAATCAGCTATATAGACCTATGAAAAGCTAATAGCTGACATCATGGTGACATTACAGTGACATTCGTGTGGCCCATAGGATGTCCCTCTTGCATTTTAACAAATCATTGAGCTTTCTTTTAGAACCACATTAATGCCAAAATGCTAACTGTGCACACATACCAGTGCCATTTTACCCTCTATTGTGTTGCAGTGTTAGAGAACCTGTTAGTTGAAGGTTATGCTTCTGTCCACAGCAGCACTAATTTGCCAACAATACCATAATTCCATACAAGACATTTATTAGCATGTAGATTGAATTAGTTAAACTTCTTATTATAGACAGCCTCAGTGTTTAATGTATTCTAGTTATTAATGTAAGTAAAGACAATATTTGTACAGACTGGCCCTAAGCCAAAGCTGTGTTCCACCATGAACTTTAGTTGGCCTTAAATGCTGTCTGACCAGCAATTGTGCAGTATATATGCATTATTATGCAGCATGAATGCATTTCAACACTGTAGTTTGCTACTGAAATAGCACTTGTATTAGTGCTTGAAGTGGCATTCTGACTCAAAGCGCTTTCACCTCACAGCAAGAAGTACATGGATTCAACTCCAGCCCTGCTATTTTCTGTCTTTCTCTTCCTGGTGTGTGTCTGTGTGTGTTCAGTGATGGATTATATTTAGACACAACATGCTAGGATACATTTAAGTACTTTCTAACTTTGCAAATACAAATTTAGCAAAATGGTTGCACAAAGTTTGAATGTAAATGTATACATAAATATAAAACTAATTACTAAGATGTTTAAATCCAGATATTTTTCATTTCACATACATTTGTATTTAATTAAACAAAAAAATGTACAATTGAAGGAAACAAAAAACAGAAATATACTGTAAAAAAGTGATATTTTCAATATTTTTTTCTTTAGTGTGTGTAATATGATGTTTATGTAAGTCCATTACAGGTACCAACTTAAACAAGACACTTGATCTCAGCTATATGAATTTCTAATTATTTCGTTTGTGTTTTCATTATATCAACTCGCTCATTCTATTCTTTTTTTATTGCTAACTTTGTTTTGGCCATCCTTAATAATTCAGTTATGTGTATAATTCATTTAACAATGGATAAAACAGCTTTTCAGAAATGTACACACGTGGACAAAATTGTTGGCACCCTTCGGTCAATGAAAGAAAAACTTCTTTAATCTGAAAAAACTTTAATCTGACCAAAAGTAATAATAAATAAAAATTCTATGAATGTTAACCAATGAAAGTCAGACATTGCTTTTCAACCATGCTTCAACGGAATTATTTAAAAAAAATAAACTCATGGAACAGGCCTAGACAAAAATGATGGTACCCCTAACTTAATATTTTGAGGCAATCACTGCAATCAGATGATTCCTGTAACTGTCAGTGAGACTTCTGCACCTCTCAGCAGGTATTTTGACCCACTCCTCATGAGCAAACTGCTCCAGTTGTTTCCGGTTTGAAGGGTGTCTTTTCCAGACGGCACGTTTCAGCTCCTTCCAAAGATGCTCAATAGGATTGAGGTCAGGGCTCATAGAAGGCCACTTTAGAATAGTCCAATGTTTTCCTCTTAGCCATTCTTGGGTGTTTTTAGCTGTGCTTTGGGTCATTGTCCTGTTGCAAGACCCATGAGACCATTGTCCTGTTGCAAGACCCATGTTGCTGAGACCAAGCTTTCTGACACTGGCCAGCACATTTCACTCTAGAATCCCTTGATAGTCTTCAGATTTCATTGTATCCTGCACAGATTCAATACACTTTGTGCCAGATGCAGCAAAGCAGCCCCAGAACATAACAGAGCCTCCTCCATGTTTCACAGTAGGGACAGTGTTCTTTTCTTGATATGCTTCATTTTTCCGTCTGTGAACATGTGCCTTGGCAAAAAGTTCCATTTTTGTCTCATCTGTCCACAGGACATTCTCCCAGAAGCTTTGTGGCTTGTCAACATGTAGTTTGGCATAATCCAGTCTAGCTTTTTATGATTTGTGTCCTCCTTGGTCGTCTCCCATGTAGTCCACTATGGCTCAAACAGCGACGGATGGTGCGATCTGACACTGATGTTCCTTGAACATGAAGTTCACCTTGGATCTCTTTAGAAGTCTTCCTGGGCTCTTTTGTTACCATTCGGATTATCCGTCTCTTTGATTTGTCATCAATTTTCCTCCTGCGGCCACGTCCAGGGAGGTTGGCTACAGTCACATGTATCTTAAATTTCTGAATAATATGTGCAACTGTAGTCACAGGAACATCTACTGCTTGGAGATGGTCTTATAGCCTTTACCTTTATCATGCTTGTCTATAATTTTCTTTCTAATCTCCTGAGACAACTCTTTCCTTTGCTTCCTCTGGTCCATGTTGAGTGTGGTACACACCATGTCACCAGACAACACAGTAACTACCTGGAGCCCTATATATAGGCCCACTGACTGATTACAAGGTTGTAGACCCCTGTGATGCTAATTAGTGGACACACCTTGAATTAACATGTCCCTTTGGTCACATTATTTTCAGTCTTTTCTAGGGGTACCATCATTTTTGTCTAGGCCTGTTCCATGAGTTTATGTTTTTTAAATAATTCTGTTGAAGCATGCTTGAAAAGCAATGTCTGACTTTCACTGGTTAACATTCATAGAATTTTCATTTATTATTACTTTTGTCAGATTAAAGTTTTTTCTGTGACCACTGTGAGTTTTTCTTTCATTGACTGAAGGGTGCCAACAATTTTGTCCACGTGTGTATAAACTTTTAAATTTATTCTTAATTAAAAGTGACATAAAGCTTCCTGATTAGCTTACATTTTTGACTGATAAGCATGCTTTGGGGAGATGGATTCACAAACATTGTGCTCAGTATGTTACTACCTTTGTTGCTACTGCTTTGACTCCATTAAACGAGAGATCATTGTGAATAAGAAATGGAAATATCTTGAAAATGCCAAGATACATTTTGCTTCTTGAAGGTGTATTTTGTATTGCAACATTCGAAATAATGAAATGCTGCTATTTTCTACTTTGCAAACTGAAACCAATCATCATTGGACTGGACAGAGAAATACCACTGTGAGGAAACCTGGTCTTTAAAATCTTAAAGTTAAAGGGAGTTTTCAGATATGCATATAACATCATGCTGAACCTTGGAAATTTAACTTGGAGGTTTTGTTCTGAACATTTAGCTATGTAGGGAACCAAGTCCTTTCTCCGCCAAAAATACTCTGTTTTTTTCTTGCTAGCTAATGTTAATCTGTTTTAATCAGCTTTTTCTCTAGGCCCTTGGCCTTGCATGTGATTAGTACAGCAACTAAACCTTAAGGTTGGTGAGGTCCAAACAGGATCGGGGTGGATCTCAGCTCTTTCACCTAGTACTCCCAGTCACGGACACATGTACAGTAACACTTTATAGATGACTGAAAGCTCCAGATTATTACATTGTCATGAAAAATTTTGTCCACATTCACATACTGATGCATGGTGCATGTCAATATAGAAGTTGCCAAGTGCATAGCATGTGATTTGGGATGCAGCCATCTTGAGTATATCTTGACATTAATTAATTTATGTAAATAGGTGGCCTTTAATATATAATTACTAGAAACCCATAAATGCTGGCACGTTGAAATGTGTAATTAAAATAAATAAATAAATCTCCTGGTTATAGATAATTGATTTATTATTAAAATGTGTGCATTATAAGGAAAGGAATTTAAAATTCAGCCCATGGATTTAGAGTTGTTAACTGTAATGTATACTTTATGATGCGCTAGATCATTTTAATTTCTGATCTTTTTAAATGTACATCAGCTTGGTGCTTATACTTATAGTTGGGATGTGGTAGCCTAGTGGTTAAGGCGTTGGACTACTGATCAGCAGGTCATGAGTTCGAATCCCAGATCTATCAAGTTGCCACTGCTGGGCCCCCGAGCAAGGCACTTAACCCTCAATTGCACCATTGTATAAACTGAAGTTAAAAAAATGTAAGTCACTCTGGATAAGGGTGTCTGCTTAATGCCATAATTGTAATTAAAAAATAAATAAAATACTTAATTGAAATGCTTTTTTTGTTTTGTTTTCTCATAGATGAGGAAGTTGCAGGAGAAATGGTTGCTGAACAGTCTGGTCCAGAAGCTCAGAATAGTCCTTATCAACTTCGAAGAAAGTCTCTTTTACCAAAAAGAGCTATATATCCAGCCAAGACTAACATGGAGGCAAGTAATTCTGTAGTTATATCAGCACAAGGATGGCAGTTCTTGAAGATGTCTTGAGTTTTAAAACCAAGCTCCAAACAGAGAGCAGCCGATGGATAAGAACAACCACAAGCCTATGTTTTAAGTAATAGACTTTGCTAGATAAACCTGTGCTTGTGCTAATCGACTGGCTATTTGGAACGATGACACCTGCATAATTGATTATTAATTTATTGATAGATTGTTAACTCTAAAACACGTCTGTCTCTTGTGTTAGCTCAAAGTTTTATATACAGTGCATTTAGAAAGTATTCAAACCTCCTTCACTACTTTAAATTTTATGTTGCAGCCTGATATTACAATCGTTCAAATTCATTTTTTTTCTTATTAAGTCTAAACCCAGTACCCCATAATGATAAACTGAATTCTTGAGATGTTTGCAATGTGTTATTTTTTTCTCTCTCTCTCTTTTTCTTTCTTCTTCTTTTTTCCTTGTAGTGTGACTTCACATCAACAACAGAAAACTTTGGTCATCGAGCCAAGCGTGCCAGAGTTTCGGGCAAATTACAAGACATAACCGGTAAAGAAAATTTGTATTATTTCAGTGATCTAAAAAACCCTGTATTCTCTCAGTGTTTAATGTTTATGTGATCTGTGGACGTTTAATGATTTGTCTTTATCCCAGCTGCTCCAGCAGAACAGTACCTGCAAGTGAGGCTTCCAGATGAGGTGGTACTGAAGATCTTCTCCTATCTGCTGGAGCAAGATGTGTGTCGGGTTGCTTGCGTGTGCAAACGCTTTAATGAACTTGCCAATGACTCCATTCTGTGGTGAGATTGCATTGAGGTTTGGATTCTCAGATTAACAGTTGTTTGTTTGCTAATTGAACTGAGGGGATTTAACTAGATTAGTCAGAGATTAACTTGTAATAATACTTATAATTATTTATATTTGAAGTGTTGATTATTAACAATCGAATTAACATAATTCACACTAAAAAACACATGCTGCAGGATTTTTTTTGCCAAACTTATTAAATTGTAATCAAACTAAAACGGTGCTCTTTAAAATGGTTTGATGACAGGAAGAGGCTCTATGCAGAGGTTTTTGAGTATGCCCGTCCAATGATGCACCCAGACTCTGCAAAATTTTACCAAATTAACCCAGAGGACTGTGAGCGGCCTAATCCATGGAAGGAGAGCTTTCAGCAGCTGGTAATGATTTTCTTTTGTGTAAATCAAGAATTTTATTTTTTGTCCCTAAACCGTTTCTGCAAATTCAGTTAATTTAGATGCCACTCAGGAAAGCTCCATAATTAAGTTTCCAGGTTGTTTGTCATGTGCATTTTATGTCTGTGTTAAATATACATTGAAATACTTGTTGTGTGGCTCAGTTAATTTGCACCTTTGCAATACTTAAAATATGCATTGGAATACACTACCTACAGTCAAGCCAGAAATTATTCATAGCCCAGGCAAATTCTGACTTAAAGTTACTTTTATTCAACCAGCAAGTTTTTTCTTGATTAAAAATGACACAGGCGTCTCCCAGAAGATAATAAGATGATGTACAAGAGGCATCATTGTGGAAAAAATTATCACTCGTCTTTTATTTACATTTGAACAAAAAGTGGCATGTCCAAAATTATTCATACCCTTCTCAATAGTCAATAGAAAAGCCTTTATTGGCTATTACAGCAATCAAACGCTTGCTATAATTGCTGACCAGCTTTTTGCATGTCTCCACTGATATTTTTGCCCATTCATCTTTAGCGATGAGTAGGGCTGGGCGATAAAACGATAACTATAGACACGTGATCGATATCAATAAAAAATGTGTTTCATAAAACGTTAGATATTTTTTATTCTTCGAAAGAAGAAAACAGGTTGCATTACAAGTTTGGTTGCATTAACAAAGGCACTCACTCTCTGGTAACCTAGCAACCTAGGGAGAGACACGCTAATAGCCAATCATGTAACAGTATCATGTTTGGTTGCGCCATATCGTTGTCTCGTGCTTTAGTAACCGGCGACTAATAAGAGGAAAATGAGTGCCGTAGCAAGCGAGGAAATTGTAAATAAAAGAGGAAAAGTCAGCTCGCCAGTATGGCAGTTTTTTGGATATTATAAATCTGACCGTTCAGACCAATGTCGTCTGCAAATTATGCAAGACCGTCGTCCCCACCAAGACTGGTAATACCACAAACTTGATTTACCACCTTAGCCGTGCTCACCCTTTGGAGTACGGCCGTATTCAACCGACAACATCTGTAGCTGCAGCACTGCACAGGGCAGCTTTAGACCCAGAGAAGGTCAACCAGCTGGTGTTCCTAGCACAAAACCTGGACTTAAAATATACTTGAATAGTTCAACTTCAAGTATGATTAGAGTAAGAATAACTTGAAGAGTTACTTTTTCATTTTTCTGCAGGTTTTATATTTCAATGTTACTGTACTGTATCAGGTTTGTTTTTTATATTACAGATGTATCTCAGTCTTCCTCAGTTTTATTTATGTTTACAAAACACTGCACATATTTTAAAACACTTTATTCACCAGAAGGTGAACAGCTAGTGAACTTCCTAGAACTAAACTTGCACTAAATTCTCAGGTTTCTCTGTTTATATTTAACACTTTGTACTATTTTATTACACTTTATTAAGCATTTCTTACATTTTCTTTCATTTTGCACCTTAAATGTTAAGAGATAATTGTTGTGTTCATTGTGACTTTAGACTTATGTTTACATTTTAATTATTTGAGTTTTCCATGGTTGTTCACATTTCTGTCTTAATAACTGAGGGGATTATGATCAGAGCAAGGTTAAGTTTAAAATAAAAATGTTTAAATGTAATATATTTTTCTCTTGGTCCTTATTTTAAATGGGTCATAAAAAATATCAATAATTATCGATATCGTCCGATATGAAACTCTGATATCGTGATACAGTTTTCAGCCATATCGCCCAGCCCTAGCAATGAGCTTTAACTCTTTCAGGTTGGAGGGTCTCCTTGCCATCACCCTGATCTTTAGCTCCCTCCACAGATTCTCAATCGGATTTAAGTCAGGACTCTGGCTGGGCCACTGAAAAACGTTAATGCTTTTGTCTGCTAACCATTTCTTCACCACTTTTGCTGTGTGCTTTGGGTCATTGTCGTGCTGAAATGTCCATTGGTGCCCAAGGCCATGTTCCTCTGCAGACTGCCTGATCTTGTCTTGAGAATTTTGATGTATTGCTCCTTTTTCATGGTGCCATTTACTATGATTAGGTTCCCTGGTCCAACAGCTGAAAAACACCCCCAACAAATTAGGTTTCCACCACGTTTGACAGTGGGGATGGTGTTCTTAGGGTTGAACGCTTCTCCTTTTTTATGCCAAATGAAAGCTACATCATTGTGGCCAAACAATTAAATTTTTGTTTCATCTGATCATAAAACAGAAGACCAGAAGTCGTCTTCTTTGTCCAGATGAGCATTTGCAAAGGCCAAGCGGGCTTTTGTGTGCCTTATCT
This sequence comes from Tachysurus vachellii, assembly GCF_030014155.1. NCBI lineage: Eukaryota > Metazoa > Chordata > Actinopteri > Siluriformes > Bagridae > Tachysurus > Tachysurus vachellii. Next base: position 7,505,839 of record NC_083465.1, on the reverse strand, counting down.
GGAGAAGCGGTGTCCCCCTTGGTCTGCGTCTGTTGAACCCAGCGATGTGTGTCCGTTGGACTGTCTGCCTTCAGATGTTGCCACCAGCAGAGCCCAGATTTATCAGGATGGCCTTGGTGGTGATCCTTGGATTCTTTTGTACCTCTCTCACTATCCTCCTGGCCAGCACAGGTGTCACTTTTGGCTTCCGACCACGTTCTCTGAGATTTTTCACAGTGCGGAAGTCTTGAATTTTTTAGTAATACTTTGCACTGTAGCCACTGGAACTTCTTCTAGCCCTTTCCTGACTTGTGAGCAGCCACAATGCGCAGCCGCAGGTCCGCAGTTCCTTTGTCTTAGCCATGACTGTCCACAAACCAACAGCAGAGCGCTTCTGTTTTTCACCTGTTGAGTTGATTAAAACAGCTGTTCCCAATGAATCAGGGTAATTAGGATGCTTTAGAACTGCTTGGATTGTTTGGAATGGTATAGATCTTTGGATTTTTCCATAGACTGTGACAGTTTGCAAAGGGTATGAATAATTTTAGACATGCCACTTTTTGTTCAAATGTAAATAAAAGATGAGTAATAATTTTTTCCACAATGATGCCTCTTGTACATCGTCTTATTATCTTCTGGGAGATGCCTGTGTCATTTCTAATCAAGAAAAAACTTTCTGGTTGAATAAAAGTAACTTTAAGTCAGAATTTGCCAGGACTATGAATAATTTCTGGCATGACTGTATACATCAGTTCATAGTTCTCACATAAATGAGACCATGATTGAAACCTGTAGTATTTGTATGTCTTTTTTAGTATAAGGGAGCACATGTGAAGCCAGGGTATGCAGAACACTTTTACAGTAACCCTGCCAGATATAAAGGCAGAGAGAATATGCTGGTAAGTATTTTTAATAGAAATGATATCTACTCTGAGTTCTGTTTATATTTTCACGCCTCTGCTTAAATCTCTCTCTTTTTTTTCCTCTCTCTTTGTGCATTTCTCTATTACATATTCTGCATGTCTTTCTTTTTCTCTTTGTCTATCTTTCTCTTTCTTTGCCTAGTATTACGACACCATTGAGGATGCATTAGGTGGGGTGCAGGAGGCTCATTTTGATGGGCTTATATTTGTCCATTCAGGGATTTACACAGATGAGTGGATCTATATTGAGTCACCAATCACAATGATCGGGGCAGGTATATATATGTACTGATATGCATGCCTCTGGGAAATTCCTGCCAACCTATACTAGATAAAGATCTATTTTGTTCTTTCTACCACAGCACCAGGGAAAGTTGCAGATAAAGTTGTCATTGAGAACACTAGAGATTCAACATTTGTTTTCATGGAGGGGTCAGAAGATGCATATATTGGCTTTATGACAATAAAGGTAAGAATTCAATTGTAATGTCTGTAATAACAACTTAGCTACTGTGGTGCTTTCTGTATCAAGGAAAAAAAATAAAACAAACAAAAAATTCATAAAACTGTCTTGTGCTGTTTTTCAAAAATAAACGCTTACTGACCAATCAAATTTGAGAATTCAGCTGTGCTGTAGTGTAAGTAAGGTACGTTACAAGGGCGTAATGTTAGACTTGGTTTCTTTTTCTTGCAGTTTAACCCTGATGACAAGTCAGCTCAACAACACAATGCACATCACTGTTTAGAGATCACAGTTAACTGCAGCCCCATTGTTGACTACTGCATCATACGTAGCACATGCACAGGTGAACCCAGATCTTCAATTAGTTTCTTGGCCCAGCCTCCTGTTTGTGGTATATTATGCGGCACTAAACCTGCCCTCTCATCTTCAGTGGGTTCGGCGGTATGCGTGAGTGGCCAGGGGTCTTGTCCTTCAATCAAACATTGTAACATCAGCGACTGTGAGAATGTGGGCCTCTATATCACAGACCACGCACAGGTTAATAGTCTATTTTTAAATAATAATAATAATATTATAATATTATAATATAATAATTATTTAATAATAATTTTTAAACTTTCTCCAATGACTCAACATGTGGCTTTTTTGTTTTTAATATATAATTTTTTAAAATAATGAATGAGATTTATGGGTGATGCATAAGAGAAGCCATTAACAGTAACCATTAACTTGTTACCTTTTACTCCTTTTCAAGGGCATTTTTGAAGATAACGAGATATCCAATAATGCTCTAGCTGGGATCTGGGTTAAGAATCATGGAAATCCCATAATTAGACGGAATCACATCCACCATGGAAGAGATGTGGGGATCTTTACTTTTGACCATGGCATGGTAACTGCCACTTCTACCTGTCTGACATTACTGAACTAAAATATTCTCTCAGCTTTGGATTTAAGCAAGATATAATGGCATAAACCCACTCTTCATTCTCTATAGGATACTCAACAAAAACAATCAATATGTCTTACTAGTTAAAATCACAAAAAGTTTTGAATTCTTTATAAAAAGGAAATTTATTATGATTTTGCCACTCTTCTCTTTTCCAACACAATAATATCTTTAGTTTTAGGATAAATAAGGCTTTGTTTGCATTTCTTTTTCTGACTTTATGAAATTTCCTTCAGGGCTACTTTGAAAGCTGCAATATCCATAGAAACCGGATAGCAGGATTTGAGGTGAAGGCATATGCCAACCCCACAGTAGTGCGCTGTGAAATTCACCATGGACAGACTGGGGGCATATATGTACATGAAAAGGGCAGAGGGCAGTTCATTGAGAACAAGATCTATGCAAACAACTTTGCTGGTGTATGGATTACCTCAAATAGTAACCCTACAATTAGGTAAGTCTGACAGTTTTATAGGAATTTTTTTGGTTTTCATGCACTTACTGTCCAAGTATGTGTAGGGACTTTGTGGATGCAGTTTTATTTAATATTGTTGCTGTTTTCTATTTGCCTCTATACCAGCTAAGATTGATACTCATTAAAAAAATCGAAATAAATAAAACATTTTTTATAAATTAATAAGCAACTTGAGAGCAAAAGCCATATAAGAAAATGCAGTATTTACGTTTTGAGATAAACACTCAAGGTTTCCATTAATCTTTCTCTGTGTAAAAATGTGCACACCAACAGCATGTGTAGGATATAAATATTTTCTGAATTCACAGGATCTTCATGAATACCAAATGCTTATAATAATTTCCAAATTAATCTGTTTTGCATGGATTTTATCTGTAAACGAGGTGCAGAGTGAGATTTTGGTACCTGTTTTTTTTTAAAAGTTGAAATGAAATTCACCACCTTTGGATCCAGATTTGAACTTCAGATACTGCGCAGTAGAGACCTTGGAGCCACAGCAACCACAATAGATACTGCATGTCAAAAAGTTGTGCCTCTCATCTGCCTATATTGGTCTTGGACATGCCCTTGCTTAAAATCATAACATTTAAACAACTATATTCATTTTACTGTTGTCAGAAAATGATTTAAAACTTTTGTCATCCTTGAGCTACTATTTGCTAGATTGGCTAATTCATCCTGTTAATAAAATAAAAGTAATATTAATGTAAGTAGCTAATGCAATACCAGTATGTTGCTCATTTGATGTCTAAGCTAGCTTAACAAAGGCAGCTAAGACTTTCAAGGTGATTTTGCTATAAAACGATTGAGAGCTTTAGGTACATGTTGAAAAGTATGCGAAATTTCATGAAATTTCAAAAAAAGTCAAATTTCATGAATGACTAATCACCTCATCAACCACAACCCATCAACTGTACTTGACACTTTTCAAGAATTTTCAGAAATTTTGCCTTCACTTTTTCTACCGTTTTTAACAACATGAACAAATGTATTACAACTATAGCTTCAGGTCCACAACAACCTTTACCAAGATAAAGTGGTTACAAAGATGAATTACTGATAAACAGATCTAACCTACTAGTGCGTACTTAAACGCATCATATGCTTCCAGTAATTGTTTAATTAACCATGCTGTGACTGGTCAGCACTACAGTGCTTTTAGGCCTTTTGGACTGGGCTGAAGGAGCCTTTGATTACAGACTATTCACTAGGTTGTTATTTTCAGGTATTTATTGTTTTTTTCCCCCTGTTGATTTATCAACTTGATTATATAATTTTTTTATGTTTAATTCCCTCATGTTAAATTGCAGGGGTAACACGATCTTTAATGGCAACCAAGGTGGTGTTTACGTATTTGGAGATGGCCGGGGTCTTATTGAAGGAAACGACATATATGGGAATGCATTGGCTGGGATTCAGATCCGTACCAATAGCTGTCCTATTGTCCGGCACAACAAGATCCATGACGGCCAACATGGAGGCATCTATGTGGTGAGAGAATGGGATTAACAGCATTGCAAATTCCGTGTGTGTGTGTGTGTGTGTTAATCAAATGCATTATGTTTTTTGCAGCATGAGAAAGGCCAAGGTGTGATTGAAGAGAATGAGGTCTACAGCAACACGTTAGCTGGAGTGTGGGTAACCACAGGAAGCATGCCTGTACTGCGCAGGAATAGAATACACAGTGGAAAACAGGTACAATATACTCCTCTTGCCACAATTAGGATAATTCTGACGTTCTTTTTACAGTAGAAACAACCATGTATTATTCAATAAGCATTTAAGAGAAAATGATTTACAATTAATAATGTCCCTCTGATATATATACTCCCTCTAATATACTCTGTATATTTGCTATGCAATCGATCTTTAAATATACCACAGGCATACATGTCAGGATGGTAGTTAAAACAAATCCCGTAACCCTGAGTTTGTTTAAGTTGACAAATCCAAACCAATTCAATCAGGCAATTCAATCAACTATCCGTAAGCTATGATTAGTCCACAAAACATGTGCACATAAAAGATGCTGCCACTAAACAACCAGTTGTGTTCTACATGGATAGAGATATAATCATGCACAAATTCAAAGAATAGCATGAATATGAGGATGATAACCCAAATCAGGAAGGGTTCCCATCTGAGTCTGGTTCCTCTTCAAGGTTTCATCCTCATATCATCTCAGGGAGTTTTCCCTTTCCTCAATCACCTCTAGCTTGCTCACTAGGGATAGGGATAGATGTTAGAAATATATAGTTTCATCTCTAAATATTAATATTTTTTAAATGATTTTAAACTATAAATTTTTTATTTAAATTATACTAATTAATTTATATATATATGTGTATCTATGTGTGTGTGTGTGTGTGTGTGTGTGTGTGTGTATATGTACGTATATGTACGTATGTATGTATGTGTATATATATATATATATATATATATATATATATATATATATATATATATATATATATATATATATATGAGAACTAATTAGAAAAATAAATAAATGCATATAAACATGTTTCTTTACTTCTGTAAAGCTGTGTTGAGACATTGTGAATTGTTAAAAGCGCTATACGAATAATTTGAATTGAAACTGAATTGAATAGCAAACACATACAATTTGCATTAATACACTATGTGGCTCAGGAAGTTGACACAATTTATTCCATCCACAGAAAATGCAAGCTTTGATCTATCCTTAAAAACTCTGTAACCCTGTTGTACATCTCAGGACAAATTGTAACACAATTACTTAACAAAGAAATTGCAACAGACTTACATGAGTTATTTACGTCACTTTTTCTCATTACTAATTGGTCCAAATTTGTAGTTATTTGAATTGTTTCTTCTGGTTATTTAGAGGGGAAAAGCCCATGTTCAGAATTTCTTTTAAATTAAAAAACTCATTCTACATATTATAAATCAGTAACAACAGTTATAACAACAAATATGAATTTCAAAGTCTTTATAAAATATTAAAAAAAAAATGTAATGTTGCCACAAATCCTGAACTACATTTTCAATTGTACTAAATGGATTAGAGCCTTTAACTCAGATGTTTTTTACCTCATTATGTTCACAGGTTGGTGTTTATTTCTATGATAATGGGCATGGCGTGCTGGAAGACAATGATATTTACAACCACATGTATTCAGGAGTTCAGATCAGGTCAGCTTTCATGCACATTGTAGGAATGTTTTGTAATGACTATTATACAGAACTGCTCTGTTTGCAATTTTGGTACTGACTTTAGTATCACTTTATATGCATTTGATTAATTTATTAATGGTGCTTGCAAAGCATCATTATTGTTATTCTGCATACTTATTATTATTATTAATGGTGCTTGAAAAGCATCATTATTGTTATTCTGCATACTTATTATTATTCTTCTTCCGGACACTTTTTCGGCGCGTAACTTGTCCCGCAGCTTTTGTCCTAGACCCATGAATGAGGTGTCAAATCGACCGGCTCGTTGAGGACAGGTGTGCTATGACTTTTATAAGCGATCGGAATTCCGGAATTCCCGGTACGGAAGCTCAAAGGGGTATTTTTTCCCATAGACTTGAATGGGGAATTCTTAAAATTCTTTTGTTCTCTCTGTAGATGTAAAGCACACTCTCAATACATGTAACTATCAACTCCACACTATCAATCCAATGATTCCACAAGTATTGGCCCCCAGTCAATACACTCTTGTCCAAAAGTATTGGCACCCCACCGGGTATTCACGTGTAGCCCCGCCCCCAAAATACTGTTCTATAGAGTATAATAATAAGTAGAATTCCATAATGACTGCAGTTTTTACATGAAATGTCAAAACACTTAGTAGTCACTTTTGTCAAAGTATTGGCACCCCACCGGGTATTCACGTGACGTCACGTGTAGCCCCGCCCCCAAAATAAGCGAAATCAAAAAGTTAGCACAACATGGACATGTCATATATCAAAACACTCAGCACGATGAGGGGTACTGCCTCACGCGTGTTTTGGTCACGTCACGTGATGTCACGTGTAGCCCCGCCCCCAAAGGGGTAAGCGAAATCAAAAAGTTAGCACAATTGACATGTCATATATCAAAACACTCAGCACGATGAAGGGAACTTGCCATGTGCAAGCACCATTCACATTTTCTTCAGGAAATGTACATTCTAGTTTTAATTTATTGCCTTATTTTACTGTATAGGACCGGGAGCAACCCAAAGATAAGAAGAAACAAGATCTGGGGTGGGCAAAATGGTGGAATCCTTGTTTACAACTCAGGTAATGTTTCTAATCCCATTAGACTTGGCCTGATGCTGAAATAAAGCCATGTTTCTCCAGCAAGTTACAGGTATCTCTTTGTTAATCATTGTAGCGCTTGTCATTATAGTGAGATATATAGCTAGTGAGAAGTTATTTATGATCACTTCTGTTAATGGTGCATTTTGATGTATTTTCAGGTTTGGGCATAATAGAAGACAATGAGATCTTTGACAATGCCATGGCAGGGGTTTGGATCAAGACTGACAGCAACCCAACACTTCGTAGGAATAAGATACATGATGGGAGAGATGGAGGAATTTGCATTTTCAATGGAGGACGAGGTTAGTTCTCGCTCTCGTGTGTGTGTCGCTTGGAAGTTTGTGAACCCTTTAGATGTTTCTATATTTCTGCATAATTATAAACCAAAACATAATCAAATTTTCACACAAATCCGAAAAACAGACAAATTGAACACAAACAGATCAGACAAATATATTATACTTTTATTGTAACTGTTATTTTGTTATTTATTATTATTATGTTTTAATATGGTGCTATAAAAATAAATGCTTGATTTTTGATTTTTTTTTTTACTCCAATATCACATACAAAGGTATGTGAACCTCTAGGTTTAGTACTTAATTTCAAGGTCAAATTAGTGTCCATCTGATTTCAGTCCAGGAGATGACACTCAGGTCTCCATAAGTTTCTTGTTTTATTTAAAGAACAGAGATATATTAAAGTCTGATGTTCATGAGGTGTTTGTGTAAGGGGATCATAACTCTTTTTCTGAAGTCCTCAGAAATGTCTGTTGTTGCTCATCAGGCTGTAAAAGGTTACAAAATCATCTCTAAAGAGTTTGAAATCGGTCATATAGGTTCTGCAGAAATGGAGTAAATTTAAGACCATTGCTACCCTCCCCAGAAGTGGTCAACCAACAAAGATCACTCCAAAAGCAATACATGTAATAGTCTGTTGGGTCAGAAGGGAATACAGGGTAACATGGAACAATGAATTCAGAATCATGCCAGTGAACTCTAAATGAAAATGGCAAGACATCTGTCTATGAACTGAATCTCAAGAAAAAATGGATCATAGACCAAGACAACAAACACAAGCACCCAAGTCATTAAATACCTCTTTTCCACCAGAATGAACCGGGTGCTGGTTCAGAGCTAGTGCTGGTGCTGGTTCAAAGTTGGTTCCACTGGGGAACCTTCTAAGAACCGGTTTGCCTTTCCATCAGCTAGAGAGCCATCACAGAGCCAAGTCTGACGTCACTGAATACGTGTCATGTTTCCCAGCAACATTAGCGCAGCAGCGGCAAACACATCAACAATGGCGGATGTTGCTTTACTGTTAATGCTCATGGCTTTGTGAACCTACATTGGCATACAAATGTGACAAATCCAACGTGTACGTGCAGCTCCATGTAATTTGCATAAATGGAGGTTGTAATCGAGAAAGTACATAACATTATTTTATCATTAACACAGAAAAAAGGCTAGCCTTAGCATGTAGCTACCTACTATCATGTGTGCTGATAATGTATCATATTGCGGTAAAGTAAAAGTGTATTAAACATTGGTATACTTAAGGTACATTATCAAAGACGCTAAGTCTAGACTGGCAACGTTTTGGTGCTACTTAAGAACTTTTCCTGGTTCAGAGCTGGTGCTTTGGGTGTCGAAAAAGGTAAAAGTAAATTAGGCTCTAGCTCTGAACCAGCACTCAAACTGCCTCGGTGGAAAAGGGGCAAAAGAGTAACAAAGATAATGTTTTAGATTAGCCAAGTCAATGTTCTGACTTTAATCCAAAAGAAATTGTGGAAGGACCTGAAGCAAGCAGTTCATGTGAGGACACCCACTAAAATCCGAGTGTTGAAGCTCTTCTGTACTGGGGAATGGAATCAAATTCTAAGCCGTTGTGCAGGACTAGTCAGAATTTAGTGTTCAGGGCTCACAACAGACACTGAAAGCAGAGGTTCACATACTTTTTGAGTTACAGATATGTAATGCTGGATCATTTGTCTCAATAATAATAATGAAATATAATATTGTTGGCTCATCTGTTTGATTTGTGTTCACTTTGCTTTCAGAATTGTCTGAAAATCGAATGATGTTTTGGGTCATATTTAAGCAGCAATATCGGAATTTCTAAATGGTTCACAAACCTTTACTGTGTGAGAAAATATGGATTACTACAAACTCTCTATTTCTGTTTTGCATTGGATTTTGCACAATACAAATTCTACTCACAGCCCTGCTTTTACATGCCATTCTTTAGATTAGAAAGGTTAGAAAATAGTTTAGAATGTAGAGTCAAAGAGAGTATTTAGTAATTGAGTTAATGAGAACATGGTGGACAGAGATGTAGCAAATGTCCTATCCTTTGTATATAGTACATAAGCTGCTATGCTGCTTGCCTAGCAGATGCTTCTGCCATGAGCAAAACATTAACCAGGCTCCTTTGTATCGGTTCTTCATAGGTGTTTTTTTATTTTTTAAATTAATTAAATATGTTTTAATGTTTTTGTTTCAGGGTTGCTGGAGGAGAATGACATCTTTAGGAATGCCCAGGCAGGGGTCCTCATCAGTACCAACAGTCACCCTGTACTGAGAAAAAACAGGATATTTGATGGCTTTGCTGCAGGTCTGTGGCAAAAATGTACTTACAATCCTTATAGGGTAATGTGAAAAATGTGCCTTTTGTCTAATCATTTGAATGTGTAAAACAGGTATAGAGATCACAAACCATGCAACTGCAACTTTAGAAGGAAATCAGATTTTTAACAACCGCTTTGGTGGGTTGTTTCTTGCATCTGGTATCAATGTGACAATGAAAGGTGAGGAAACGTTGAGGATAGACAAGACTGTAGCTCCTTGTTGGTTATGAAAGAATTTTAAAATAAATAATCATCCTTAAACACAGATAATAAGATAATGAACAATCAAGACGCCATTGAAAAAGCGGTGAGCCGTGGACAGTGCCTGTATAAGATTTCCAGTTACACCAGCTATCCAATGCATGATTTTTACAGGTAACCCCATTGCTCAGGCTCAGCTTCTTTTGGAAAACATTAGTAATTAATTTGTTAAGAATTATAGATGGTGTATAATTAAGCAAACTAATTTAATTGCTTTTTCTTCATGCAGATGTCACACCTGTAACACAACGGACCGCAATGCAATTTGTGTGAATTGCATTAAAAAGTGTCATCAAGGACATGATGTAGAGTTTATTAGACATGATAGGTCAGTCCCATCATTCACACACTGCAGTATTGGTTAGGTTGCTCAAATTCAGTCTGGATTTGGGTTTTAAATCCTCTATTAATTAATAATTTTGAGTGTGAGACTGGTTCTCCTGTTTTCTGTGTAACCTGTGTAATGTCTTTACTCCACAGGTTTTTCTGTGATTGTGGTGCAGGGACGTTATCAAACCTGTGCACGTTGGCTGGAGAGCCAACACATGATACGGACACACTGTATGACTCTGCTCCTCCTATAGAGTCCAGCACACTGCAGCACATCTGAGTCGGTGTACTCATGAGACTCCATACCATTTAAAGGATCTACTGCTGCCCTGTTCTCCAATTTTAAAATAATACCGCCATTGGTGCTTTGAGGATCGGTCGATCCGGACATAAATAAGCAGATTCTGTAAGCTGCTATTACCAAATTATATGTTTGAATACAATGGCACTTTTTATTTTTTTAGATGTTCACATGCAAGATCTATGTTATCATTGTTCAGTGTAAATTCTCATTGGATCAGAAGAGAGTTGGCTTTATAGTGGATCAGATTCAACAGATCAGACTGGTGGATCCCAAACACTCCTCAATCAAGTGCTTAAATAATTTTAGAAATAATTCTATTTGTCATGATTTCACCAATTATAGATTCAGAAAACAGCTATCAATGCAAGCTGTAAGTATACTTGTACATATTTAAAAAAACATAGTAATTCACCTGCTTTCTTTTCCAAGAGGCGGTAGGTGATGGAATGAAACGTGGACTTCAGACACTGACTAATTTTGGGTAGTGCTAGAAGAAACTTGGTAAACAATTGCTGGTTCTTTTCAGGAAAGAGCAGTCTCACCAGTTTCTTTGTGCCTGTATCCAAGAATGTATTGCCACACTATGGTGTATGTATGGTGATAAATATGACCAGCAGCATTTTTAGACAAATTAAATGGTATTTTGTTTTTTAAGCTCACTTGTAGTTTTGTATTTTGAAATCTTAAATGTATGTGCACCTTTTTTATTTTATTAAATATTAATTCTGGGAGTTGTACATTTTTAGACTTGACTATAATTGTACTAATGGTACAAAATGTATTGTTCTTTCTGTGAAAGGTTTATCAGGAAAAGTGAATATAAAAAAACAGTAGCTAATTTCCAGCATGTTTTTTTGTCCTTGCTTGTTTTATAATTAAAGGGAAAATGTGTTTAAATTGCAGAAATGAGTGTTTTCACAAGCCTGGTGGAGTAAAGACTGAATCATTTGTATGTTTGAAAACACCCCTGTTTAACTGCTTTTTTAATAACTGTATAATCCATCTAACTTGTCCTCCTTGGGATTATTCTGCCTCAGTTAATAGCACTCAGATTGTTTTTCCCAGTAATGACTGCTACTCTAGGTTTTTCACCATTCACCTCACAGTTACATTTTCCTTAAAATATTCTGAAAGGATTAAACCAAACGAAAGACCTAGAGAAAATTCCCCACCCCAGCTTTTTCCTACAAGGGCATGTGGTCATTGGGTTCTTACAGCCTGAATTGATTGCATGTTCCATGACAGCTAGACGTAATTCATCATTATGTAGATGTTGGAAACAATGAAAGGTCTAGTTTCCTAGTGACAAAGAGTGCATTTTTGAGAGTAAACTTTATTAGCATGGCAATATTAGTGAAAATACTTTCCAGTTGAAGACAGCCATTTTATACAGAGTACAACAGTCTTCTAGTACAGGTTGCCAGTCAGCTGAACAAGTCTGGCAAGCTGTTCATAGCTGGCTGAGGGATCTTCTGCAAATGAACACACTTTCCTAAAGAGAGAATATAAATAAGTGTAAATCTCACATTTCATACTAGAAAGCCTGTTTTAATACTAACTGTTAAAATAAAATAAAGTGTTTCTCACTTGAAGATCCTCAGAGCCAAGGTGCTCCTCTCAAACTCACGGGCTTTACAATGTCCAGACTGAATCACCTCTTCAGGGATAGCAGCAAGGCGGGCAGCATTAAATCCGTAGCTCTTGGGACAAGCACCACTGATGAACTTGTACAGGAAAGTGATGGTCTCTTGGCTAGGATCCTCGTCGCATTCGTTCTCCACCATGCAGGCCTGAGTGCAAATGTGATCGATGTATTACAAGTCTAAAAACCACAACTGAATTTAAGCCTCAGTCATCATCAGTCAGTATATCCAAGATATACAAGGGGTAGCTTTACGTTTCCCTTTCTTGACGAATGTACCTGGTGTACAGATGCATTTTTTTTTACCCTCTGTAATAAGACAAATGTTAATGAAAGCTGCAAAACTTATCAACTAGCATGATGTTGCGTGGTTCACCTGTAAGTTAAAAAAAAAATACAAATACAATGCACCTTCATAAAAAAAAAATCAACAGAAAAATAGTGGTTGAGCAGTTGTTTTTAATGTGCTTAACTAAATTGAGCTTTCGTTATGTGGTATGATCAATGTGAAATTGTTGTTCAACTAAACAGATGAATCATGTGATCAATCTCATTCTGTGCTAAAAAAAAATAAAAGAAAAAATAAGACTCACCATATGACCAAGTTTAACAGCAGAGTCCTGAGCATAGTCTTCTACCAGCGAGTGGTAGTGGGTGGAGAACAGAGTTCGGCAGCAGATCCTCTGTGAAAGTTCCTTCACCACTGCACTTGCTATGGCTGTGCCATCATAGGTGGCTGTACCCCTGCCTATAGTTAGTCAAATTAAATGTGGAATAAAGGGTAGTTAGGTGTTTTTCAGGATTTAAAGACAAAAACACACTAAGGATATGTTAAAAACAGCATAAAAGTGTTACCCAGTTCATCAAGAAGAACAAGTGAATGAGTGGTCCCATGTAAGAGGATACTGGCTGTTTCACTAAGCTCCACAAAAAAAGTACTCTCACCTAATTAGAGACAAAAGGTAAACATGAACATCCAGACTGTCAGGTGATCTCGCTCTTCGTATTGAACCTTAAACAGTCCAAGTTGCACTGCATAAGAAATATCAGGCAACTCACCAGACATGATCCGATCTGAGGCACCGAGGCGAGTGAATACTCGGTCCACTGGGGTTAGACACAGGCTTTCAGCGGGCACATAGCAGCCCAACTGTGCCAAGATCACAATCAGGCCACACTACAGCAAAAAATGCATAGGACTACATTTCTGTTGTCAAAAAGGCAAATAACATTAAGCTATACAGCAACCCTTTCCCCTATACTAATAGAAACTCTGTCCAATTTGAGGTTTAAAAAGTTACTGGGGAAAAAGAAAGTAGCATTTAAGTAGCATTTACTTAAACCAATATCCTTCCCACAGCCCCAAAACTAGTACTCTACAATAAAACAAATCTATCAGTGCAAATTTGACACTAAAATATTTACCAATTAGAATTGTGCCCCAAACAGTCCACAAGAATAAACTCACCTGCCTCATTAGGGTTGACTTGCCTCCCATGTTTGGCCCTGTAACAAGTACACATGGGGCTAGTGCCTTCTTGTTTTCGCTCCCCTCTTCCTCACTGCTAGGACAACCAATACAGATGTCATTCGGAATAAAGTCATCACCAAAATAGGTTTTGGTTACACAGGGGTGCCGGGAACCTCTTAGGTCCAGGAAAGGGGAACAATGTGGGCTACTTCCTGGCAGAACAATGTTTGGTTTTGCCATCGGCCCATTCCCACTCTGGCTGTATCGGGACAAACTCAACAGCACATCTGCAAAAGCACAGACACTATAAATCACTATTGCACTTGGATTGTGAAAAGCTTTTTAACAAAAATGTAATAGTCCTATTTAATATATTTGGTTTTATTGTCCAAAAAAGAGAATTAAAAGAATAAAGTAAATAATTAAAGATTTAAATATTTAAAGAATTAGATTTTAATAATAGATAACTTACTAAATGACTCCTAACCATGACTTAAACCAGAAGATGGTAAAACATGAATTTAACTAAAGCATGTTTAAGTTTGACGTTAATTCTGATTCTACATTCAGTTTTATGAACAATTTTCTTAGAAAAGTGAATTTACAGGAAATCTAGGTAACCACGTTCATTAAAATGCATAACGCACACATTACATACATTTTAGACTTTAGTTAGTGAGCTTACATCTTACCATGAACTCATTCACTGTTAAAACGGCTACATCACACTGCTTTAGAAGACAATAAAGCCTTCCTTCTTTGATTTGATTCCCCATCTCATATTTTGAAATATATCACAGCAATATCTTCTATTTTTACAGTCAGCATTTTTAAGAGCAATTATATAATGCTAAAATGGGGGAAAAGTTTTAAACAAATTATTTTTCTCCTTACCAAGAACTGACATGCACTCCACTGCAGTCTGCCAGTCTCTGTAGTTTTTATCAAAGTTGTAAAACAGTTTTCTCATGCAATCTTTCAGTGACGCATCCCTTTTGTCCTCCCAGCCCTGCAGCTCTGAGAACATATGCTCAATCTCTTTTGTTGAGTATCTTTTCCAGCCTTTCTTTGTGGACCGCACCTCAAATTCCTCTGGTATGCTCCTCTCAGAAACACTGTCTGGAACCTCCATTTGATAACGGTTCCGTCCCGTGCCCCAGTAAGATAGATTCTTGCAGCCAAGTCTCTTCTTCTGACGAACTAAGTAGTCTTGCAGATTTCCCTCACATTCTTTGATCCCATTCAGAGCCTGATCATACTCTGGGTCAAAGCCAGCCTTGGGTGTAATCACACCAGTTGTACGTGCTTTTTGATGGTCAAAAGCTGTGTCCCAGCGCTTTAGCTCAGGTCTAAGATCAGGAAACAACCCCTCGTCACCTGTTGTTTTTAGGATCACTATTTGCCGGAGCAATTTAGATTTGAAGCCTACAGAGATGGACTCCATAACCGACACTATTTCCTGCATAGATTTGAACCCTTCCAGCGTTGAAAGGAAGTCAGCAATCTTGCGTTTGCTATAGACAGTCTCCTCATAAAGAACTGCTCTGCTGTCTGGGTGGTCTTTTCCCTTCAGAGGAGTACCCATACTATGGATTTTACTGAGTAACCTCTCAAGGTCTGGAAGTTTCTTCAGGAGTTCTGTAACCTCAGTAGCTTGAGCTGGTACAGCCATTAGGTCTTCCAGAGCATTTAACCGATCATTAATTGAGGCTGGATTACAGAGGGGACCACAGAGCCACTGTTTTAATAGCCTCTTACCAAAAGGAGTACAGCAGGTGTCCAACTGTTCAATCAGAGTACCTTCTGTACCTCCAGTAGAACTATTCTGGAGAATCTCAAGGTTGGCCAGTGTCACTCCATCCAGAACCATGCGCTGGTGCGTTTGGGCAAAGAAATTTGATTCATTCTCTGACTGTTGTATCTCTACATCTACTGGAACATATTCCTGGAAGTTAGCCATAGAAAGAAGCTCATGATCCACCAGACATTTTTTAAGATAGAATATGCATCCCCCAAGTGCAGAGAGAGCAAGTTCATATCCTTCTTTAGGAGTAAGACCTAGAGAGTCACTTTCTGAAGTCATTGCTTTTAAAACCTTGGGGAGATCTGATCCTGAAGAACCACCCTCTTCTCTACTTTCTTTAAAGTAGTCTTCATCTGCCAAGGTTTTTAGGGTTTTTTGGGCATCCCAGAATTGTGAGCCAGCATTAAGACTCTCATGCATTGCAGAGGAAAGAGAGGTCTTAAAGATCTTCTGTGTCTCAGCTGACAAGTTACCCTTCTCAATTAGCACTTGTGCTGGCACGTAATGTGCCAGTAAGGTACGCAGACGGGAACAGTGGCGGTCATCTTGGAACTGGCCTACATAAAAACGACCCACAGAGCTGTCAATGAAGCTGACCCCATATACATGGCATTGGCCTAAATTTTCCTCCTGATTCTTTTCTTTCACACTCAACAGGTACTTGCTCTCTGCCTCAGATGGGGCACCATCAAGCACACTATACGTCTGAGTGCCACGGGTGATTACTCTGCATACCTCTCTCCGAACTACACGATCAAATTTAGTGGGACGCGCCATAGCCTTGCATCGTGCTTCCATCATTTCAGGGGTCTCAGTCTGTTCTACACGTGCCACCTTGTAACCTTTTTGTACAAGCACATCAGAGAAACGGCCAAAACCTATCTCAGGGAAACCAGAATGTGCCCAGGTGCCTTTCATGAAAGTAAGCCCCAACTCATTGACACCAATCACAGCATCCATGTGGTAGAGCTCATAAAATTTGCCAACTTTATAGAAAAGAACAGTATCAAACATCTCTGACTTGAGCTGCCACCACCGACGCATACCAGGTGTAACCCTGTTAAGAAAGTCTTCAGGCACATATAAAGTGGTTGGATCATAGTTTTTATCTGACTGACGCTTTCTCTGAGCATCCTTTCGCTTGCCATCCTGCAGCCAGTCCAATTTTTCATGGTCCCACACACCAGTCGCATCCAGGTTTCCTGCAGCATTGCCCTGACTCTCAAAGCTGTCGGGGGCAGAAAAAGCAGACAGACGTGACTTTGTGTCAGCTGCAAGAATCACCGGATTGCTCTTGTGAATCTCTGAGTGCACAGGCGTATTTTTTGTTTTAGCAGTTTTCTCTGATACACGCTTCCGTTTTACAGGTTTCACAGGACTATCCGGTTCAGATTCAGGTGCATTTTCCTCCACATCACTGACAACCCCATCTTCATCCTCATCCTCACTACTGGTTTCTGCCTGATCTGGCTTGAACTCCTCACCAGAGCCCTCACTATCAGAGGCCACCACAATACGCCGCCGTTTGGGTTTCTGAGCATGCTCTGCTGCAGGACGTAATGAGCGCCTGCTAGGCTTCGCCATCTGAACCTCTTCTTCTGACAGTTCATCATCTGATAGTGTTGATTTTTCAGCCTACAAAAAATGTGATTTCACATAAGAATACAAAATCCAGAGTCCACCCCATACAATAATAATGTAAAGTGGGCAAGAATGTCCTGCCTTACAGTAAAATAAAAGCAAAACCATATAAAAGAAATATAAATTCTAGGTCAAGACATACAGTAAACCGAGGCATTACTGCTACCCTTCAAAAGCATGAGGAAATGGTTAATAATAATAAAATAAAAACAAATTTTTTCAGAATATGCCAAAGCTATATATATATAGTCACGTAAAAAAAATTAGAACACCCCTTTAAATATACAGTTGTTTATTAAGAAACTGCAACATGTCCATTTCTGATCTAGTTTTAATTTGTACCTGTAGATGAAAGTGATGTAATCGCTTTTTAAACTCTTTTTAAAAGAATCAGTTTGTTGTCACTTATTAAACAAAAGAAAATCAACAATTCAACTGAGGAAAGAGTATTTAAACTGAGGAAAAAGTTAGGACGCCCTACACTGTACAAATTGATTTTGCTAAGTGGTAAAATACTACCCTTGCAAATAGTCTACCACTTACCTATCAAGTTAGTCAACAGGTTATATTATATAATAATGAGTACAATTCACCTATTAACTAATTACTTATAGTAGTAACCGGCAACCTAAAAAAACATTGAAATATATACCCCCAAACATTGGCCCTGTTCTTAGTACAAACTAAAAACTGTTCGTTGGGTGAGCTGGACTGTGGAAGTGGACTACATTTGTAAAGCTTCTGTGCTGAAGGTAAGATACCTTTATAACATGCTGTCTATCATATCATGAAAGCAAACGGTAACTTATTTAATCTTGTCTATCATAAGATTTGTGGTCATCGTTCTATGTTAGACAAGGAGTTCCCGTTTGTCGCTTCCTTAAGGCAGATATCTCTCAAAACAAACCAGCTAATGTTATTCTACAGGAGTAAATGCATTTTGTTAGATTTATGGGAAAAACGCAGATGTTTTGGGAAAATGTCTTGATGTTTCTTGTAGGCATTTACGAGTTTTTGACATCAATACAAAGAAATTTTCCCAGACTCCTCAATGCTTGCACGCACAGTCCATTTCAAATCACCCCAAAGGATCTCAATAGAGAACTTCAGTCTTGCCCTCATGTTTTTCTTAGACTGTAAAGATTTCCTCCTTGTACACCTCCCAGGATAATTAAAGTTGTACAGTCTCTTTCTGATTGTAGATTCATGCACTTTGACATCAACTGTAGCAAGAGCTTGCTGTAGGTCCTGTGATGATATTTTAGGGTTTGTGGAGGCTTCTTTAAAGGTAGGGTCTCCGTTGTTTGAGAAATGCTTCAAAAAACTGTGTTGGGCCGCCAAATAAAACAAATACAAAACTAACGTGTAGCCAATGAGCAGAAAGGGGCATGTCTTGTCAATATGGGCGGAGTGTGTGTTCAGGTTCTTTTGTATTTATACACTGTACTGTATATATTTGTACTTTGTACTATGTTTCAACTTTATATCTGCACATTTTTCTTTGCTGCTGTAACAGAAATTTCTCCAGCGGGGGACAAATAAAGGTATAGCTTATCTTCCAATATTGTTACAACAAAGATCAAATTTAAGTATTAAAAAAAATAAATAAAATTAAAAAAGACGCTTTCATGGGGCATCTTAATTTTTTCCCATGATTTTTTCTGTATGTTTGACTTTGGCAGATCTGATAGCATTAACATTACAAACCCAAATTACACTCCAACAGTTACCATATTAAATTAATACAAAATTCATAATAATTCATGTATTAATTTAAAAACACAAAGAACAAATCATTTTTAAAAAATTATGCTAGAAATATAAACTTAACATTGCTTTTTACCTCCATCATTTCTTCATCCTCCGCTTCCTCATCAGAGGCATCCATACAGATAGGCATCTTAAGTCTCTGGTCAGGACTGTCCTGCAGCACACGGTCTGCCAATTCCAGAGCCTTGCGAATCACAGGCTTGCCACTGTAGAACAAACCGCCCACTTTGGCGTCAGCACTGTCGGATCCTGTTAAGCACAACCAAAATGCATTCACTCCTGGATCGCAAAATGAATGCCAATATAGCTCCAGATGCCATGCAACCTCAGCTCACCTTTATATTCTCTAACATATTTTGTTCTGACCCAGCCTCTGGTTGCCGGCTCATCAAAAAAATGGACATGAACTCTCTGATCCTGGCCCCTACCCCTCATCTGCTGGCCTGTCAATGGCTGGGGCACCATCATGCAGGGCCACCATGGATGCCCTTCTAGTTTCGCCCATACCAGATCACCAGCATGAAAAGAGAATGATGAGCTGGAAAAGTTAGCAAACAAGGATAAATTTTCCTCAAAAGATTTGTAAACTTGCCCCATAAATTACATTACAAAACAGTGAAAGTTTGCACATGGTAAGTTTGGTGTCAGTCATCATTAATCCAGAATCCTAAAGAAATTCTCATTTTCTGGAAATGGAACATAAATAAGTGCAAATTGACCCAAGAAGACCAAATGACAATATGATGTCAATAGCAAACAACTAACAAAACCCAATGTTTTTTGGCACTTTTTACTTATGATAGCTGAGCTAGCTAGGCATGTTTAAGCTCTTAGCCTGGACATGTAACCCAGATAGCTGTTTCATGCATTTTCTACACTGAACTTTTAGTCAGTTTATTTTCTCCACACCTCAGTTTTGTGTCTGTTTGTCCCACAGTGTTGACATGGCCGACTTTAGGCACAGACCTGCTGGAGTTCCCCACAGACTTCTTACTGCTCTGAGCTGCTTGTTTAGCTGCTTCCTTTGGGAAACTGCTGGATTTGGAAACTGAAGGCAAATCTGCTTCGGCTGGAGACGGATTCGATTTTGTTTTCGCGACAGCTGGCGGCGACTTTGTAAAGAAATTAAAAATGGAGCTTTGCTTTGCCATTATTGTTTTGCAGGTGAGCTAAGCTATGCTAAGCTGCTTCACGCGCACACAAGCTGTGCAGAGTATTCGCGGGAAAGTGCAAGGAGGAAGTGGGCGGGGCCTATGCTGTTCATGAGACTGTTGAAATCCAGGCACGGATTTCAGGAATGGATGTCATTATCAGATTAGAGATCAGAGTGACTTAAACCTGCATGGATTTTCCAACACCGATCTGAAGTTCTTGACAGTTCTGAAGCCATTTTGTTCTGCTGTAAAACGGTGTAACATGGTTAGACTCTGAGATACTAAAGAGGAGATGCCAACTCCATGTGGTGAGTGGGATGTGGTAGCTCAGTGGTGTTCGACTACTGATCGGAAGGTCATGGGTTTGAATTCCAGGTCTACCAAGTTGCCACTGCTGGGCCCCTGAGCAAGGCCCTTAACCCTCAATTGCTCAGGTGTATAAACTGAAATAAAAATGTAAGTCACTCTGGATAAGAGTGTCTGCTAAATGTAAATGTCTTTTGCATCAATACAACATTTATCAGACTGTATATTTATAATCACACCCTCTGGTGTCACCCATATGAGGATGAGGTTCCCCTTTGAGTCTGGTTCTTCTCAAGGTTTCTTCCTTCACCATCTAAGGAAGTTTTTCCTCCTTACTACAGTCACCTGAGTCACCTCAGACTTGCTCATTGGGGATAAATACAAACACATTTAAATATATCTAATATTAATCTTGAATTTATATTATTCTTTATAATAACCTTTTGTTCTATGTTTGAATTGAATTGAATTGTAACAAGGCCCTTAGCAGGGAATTGCAAAGTGACACAATGAACATAAGCACTTTATCATTCAGATGTAGTGAGCAGTGATTTTTCCCCAAAAACTAGATTGCATTGAGTATAAATGTTGACTGCTGTATAACAGTATATTTTCTTTACATTAGCTTACATTAGCTATTATGCACAGTGTCACCTACACGTTACATTTTTTCACATTACTTAATAATAGTGCACTTGCCACTTTGAGCCATTTTTTCATTTTTATTCTTTCATTCAACCAATAAATTCCATCTTAAATTTCAATTTAGGTTTTAACATTCACACTCACATAGGAGTGTTCATCACTAGCGTGGGAAGTTAAGAGGCAAACCCACTTCCTGTACAGCTGTCTCTACTATGCCATCCCAGGCTCCAATTTGATCAAGATGGCATTTCAACAAAAAAAGTCTTCAAAAATGCACAATGGGAGTGACTGCTCACTACATTCAGTCACTGGAGTGAACATAGTGATGGCATAAACCAAGGTTTCTTCATTCATTAATTTTCTACCGCTTATCCGAACTACCTTCGGGTCACGGGGAGCCTGTGCCTATCTCAGGCGTCATCGGGCATCAAGGCAGGATACACCCTGGACGGAGTGCCAACCCATCGCAGGGCACACACACACTCTCATTCACTCACACAATCACACACTATGGACAATTTTCCAGAGATGCCAATCAACCTACCATGCATGTCTTTGGCCCGGGGGAGGAAACCGGAGTACCCGGAGGAAACCCCCAAGGCACGGGGAGAACATGCAAACTCCACACACACAAGGCGGTGGCGGGAATCGAACCCCCAACCCTGGAGGTGTGAGGCAAACGTGCTAACCACTAAGCCACCAAGGTTTCTTAAACTAGCAAAATAGATTGCATATAATTAAAGGGCCATACACAGAAATAAGTGAAGCAAGTCAAGACACCATTTTGACCATGTTACACATAGTCTCTTCATCTTGAAAAATCTGCTACATATGTCTATGTAGTACTGTGTGTTGCAGAAGATGAAATCTGTTCCTACTACTTGACTGCTAGGACTTTCTGTAGATCTTTCATGTGACCAAAAGTCAAAAGTGGTCCAAAGTAGCTGACCTTTGTTACATACATATGTAGCACTTGTCTCTGTTTACTACTCTCACATGTGTTCAGCATTGCTCTGATTTGCTTTTTTGTTTTCCTCTTTCATTTTCCTAACCAGGAACATGGCTAGAATGACTTGGCTATGTCAGATCC
Source organism: Tachysurus vachellii (assembly GCF_030014155.1). Classification (NCBI taxonomy): domain Eukaryota; kingdom Metazoa; phylum Chordata; class Actinopteri; order Siluriformes; family Bagridae; genus Tachysurus; species Tachysurus vachellii. The sequence goes on along the minus strand of NC_083465.1, from coordinate 7,483,717 downwards.
TCCAAGTCTCATTCATTTGCCTTTGGAACTTGTCTTATGCTGAGATGATTCCGTTTGTCAGGCTGAGGAACCTGCATCTGCTGAAAACTGTGTTGAACTTGGTCAACAATTGAGGAACCAGTGATCAATTTTCTGAAACTCCCTTAGAAATCGTCCTGTGCCTAGAAACTCCATCCTCTATTATGCCCTGGAGTCAGTGTCTGTTGTCTCTCAGTCACAGCAAGTAGTATTTTGGCCACATCCCAGACTAGACAAGCTTCAGTCCTAGAAGCAATTGATGTTCTCAATAAAGATGAGGAGCAAATTACCTTCTCTTTGCTATTTGATTATCCGCAGTCCTTCACACACAGTACAATGTCAAAAGCTTAAACAACTCTCTGTCTCCCTTCATTTTTGCATGGAATTTGTGCCTAGCATATGTGGTTAGCTTTGAGGTGAGATGATTTTGTGCTTATTGTAGTACAATTTCATTATATCCAGACATCCCAAGTGTCCCGGAAGTTCCGGGAGTCTCCCGCATATGGTTAGCGGCTCCCTGATGCCCGCAAATTAGTTAAAATCTCCCGTTACCTAGAGCGAGCGAGCAAGAGCGCGCATGCGCGACAGAGACTGCGCTCCAAACCTTGTAGCGCGCGCACGGCAGAGAGGGAGGGGGAGCGAGAGAATTTGTGTGTGTGTGTGTGTGTGTGTATGTGTGTGTGTATGTGTGCGCCTCATTAAGCGCATGTAAGACAGAGAGCATCCTGATTGGCCTGTTTCGGTAAGTTAACCAATCAATTGTAAGTGTGGGCGGGCTTTTTATCACGAAAGTGTCCCCCTGTCTTATAAGCGTTAAACATGATAATGTTGTACACTGTAAAGTTTGTAATAGTGACTTCAGCATTGCCCATGGCGGGGTAAATGATTGTAAAAGACGTGTTGACGTCACTTCAACAAGTTTCATTTCATCTTCAGCTTATATAAATAATAAAAGTGATATACATTTTTTAATATAATTAACAAATAATTGGGTAACACTTTACAATAAGGTTCATTAGTTAACATTAGTTTACTACATTAGTTAACATGAACTAATAATGAACTGCACTTATAAAGCATTTATTTATCTTTGTTAATGATAATTTGAACATTTACTAATACATTATTCAAATCTTATTAACATTAGTCAATGCACCGTGAACGAACAAGAATAAACCTATAAACAGCTGAATTTTTATTAATTAACTTTTTTCCTTTTTTTTTTTGGGGGGGGGGGGGGGGGGGTTTTTGCAGGTTGTGATGTCTGTATATCTCCCTGATCACTCACTCACTCACTCATTTTCTACCGCTTATCCGAACTACCTCGGGTATCTCAGGCATCATCGGGCATCAAGGCAGGATACACCCTGCACGGAGTGCCAACCCATCGCAGGGCACACACACTCTCATTCACTCACGCACTCACACACTACGGAAAATTTTTCCAGAGATGCCAATCAACCTACCATGCATGTCTTTGGACCGGGGAGGAAACCGGAGTACCCGGAGGAAACCCCCGAGGCACAGGGAGAACATGCAAACTCCATACACACAAGGTGGAGGCGGGAACCCCCAACCCTGGAGGTGTGAGGCGAACGTGCTAACCACTAAGCCACCGTGCCCCCCTCTCCCTGATCATAAAAAGAAAATAACTGTACTTTTCTTGTTTATTCTATATAAAAAAAGGGGCCTTGACAGCTCCAAATATTGTCTGAATCACCACCATGCTTTAGGAAAAGTCATGGACAGCTGTATCTTCTGATTAGTTTTTGATTTTAGGAGTTCTACATAATTGTTTGCTGAATTCTGAATCCTACCTTGGCATTTCTAAAATTCTGAAATTCCTGAAATAACAGAAAGATAAGCTTTCACATTTTTAGTTTACATACATTACAATTACAATACATTTTGTATTATTATTGACTAAATGAACACAATAGTAACTGTTCAAGAGCATTCAAAGAGATAAAAGTATATACTCAAATCAACCTATAAATATACTGTCAGCAGAGTGAGAAGATCCACCATCATAGAGTCCTTTCCACTGTCTCAGATTGTAAAGACCCTTGCCAGCATCTACCAGATAAAAGCATCAGGTCCCCCTAGAGCAAGCATGGCCAGAGCAGGAGCAGCAGTTCCAAGCCTCTCTCCACACCAGACCCACAGGTGCTCCGGAGCATGATCATGGACTTCAGGACAAACTGGGGTCATTCATCAAGTTCTTCGAGTATACTGAGAAAGCAGGATAGGTTTCAGGCCATTGGGAGGCTGGGGGTAGCTTGGGTTATGCCTCCAGCCCCCTTAGAACTTTTTACATAGCTTTCTAAAATCTTGTCGGGGGCCTGTGCCCCAGTGATCAAACTCTAGAAATGCCACTGGTTTTGGAAATGTAATGTATTACAGTGTTAAAGAATAAAGAAAAAATGTGTCATCATTCAACATTATCAATATTTGTGTGCCTGGTTTCCTCCAGACATAACACTTGCTATTCAGGCCAAAAAGTTGAATCTTTGTTTCTCCAGACCAGTTTCTCCAATTTTGTTTCTCATGGTCTGAGAGTTTTTCGGGTGCCTTTTGGCAAACTCCAGGTGGGCTGCCATATGCCTTTTACTGAGGAGTAGCTTCCATCTGTCCATTCTACCATACAGGCCTGATTGGTCGAGTGCTGCAGAGATGGTTGTTCTTCTTGAAGTTTCTCCTCTCTTCACAGAGAAATGCTGTAGCTCTGTTACTGACATAGTTGTCAAAAAGTTATTCATATTTAACACAGGCCTAAACCTAGCAGTTTAGTTCATACACACTCCATGTTTAAATCTAAATATAGATACAGATATGATCAGTGGCTTTAATTAGCACTCATCTCTGTCTTTTTAATATCAAATCTGTTACATTTCTATATTTAGTACTACTGCAGTGATTCCTTGATCAAATACAAATAAATAGAATTTAAATGTGCAAAGCCAATTCCAACACTGTAGTCATCACTGTATTGTCATGCCTAACCAAACATCTCTCATGACTTAGGAACTATCTTCACACAAATTACTAAGAAGGAACTACAACTGCACAAAAACAGAAAAACACAATTTATTGCGAGTCTGAAAAAAAAATAATAGAGGAAATTGTAACTTTCAGCCAAGCCCACATGTTCCTTTTCCTGCTCATTTTCCTGCTCTCCATCATACTTGTTTCCACATGTTGTCTTCTAACTCGAACCCTTTAATCCTTGCTTTTCTTTTAGTTTCTCATTTTTTCTGCTCCAACATGCACTTTCTCTGCATATCATTGTTTTTAAACCACAAGCAGTAAAAAGTCTATGCCTTATATACACTTATACAACATTGATTCATTCATAATGTTTATTATTCAGTAATACGAATTCAGTAATCACTCTTACTTACTGATTCGATAGACAGTATGCTCTGCATAGTTTTTTATTACCTGTAATTACGCTTTCTACCACTAGATGGTAGTGTAGGTGCATTGTCACGACTGTGCAGTCTTTTGAATCCCACATCTCAAATATTTGTGAAATGTATTAATTACGTTAATCACATAGCTATCTATTGTTCTTCAAACACTTGTCGATCAACGAGAAGTTATGTCATGTTACAGGCTGTAGCAGTTGAGCTCTGAGCTTCATAGGCATACACTAAAACACACTTATGAAGTACCTCATATATCAAGCCCCTCTATAAAAGAGTCACAGAGACAATCAGGGCCATCTGAGTTCTCTAACTGGACGACTGCATCCAGGCTTGTCACATGACAAATGTACGGACAGGAATAAAAAGAAGAAAAGGTCAGGTACAAGAAGAAAATTTAACCCAAATGATACCAATGAGGATGCTGAGACATGTAACTATAGAGCACAAAGCGTATAATAAATTTCCAAGTAGCCCACATTTCCTCCTTAGTGTTTACTTAGTGTTTATCTCTGCATTATTTAATCACACAAATATTAAAAAGGCCTCTGTTCAGAAATCCTGTAATACCTACAGGATGTTACCTACAGTTTTATATTTCACCTTCATTAGCCTAGTTCACTTATTGTTCACTATTTAAACAGCATAAATGGTATAGTCTAGACTATCAGTTTATTTAAAAAGTTAATTTTCATTTATTTTAGTATTGTTCATTATATTTGTTTGCATTATCCATGTAATGTTTGCCTACTGTATATGAAAATAATTCTTGTCAAATACATTCCAATACAAAGCCAAATAAAGTAAGACTTGAGCCTTATGAGATGTCTAGTGCAAGTCTTGCACTAATATTTTAATTGTGTAAAAAAGTAATCTAGTGTGTAGACATAATCAAATGTCCTTTACAGTGTAAGAAATCTTTTTTGCGTATTACAGAAACTGCTGATCTCCTGGAATTTCCACATATAACAGTGTCTACAGTTCGAGGGACAAAAATATTGAGTGAGAAAAAGTTCTATGAACAGTAATATTCTATGGACTGTAATACTTTGATGATGAGAAAGGTTCGAGGAAAATGGCCAGATTCTAGCTGTCAAGAAGGATACAATAAGTCATTTAATCGGTTTTTACACCAATGGTGAGGAGAAAAGCAACTCAGCATGCAAAACATCAAACCTTGAGGTACACCCAAGAACAGGAATCTAAGGCTATCATGGACAAGCTCACTAAAACTTTAAAGTTTAAAGATTAAAGAGAAATTATCTGGACCCTACTTGTATATGTTATCTGTTGTACAGTTAAAGCACCAATTAACACTATAAAAAAGCGAATTCTCTTAAATCGCCTTAAGATGACGCTTCAGTGAGCAATGGCATTTCGTACATTGGACATATGTTATATTTCTGCTTCGTTGCCTTCGCGAGAAAGGGAAGTAGGAAAAGGAAACGCGATGCGTATTTGAAGAAATTGGAATTACGCGGAATTTTGAGATGCACCCACTGAGATTCCGCAGTGTATAATCACTTTATGTTAACATCGCGCATGCGTATCATTTATTTTGCGCGTTTCGGCGAAGCCCCTCCTCCAGTGCCAAGGCTTGAGCTTCCCTGTTTCACTTAACACCAGTGAAGACAGTTTCACCTTGATGACAGTTTCATCATTTTGCTCAGCAATGAGCACTCACAATAATGTCTCTGTAGAAATAACTACGAGGAAACAAGCAGAGAATGCAAGAAACTAAAAATGTGATCAGTTTCATGCGCCGTTGGATCAAACATGTGCATAGATTACAGTATGTCTAAAACAGCACAAGGTCCTGCGTTTTCCTGTTCAAGCGGTAGAAAAGAATGAATCAGAAAGGAAATAACGCAGAATAATTCAGCCGACATTAAAAATGATACACATTTACTAGTGTGTAATAATATTAATATTAATAATAATAATAATAATATACAACTTAATGTTAATGTCGTGTAATAAAAACCTTCATTTATTTTGGGAAAGCGTGCGCAAAATTGTTCCGATGCTTTACCGCATGCTGGCATCCAATCTTGTCTTTAAATCTTTTCTTTTGACTGCTCATTGTTCTAAGGTGAAACTGACGAAAAGGCTAAACGTGCGTCCCTTTCTGTGAACTCACGGATCACGTAATATCCTTTTGCAATGATTTATGCGTTTTCTTGGGACGGCGAGTTTGGTGCAGCGACCCAAACGCACGCTGTGTCCAGTGCTTCATACTGCAATCCGCATAAATCGGCAAGAAGAAGGTCGCATCAGTGAACACTGCTGCGACTGGACAGTTTCCCAAACTGGACACTGATGCAATATTTTCGTTCAATAATTAATGAATCCATTAACAATTTTGGCGCCCCAGGACGCATTGACATGTCTTTTCCCACCCAGAGGATGACTTTGATGATTTCATAAAGCCACACGTGATTGCTGAATTGAATTATTTTGTCATGACGATATCAAAAATAACACTGTCTTAGGGAGGGATTTCTGGAAAGACACGAGCGCTTGTGCTGCCTGGCGTGTGGCTGCTTGCTGTCCCGGAGCTGAAAGGAGTTCAATAATATAGTCCCCAAATATTTTAGCCTGAAATAGCCATGGCAGTTAGGATACCCTTATCTCGACGCGTGAGAGTGAAGTGGAGCGTTTTAGTCGTCCTTTTATGACGAACAAATTTAGAATCTCGCTAAACTTAATTTCGTTTCACATTTTGATCTAAATTAATAAATAACCTTTCGCGGTGTGGTTAGGATTTTTACAAGGATGGAGAGCAGGAGCACCGGTGCTGCCCAGTGTGGTTGTGCGCCCTGGGGTGGAGCTGTTCGCTGTCCCGCGTGCTCGTGGTGCTGAAATGTGCACGATGTCCGCACGGCAGAGACTCCCGGGCTGCCGTTCGCTGCACATCAACGAGGATAACGGGCGTTTCGTGCTGCTGGCGCTGCTCATCCTCACATACCTTCTGTGCGGCGCTGCGGTCTTCTCAGCTATCGAGCGGCCGTCGGAGGTGCGAGCCCGAGCGCGCTGGAATCGCACACTGCTCAACTTCAGCGACGCTTTCAACATCAGCGTTCACGAACTAAGCTCCTTCCTGCGCGAGTACGAAACCGCTGCGGCTGCCGGAATCCGGGCCGATGCCCTACGACCGCGATGGGATTTTACGGGGGCGTTTTACTTTGTGGCAACGGTTGTGTCAACTATCGGTGAGTTGGTAAATGTTGCTGGATGAGTTTTTGCGGCAATGAAAAACAGCTTAACTGCACACTGTGTTCACAATTTCCTTTATTTCCCATTCCTTTGTTAGCCTGTAAATGGATTATATAGACAAAGGGCACAGTATTTATATACACACTAATTATTCTTTTGATTATTTACCTTGTCCATTATTGTTGGTTTAGAGCAAGATTGTATCAAATAACTAACTCTGAATGGCATACTGAGATTTTATTAACTAGTTTTAATGCACCATAAGAATGTATGTGTAAGTATATATGCATTCCTTAGAACTGCATCAATAATACAGACATAGCCTAGTAGTTTATATATCAGTACAGTAGCTACCGGCAACATGGCTGCTCTTGTGACCCTACATATCCACTCTGATAGTGCCTGATACTCTTAGAAGAGACAGACAGTTTGTTTTACATACACTTTCTGTTTGTCACTGAAATATATAAGCTACACGACAGACTTTCAATCATGCCAGTGACATGGTATTAGGCTATTATCTTTGCTGTTAAAGTTCAGGACACAGCCTCAGGCTACCAGTCTGCTGCACTGCTGATGCCAGAAAACAAGTGAGAAAAAACGTACATGTTTGGCAAGTCACTAAGGAGCAAGAATGCCTTGCCCATTTTGTGTGTGCATGCAAATTATTATGTATGGGTAGAGAAATCTTTTTGGTAAGAAGTTGGTCTTGGTCAAAATGAATGTAATTAAGACGTTTAGTAGTGTAGGCCGAAACAAAAGTTTTCCAGATGCAGAAACAAGAAAAAAGGTCAAATGAGGACCTACAACAGGAAAAATGCAATCGAAATACAGAAAATAGAAAACTATCACAGAGGAACTGTGTTAGCAAAACCTTTTTTCATCTTGAGTACACACTTTATCCTGGTCAATATGCTGACACCCTTTCCTTATGATTAGGATTTTACCACAGTGAACCAAACAATGACTGCATTTCTCTGAGCACTGATACACAAAACCACCAACCTCTGTGTTTGCTTTCTTTCTCATACATTTTTAAGCAATACAGGAATGCTGCATACTCTGGTCAGATGGAACATGGATGTGTTTGTCTACATTTCTGTGACCGTGTGCAGGAATCATGCAGATGCACTATTGCCATTCAAAAGTCTTGCTGTAGCAAGCTCTCCCAGTGTAACTGCAATAATTGTATGTATAAAGAACTACACACATAAATCAAAATACAGTATATCTAAGTAATATCAGAAAGTATTTCTCTTTCTACTCATATCTTCTGTGAGTCATGTGCTCCAGGACAATTCCTCTCTAGATAAACAGAGCACAACCTTGCACATAGGTTGAATTTCTTCTGTGGTTATTCCATAATAGTCTTGTGTTTCCCAATCTCAGTTACTTGGTAGTTGTTATTGTGTTCTCTTAGTTCAATTTTTGGTTTGTATCCAATTAATTTTCTAGTTTTTATTTTGTTATTTTGAAATTATTTTGTAACTCTCTCTTAACTGATAGCTTAAAACAGTGAGATCCTGTACATAGTTTTTAATCTTTTTGCAGACCATTGCTTCAGCAGTCGTATGAAACAGTAATGTAAGTCAATATTCAGATGGAAACTGACAAAAACAGATGGTTATTTTCAACATGAGTTTGAATTTGACCTATTAATTTTGTCAGTTTTAAAAGGGTTCAGTAGACTTATTATTTCCAATGCATACTCACGCTCGTGCAACATTAAGTCCTAGCTTCATTTTCATGAGGTGTAGAAAGCAAAATGAATCCAGATTTGTTTTTCTTCTTCCCCTAATCAGAGTTATGGTTTTAATTAAATCTCTGAGATCAAATTATCAAAAACTCTGACCAGCATTTGTATGGAATATATTACTAGATATAGCTATTTATTCACAGTGTTTCACAGCAAATACCTTCTGCATCCACTAGCATTCATGGAGTGCATGGCATTGCAGATACTGTTGTATTTTTGCTGCACCAGCTTCACAGATTGTTATATCACTAACTCTATGTTTTTATGTTATCTTGTCTTGTTCTTCTTTACCACTGCTCATATATAATTGAGAGAGCATTACAAAGCAGATTGAGACTTGTTAACCAGCCTTAATTTGAAAAGACTATCAAAAGACTCAAGGACCACACAGTCCTCAGTGTAATAGACTGAGTTGTGTGTGACAAAATGCTCCTGAGAACGCTCTTTGTTTATTATGGAGAGGTGTGCACCCATTGCAGTACTTGGGCATGAGGTCTCGCCGGACTTCTAGTTCAGCAGAAGCAAAGATGCATTACCTGTTAACATAAGAAAAAAAAGATTTTTTGCAATAATTTCTTTAAATAATTTTAATATTATAAAAAAATTATTCAACAGATCCTGAAATGGCTAAAATATGGATAAAAAGTAAGAAAAAGTGAATTAGTGTTTACTTGGGAGTGAACACCAAGCAGTGTAATTGCTATTTTAAATTATTTTAAGTATATCTGCAACATTCAGTCAGAAGATGATGCACTGACGTGCTTTCCGTTCTCTCACACACTTGCCTATTGATCATGGCACCTTCCCTGACCCTATATGGAAAGCTTTTATGAGATTCTGGAATGCAGTAAACTAGGTCCCTGTTGTAGAGTATATGCTACACATCAGTCACTTCAGTCACTCGTAGGTCAGGCAAAAAGAACTGACTAATATAACAAATATAATATGAAATGACAGGGTTCTACAAAATGTTTTTACATTTCTGAATAATTAATCTTTCCTGGGTTGCTGAAACAACAGTATAGGAAAACAGAAATCTTGAATGTTCTTATCTGTCAAATTTCTCTTTCTCCCTTTTATTTTTCTGTGACTGTAGCATGCCCTTTTCTCTCTCTGTGAATAAACACCCCCTCGAACATGGGATATTACCTTCCCTTTTTAACTGTCACATTTCTAATCCATCTGATTTTAACAAATAAGAATTGTTCTAGATCATTTATTTAATGTTTAATGTGGTAGTGATCATCAATTCTGAAACCTAGTGTGGTAGCTTCTTTTAAAAATTGTTGCCATGGTAACATTCCAAGACAGTTCAATTTAGTTAATTGCATCAGCTAAAAGTAGTACAACATGCACTGATCTTTTTAGCAGCCATTCATCATGTGATCATCTGGAGAAAGTTTTATGGTTTCTTTTCAATTTGTTAAATTTACTATTTATTAAGCTGTTTAATGTAAAAGTTTAAATAATTAAAGATTTATGTACCATAAATTCATATTGGTTTTATGTTCTTAGGGATAACCAAGTAGTTCCAGCATAGCTCTATCTCCGTTTTGTCTTTTCACTCTGTTTGAACATATTCACCAAGTGTGGAATAAAGCGACATTTTAACAGTCAAAAAAAAAAAATATTAATCTATTTTCAAAAGTTATCTCACTTGCATTAGTAAAACCATAAAAATGTACACATTTATTGTTATCAGTGGCTACTGGTTTGACTACATCTTCAGCACCACACTCAACAGGTGACAGGCTGGATGAGCTGGACTTCCCCCAACAACAATGGCAGCATGCGTCCACTCTGTGTCTGGCAAGCCCCACTCATCCACTGTACAAAACCAATTCTAATCATCCCAAAGTCAAGTCTTGGTGATTATGAAGCAGGGCTACTGCTGGAGTACTCACTGGCTGTTCCAGGCTCCATAGTCCTGAACGCACTGCTCCTGCTCTGTCTCCCAGGTTTTGGCACGTGGGAACCCTCTTACAGGTCTCCCTAGAAATAAGGAGATGGAAGGCTGTCTTGGCACAAATCAAAAGAGGACGTCCCGTTATTTTTTTCCCCTTTTCTTTTACTTTGCTTTTTAGAGATTTTCTCCCACTAGCCATGCATACACAAACATACACCTGGTTCTAAATTATCCCACTGTCCCCAGTGTAGTGGGTGTTATCTGAGGCTTCATAAAATAAATTGCACTATATAATAAATAGATATTCCTTTTGGATTAATGACTGCAGGTAATTCTGAATTTTTTTAACTGATGACATGCTGCACCCAAAACCTGCACTGGTTCATGTATGGAAATGACTGGTTCCTGGACCAGTGCCATATCAAGACATGGTCTGCAAAAATGCTTACAAAAATGCACTTGATCTCATTACCTAAAGAAAAGATATTCAAAACAATTTCTCCACTTTTTTTGAGAACTCATTCTGCCCAGCTCTAATTACCACAGACAGCATTTGTACAGTGTTAATTTGCATTTAGTTGCAGTAGTCCAGTCTTGAAATGACAAGAGTCTGAACAAGTACCTGAGCAGCCTGTGTGGATAAAAATGGCCAAATCCTTCTGCTGTTGTAAAGAAGAAACAGATATGAGCGTGTCACATTAGCAACATGCAGGGAAAAGAATAGTTGAATGTCAATGGTTACCCGAAGGTTGCAAGCTGTGACTGAAGGGGAGATCAGATCGTTATGTAGGGATATTGCAAGATCCTGAAATGGGGATAAATCACTTGGGATGATCAGCAGTTCAGTTTTGCTAGGATTGAGCTTCAACTGATGAGCTGTCATCCATGAGGATATGATGTGATAAAATCACAAATAATATATGTCATTTACATCTCCTAAAAAAACAGCAAATTGGATCATCATTTAAATAAAAAATAAAAATAGCTTTGAGCTAACAAACAAGTTGTACATGTGGTCTTTAATAATATACTGATTTGTTACACAAGAACAATGTATACCTTTTCATAATGGAGATTAACAAGAATTGTCTAAATTTGTTTTTCGTTCATACACCTTGATTGTGTAAAGAAAAGTACGAAAATGTACCCAAACAATTTATCTTGATTTTGTAAAACAATAGCCCTCAGCCTTAAAACTAAATCAGTTTAAATTTCTTTGATAGATATACAATAGGGTCAATAAAACATTACTTATTTTTTTTTTAGTTTTGTGAACACTTAATAATAGTGAATAATAGCAAACTTAATCCATTATAGTAAAATATGCACTTTGGGGTCTTTTATTTTCAATTTCACCAATTTTACAACAGTTAGTGTCAGTACACAGCCTTTGAAAACGTTTGAGCTAGAGCTAGACAAATAAATTTGAATTTAATTGAATATCGTTTTTGCTGAATCTCTCTTTGCTGTCTTTGTCCCCTAGGTTTTGGGATGACAACCCCAGTGACGGTAGCTGGCAAAGTGTTTCTGATCTTCTATGGTCTCCTTGGGTGTGCGGCCACTATTCTATTCTTTAACCTTTTCCTAGAACGTATCATCACCCTCTTAGCTGTGGTGATGAAAGCTTTTAGGCTTCATCGTTTGCGCACTAGTGGCCTTCTCCCACCAGGAATCTGCCAGGACTTCGCAGCCAGCACTCTTCCAGGTTGGAAACCCTCTGTCTATCATGTGATGCTGATCCTGGGTCTGTCAGCTATCATCATCTCCTGCTGCGCCTCAGCCATGTATACCCCAATAGAAGGCTGGGCCTACCTCGACTCCCTCTATTTCTGCTTTGTCACATTCAGCACTATAGGTTTTGGAGACCTAGTGAGCAGCCAGAACAAAGCTTACAGCTACCAGGGCCTGTACCGGTTGGCCAACTTTCTTTTAATCCTGACAGGTGTCTGCTGCATCTACTCGCTCTTCAATGTGATTTCCATTGTAATCAAGCAGGTGCTCAACTGGATGCTGAGCAAAATGAGTTGCCTTTGCTGCCAGCGCTGCAACAAGGCTAGTGCTTTCTTAGGGCGGCGAAATGCCATCCGTCCTGGAACACGGCTCAAACAGGGCCATTTTGGGTACACATATGACTCTGAAGGGCCTTGTGACAATGACCGGGAGAGCAGAAGGCTATCTGGTGAGATGATCTCCATGCGGGATTTGGCAGGCTCAAACAAAATATCACTGGCCATTATGCAGAAACAGCTCTCAGAGTCTGCAAATGGGTACCCCAGGACAGTTTGTGGAAGCTCAAGACTCAATGGTTTCTCTGGGGGAGTTGGTGCTTTGGGCATCATGAACAACAGACTGGCAGAGACAAGTGACTCTAGGTAAAGCTATCTTATGCATCAAGAGTAGCACTGTAGTTTATAGGAAAGTACAGGACCTCTGATGTTCTGAAGGATTTTGTTTTGACTATAGTCTTACTTTGCCATGGCCACAAGTTCCAGTGAAACAGCATGATTTGCATGATGTATTTGAGATATCCATTTGAGCCAGGATTTATTGTGGTACCCCACTGGTTGGGATTTTCTAGCTTGAACCTAGTAAAAAATATTTGGAATGCATAGTATATCATAGCCTTAATGACAAATAATGAAACCAAACATTTTGGGAATTCAGAACTAAACATAGAACACTGTCTATGATTGATATAAATCTTCTCAATTACCCAGGATCACCTCCTGGGACTGTAGGTTAAAGTAACATTATTTTCAATTATCAATATACAATACAATAACATATTGCACATGCCTATATTTCAGCTATGCATCTCTTTCATAAAATATAATTTAAATAATCTTGATTAAAAAGTCAAATGAATAATATGCATATCAGAATGTTGTTGACAGAATTGTGAGGAAAAAGACTTTGACCCCTTAATAAATGTATATAATAATAAATAAGAATAGTGGATCATAGATTTTAAAAATTCTATTTAATTATTTAACAGATAAAAACAAGATTACTGGTTAAATTCCTGTCCAGGGTGTACCCTGCCTTTGCTGGGTAAAGCCTGGACAGTACACTGCCCAAAGACTACTGGGATACGCTCAAAGTTCCCTCAAAACAATAGGATAAGGGGTGTAGAGAATGGATGGATGGATATTTGTACTAGATATTCATACCAGAAAAGCATATTGTAGTTTGTGATTGGAATTGAGTAGATGGTATTCTGGTCAATTTGTGTTAAAGAAATGGTCAACTCGCATATTTTGCAAGATTTGTTTTTCTTGGGATCATTTAGCAACATATTACTAGGATCTAAAACATATTTTGTTAGTTGATAGTCATTTTAATGCTGAGTAAGCTAATCTTATTTCAACACTTAGATCATAGATCCTTTTCAATGTGATTCAAAGTCATTGCTTCCTCAATGGTCACTGTGATCAAAACATGCAAAATAATGTATAGTTGAGGCCAAAGGTTTACTCAAGGCAACAGATATTCAAACTCAACTTTTCACAACTCCATACATTACAATACCTTTCCTGTTTAATTTCAAAGTAATAGACATGAATCCAATTTATTTAAGTATTTGCTACATCAGATTTTTAGTTGGTCAAATGATTACATATTCCTTATACGTTTTTGTTGAAATGCTGGGGTTAATTAGTAATTCTGGTCAAGATTTTTCATGTATACATATTTAGTTAGTTTTTTATTTAAAATTAATAATTGTTATACAAAAATTATATTATTTTTAATTATTTAAAATTAAAAATTGTTATACAGAAATTTTGGTACATGCTTGGAAGTCAATTGCTGTGTTTGTAATTAGTAATTTATTCATGTAATTGGTCAAGTTTAACCGATAAAGTAGAAAAATTGAGCCACCATGTTTCTCTTTTGTTAGCAACAAGTTATCCAGGTAAGTGCGATGAATAATATATTCCTCCTCAAACAGCAGAATGTACACCCACTGTTCACTTTATTTTATGAGAAAAATCTGCACATTAATGTAGATCTGTTTTCAGTCAATCATTAGGCACACATGCCTAAAACCATTCAGATACAAGAGCTTCTGTTAATATTCACATAAAACATCAGAGTGGGTTAAAATGTGATACCTCAGAGCCAACAAAAAGTCTGTGGTAATGCAAATAAACACTCTTTAACACCATGGTGAGCAGAAAAACATCTCCGAACACATCAAACCTTGAGATGAATGAGCTACAAGAGCAGAAGATCATATTAGATTCTACTCTTGTAGGCCAAGAACAACAATCTGAGGCTAACATGGGCACAGACTCACCCAACTTATACAGCAGAAGTGATTTTTTTTTTCAGTCTCTACAGAATCAATTGGATTACAGGAGAAGAACCTGACATGGTTTCTGCCTTTGTGGCCTATTCAACTCAATGCATGTGTAGTGTATAGTCCATATATGCATTGGAATTTATTTGTTTGATGATTGATCTAAAGCAAATAATTAAATTTTTTTTTTTACTATTTATAGTTTTACTTTTACATGCACAGAAGTGTTTTGTTTCTGATGCTGTGCACAATCATGTTGAGTTGACGTCAGTCTGTAACTGGTGAATTAGTTAAATAGACCAGCCAAGTTGGCGAAAAGGAAATTCAAAAATAGAAACTGCAACATCTATAGCATATAGAGCAAAGAATAATTATTTTAAATATCCTTTATTTATTTAAGCAAGCAAGAATGGTTAAATTAACAAATGAAAAGTAAATGGACGGAAGAGAAATCCAAATAAAATCAATATTTGGTGTGACCACCCTTTTTTGAAGGAACCCACACAGTTTTTGAAGGAACTTGGAAGGTAGGTTGTCCAAGCATCTTGGAGAACTAACCACGGATTTTCTGTGGGTGAAGGCTGCCTTGAGAACACCATTAATCTTGACCAAATTTCCAACTTGCTTCACTGTTGGCTGCAGACACTAATTATTGTACCAACCTGAAGCCTTTTAACAAACAAACTGCCTCCTCCTTATCCTTTTTGTGCAAAGTTGAGACGCTTAGCTTTGTTTCCAAGTCAGTGGCTTTTCGTTATGGCTTTTTGGTAATAATTCTTCAATGAAGACAACTTCTGACCAGACTGTCCTGGACAGTAGATGGGTATAGCTGGGTCCCACAGGTTTCCGCCAGTTCTTTGATGATGGCACTGCTGGACATCTTCTGATGTTGGAGGAAAGTAAGCATGATGTGTTGTTCGTCTGCTCCATTAAGTTTCCTTGGCTGACCACTGCGTCTACGGTCCTCAACATTGTCCATTTCTTTGTGTTTCTTCAAAATAGCTTAAACAGCACCTCTTGAAACCCCATTCTTCTTTGAAATCTTTGCCTGGGAGACAAATCTTTGCCTTGATATATATTACTATATTATATGCATATTAGTACAACATCACCCGGCCCCAATTCGGTGTCATTGCCTTTTAATTTTTTTTTTCTGCCTTTAAAAGTTAGTCAAAAGCATCTCACAAGCTGAAATTGTTGCTCATTCCTTCTGTCATAACTAACATGCTTTTGCAGTTCACGCCACAAATGTTCTGTGGGATTCAGGTCAGGGTCTTTGTGATGGCTGGTCTTTTATCAGGTCTTTGTGATGGCTGCTCCATATACTTCTATTTTGTTGCCATTTTGAGATTATATTTAGGATCAGTGTCCTGTTGTACCCAGCGGTGAGCAAGTTTTAGCTGATATTTGGAAATGTTGCTTCAGTATTTCTTCCTTTCTCTGATCTACTATTTGAAGCAGGCCATTCATATTTCCAGCAAAAAAGCCCCAAAACACGATGATGGTATTATTTGGATGAAATATTTACACTTTATTCTCCATACATATATTTGATCATTATGGCCAAACAACTTAAATTTTGTCCTTCAAAATGCTAGGCCTTCATCCTTTATCACATGGGAACCTCGGTCTGATTTATTTATTTTTTTTTTTTTATGCCGGTCTTGGAATGGGGGCTTCTATCTTGCTCAAAAACCTTTAAGGCCATGGTACTAAATATTTATGTTATAAGTGGTTTGACCTATTTGGTTCATGATTCCTTCAACTTCTTTAGAAGCTCCTTTCTTATTGTCTTGTGGTTGGACCTTTTGGACAAAAGTTCACTTCTGTGATTTAATTTCTACCTCCTTTCTAAACCATACAGTCTCTCAGGATTCTTATATTGTCATACAATCTTCGTGCAGATACTCATGGTACCTTGGAAATTACTCATAAAGACCTTATGGAGAGCATAAAGATCTTATGGAGGGCCAAAATTTGTAAAATAAGCCAACTTGGCTTAGTTGCTTCTTAAAGGTAGGTTCTTTTACATCCATGTGTGTCCACTTAAAAATGCCTAATTATAACAAATGGCCAACCATAAGCTTTATTATATATAATTTACTGGTATGTTCCTGATTATTTAATGAGTCAATCATCAAGGTGTATTTAATCCTTTGACCCACTAGAATTCTGACATAGTAAATTAAAGTTGAAATCTACTTCTAATTGATTGTTTTAATAATTACTTCTGATGTCAACATAGTATATACCCTAACTGGCTTGTTAAAAGAGATATGAAATATGTGGAGTTGTGAAAAAATGAGATTGAATATCTTTAGCCTAGGTCTAACCTTAAACTTTTGATCCTAACTGTACAGTTCTTTAGTAGTCTAAACTGTGGCCTTTCCGATTTCTGTATAATGCCATGAAAATAACAATGGTTTGTGAGTGTGGACTAGTGGAAGAGTGTGGACTAGCGAATGTCCTTAACCCTTCCATCTTATGCGGTTTGAAAGTAAAAATAACTAAAATAGTCTTCAGTGGGTTGGGATCCTGAATCCTGATGTCTTGTGCTAGAGGTTTCACGAAAGTTTTTTCATCATTGAAGATGATTGTTAAAATTATTTGTCTAATAATATAACAATGTAATATGAAATGTAAGTTAAGAATAGAATCCAGGTTAGTTTATATTTTAAAGAGAAACTAGTTAGAAATCAAAGATACAAAAACCTTCTCCATGCTTGCATTAACAAGATGTGATTTTTTTTTTTTTTTAATAAATAAACAAAATAAACTGAGAAGTTATGATTGTATATCAGTTTGGGAATTTTTTTGTAAACCATATGCAGTTGAACTGTGTAAATGTTTTGAAGGTGTATTGCTTTTTTGTACAGTGACTTCCAACTTTCACACTTACCACCCATTTATGATGTGGCCATCTATGAGACAAGCAATATACAAATTAATATATTAAACAGAGATTTTAGAGAAGTGACACCTTTTAGTCCAAGAATCACACCTATGCATCTATATATCCAAATCTGATTTTATTTATCTAAAAATTACTATGGATTACTCAATATAATCTGCGGTTCTTCCTTTTAACTGAGACAGACACTGACAATCTTTTAGAGTAAATTAGTGGTGGATTAGTGAAAAAAAATCTGAGTTTTTTTTTTAGCTTTCTATAGGATATAGAGCTTTGGGAAATATAGAATTTTTGACAAATAATGGTAAAATGTTTAAATAAAAAGTGAAAGAACAGATCCAGAAATTTTGTGTTGCATGCATGCAGGTTGATTATTCAGATTGGTGGGTGATGCATGGCATGCATTATGGGAACAGATCTTCTCTGTATCCAAAGGGGCATTAAGCACAAGTATTGAGATCCCTATTTGTCTTATAAAAGATCTAATAATATCCCACATTTTCTGTCCATTGTTTTAACTATTCATCTGCTCTCTCCCTTTCTCTATGGCTAAATCTGTATGTAACACGGTCTGTACATGTAACACAGTCCCTTCAGCTGTAAGCTCACTGCAACAGTTGAAGCTATTTCACTTAAAGTAGCATATCAATCATGCATCTTCTCGATGCTGTAAATAGCTTTGGGGTGTCTTGAAAATGTGCAGCATGGCATGGTAGGAATTGGAACCATTTTTTCTTGCACCTGAGTAGAAAAAGGTACTTTATTAGTGTGTGATGCATATTACAAGAAAGGAAAAATTATAGAGCAAAACCCTCAGGTAGTTTAAACTTCAGGCTTGATATAAAGTAGTATCATGCATGTTATTATGCTAAAGCCATATAAGATACACTTGTATAAACTCCTATAGTTATATTTTTCTAATGTATTAAAAATGTGTAAGGATTTAATGGTACAGCAGCAGAACTGGAAAGTCATATGTCACTGTGCATAAAAAAGATTTGTATTACCTGTGGTATTTACTGAAGCCTGATGATGCATAAGGCATTTGGAATGTATATGGAAAATGCATTTACTGTAGGTAGCAAAATAATACATTTGCGGTGTATGTAGTTAAAGAAATAATATTGCATGTATGGCTTGAAGTTATGTCTTATTTTTCCTCTGTAATCCTCTGTAATGTGATCAGATATTTTATATTTTTTTCCTGTACGTGTTTTGCATTTTGCAAAATTTATCTCCATTGATTGCAATGGGTTGAAAATACCACAACTTTCATCTGCTTTCTACAGAAAAGGAAAATAATATTTTCCATTTTTTCTGAAATTAGCAACCATGGCAGTTCCATATATACATCTACAGATTCATAGATGCTCATGTTAATTAAACAATTATTATTATTATTATTATTATTATTATTATTATTATTATTATTATTATTATTATTATTATTATAAAGTAATATTAAAAGCAAACAGGTTCAAATGTTTGCTTTTACACATACATATTAAATGTGTATACTATTTATGGTGTCTGAGTTGCAAAAACAAGGTTTAGAATATTAGCTTATAGGCTTTTTGTGGATATGTAAAGAGCAGAATTAAACACTGCGTTTTAATGTGATTGACACTGTGAGGTTAAACAATTTGACATTTAACAATGATGACCTGAGGGAAGAGACAGTATGACATTTACAGCATATGAGACCTGCTGATGTCAATACTGTTATAGGATTCTGCTGGGAAAGGATCAAATCCAACAGCAAAATCCAAATCCGTTCTCATTTGGTAAGTCGTGCTATGCCAAATGCATAGCATTATTATGTGTTTGTCTTTTGCATAGCATTATTATGTGTTTGTCTTTTTGTTTATTTGATATTATCTACTTTAATTTGATTATATTTCAATTATATGGCTTAAAGTAAAAATAGACACAGATTCAGTTTAGCCCTATCTGTCTTTCCATCTCTTCTATCCCTGTATATGATTGTGATGAATTGGAATCTAAATTCAGATATAGCACAAATACCATCCTAAAGTTTACTGTCTAGTTACATCTAATACATCAAATTGATATGATGTGTGAAATGTTTTTCCAGTCATGTTTTTTCACAACTTTCCATACTCCATGTTGCCTGTATTGTGCTTTAACACTGATTTACTGTCTCCTTGTGGGTGCCATTTGCAAATTTCTAAATGTTTATTGTACTTTTCTATTTATGCACATAATGGCAACAAAAAGGTACCCATATACAATAAAACATATTGAAAAAGTCATGCTTTCTTTTTCATCTTTATATCTTTTATGCTGTTTATAGTAGGTAATGGAATAGGCTGATAGAATATGTTGGGAAACAATGTTGGTTTTGCTGAAGTGAGACCTACTTTCTTCTCATCATAATTTTCTCATCATAATTTGAACTTCTCATTATAATGATTACAAAATAGAAGACATATTACCTTGTATATAGCTATGGTTTTCATCTGAATTTCTGAAAAAAGAGTTCTAACCCTGAAAAAAGTTTTCTTTTGAAAAATTACAGATCTTTGTACAGGAAAAAATACAATTACATTCTTCCTTCACATATCCTAGTTTGTTAGAAAATGAGGTTCAGAGTGTAAGGTCAGGTACTGTACAGTACAGCATCCCTGGTGCAGTGCTAAGACCTGGCTCACAACCTTGCAATCTGAAGACAAAAGCCTGAAACACTGCCACAATAGAAGCCTAAAGCATAATAACACGACTGGATGAGTACAGCTGACCTACATTTAGTACAATATCTATATGTTGACAGATATTGAACCAAACCTATACAAATAACCTAGGAACCATTTTTAACCAAGATCTGTTCTGACGATAACCAGAGCCATTCATTCTAAATTGTTCTGCAAACATCCACATTGAGCTGGTACATGATGATGTTATCTCACGTTTGTTTTGGTGGTAACAAAAACAGAACTGCTGTGAATATATTAATGAATATAGGCTGTAATATTTATCATTAGATGTATTAAACAGTGTGCAGCTGGTGTAATGTTCATCGCAACTAGGTTTTACTATGTTTAGACCCCAGCGGAGTTTAGTGTCCTTCATACTGAACACCAGTTTGCAAGCAGGAACAACCACATCTGTGTGGAGAGGACTGCAAATTTTTTAGACAATTATAAGGGATGCACTAGTGCTATAAATATACATACGATATGATGGATGACCTATGATACTGATGGCTTTGGGCATAAAAACTGTGTTATTGATCATTCCTGATTGAGATGAGACATCAAAGCAAAACAGCAGTCACCCCACTAATACGCCAATAACTTTTTGATGATGGACATTAAAGCAGTTGAAATGTCATTTGTCTTCACATGGTAGTGCCAGGCAATTCAGTAGCTACAAACTGCTTATATGTTTACTATAAAATATAGCAACACATACCTTATCTGGTACTGAATATTCAGTTACATAAAATACTTATATACTGGGATTTCCAACAACCTGATTTATTTAAATATAAAATTTATATAAATATCAAATTTAACATTTAAGGGTGGCATGGTGGCATAGTTGGAAGTGTTGCACCTCAAATTATACCACTGCCTGCCTCATACAGTAATTTGTTTCCATACATCTCCCAAGAATATGCCAGTCAGTGGATTGGCTAAGAAATATTAGCCCTAGATATGATTGTTTGTTCATGTATGGTGACCTGCGATGGACTGGCATGCCATCCATAATTCCTTCCTCATACTCAGTGTTCCTGGGATAGACTTTGAGATCCACTGCAACCCTGATCAGGATTAAGAAGTTATTAAACGTAAATGAATGCATAAACATTTAGGCTGAACTCTAGTTACATATTCTAAAATAATAAAATTTAATTATGCAATAGATATAAGTGACAAATCCAGATCTAACTGAAAAATGCCTCGTTTAAGATAAGATAAGATAAGATAAGATAAGATAAGATAAGATAAGATAAGATAAGATAAGATAAGATAAGATAAGATGATTTACCTTTATTTGTCCCACATTGGGGAAATTTCTCTGTTACAGCAGCAAAGAGACAGAAATGCAAATATATAAAAAAATAAAGACATAATATAATATGCAGTATATACACAACACAATGTATAAATACAAAGAATAAAAAAGAGACCACGAGTAAGTAGTTACACTAACAGACATATTGCACACAGGTAATATTGTTTTTTTTTTTTTAATTTCTGTTATTGCGCGTGTTGTTTAAAAATACTTTGTTGTTATTATTGCAGTTAAACACTAATCCAGTGTGTAATTATGGTGACTGGTAGTAGCTTTGGTTGTAAAGTCTAATAGCAGCAGAGAGAAAAGACCATCTGTATCACTCCTTCAGACTCTTAGAATGTAACAGTCTGTCACTGAAGGAACTGCTCAGAGATGAAATCGTTTCATACAGGGGGTGAGAGTCGTTCTCCAACAATGATGATAGTTTTTACTATATTTATTATTATAATTTAACACTTTTTGGGTTTTGTTTTTGTCAAAAAAAAAGAAGATTGCCACCATAATAATTTGACACTCTGAGCAAAACTGTTACCTATTGGACTATTGTAACATCTGATCATTTTCTTGGTAATGGCTAGTTAACAAGACACACTGTATGTCTCTCAGCTATTCTTTAGGCAAGACCTTTCAGGAGATTCTCATCAGATATTCCATCTCTCCACAGGTTAGCCATAATGTCAGCCGCTCTCTGTCCACATTGAGGACATTTGGCATGTAGCCCCTGGAGTACACTGCTCAGCACACAATTCCCACAACTGCACAAATTCATATGAGTCAACAGCAGTGTCGCCTCCAATGTTAGTTGGCAGAATGCGCAATTGAAAAGTCACTGTTGGGATGTAAGGCAAATATGCAAGGCTAAGTGGTGTGACTGATGAGGTATGATAGATATTATGATTAGGCAGAAGCATATCAAAAGCTGTCAATTCGGAAAGACTTATTTGGAAAAATAAATGATTTCTTGTTGTAACTGTTGAACAACAATGTAAAAATGTTTTTGGAGAGCCAATTATTTTTTAAAGTGTTTTTAAATTGCATTGAATTTAGATTATTTTTGTTTTATGAATTTATTTTACAAAGTTATATGAAATATTTTACAAATTGCAAATGGATTCAGTGTGTTACTATTTTTAAATGTTACTGGGAGTAACATGCAAACAAGCCAAAATTACATTTTGTTTTATCACTGTACTGTCATGTAGCAATAATGTAGGTATTCCACAATAAAATTTCCCTGCTCAACTACCTCAGCTAACCATTATCGAGTACAAACACCTAACACATTTTCTTATTTCTCTTGCAAAATAAAAAAGGTTTTCTATATTAGTCAATATAAGATTTAAGTTTTAGATTTAGGTTTGCAGTTAACATCATTCATGGTGGCAGTGAAAAATTTTAAAAATAGATATTGCTCATCAGTGTGTTTAATGCAGCTGTTTAAAGACAACAGCTGTTTCACTCGACTTTGATGTGTCATCTATTGACTATCATATTCAATCCTCGATATGTTCATAAGATGAGCAGATGAGTATGTAAACAATGCCACACACCTTGCAGCTGGATCTTTAATTGCAAGCAAAGTCAGGTAATAAACTAGGCCACCCGCCACCTGTTTCAGACCGTAAACATAAATGAACAAAAATCATAAATGCTCTAATAATAGAAGCTTATTTTATGATTTCTGCATTATTGAATCAGTACATTTTATATTTAAAAACAGTACCTTGTCAACAAAAAATTAATTGTTAAAAAAATTGTATCCCTTTCACTGCTCTAACAATGAAATCTGTGCATAAAATCACTATATAATCCTCCAGATTTACTTAAGGTGTACATGAACATATGAAAATATTAATACCAAGGATAGTGTGTGTGTGTATGAGATTGAAAAATGGTGCAAAATATTGCCAAGCCACTGCACACCAAGCATATCGTTTCTCATTGCTATTTTCTGCCTGTTATTTTGAACCCTAGATTTAACCTGACTTTGCAAGCAGAAATGGCATATAAAGATAAGACCATGACTCCCATAACATGAATCTGGTCATCCAACTCAATAACCACCTCTGTAGCCAACCTCCCTCCAGCTGGCTGTGGCCCTTCCTGCGTTATGGAAAGACCTCCAGCTATGTTTCTATTGTAGACAACCAAGACATCGCTGTGCTGTCTGCCTTAACAAGACCGGACCAAGGACCACTAAGGTGAGCCTGATCTCTTGTCCTGAAAGTCTCCTTTTGCCAGTTTGTCTATGTCTAATGAAGTACACCCTATCTCAGCCCTCAAAGATTCCAAATCAGCTATCAAACTCAAACCAATCCACCATCAGTTAGTTAAGAACCTCTCCTTTGCGAGTAACAGCAGTGGATAACAACCCAAGTGCTGGCTACATTACTCAACAAACAACCACTTTGGCCCTCCAGTTTGTACTATTACACAGGGGCGATTCTAGGGTCAGAGCTTTAGGGGTGCTGAGCACCCAGTGAGCCCCACTGCCACCACCCACCCTCCTTTCACACAAAAACAAAAAATATGTCTATTAAAAAATAACTTTATCATTTTAACATTGATTCAACTAACTCCAAAATCCAGATTTTTTTCTTTTTTTTTTTTTAGACCTTTTCAGAACACCAGCTTAATTGTGAGAGTTCACACAGACAGCCCCCTGTAACAAACACAAAACCTTCTTCACTTACAGCAGCTGGTTTTCCTGACCGTTAACTCCATGTGCCTCCTTTTGTATCAACAGTCATCAGATTGGTTAGATTAGATTCAACTTTATTGTCATTGAACAAAGTAACAGGTACTTGGACAACAAAATTTAATTAATCTTCTGTAAATTATTTACAAATGGCCATCTATCAAATTATCGATAAACTTTAACAACAGAGACACACGTACGCGCTACACAGGTACGCAGTTTATTTGTCGCGCTGCTGTTTTTGTTTCACGCTCTAGCAGTTAATAAACATTTATGACTATGGACGAGTCACCCAGGTTCTGTGCTACTCCACAGCGGCGGCGACACGCTGGACTAAAATAGTCAGAAAATGTTTTCATTTTCATCCTTAACACATACATTTTACACCACAAACTACGGAGTATGTTGGACATTATTTAACCTTGTAAAAGAC
The DNA here is from genome assembly GCF_030014155.1 of Tachysurus vachellii. NCBI lineage: Eukaryota > Metazoa > Chordata > Actinopteri > Siluriformes > Bagridae > Tachysurus > Tachysurus vachellii. The sequence continues at coordinate 7,459,013 of NC_083465.1, read as the reverse complement.
AAACAAAAATTTTAGAATAACAACATTTCTTACTCCAAGTTTTAGGGGTACTGAGCTCCTTTATAGGGGTGCTGAAGCCCATGCTATTACACACTGAGGAGTTGATTTTATTTGTCATTTCCTCTTCACTAAACACCATAATCTTGGCATACCCATGGCTGAACACTCACAATCCCCAAATTCATGGCAACAGAAGAAACTCACACGCTGGGCTTCATATTGTCTTGAGAATTTAAATCCCTAGACCCAGGAAACCCACAGATATTCCTCCAGAATACAACAATAGTAGGAAAAGTAGTAGGAAAAGGCCTCTCCCTCACAGACCATGGGCTCACCTCTTACCCAGCATGGCATCTCCTAAGAGCAGGGTCTAGCCAACAGCAAGGATTCCATGCTGCCACATAAGGAACAGGTGTGCTCAAAAAGGAAGGACTTAAGGCTAGGGCAGGGAAGACACTTGAACACAAAACATAAACAAAACCACATGGCACAAGTCACACTGCCAGAACACCCCCTAATGTTCCAGCAGGAAAATCTTTATGCATAACCATGAAATTTTTTTAAAAAAGCAAAGGGTTTTAACACCAAATAAACCAAATTAAGGTTTACAGCCTTTATTTACATGTGACATTACATTTACATTTCTTTGTAGACTTTTACACGTAATAAGATGTACAAATGTCACAGTGGTCCTGAATTATAAATCTGGAATTTAAAGAAATATAAGGTGCTCAAAGCTTCAGGTCATAAGATATTTATAATGTCCATTTGGGGTCAGAAAGTTTGTGAACTGTTTCTCTATGTTCCCATGTAGTGTTTGAAAAAGAAATGACAATCTGGTTGCAAAAAGATCTCAATCTGACACAACTTGGTTATAATCTGACTAAAGAATGAATGTATGAAGACATTTATTTAGGAATTGGATTGATATTAGCTGTAACAATAGCTGATTATTATTACAGGTTGCCATTAAAAGGTGATATTTGCGTTACCTAACACGTTGAAATGCTGTAGTTCTAGAAGAACTTTAAGGCTTGGCACGCTGTAAGTGATTAACTGATCCTGAGCGCTTTTCTGCAATGGTCACAAGTATATACAATTCAAACTATTAAAGTAAAAAATGTGTCAGGTATAAGCAGTTGCAATGAGTTCATTTTAAGAGGAATAAGAAAACATACTGAAGAAAATCACAGTGTCATCTATACAATTCAGCCAAGATGTATAATGTAATATTATAGGCTTACTGTAGTTTCAGAGACTTGGGCTATTAGTTTTAATATTTATAGAAGAGATAATAATGTGTTCAAAATTAAGAACTTTACTTTATTCTTTAAGCGCTAATAAAAATGCTGAGATTTTAAAAGCATAACCAGTGCTTATGATGCTATTAATGTAAAAATGCTAGTGTTGTTTTGATTTTTTGTTTGTGTTTTATAGACCTGTTTTCACAGCTACAGGTTTAGCCTACATTTTTATAATATCCCACAAACTTTGAGTGTGTGTGTGTGTGTGTGTGTGAGAGAGAGAGAGAGAGAGAGAGAGATAGTGTTAACACCTCAGAGCATTGTCTGGTCTTAATCTGGGATTGCTTTTCAATGAGGATGTGTGGCACACATCAGAATGACATGTATTACTCAGGTAGAAAAATTCAGATTTTTATAGACTAATGTAACATACTTGTAAAATACATTTTTTTCATTTTCTACCCATCCTGTATGTGAACTTAAGGAGCCACTATCTGAACTCCAAACAAAAAGAAAAGTGTGGTTCAAACATGATGAATATAGAAGCTATTTATCCTGTTATACACAAGGTTGCACAATCTCTGTCTCTCTCTCTCTCTCTCTCTCTCTCTCTTTCTCTCTCTCTCTCTCTCTCTTTCACTATTTCTCTCTCACACTCACAAACGAACACACACACACGCACACACACACACACACACACACACACACACACACACACACACACACACACACACAGAGAGAGAGAGAGACTGGTTAAAGTACTTTCTGTTTTGAACTGAGATGAGAAGTTGCCAGATGCAGACAAAGTTCACCCACTTGTGTTAGACTGAATTAGATGAAAGTGCTGGTAACTGAATTGGATGGTGATTTGCTTGGCATTGGAATTGCTTGGCATTAGAGGCTCAGAATGCAGTTTTGGAAGTGTTGTTTAAAAAATTATGTGAAACATCACCAGTAAAATATATGCTGCACTTAAGCTTTTAATAACTAAGGGGTATTTGAAGGATTGTTCTCTTAGTTTCCTGTAAAAATGATTTACATATCAGCTAGAAATGATGTCAACTGGCATATAACAAATGGAATACAGCTTCCTGATGGATATGAGAAGGCCTGGTGAATGTTTGAAGAAACCAGATTTTACAGGTAATGTGGCTGCATTATTATGATTACAACCTTTATCAACCATTCCTAGAAGTGCTCTCACTAGCAGAATACAAACACAAATGTTTTTCCGTCATAACATTTGACAAGATAAACTGTTCCAATATGCAAATGTAGGTCATACGAAACAAATTTACATGGAAAGACACATCTAGGGTTGGGGAATTTCTAATTTGTATATTCATAGGATCTATTTTGGCAAAAGTAGACATATGGTCTCGTTGTCTCAGCTCGCTATATTGTTAAATAGATGTCACAAAACAGTTGCAGTAGTGGTTTTTTGCACTTTGACCAGTTGCACACTTAAATCTCATGAAAGTATGTAATCATGAAAAAACAAACATTTCCGGATTATTAATAGTGGTTTTAAAGGACACAATGATTTTTAAGTAGTAAAACTAGAATTAAGCAATCTGACAATGTATGAATCTGATTATCTGATTATGTACATTATAGTTGTAAAGTTTTGTGTTTCTGTATGGTTAATGGTGAATCTTAAGGCTTCCTGGTAGGCTGCTAGTGTGTTTTCTTCACTTGGATGTGCACATGCTTTTTTGCTCAGACACAACAATGTTTTATCTGTGCTCACTTTCCTACCCTTTGGACAGAGAGTAAATAAAGTGAACAGTGAACAAATTCAACAGAAGAGGATGGAAAAGCAAACTACAGGCTTGCTCCTCTATAGCTGGGAACCAGAATCAGAATGTGTCGAGAATCATATTTATCGATTTGGCCATGTAAATGTACCAATGTATCTTTGAAAGTTTTTGAATATTTTTTTTTAAAATTGTATTTGACAAAGCCTTTTTGTATCTGGTCTTAATTAGCAGAATAATTGGACAAATCTGATTGGATGAACTGAGAGCATTCCTGTTCTGGGTCAATACTGACCGGAGACATGACAGGATACAATGCAGATAATGATGATATATTGCATGGATCTGATCCTCAGGACTGGCCGAGGCAACCCGATCACAGACACACACGTGGGTGGTACACAATTTTAGAACGATAGTGTTCGGGTTAATAGTTTAAAGCCAAACAAAGAGTTATCTATTCGATATAAAAGGCTATATTGAAAACAGTTTCTTTTTACTATGCATATAGATATATATAGGATAGTAAAAATAGTCTGGACAAAGTACTAGTACTAGTCTTGTTGTAAAATTTGTAGCAATTTTTCTGTCTACTTTATTGGCAAAAATGATTTATTGTTTTGCTTTGTTGCTGTTTCCAATTGATCTCACAACCACAATCTGTTTCAAACCCTTGAGCAGATTCAAATCAGGGTTTGAATGAGGAAAAAATGGTAATTTTCTCCATAAGACTGTCTCATGCCAAGACTGAGAATACTGTGTGGGTGGATAAGGATATTTTGGAACAAAGGCTATTTAGAGGCCATTTTTAAACCTTAATGGGAGATTCTTTTTCAGGAAGGTTATTGTCATATTTACAGAGAATGATATTTAATATATATGTCAGTGATTGACACCCTTTGGGAGAAATTATTTAAACAATGCACTCAGTGTTACAAATTTTCCATTTGAAATGTAGAAACCAATGTTCCTTTTCTCTATCAGAAAAATTCTCACCAGAAGAACAGTATTTTGGCTCAGATTCTAAACAAATCTGGCCCTACCCTGGGTGGAAGGGATGGTGTTATTATCTCACCTGTCAATCACAACAACCCTAGCCATTCATTGGTTTCTGTATGCTCATATATGTGTACATGTGTATGTTTCTTTCAACTCTGTTATTATGTTTGAGCAGCAGTTCAACAAAAAAAATCTATACAGCAGACACTACCCTCCAACCTGACAGATGCGTGATGTCTATAAAACCAACAGTCAGTGGTGAGTCAGCCAAAGGTTTTTATTAATAGCATCAGCTGCATCAATAGGATCAATAGGAATCAGTTGGACCAATAGAAACAACTCTTCCCTGAACCAGGAGCCTTCATTTAAGTAAGACTATGATCAAATTTATATGATGGCTGAAACAACTCCTGAATACAGAAATAGTGTTGAAACATGCTACTGACTTAATTTGCAGATACATTTGTACCTGATTAGAGGCCAAAAGAAACTGTTTGTTGCCCAGGATTGCACAGATAGATCATAGTGACATCTAGAGTAACGGAAAAGCACATACAGCAACAAACCGGCTGAACAGGCAGGAACCAGGGTTCCTCAATTGTGAGCACCAACACAGGATTTTTTTTTACAGATTGCTTCTTAGAATTTTCTTATGTTTTAATAGAATTGTACCATTGTCAGTATATTAATGCTATATGTATTAGAAGAAGAAAATATCTGTTTATAATTTATAAAAATATTTTGACACTAATACAATGTATTATATGTACACCATAAATGTGTAATATATTAGTATTGACAATTTTATAGCTATGATGAAACAATATAATAAAAATGTCAAAAATGTCAATGCATGCTTTTTTTGATGCTGTCCACAACCTTCAATCAGTTAAGTCATGTTATTTCTTTCCAGCAATCCTATTGCAAGTATTGACTTTTCATCATTCCAGAAAATTAAGTAAAACTGTTCATCCAGCAACAAGGATAAGTGATTAAGGTGTTGGATTACTGATCAGAAGGTCATGGGTTTGAATCCCAGGTCCACCAAATCTGCCACTGCTGGGCCCTTGTTGTATAAATTAAAATAAAAATGTAAGTCACTCTGGATAAAGGACTAAATGCTACAAATGTAAATATTAAATGTATGTTTTGGGTAAATAAACAGTCGGATGAGAAACAACAAAGTTTGTAATAACACTGTGTCCCCACTTTCTGTTAAGAGGATTGAGAAATATCTTGTTTATTAAGAAATGTTAAGATTTTTTTTCCACCACATAGACAGAAGATCTCTGTAAATCATCTATGTGCATGTATTATGTGCATGTAGCTATATATAGATAAATATTCGTATGATTCCTTTCATTCATTAAGAAGCCACTTCATTCCTTTCACCACTAACCCTTTCCATTTCGCCATTTTAATGTTTGAGCCTCGCGAGGTGCCGTAGCTGCTTGTCTTGCTCCACGTCGGCATCTGCGCAGTTTGTTCATCTTACCTGCGAAATGAGAAGCGACGTAACAGAGCCACTGGTACTGTAAGCTGGATGCAGATCCAGACAAAACTCTAATAACAAATAAAAACTCGGCTTAGTTACACCTTCTGTTGGCAGTTATGTTCAAGAAACTGAAGCAGAAAATTAATGAAGAACAGTCACCACAGAGGAACGTCCTGTCACCACAACAGGCCCAGGTCAGTAGTGAGCTAAGCTAGTAGTGAGTCAGTAGTGAGCTGAGTTGGTAGTGTGTTAGTAGTCAGCTAAGCTAGTAGTTAGTTAGTAGTGAGCTGAGCTAGGAGTGAGTTAGTAGTCAGTAATGCTAGTAGTTAGTTAATAGTGAGCTAAGCTAGTAGTTATTTAGTAGTGAGCTAAGCTAGTAGTTAGTTAGTAGTGAGCTAAGCTAAGTTTATACTGCTAGCTGGTATAAAAGTAGCTTTATTTTTATCCTGTCGTGTGTCACAACCACAGAACTGTTTTTATTATATTTAGCAATGCTGAGTCTTGTCAGTTACAGAAAAAACTTTATTTATTTATTTGTTTGTTTGTTTACTTATGTCATATATATATATATTATATTAGCAATGTCAGGTTTACTAGGGACGCTGTGTTTTGACCTGAAGCTTGTTAAATGACATTTAAAGGAACTAATCGTGCTTTGTTGAGTCTATCGTGTGTATCTGCACTTTTAAAGGTGTTTTAAAGTCTGTTGTCACAGCAGAGCTATAATTCAGACAGGTTCCGGATTTTATCGCTAGGCTGCTTGACTACGAACTTATTATCCAGTTCGAGAGCAGGACTGCGTTAAAACAGCCTATCAGTCCTCTGTACGCACATTTCTACTTCCTTATAACACACCTTTTTTAATGTCAGTTCAGTTTGTGTTCACGTTAAAAGAAAACCAGGCTAACAATCTAATGACAGACTGATGATAGCTTGATAAACTGCTCCTAATGACAGTTGTTAGGCTGTAACATGTGGCAGCCTGGGAAACTTTCCACATGATCTAATTTGGACATACTAATATAATTTGGACATATATATATATATATATACTAATTAAAATATATAATATAACTATAATATATACAGATTTCCTAAATTGTAATCTATATACAGTGTGTAATCGCTGTTTTGATGCTGATGTGACTGAAGCATTACAGATATTTTGACAAATGCTATTTATGAACTATTGATTAGTCCATTGACAATCTGTGCACATATTCATTCAGAAATTTTATTCAATCCTGACATTCACTGGGAGAGAAAAGCACATGTATGGGGTTTGTAAACCAACTGATAAGTTCACCTGGTGTGAATCAACATGACATACTTTTGGTTTTGTTTGCTATTTATGTTTTTTTTAATACTGAAAACACAGTTGTTCTTGCAAGGCGAGATTAGCCTAAATATAAACATTTACAGTTTTGGTAAAGTACATGTATGTTTTCTTAAAAGATTTTTATGTACATCTTATACAGTCAGTGCCACGTCCTAGAGATTATACCAGAACAACGCACATACCGTGTCATGAATCCTGTTCTTCAAGTTATTTGATGTTTACTCAATATGAAAACCCTTGGAGTTTACTTTAAAAAGCAAGGTCCAAAGACTCATTTGAATGACTCCTTATATCCATATTTATAATGAGTATAAATCTATTTCACTGTTTCAGGCTGCTTTCGGTCCCAGTACCGATACACAGATATGTACATTTCTCTCATTTGTATATACGTCATGTTTGGCATTATATATCCAGTATATATAATGTTTATGCCAGATTGTATGATTGTCCCTACCTAGGTGAGTTCAAGTGAGAAGCATGGTAAAACACCATTAATGCACCAGGATGCTCCTTCCTCCTCACGTGACCGAGAGGTAATGAATTGCGGATCTTTTTGACTTATTTTCCTTAAAAATAATTCAAGATTTAATAATAATTGCACTTGAAATTTCAGAGACAATTTTCTCATTCTACACTATAAACACCTGCTTAATGCCTGCTTAACACCTGCTTTTTGCTTAAATGTTCATGCAGGTTTACCCTCCTCCAGGCTGTAGTACTAGCCCAATCCTGTCACTCCTGTGACTCTTTGCTCTCAAAACCTAGTATGTTTTGCTCTGTTTTATTCAAACCTACAGCCTGGTCTTTAAAATGTTTTTTTTTTGCTATGAATTTTCCGTTGCACACAGTGTGTGCACTTCTCTCTGTGGCCTTAACTATTTTGCTATTTGTTCAAGACTCTTTATCAAGAATATTGGAAACAACATTGATGTGCCTGTATTCGACAGATATTAGATTTTTTATTTTTATTTTTTTTATCTTGGTTAAAGTCATAACATGCTAGCTTATAGTCCATATAGTCCATATTGTATGATGCTGAAGACAAGTTCTGATATTATTGTCATTTTTTGTCTTTGTCATGTGGTGAGAGTGATGGTGAGGTGGAACCTAATGCTCTGTTAGGTGGGGTTACCCTGTCATATTCCAGCAGGCACCTAAAAGAAATCACATCTAATATCAAAATGCTGAAAAGTCTGCAGTCTTACCTCAGCCGACAGCATTTGCCATAAAAATATAAACCCTCTATTTGTGTAACTGTATATAGGGTGTATTGGTATCCTGAGGTCTCAGTTATACTGCATTTTCTTAGCTTTCTGTATTTTCTTTTCTTCTGAAGGTTCCCAAAAAATTCAGTATCATGTCAAATCAGCATTTTTATCGTCTCAGCAGGTTTACTTTTTTGATGTCTCTATGATTTCTTAGACTGAATATGCATACAGATTTTTAACCTTGAGCTTGTGCAGTATTGATTTTTGCCTGATTACAGTTTAGCATTTAAAATAACTGCAATAAACAATTTAATCATTAAGCCAGTAACCTAAAAAAAAACCTATTTAAAAGATAAATGATGTGCATTAGCACTCTGCAGCTGTACTGAAGCAAATAGAAGAAAAATACATCAATACAAACCTACATGCATGTAGAGTTGCCTTTAAAATCTGGGAAAGCCAAGGCCAATTATTTTATACGCTGAATTAATTTTTGTTTGAGAAAAGAAAATACACACACACACATTTATATGATCAGCTTTTATTTACATATATTGATATTTAGATCTATATGTGTTAAACAATATAGAACATGTCACATTTTGTTGCAGACCACTCAATTGTTTTTTAATTATGAGTATTGGGACACAACGTTTTAAAGCAAATACCACTTAATATTTGGTTGCATTTCCCTTGCAGTAACCGCATTAAGCCTGGGACCCAATGGCATCACCAAACTGTTGAATTATTCATTTGGGTTGCTTTTCCAGGCTTCTGGTTCAGCTGTTGTTTGTTTTGGAAGGGTTTCTTTCTTCAGTCTCTTCATCAAGAGGCCATTCTAAAACCTTCCACTTTTTCCCCCTGAAGAAGTGATCATTGGCAAACAAAATGTTTCTGTAGACTTCTGAATGAATTCTGCTGCTAGCATCATGAGTTGATACTAGCATTGTTAATAATGATTAGTGAAGCTGTTCCAGAAGTAGCCATGTAAGCCCAAGCCTTGGCACTACCTGTACCATGTTTGGCCAGTGAGATTATATGTTTTAGATCATGGTCAGATACTTTCATTCTCCACATATTGGCTTTTCCATCACTTTGGTAATATGGCTCATTTGTGTATTTCTTTGTGATTTCCACACAATACTGTTGAGTGGTTTCCATCTTGTGATATACCATATTAATTTCTGCTCTAAGTCTCCGCTGTCCTGTCGAGGTTGTTAGTGAGTTGGGTTTTTCTTCACAGGCCACACAATGTTTTTGTCAACAGCTATTCTTGTTTTCATTGGCCGACCTGTTGGTTGTTCTTGTTGTTTAACACATAAAAATGCAAATATCAGGAATTAAAAGCTGAAATTCTGATCTTTCATCTCACATTCAATGTATGGCAAAAACAAAAAAGACTAAACTGGTCCAATACTTTCACAACCTGTGCAAAAGTTTTAGGACCATGAGAAAAAATACTGTGAAGTGAGGTTGCTTGTTAAATGTATGAATTTGAATTGTTTCTCTGGGTCAAACAATAACATACAAACTGTGTAAATAGAAAAAAATATATATAAATCTAAGCAATATTTAGTGTGATCACCTTTTGCAGAATTCTTTTTAAGGAGCAGGTATTTTGCTCCAAACATTGGAGAACTAACCACATTTTTTCCTAAGAATTTAGGCAGTTGTTCCTGTTTTTTCACGGCTCTTTCATGGCTCTTTTAAGGGCATTGTGGGAGCCATACTATCGCTTTCTGGAATCTTTGTTGTACATACACATACACACAGAGACAGACTGAGAGAGGGAGAGAAAGAGACAAACCACTCAGCCATAACATTAAAACCACCTGCCTAATATTGTGTAGATCCACCTTGGGGAAAATGGCTGTGACTGAGGCATGGACTCTACAAGACCTCTGTAGGTATGCGGTGGCAAGATGTTAGCAGGAGATCCTTTAAGTCCTGTAAGTTGAGAGGTGAGGCCTCTATGAAAAAGACTTGTTTTTCCAGAACATCCCACAAAGGCTTAATCAGATTGTGATAGAGTTTGGAGACCATACCTTTGCCTTACCATGCATGTTCCTCAAGCCGTTCCTGAGCAATTTTTGCAGTGCGGGCACATTATTCTGCTGAAAGAACCACTACCGTTACGGAATACCATTGCCACGAAGAGGAGTATTTTGTCAAATTAACAAAAGAATGCCGGGACCCAAAAATTTCAAGCAGAACTTTGTCCATCAGACTGTCTCTGTAGTCTTGAAGTTTTCCCCATAGAAGGCCTTCTTTCATTGCTTTGTGGTCTATGTCTGATGCAGCCTATTGTAGCAGCTTTCAGTAATGGACAAAATTGGACTGATCTACAGCTACGCAGACCCTTAAACATCAGGCTTTGATCCACTGTGTGTTCTGGCAACTTTCTGTCTTAGCCAGCAACTTTTTCAGGCATTTGAGCTACAGTAGCTCTTTTCCGGGTGTGTACCAGATGGGCAAGCCTTGGGTACCTGTGACCATCTCATTGGTTCACCAGTTGTCCTTACCACTTTGGGTAGGTACTAATAAATGCATAATGGCAACACCCCACAAGACTCGCTGTTTTGTTGATGCTCAGGCATCTATCCATCACAATACAAACGTCCCTTTTTGAAGTCGTTCAGATCCTAATTGTCCTGCCGCCAACCTTTGCTCCTTCAACAACTGAATGTTCACTTGCTGCCTATTATGTCCCACCCCTTGATTGTTGCCACAATGGCAAGAAAATCTATGTTGAATTCACCTGTCTATGGTTTTTTAATGTTATGGCTATTGGGTGTAAAGAGGAATGAGCGAGTTAAGAGAGGTAACAGTGCAGGAGGATTTCAGAAGAGATGACTTTTTGATGAATTTATGGAAAAACAAGGCAGCGGTTCAAACAATGCAGATTCAAATATTGATTGGCTTATCTGTGGTTTTTACTTTTAGTGTAATTCTAAGTGCTAATTTGTACTAGTGTACTCTAAGGTTATCTGAAGTTATCTAATAATATAATCAGAGTAAATTTGATATTATTCTTGTTTAATATGTAGGTACGATAAAATCATTATATTGCACAAGCTTACTAAACATCTAGTGGTCGGTTGGGTTGATCATAATACAAGCATTTTCCATTTGGATTATATGAATGAGACATCAAACAATGTAAACATCGAGAAGATGTGGGTTTCACAGTTTCGTTTTTCTCTCTCTCTTATTTCTTCTGTCCTTATTTCTCATCTTCATGCTTTTACTCACGGTGATGTTTTGTCATGGCTCTGTGTCTCCCATGCCCCACTTCACTGCCTGCCCCAATCATTAATTCACTATCTGATTTATTTTTTGTGTGTGGGGGTGGTCAGCTGCTGGCTGGGATGATAGCAGAGCCTGCTTTTCTCTCTGAATATACTATCTTTGCTCTGGACCATTCAAATCGACCCAAAGCAGCCCAGGTACCTAGTGCGGTGAGTTCATCCTCACACATCGCCTCCTCTTGCCCACCCAACAACCCCAACTAAACCCCAGTAAACCTGCTGCTTCTACCTGCCTTTCTATGCAATGTCTTTGAAGGTTTGACCTAAATTATGTTTCAGTACTTCCAGTCATCACCTGCTTGCAGCCTTCTGTCATTTTCCTCCCATTTCCTTTTCTCTTGCATAACTCAGGCATTTCACCCTTAATTCTTGCATCTAAATCCTTGTAGTGGTGTTTTTATGAATTGACAGTTGCTTGTGTTCTCTTTCCACTTACAGTATATTATCCTTCCTAATTGTTTGTGTTTGATATCTCAGGGAATGGCGGATCCTTTTATGCTAAGTTTTTTTTCACCCCAAGTATAGTGCCTATACATATCTTCTATAGTAATAAGGGACTGAATATTTGTAATTGGCCGTTCTCCCATAAGAACCTTCTTCAGTTGCCAGTCAATGTCCTTGAGGAACTTAAAGTAAGAAATAAATAATACATTTGTTATTGTCATACTTAAGGAGACTCTTTTGACTGATCAGCAGTTTTACTTGTTCAAGCCAAAACAAATGCTAGGTATAGAAGTAGTTGTAAAAATAAATCCACCTTAATTAGGCTGCATAGAACTTTTGTTTCCAGAGTTTTGAAATGTTTTCAAAGCTTCATTTATATATGCACCGCAGTATGATCTGCACAACATTAACATCCAAGCAATACTTCTGTGTGAAGTCTTTTGCTTCTTATTTTATATTCATTCTCAAATATATTTTTCATCGATGACTGTGTAAAAATACAGCACCATTTTAGGAACTAATTAAATGCTCTATTTAGGCAAACTGTTTATGTGGTTTTGCAAATCTGGCAACCCCGGTCATGAACACATGTTTTACACATCTAACAATTTTACTAATTTAGCCAAATATCAGCTCAGCTTTGCTTTTTTCTGCCATATCAATGCCATCCATGCAGTATACTAGTACTGACATGTGAGTATTTCTTATTAAACCATACTGTTGTGTCATTTCCTGTTTAGTTCTGGGGTATTTGAGTGCTTTGTGGATGACCATTTTCACCATTTTACAGCTGTTAGTTATCGGTCCCAGGCATATTATTCCCGACAGTTGTACATTTGAGTTCTGACCGTTAAACTGAAGTCATGGCTGTAGTGCATAGAAAACTCATGTGGTGTCGATTAAACAGATGGTTTGGTGGGAATTTGGGGTCAGATGCAATGTGATTACTCGTCCATAACGCACCTGGAATATCGCATCTGGGCAATGGACAGTCCATTTAACTTTAGTCTTATTTATATTCCTTTGATGGCCATCAGTTGAAGACCTCGGTGGGAATACACGGTTTAATCCTGTTTTCATTAAATATTTAAAGAAATGGAATTGTGCATTTTTCCATAACACAAAATGGATCAAAATGTCAAATTTAATATTATCCTTCTAAATATCAGCAATCATCTTCCTCTGGCTTTAGTTTTTACTGAATTCTTGATCAGGCACCCTTTTATAGTAGACAAACAGTCTTTGGATTTGTGCCATTTGTAAATTTAGTCTGTGACATCGATGTAATGCATCTCAGGTTGTTTTAGGGATTGCTTTCGGGAGCTTCAGGTGTACAGTATGCCTGGTTTGAAACTGTTTGATAGACATAATATGAAAATTAGTATCATTCTAATGATATTTGGAGGCTTTTTTTGTTACTTCTCCTATGAAAGAATGTTGGTGTAATATGTACTTTGAACAACATTTAAGCCAGACATGTAAATGTCAGCCTTTGCTGTGGGAACAGGCAAGTCTCCCGAGTGAATGTCCTTTCTCATTAAATATGTGCTGAGAGTTGTGTTCTTGTCCATGCCTACTTCAAACCTGAGATCTCTCATGAGTACTGTTTTAAAATGTTCTGATTTATTTACACGAAACCTTTGGGGATAACATGTTTTACACAGCACGTATTAAATGGGCGGGAGGAACAGTGTCCTGTCTTCACAGAGGTTGTTTTTTTTTCCCAGGCTTGAGATTGCTTTGTGAAATACCTTGTCTAGGTTAAATATACTGTTATAGAGTGGAATGAGGTGAAGGCTCACACTAGCGAGCACTGATTTGCATAATAAATCTGACTCAACCCGTTCAAGGGTCATTTGCAATGAACAGAGGAGTGTGAGGGTTTTTTTTCTTTTTCCCCCACCCTCCCCCAGCTCAACCTTTGCAAGTGTTCTGACTGAGTCTAATTGGGGCAGCTTTGTGACACTGTGGTTACCCCATGACCACTCTAACTGGTGTATTGTCTTTAATGCAGTGCTCACTTTCTTGGCACTCAGACTGCATGTGGGAGTAGCCAGAGGCCCTTGCATTGCTCATTGCAATACTAATATTGCATCTCGAGTAATCAGGGTGCATCAAGCTGGATTAAGAGTATACTAACCGAACCTAGTCGTAAAACCTTCGTTTCCACTGATTTCCATTTCTTCATTTGCGTCCTGTTCAGAACATCACTAAAGGAGCAGTTAGTACTCCCAGTGGAAGTGTGAATGGAGATGGAGCCGTCTCTCCCTTGGTAAGTATCACAACAATTTGCTCACCATAGAAGCCATATAAAGTGTTTACGACAGTAATAGATAACATAGAAAAAAAAAAAGATGTACAATAATACGCATTTTACATCTATGTTATGAAGTAATAGCGATTTCCTTTATTTGCTGAAGACCTTTTAATTGTTTGATTATATACAAATGTACAAGCTCTCTCACTGCCTCCTTTATCTCATTCAGAGAGAGGAGTCACAATCTCTGGCACAGAAGCTGCAGCAGAGGGTGTCCTCAGTTGAATCTCTCTTCCGGGTTTCGGGACGAGCCGAGGGGCTTTTCCGCTCTGGCTCCAGGGACAGCCTGGTCCGTAGCGCTTCACGGGAATCTCTCACGCCTCTGGGGGAGAATGAGACCCCGGGAGTCCCTGCCTTCGACCCTCCATCTGACATTGAGAGCGAAGCTGAAGATGCTCCTGGAAACGAAGAGGTTCTGTCCAAAGAACAGCTCATATATCGGCTGCATAAGGTGGAAAAGAGCCTTGCAAATTATAGAGGGAAATACTCTGAGGTACTGTGATTGTAAAATATCTAAGTTGTTAATTATTAAGGGTTATATCAAGGCTAATAATGTTGCCGTTGTATTTATATGCGGGGAGACGGGTCTTGTGTGTTCAATTGTTTTTATTACAAAGGCTATAGATGAACAGCTGCCACTATCATTTTAACTTACTATTATTTTTATGGTACCAGAAGGGGTATGTTAAGTATCACAGTGAGATTTCTTATTGTGTCTCTTCTGTCCACCAGCTGGTAACAGCCTACAGAACCGTGCAGAGGGATAAAGAGAAAACACATGTAATTCTTACAAATTTTGTCTGCCTTGTGAAATATAATGAACTTAATCATGCACACCTTCTCACATTAAGATTACAAAATATATTAAACACTAGAATCTGACTTTGATTACCATTTGGTCTATACACTTTTGTGTCTTGTTAATCTTAAAAGCTGTTTATCTTCTTTCTGACACAGGCTATTCTCACTCAGAGTCAAGACAAAGCCCTACGAAGAATAGGGGAACTCAGAGAAGTATGATCACGCACTAACTCGCTGTCATTTTCCTCCTACAAATCTTTTATCTTTAGCTGAATAGAAGCACAAGGCTGGATTTTGTTCTTGCTAATCTTTGTCTTTCATGACTCCGTGATGAAGGTCATGTGTCTTTGTGGTTATTATAAAGTTAGTTGCAGCAAATCCTCCGATGCCACTGAACCATTGACTGTACTGTGTCACATCACTGTGTCTGTTTGTCTCAGGAGCTGCAGATGGATCAGCAGGCCAAAAAGCACCTGCAGGAAGAGTTTGATGCAGCTTTAGAGGAAAAAGACCAGATGATTACCGTCTTGCAGACTCAAGTATGTGTTTGTGCATATGTCCGTGCTAGCGTGAGAATGTATGCTGGCACACGCTGACATGGAACTCTTTTTTTTTTTTTTTTTTTTTTTGGAACTAGGTTGCACTTATGAAGAAACGGCTGCATGGTTGTCCTGAGGCTTTGGTTTCAGCTGAGGCAGGTGACACTCAGAGAGATGAGTCTATAGAGATGACATCTGACCCTCAAAGCACAACCCAAGTGGAGGGTGTACAAGTAAACCAATGTAGGTGCAATACAGTGCTACCGCTGTAATTTATGCTGAGTTGCACTACCTTGTTTAAGCTGATGGTCATCTTGTTATTTAGTGCACTCTGTGGCTACCAATACTGTGCTTTATATTCATTTTATTCTCAAACAATATTGTACTTTGTGCATGCCTTATGCTTGTATGAATTTTCTGCTGTTCTGTGCATCATCCCATATATACAGGGCATGCATATGATGTACGTGATTGAGAATACAACAAACTTTTACTTGTACATACTTAAAGCCCAGACAGACTAAACGACTAAAGAAGTGTGTGGATGTGCAGCAGGGGGCAGTAGTGAACCAGGGAACACTGCTGACTTGGAGGTTTTGCAGAAGCGAGTGCGGAGGCAAGAGACACTGCTGCAGCGCTGCAAGGAGCTGATTAACACCAGCAAAGAGCGCAGTGCTCAGCTCAGCAGTGAGAATGATGCCCTGCAGCAGCAGCTGCAGGAGAGACTGCAAGAACTGGAAAAGATAAAGGTCTGCATTTATTTACCTGGTGTTCTAATGGAACTGTACAGCAGAAAAAGTTATGAAATTAAGAACTTAAACAGAGAAAAGCATTACTACACTTGACTACAAAAATCCATCCTGAATCACTTGCACTCCAATAATTATTAATCAGTGTATAACAACATTCTGTGGCCGCCAGAATATTTTGGTTCAAGCCTCTTAGTCTAGTTTTACCTTGGGTCCATAAAGCATAGCCAGAGGGACCATTATTTGAACAGTTATTGTTAATAATAATAAAAAGAAAAAATAATAATAAATATAAAATGTATTACTATTATTATTATTATTATTATTATTATTATTATTATTATTATTATTATTATTATGTGTGAAAATAATCATCTTGAGTCCAATGACAATCATTATAAAAATATATTTGATAATTTAGAGAGAAATTATCAATTCAAAGCCATAATATTACTTTATTAGTATTACTCTACTAATAGTAAATATTACTATTACTATTTTATATATATTTTTAAGGTGGTCTATGATTAAAGCGTAGTTAATGGGGCGACAGCCGTCACAGAAATAAAAAGTTAATTAACGGCTTAAACGTAACCTCTGCTATACTTTAAAAAGTCAGCATTTCTCTATAAAGCGTCGAAAGTGAATTACATCAGCATTACATCATGCCATATAAATGCCATTCTGTATTGTTTGGAACATTGAATTTGAGAAACATCACCTCATTCTCTATGCCATATTGTTAGCAGTGCCAGTTTTGTGCCAGTGCCTATATTTCCCGCATCGCTTCATAATTGGTACCCTTGCAGATGTGATAACTATAAACTTGAAACACCACATACTCAGAAATCCAAAGACTGGGAAATGTTCGAGGGGGAGTGTAGGGGTGTTAGTGTGGCTAGTGTTTTAGGTGCTGTATCTGACTGAATACTCCAATTGGTTTGAATATATCGAAATATATTTATATTTCGGTTAAATTACATACCGTGAATTTGTGACGTAAACATCATGTTTATAACATATTAATTATGGTATAGCTCATTGCCACATGATGGTTACATAAATGAAAGATGCCAAGCTTATCTCCAGTGCATCCAAATAAACTCCTCTATGTTGAAACTTTTTTAAATATTAATTACCCTTCTCGAGCTTGCCTTCTGTTTTAACTGAGTTCAATAGAATTTTTGGTCATCACATGTGGTAGGTCTTTTGTTTGGATTCCTGGGTCACTGAGAACATTTGAGAATGTGCCGTTCATTAAAAAGATGTGAATATTTGCTAAAATGGGATGTTAATACCACTTATTTTAATATGTAGGTGAACTAGATCATTAGTACAGGCGATAGTTTGATGTGTTTGACACTCCTCACATTCTTTCTCACTGAAGTTGAAATTTTAACTAATGCTAAAAGACTTCAGGCATTAAAAAAACAGTCCTCAGAATACTTAGTTATCATTTCATTTTCTCAGGACCTTCACACCAGTGAGAAGACCAAGCTGATAACACAGCTGAGGGATGCCAAGAATCTCATTGAGCAGCTGGAGCAAGACAAGGTAAGAGTAACAGTCGGGTGTTTTCAGACAGATTGAGGCCTCGTGTAAGCTCATCAGTGCATCTGTCAGACAGCTGTTCACATGAGCCATGTGACTGGGAAAACACACCACACACACCAGGCCTTATATACAGTACATGAAACTTCAATGCTACATTAAAATGATTTTCTTTTGGATAATGAAGTCAGGAAAGGAAAATCGTTTCTGCTCTCAGTACTTCTTCGTGTGATCTGAAGTAATGTGACATTTTTTTCACATTGCTTAAAAGGTCGCTACTCAGTCCTTGGCTGAGCATTAGACTGCAACCTCTTTTCTGAAGGACAGCGATAATCGTGTGGGATTGGCATGCTTGTTTTCAGATTAACATGTCAGAAAGGATACGAGTTTCAGATTGTGATGATGAATGGAATACCGCAGAGTCATTCTTGTTGTGCATATCTGTGGTCAGCACATTGTTTTCACTGCAATGATGTGTCTGATATGCTGTCAGGAGTATTTTACTTTGCTCTACACAGTGATCTTTACCTTCACATTAAAAAGGATTTTAAACAGTGTAGAGATTCTGAAGTGAATCACTTTTTCTAAAAAAAAAAAAAAAAAAATCACACCCCTTTCACCTCATGAGAATTCTGTTTAATGACTATTCCGATTAAGAATGGATAAAAGCACATGCAAATGTTCATAGAAGCCTGACCAAAGCCATGGTTGCTGTTGTTTCTTTCGGATTTTCTAGGGCATGGTTATTGCAGAGACCAAGCGGCAGATGCATGAGACTCTGGAGATGAAGGAGGAGGAGATTGCACAGTTGCGTACCAGGATCCTGCAGGTAGTGGCTCAGAAAGAGGAACAGCAGGAGCAGCGAGAGAAAGCAGAGAAAGCAGGTGTGAGAGCTTGAAACGCTTTTTCTATCCCGCTCTCTCTTGCCATCTTTTTTTTGTGAGAGTATTGTAATTGCTTACAATTTATGGTCTTCACATAGCATTCGAGGAGTTGGAACGTGCCCTGGCCATGGCTCAGAGAGCAGAAGAAGCTCGGATTCAGCTCCAGGCGAGCATGGAGGAGCAGGTGAAGCAGGTGGAGCAGGCTAGTGAGGAGGAGAGGCGAAATCTACAACAGGAGCTCACCAGGGTCAAACAGGAGGTCATAACCATCATGAAGGTGCTAAAATACATGCTCCTGTTTCTAGACCACTATTTACCTCTCTGATGCGTGAAGAATTAATGCTCTAATTAATGCTGGTGTCGTGATAGTAAACTTGCATACAAATGTAAGCAGGCAGATCTAATCTAACACTGCAAAAAATGAAATCTTAGCAATTTAAAATATATTAAATATAAAATACTGTACTGTGCAAAAGCTTTAGGCAGGTGTGAAGAAATGCTGTAAAGGTAAAATGTTTTCAAAATATATTTTTTATCAATTTACAAAATGCAAAGCAAGAAAAAATAATTAATATCAAAATATCAAATCAATATTTGGTGTGCCTACAAACACACTTGCACAAACTTTGTAGCACCAGAATCAGGTGTATGATTAACCATTTATACCAAGCATGTGCTAATGATTATATATAGAAGTTGAAACACAGTCATTAACTGAACCATAAACAGCTGTGTAAGAGGCTTAAATCTACTAACGGTGCCTGCAGGCAAAGGGTGGTCACACCAAATATTGATTTGATTTGGATTTCTCTTCTGTTTCCTTTCTATTTTGTTAACTGATAAAAATAAACTATTAACATTTATTGAAAGCATTCTTACTTTACAATTTTTACACCTGCATAAAACTTTTCTTCGCTTGCTATGATATAATTCTTTGAAAATAAGGAGGAGAAAAGGTGGTGCATTTGTCAGAAGTTGCTGGGAATAAAAAAATACAGCTATGGAAATATTTTTTATATGTTTATATTATATTAAAGGGCTATTGGCTATTCTCACCCAGATTTAGTTAGATGATCTAAGAGAATTAACTGAAATGAAAGCTTAAACTGAATATTTCTTTGATCAGCCAATTTTCTATCATGAACAAATAAAGAAATCCATATTTTGTATAAATAACATGCTCAAATAAATGAAATTGGGCTACCCAAATGGATGGAAAATTATCCTTACAATCCACTTTTTTCCTTTTGGAACACCTGTACACATGCACATTCATGAGGTTAGCTGATCTCGAGATTCCTCCGGGATCAATAAAGTATCCATCCATTCATTCATCCATCCATGGTGATGCAGCAGCATATATGCATTACATATAATGTTCAGTGTTTACATCAAACAACGAAATGTGAAAAAACTGAACTCAAGATTTAGAGAATATTGGAAAAACATCATCTGGACCTTTTCCAGTCTTTAACTTTTTTTTTTCTCCTTTTTTTTTCCCTTTCCCTGTGTGTTTTCAGAAGTCTACAGAAGACAGGATAGCGGAAATGGAGCAGCAGCACTTAGAAGATCTGGCTAACAAGGACAAGCAAACGAGTATTAAGATAAACGAGGAAGTGGTATGTCCATTGTATTGTTTGTACTCACTTTAAAGACTTCATTCTATTTATAATATAATAGTATAGACATGAAGCGTGTGATGAATTGTTGTTTGTTGTTCAGGAACATTGTCGTAAGGAGCTATTGAAAGCAGCACAGGAGAAGGAGCAGCAGGCCTCTTTGGCTGTGGAGGAAGCAGTGTTACAGAAGTCAGCTGTGCAGGCTGAAGGAGAAGCCAAATCCAGGGAGCTGCAACTAGAACTGGAGAGTGCAAGAACTGTGAGTTTATCTAATCATCTTCCAGCAGGCTTTATCTGTAGTGGGATATTATTTATTATTTATATTATTATTATTTATTATTTTTATCATTTGTTTCGTTTTAGCTACTGCCTACATAGTCAATGTATGATTATTTTAATCGTTTTCAAGGGTCACTGTTTTCAGCTAAATATATTGTTCTTTTGAAATGTTTCTTTCTTTTAGAAAATTCTTGAACTGGAGAGTTCCCTGGCCAAGTTGTCACAAGGAGAAGCTACCCAGGCAGATCAGTTGTCAGCAGAGATAGAAGAACAGAGGAAAAAATATGAAGGTGAAATAGATGCCATAAAAGCAAGGCATCAGCAGGAGCTGGAGAAATTGTTGGCAGAACAGACAGGTGCTTTGAACAAGCAGCACTCTGTTGTTGTTGAAGAGCTAGGGCAGAAACACAAGTCTGAGATTGACACAATGATGAAAGACAAAGAACTAGAGTTTCAAGAGCATATTACGGAAATGAACCAAAAAATGCTGGAGAAACTGGATATCAAACAGGCCGAACTGGAGGCTCTGTCCTCAGAGATAAGTGAAATGCGGAAGTGTAAAGAGCAGCTAGAGGAGAAACTCGTATCCGATGCAGCTAATGAGTCAACTAAGGTGGAGTTTGAAGTGAGACTAAAGGAAGAGCAGTTGAAATTTCAGATGGAGGTTGACGACATAAAGCGTCAACATGAGAAGATAGTAGAAGAACTAGAGAAGACTCTGAAAGAAGAGCTAAATCAGCTAAGAATGGTGCTAGAGGAGAAGGATAAAGAGCTTGAGCAATATGCTGAAAGGGAAAGAAACTTGCAGGAAAATGCTGCAAAGGCTAAACAGGATGTGGAGTTAATGTTAAAGGAAATAGAAGACCTACGGTGTGTTGCACAGTCTGAGAAAGAGGCACTTGCTGAGGCTGATGCTCAGTGTAATTCATTGAAAGAAGAAATAAAACAGTCAAAGAGTCAAGTGCAAAACTTGGAAAGACTTCAAGAAGAAGGTCATATGGACTATCAGCAAAAAGAAGAGTGTCTTCAACAAAAGACTAATGAAAATTATGAATTACAGCAGAAGATACAGCAAGCCTTGAATGACCTGGCTGAAAAAGAGACTGCAAATGCTCAGTCACACCAAGAAATGCAAGAGGAGCAAAATCGGCTAAAAAAGCAGTTAGATGAGGAGAGAGGTTCTTATGAGAAAAAGGTAGAGAGTCTAAGAAAAGAAATGGATGTCAAGTTGAAATCCCAGGAGACCAAAATGGAGAAACTCAAGCAGAAAGCCAAAGAAATTCAGGAAAAGTTGAAGAAAAAGCTTCACGAACAAGCAGAAAGCGCTAAAGCAGAGATAGCCAAGAAGGACAAAGAACTGCAAGAGAAAGACCAACAGGTTAAAGATAAGATTCTTGAGATGGCACAGGCAAACTCAGAGGGTCTCAGCAGCACTTTATCTGACTTACAGGCAAATCACAATGAGCAGTTAGAAAAGATTCATGAGGTACATAGACTTGAACAAGAAGAGCTTCTGCGTGTTTGGCAGGAGAAGCTAAGCCAGCAGGAGGAGGAGCTGCAGGAGAAGCATGCCCTGTCTTTGCAAGAAAAAGTGCAGGAATTGGAAGATATCTCTCAACAGCTTTCAACCAACAGAGAGGAGCAGGACCAAATGGTTCAAGAAGTTAAGAACCTTAGGGAAGAGCTTTCAATGAGGGAAACCACAGTGCAGAAACTACATACAGAGCTTCGAGAAGCTGCAGTCAAAATCGAAAGCTTGTCTGAAGTAGAGGATGTCCTCAAAAAACAAGTAGAGACTGTAGAGAAACACCTAAACCAGGCTTTAAATGAAAGGAACCTATTTCAGGACCAGTTCACTAAGGCTGAGGAGTCAAGTAGAGAGAGACTTCAGACATTGTCTGAAGAGCTAGAAGATGCATGCAAGAAGCTTAATATACTTGAAGCTTCCAGAAGTAAGGAGGATGAAACCCTACAGAGGAGTCTTGAAGAGAAAACTACTGAGCTTCAAAATAAGGAAACAGAGTTTTTGACACAAATCTGTGGCATTAGTAAGGAGCTGGAGCAGCAGTGTCACAGTGCACAGGCAATGTTAAATGATTTCTCAGATCATCTGTGCAAAAGAGTCGAGACGAAGGTGAATGAGCTGCAAAATAGGGTTACATGTAATCAGAGGAAATTGTGCCATTTAAAAAATGTCATTTTGACAAAGAATGACACAATCTGTTCTTTAAAGAAAGAGCTTAGGCAAGCCATAGAGGAGAGCCAGAGCCTTAAGAACTCGCTTGAACAAATGGCTCTTCAGTTAAATGCAAATTCAGAGAATCTTAAAGCCTTAACAATTGAGAAAGAGTCTTTGCAAAATGATGCTAACAATCATTCCCAGGTACTTTCTGAGAAAGTTCTATATATAGAAAAACTTGATGAAGAAAATAAAAGCCTATCTGAAAACCTTAAAGAAAATATTTTGCGTATAAGTAATTTGGAGCGCATCATAGATGACCTAAAGAACCAGTTATCACATATCATAACTGAGAAGGAGGAAGCCATATCTCTGCTGAATCAGCAGCACAGTGAAGAAAAACAAAGCCTCAAAAGCCAGATGGAAGAGGCTGTGGAACGTATGGAAAATGAAAAGGGCTTAGCTGTCGAACAAGTCGATACGCTCAGGAATAAACTGTCTGAACTCAAAAAGAAAACAGACTCCAAGCTTGCTCAGAACCACAACACTGTCAAATCTCTTCAATGCAAGATAGAGGACATGGAGAAGCAGATAGCAGAGAAGGATGGGCAGCTACAAAGTCTCACTGCCAGTATTGACAATCAGACTATCAGTAAGTCAGAGATGGACCAGGTTCTGAGTGAGAAAGAGCAGAAGGTAAGTGCCTTGACTTTAAAGTTGGACAACTGCACAAAGAAGATAAGTGAACTAGAGGAACAACTCAAATTGCAGACAACAGAACAGCAGCAGCTAGAGGCAGAGATGCAGCACCATCGTAACTTAAGTGAAAGTGAAAAGATGGAACTGGTTCAACAGCTCCAGCAAACCAAGGAGCAGTGTTCTCATAAAAGTGATCTTGTCTGTGAAACAGAAGAAAAATTCCAGGCTTTAAAGAAAGAGTTTCAAAATGTCAAACAACAACTGGAAAGCCAGCAAGGAGTCTTTGAGAGGGAGAAAGCAGAAATCTTAAAGTCAAAGGAGGAGGCTTTGAAAACAGCAGAAGAGAGTACAAGCAAAGTAGCTGAACTGAAGAAGAAAGCTGAGCAAAAAATTAGCTTGATTCGAAAGCAGCTGACTTTACAGATTGAGCAGAAGGAGCATACCATCAAAGATCTGCAGGTACAGCTGGAGGATATTAAGCAGAGCCAGAATGAGAAGGAACAACAGGTGAAGAGTTTAGAGGAGAATGGGAGGAAAATGGAGGAGGCCATTAATAATCTAATGGAAGAGCACAAAAAGCACCTGGAGCAAGTACTATCTGATGGACAATTAGAAAAAGAGAACCCTTTGCAAACATTAAAGGAAATTAACAAGGATGAATTAGCAGTAGCGACTGCCGCTACAGTAAATGAAAGAGAGGAAGAGGCCTTTTCAAGGATCAGAGAGCTGGAAGCCAAACTTACTGAATCTGAAGAACAGAACACTACATATCATGCTGAAATCAGCCAACTTAAAGCAGAACTATGTGAACAAATAGTACTGGTTCAGGAACTTCAGAAGACTTGCTTGAGTCTTGAGGTCCAGATTAAAGAGAAAGAGGCTAATGTTATGCAAATGGATACATGCTCTTTGGAGAAAACCAACAATCTCTTAGAATTGGTGCCTGTACAGTATGCAGGAGAACAGGACTCTAAAATAAAACACCAAGCCTGGGAGACTGAAAAGGTTCTCTTGGTGAAAGACTATGAGATGAAGCTCCAAGACCTCTGTAAGAGACTGGAGGAAAAGGAGGATCAGCTTAAAGTCCAACAGAACTCGCAGCTGGGACTAGGACAAACAAATGAAGAATGTCTTACTGATGGGTCTAAAAGCTCAGAGAACAATCTACAGCGAAAACTGGTGGAACTTGAAAATGAGAAACAGAAGATCCAAAAAGATTACACTCGGTTACAGAAAGACCTTCGCTCACTAAGGAAGGAACATGAAAAGGACCTGGAATATCTGAAAAAAGAAACGGTAGAAGAGACTGAGAAAAGGCTGAAGTAAGAAACAAACACATAAAATAGTTCATTTAATATTTTCAATAGTCCATTAAACCTTTGTTGATCTTTTTTCAGGCTTGAATTGGAAGATTTGGAAATGAAGCACAACTCTGCACTTAAACAGATGATGAGAGAGTTTAACACCCAGGTAGCGCTAAAGGATAAAGAGCTTGAAGCATCAGTGAAAGAAGCAGTTGGTAAGAGAACAATGTTATTTGCTTTTTTCCGTACCTGGAACCTTTTTGGGGAAATAAACCAGCAGTAACAATGGCCTGTGTTTTATACCATATGTTTTTACTTTGTCTGTTTTGGAAAGAGGATTTAAGAATGCAGATAGAATGGCTGGTGTAAGATTGTACAAGCTTAATTATCTCATCTCTGTCAACTCCATACAGAAAAGGCACAAATGGTTGAAGCAGAACTTATGGGGCTCCATCGAGAGGAAGTTAATGAACTTCAAAAGACAATTTCTCAGAAAGAAGATGACCTAAAAAGAAGTATCCAACGTTATGAGCAAATTCTTCAGGTGCAATGAAATGCATTTCAGTATCAGCTGACAACGAAGAACACAAATTTGCCATGTGATTATTTAGTATCATAGAGATGTTGGTTCATCAGTAATATGAGTGGTGGTCAGTCCTTTTAAAATCTCTGCCATACACTTCAGCAAGTAATCAGAAGCATGAGGAAACTATAACCCCCTACAAGAATCTCCACTGGCTCCCCACAGAGTGGCTTATATGATTTATGCCTAGAGGATTTTTATATCCACACCTAACTATGCTGAGTGTTTCATTCATGACCAGTGTAGTTTGCTGTATATTAAATGTAGCATGTAAACATATTTTATGTTAAATGAGTGAAAACTACAGATATGTATGTAGAATTATATGTTGTCTATGTAGAGTCGAGAAGATGAAATGGGCACTCGAGTGTGGGAGGTGCAGAAGGAGCTAGAGGATCTGCAGCAAAGGAGTCTCAGTGGTCCTCAGGTATGTGTAAGATTTTCCCACGACCACTACCAGATGGTGCTGTTTACCTCCTCATAAAATGTACCATTTGGTTCCCTCATCTTTGGACAGATCCCTAAGAATTGTTGTTATGGCGGAATTCTTACTGAAAGAAAATGGCTGCTTGCCAAAGAAACCTTTTTGGATAGAGTTTCTACAACAGTTTGGACTATCCAGGAATGATGATTCCCTAAATCCATTTTCAATTAACCCCTCAGAGAGTGGCTTGGAGGTAGATTTATGTGGAGCCTCATTCTCTTGTGAGCACATTTTGAGGTCCAAAGTCAGGCAGGATAAAACTCGTACATGCTCGTATGTGTTTTTGAAGGGTTTTCTCCATTACAAAGACAAGAATCAATCAGTGAATCTATTTCTTTTTTATAAGATTTGTATTTTAGAAGGGACAATTGTAGCCAGTTTTAAAGTTTTTCCTTTTATATTCTTTATAGACCAAGTTTTCAACATCTTATAGTTATCATTGTGTTACTGGGTTTAATGGTTATAAATAGATTTTTAACAGAACCATATCTCAAAAAAATTGACATGCAGTATTTACAAAATAAATTTGCTTGCATACAATACTTTTCTACATTGTTCTAACGATATCAATAGTTTCCATGTAATGTTTGTTAGTGCGATTGCTGTATTGTTTGTGTATTGGATCTCACCTTCTGTTTGCTTCCTTCTCTTTTAGGGTGTTGAGGAACTTCAGGTTAGTTATTTTTTCCCCCATTTTAAATGTTGAATCCTATAAAAAGTGTATTCATTCACTCTTTAATAACTGCCATCCTCTGAGTAGTGTATTAGTCAACTCGGCAGAAATGTACTTAAAGACAGATTAATCATTTCCACATTTCACTCTTAACTCTCTCACCCCCTTTAGGTTCATCTTGCTGAGAAGACCACCCTGCTAAGTGAAGCCAGGCTAAAAGAGCAGGAATACCAAGATAGGGTAAGTCTGGACCAAGAACAGAGCCAGAAGTGTTCAGAGCATATTTTCCACCTCATGTTCTCAGGCTCCATTCCCCTTTGGCAAAACAAAACTGGAAGTCCCCATGAACTCAGGTTCATTACTCAGCACATCTGTTTACTTTTACTGTAAAAGTTCATAATTAAAGTAAGATACCCCTCACACTGGTTCTTGCACCACAACGGAATACACAAGTGCTTGAACTGGGTTTTTGTGGGCTGTACTTGCACTTTTCCACATTCCTGTTGAGATTGTCGGGATTTGTGTTGTAAAAAGAAACCAAAATATATCATATCGGAATTTTTTTTCCACCCCCCGTGCAAAATTACAATTTACAACAATTATACTCTTTTAGAAATAATAGCATAGTTGCCACTATTATTTGTAGCTATTCATGATTCCCTCCACCTTGAAAAAATGCTAAAGAAAATCAGCCCTAATGCATGATGCTTCCACCACCATGCTGCACCATGGATATGCTTTAGGGCTGATTTTCTTTTTCTTTTGTGCCAAATATCATGCACAAAGTGCATGTTTATTGAAACTGGACAGTATAGAGGAAAAAACTACCTGTTCTACTTCATCATAGCATCAGAGTCTTGCTCTTGTCTGACAGGAGTGAAACCCGCTGTGTTCTTCTGCTGTTGTTGCACTTTCAAAAAAGGGAGATTAAAAAGTGATTGAGTTACTCTAGACATCCTGGCAGCTCAAACCATTCTGTACATTCTTCTGTGATTTCAGCCTGCAGACCTTAGCTCACCGGATGTTTTTTGTTTTTCGCTTCCATTCTGTGTAAACTCCAGATATTGTTTTGTTTGAAAATCCCATTATGTCAGCAATTTCATGAATATTTAAACATGCTGGTACCAACAATCATGGCATGGATAAAGTCCAAGAGATCAGACTTTTCCCCATTCTGATGTTAGATAATAAATTGAAGCGTTTGACTTGATTCTGCTTGATTTTACGCATTTCATTACTGCCACACGATTGGCTGAAACCAGCACCTTAAAACCTGTTTGTTGTGTTCACTGTAAATCATGAACTTTGCAATTGGTCATATAATCCACAAACACCAGCAAATCAGATAATGTGTTTGGAATTAAACTGTGTTGTTCGAAAGGTGAAGTGAGAAAGTTCAATTCCTGGAGGCCTCGCTGTGGCTGTTACATGGTTTCAGTCGGGGTCAGTTTGTCAGATCAGCTTATTTATCGCTCCCTTCTTTATCTATGCTCCATGATGAAAGGCTTGTTTTAATTAGCTTGGCACCTCAGATCCTCATCAGTCTGTCCATTCTGTCTAGTTTAAGGCTTTTTTTGTTGTTGCTATTGATGTTTAGAACTTTCGCGAACAAGAACTAATATTACTTAGGTGCAGCATGAGCAGTAGTTCTAAAAGATTTGAAGAACTGCTTGAAAGTATGTGTTAGTCCTCACACCCCCTGACTTGGGTGAAACATTGGATTAAAACCATTTTAAAATCTCTTATCTATTTTTAACACTGCTTATTAAATATCATGACATTTGACTGTCATAGCTGTTTCAGATGTCTTTTGAAAAATAGCCAAACCTTGATCGGCAGTCATTGGTATTTGTATCTCAGTGTTCCTCGTTGTTCAATATATTACGCCTGCAGAAAAATGTTAATTAATGAGGAAATGAACAAATAACTTTTCAGTTCTACTCTGTGACACTTCTGACTTTTTCTTCCCCTAGATCCATACTCTGGAAGACATGATACGGAAGGCTTATAAAAACTCTGTGGTGTCTCACCTGGGAAAAGGTGAATAATCCTGCATTGCCTTTAACATTTAAATGATCTTGCACTTAAAAAAAAATAAAAAATCCTGACTATAATACAGACAAGCTGTTTAAGACTAGGATTCAGTTTCCATCTGAAATATTTGCTATCCTTGACTAAGGGCTTTTTTTGATGCCAGAATTACAAATACTGTGTGATCTGTTTCCATCTAAAACAGCTGGATTACAATATTCTATTTTCAATCAGCCAGTTCTGAAGGACTTTAGTCATAAAATTACTTTATTTTATTCTTACAGTATTCATTATGAAAAATTGTTTTAATTTTTTTTAAAAGATTAATTTCTATTAATTTTACCTAAGCCAGTTATTTAAGAGAGTTGTAATAAATAATGTAAAGGGTTTTTAAAACTGGAAGCTGAAATAATTCTTGCTCACGATTTTCATGGGAAAATAGTTGAAAATGTTTGCTTATTGGGTTGATATTATATACTGAGCAAAACAAATTATTATTTCCACCCAAAGTCTTACAGAAATTCAGATTTTAGGAATATTAAACATTATCACATTAAAACTATTCGACTTTTTAAAATAGTATTTAAAGAGCGTTTGTGTCCAAAGTTCTTGCAAAATCAACTTCTTACATCTTATTGTTTGGAGGCAATTCTTTGTGTTCAATGTAAATCATAAACGTTGCAATAGATGATTACATCCACAAATTGATTTAAGCTCATTTTGATGACAGCAGCAAACCAGGCTATTGGTTGATGGTGAATGAACTGTGCTGTTAGGAAGGTTACATGAGAGATCAGTGACTCCGGTTTTCCTGCCTGCAGGCCCCGGCGTGGCTGTAGCATGACTTCAGTCGGGGTCAGTTTGGCAGATCAGTTTATTTATGACTCTCTCCTTTATCTATGCTTCATGATCAAAGGCTTGTTTTGGTTGTCTTGGCACCTCTGCTCTTCATCAGTTTGTCTCTTTTGGCACATCCAGGAGCCTGAGAGTCATCAGTCGCCATTTAATGGATATTCCAGAGAGCTAGTGGCTTCATCATCCTACCATAAATTGCCCTTGGATTGTCATAAGACTAGTTCACACAATTAAGCAGTGTGTTGAGTCAAATGACTAGAGGCGTTTTCCTGCTTCGTACCTTCTTAACTGTTGCTCGATGGCTCCAATATGTACAAGAGTCAACAGCTGTTTATATGGAATGGAAAGTCAGGAAGTAGCCAGTATGAAGTTTAAGTGAGAATTTGGCCAGACTTTTCTCTTTGTTTGTTTTGGATTTTCTAATACACAGAAATATTGAGCCCCAGCGTAATATACAGAATCTGTTCAACTATAGTTTTGTCATTTAAAAAA
This sequence comes from Tachysurus vachellii, assembly GCF_030014155.1. Taxonomy (NCBI): domain Eukaryota; kingdom Metazoa; phylum Chordata; class Actinopteri; order Siluriformes; family Bagridae; genus Tachysurus; species Tachysurus vachellii. The sequence goes on along the minus strand of NC_083465.1, from coordinate 7,429,177 downwards.
AAAAAAAAATGCCTAGAATTTATTTAAAAAGTTCATTCTTGGCCAGAATGTTTTTAGCTGTTAATCTCTCACTTTCCAAAGCATGCACGGTCACCACCCAAATTCAAATGAATAGAAACCATTTTGTATGTTAGTCACAATGTCACTTTTGTACTTTTATAAAATGTTACCGTAAACTGCATGCCTAATTATTCTGGCAGGGCCGGAATACGCCCAGTCCTTCTGATTTACTGACTGATTATTAGTATGCTAAAGGCCGTGTGTTTGAGTGCCATTTGAGCAATACTAAAGTATTTATGAATATCCTGTCCATCATTTCCTGTCTATAAATGTCAGCGCACAAGCTAAGTGCTCAGGCATAATCTCAGATAATAAGAAGTAAATGAGATGTCTAAACAAACCCATGCATTGATCTCCTTTTCCATCTGTTCCTATGGTGACTGGTATCCTCTTGCCATCAATTGCACTAATCACTGGTGCTACAGTAATATAGGCCATGCAGAATTAGGTTTGTAGATGCCAAAATCCTGTCATCTGACTGCCCCAGTTCTAATTATGAGAAAGAAGCTGGAGGGCAAGACAGACTGAGACGGATACAGAGGGGAAAAATAGAGAGATAAATAGAGAATACTAGATGTGGTGTGAACTCTGACCTTTAGAAGCTGTTTTTAGATAAAACTGTTGAGAGATAGTTGGTAATAATAGATAATCTGAACTAATGATTGAATATAAATTTTTTTTTAGATTTTCCAGAACCCTCACTCTGCAACGCTGATCCCTTCACCGAGCCCACTGAGTTTGAGTATCTGCGGAAGGTCATGTTTGAGTACATGATGGGCCGAGAAACTAAGGTAAAAATCTCACTAAGATTATTTCTTATAGAAAACCAGCATATTCGTGACATCTATTCGTGACTTCTATCCACCATATTATGTACTATATATAAAATGTATGTTCTTGTTTGTATCTCCCATAAAAGCCATTCTGTGATCATAGTGAGGTCTTAATTGACACATTTTGTCCATTTAGCCTAAGCTAATTGATGGCTAGTTGACAGAGCCCTAAACCCAGCAGGGACCCTCTGGGTTAATAATAACCAGCAGCCTTATGACATCACAGCAGCCCTCCCTGTGAGGACGGATGTCCGGAGGGCGACACGGCAGGCGAGGCCACGTCATACGTTGAGAACAACATACCAGTTTAAAAGAACAGCCAAAGCTTAGCAGCAGTCCTGGTTCCAATTAGTGTCGTATTTATAAGCCGAAGTGCACAAACACACACACACAGACACAGGCAGATGTGTCTGGATCTAATTGCACAGCATGTGACAGATAATTAGCATTTTTGCCTGTGCATGGTTTTAATTGTTCACAGACAAGTGATGGGAAGAAACAGAAGGGAAGGTGGAAGGGTTTACAGTTTCTCATGAGGTTTTACTTTAATAACTGTATGGTTAGGAAACTAACTCTGTGTTGAAACTGTAGTGTTAATCCTTCAGTCTGGTCTAAACAGTTTATCCTGCACTCATTCACATCATTCCACCCTAATCCTTTTCTTCACTTTAAGAAAATTACTGGAAACTTTGCATAATATTTTCCTGCGCTAATAATGAAAAAGATCGTCATTTCATACCTCCCAGTTTTTTGTAGCAAAGTGCCAATGCTTGGATCCTCCCAGCTAAGAGCACAGTGTTTACCCTTATATGAAATTTCAAAATACATGTGAGGAAAAAGTATTGCGTGGCAGAACAAATTTAGTTTTTTTTTTTGTTTGTCTGTTTTAAAGATGATTCTTGCAGCATGTAGGATTCTTTACAGCCCACACTTTGGACTACAGAACGACAAAGGAGATCTGAAAGCATTTGGTTATTCACCAAAGATGTTTCAATATGCAGTTTTATTTAGAATCCACACAAAGACGAGTTTCTTTTCCTGTCATCAAAAGTCAAAGTATGTTAGTAGGATGTTCTGATTCAAGAAGTAATTTCCTCTACCGTCAACAGCATTAATGCATGCCTTTATCCTGCAATAGCTGTAAAGCAGATAAAAGAAAGTAATCAGCCCGGTTGTAGTTTTGTAGTCTTTTAATAATTTGCATTCCACCTCTAATATATGTTTTCAGAAGGATTTTTCCAGTATTCCAAACCTGGAAGTTTTGTGTTGTATCACATCTGTCAGAGAAAAATAGACATATTTACATATGTGATGGTTCTAATATTCCTTTTTAACCTAAGTATCCCCTTAAGATTTGTTTTTGTAGGACTTATCATTTTGGCAATGAAATAATAAAGCACGCGTCAAAGATGATGCATTTCCACTGGTTGTTTGTTTACAGACGATGGCCAAAGTCATCACTTCCATGCTGAAGTTTCCAGCAGACCAGGCACAGAAAGTTCTTGAGCGGGAGGATTCTCGAGTGATGGTTAGCTCTATTTTCAGATTAAATGTTCAGACAAAAAACATTTTTCTCTTTTTGGTGTTTTTAACCATGCAACATTCTGTCAATATATAAGTTACTCTACATAGAGCTTCAACAGCTCAGCTTTTACTGCATCTGTATGGTGGAAGAATTTCCTGGTGTCTTTTAGTGTCATAGGCATTATGTTTTTTTTGATGTCATCACAGAGTCAGAGTAAAGAATAAACACAAGGTCTAAAAGACTATAGTAGACTATAACCGTGTATAACTGAGTATAATAACCGTGTTATTTATTATAAGCTATAACTGTTATTTACAATAAGCTATAACTATGCTTCTGTCACACACACACCCCCCCATCTCTCTCTCTCTCTCTCTCTCTCTCTCTCTCGTGTTTGATACAGCCTTGGCTTCGGTAAGGGCGGATTCAATGTGAGTTAAAGAGCTATTCTGCTGCTGCTGCTGCTGCTGCTGCTGCTGCTATTGACCATGGATCAGAGGGGCTAGAGTACAGCTATTAACTTACCTAATGAACGCTTGAACTTTATATTTATATAATGAACTTTATATTTCTGTGTGAGAGAAGAAATGTATACCAAGATGTGTGTATGTATGTTTGGGGTGTGAAAAAATTGACTTCTAGGTGCCAGATTCAGAGAACTGTCATTAATTTTGTTTTTACAACAAAATTTGAACTTTGATTTTTTTTTTTTTTTTAATACTCCTTCTTTTTAGACCAGCGGTAGGATTTTGTCCTTGTTAAAAAAAAAAAATCTACATTTTATATGAATTTTGTGCAATAAGATTTTTTTTTCCTGCAGTATGTTCAGTTTGTTTTCTTTTTTCTTTTTTTCCCTCTATATGGTATGCTGTAATGCTCATCTCTTCTGTGCACATGTAAATATGCATATCACTTAAAACTCAAAGTCCCATAGGACTTTGTTTACTTCCGCTTTTTAAACTTCTACTGTATTTTTGGGGACTGAAGTAAAATACATATTGTAAATTGTAAATCACTGGAAGAAGAATCTATATAGCTGTACTATAGGGCACATTGTGACTGTTATCTTTTAAAACAGCTAATAAAATTTTCTTTACAGTATGTTTGTCCAGTATTGTGATTTTACCTTTTAAATGCATTTATTTAATATTTCATTCGCATATATAATCCATGAATTCCCTAGTATGCTTTAGCTGTTTGGCTCAAGCCTATTATTCAGTCACTAATGAATGTGACTGGATTATTCAGTATATACACTAAACCTAACAGGAGTTATGAGAACCTGCTGACTGGTCCTGGTAGTCTGGGGTTAAAGGTACACAGTTTGTGCTTATCTTCTTCTAGTGGGAATGATGGAGCCTAACAGGCTCTCGCACTTTGCCTCATGTCATGAACGACTTTTGTTCACTAGGGTCCACTGAATTCAGTCTATTCAGAGCCTATTTATACTTCCCATCCTCCCATTTACTGCACTCGAGGAAAGGTGTACTAGACTATACCTCTACATTTACCTTACTATCTCCATAACTTACACCTACAAACTAATTATGGTCCATGTATACACCTCGATTCCAACACGGGGTCATGGAACCTGGGGTTAGTGTCTTTTTGAGTTTTGTTTCATTGGAAGAAATCACAACCCAACTTTTTCAAGTCCTCATGCTTATTACTGAATTCTAATTATTAACCTCTTCAACTGGCCTCCTGAAATGAATGACTAAAACCTAATCTCAATGTATGTAATCAACTTGCATCTAATTGCAATTTTGATGTTATTAAAATTTAAGCATTGATGCAGCACAGGTTCAGGGTCCCTGGTTTGGTCCTGAGCTCAGATTACTGTTTATTTAGAGTCAAGTCAAGAAGCTTTTATTATCATTTCAACCATATATAGCTGTTGCAGTACACAGTGAAATGAGACAATGTTTCTCCAGGACCAGGGTGCTACATAAAAGCAAAGACAGGGCTAAGGACTTAGTTAGTAAGTCTTAGCCACATAAAGTGCAACTGTGCAACCTGGTGCAAACAGTGCAGGACAAGACAAACAAGACAGACAAGACAATGCAGGACAAAAAATTACAAGACAATACAAAAAAAAAGAAAATACACAAAAGACAATAAACAGAAACTGCCAACCAGTGTAAATACTGTATGTTCAAGCAATATTGTGTGCAGTAATACTAGAATGAACACTGTGTTATAGCAGCAGGTCCCTGAGATAATGTAAAGGATTGTGCAAAACAGAACATGACTTAAATGTTAGACAGCATGTGCAAAGAGCAAAAAGTGTGCAAAAACAGCATGTAAACAGGTTTATGAATGTATATTGGATGTGTGCGTATTTGCTATTAGTCTGTGCAGTCCATACAGATGATGTATGTGTGTATGTTGTGCTCAGAACAGTACAGTTCAGTTATTGAGGAGTCTGCCAGATGGCAGGAGGATGAAGAGTGTGTGTGAAGGGTGTGTGGGGTCAACCACAATGCTGTTGGTCTTGCTTATGCAGCGTGTGATGTAAAAGGCTTTGATAGAGGGAAGAGAGACTCCAATGATCTTCTCAGTTTCAAAGTATTTCTGTGTTTGCATGGGATTCTTCAGTTGTTCTAGTTTATTCCAAAGGCATAGGAAGGTGGATTAGCCATGCTAAATTGCCCTTGGTGTGAGTGCTTGTAGGTAACTTCGGTGCTCTCTAGAATTAAAAAAAAAAAAAGGTTTAAAAATGTTCCTTCAGGAATAAAAAGATCCAGTGAACAAGGAAATGTTAATTACTCTGTTTAATATTTAAAATGTTAATTCATTAATTCTGTTTTGTGAGGGTTTGCAGATTTTATTTTAGAATCAGATCTCTGGCTTTAAAAATGTTGTGAGTAAAATAATCTCAATGTTTTTTTTTAGATTTAAGATACAGTCAAATAATAGCTTTAATTGAAGGGTATTTACATTTAAATCACTATATGTATGTGCATCCCTACAATCAGACAATTGGCTGATCTGCAGATTCCTGTGTATGTGCCTCAATATTTTTTTATGCACATATGTCGAAGAGAGAAGTGTGTATGTGTGTGTGTGTATTTGTATGTGTGTGTATGTGTGTATTTGTATGTGTGGGTGTGTGTATGTGTGTGTTTATGTATACAGTATGTATGTGTGTGTATTTGTGTGTGTGTGTGTGTGTGTGTGTGTATGTATATGTCAGTGTGTGTATGTGTGTGTGTGTGGGTGTGTGTGTATGTATGTGTATTTGTATGTGTGTGTCCGCTAGATGGCAGCACTGAGGAGTATTTACGCTGAAGCCTTCCAGGAGCTGTGAATGAAATGTGATGCTCGTGCGCAATTCCGTGCGTCTTTGGCGCGAGCGCACTTGAACAACGGGAGAAAGCAGGAGCAAGCAGTTGACTTTAACACGATCACACGCAGATGATCAGTCTAATGCCCCGCCACCGCTATCTGTTAACTCGGACTTTTCTTCCTGATAGGCTTATCTTTTATTTCAATGCGGTTTACAATCGCTGCAACAAACTTTTGAGAGTAACTTAGTTTACATGTAGCTTCTAAAGTCCACCACTGAGACCACCGAGATTTCATCCGTTCCGTTCGGTTCTTGTCGCTTCTCCGTTCATTTCCCTGCAGTGTTGAGGATGTACTACAGCAGGACCGGACTACTAACGTGGAAAAGCGGGATGGTGGATGTTTTCTGCATGTGTTTGTTCTTGTCGTTGATTTACGCTTATAACATTGATCTGGAACACCACCTGGTTTTCCGTGGACCAAATGCGACGTTTTTTGGCTACTCGGTTCTGGAGCACTTCCATGATAACACACGATGGTAAGCGGACTGGATCTGATCTAACGGGCCAATGCATGTGTTTAGTAATAACGGTCAATCAGTGTCAAGTGAAGTCGGGAAAGATTACATACATACATACATACTTACATACATACTTACATACATATATACATACATACTTACATACATACTTACATACATATATACATACATACTTACATACATACTTACATACATATATACATACATACTTACATACATACTTACATACATACTTACATACATATATACATATATATATATATATATTGCCCGAAATTATTCATACCCCAAATTCTGACTTAAAGTTACTTTTATTCAACCAGCAAGTTTTTTCCTACATACATATATACATACTTACATTTTTACACACACACACACACACATATATACTTACATACATGCATACATACATATACATTCATGCATATATACATACACACACACATATATACATACATACATACATACATACATACATACATACATACATACATACATACAGTACAGATAACATGTAACTGGAAAGAGTTTTCCCAGAAACTATCCTCTAAGGATGCTGAAACCAAATGTTTTCAACAATACTTTTGTTGGCTCTGTCAACTCTATTTGAACAATCTGTAGTCAAAATGTAGTCATCTGTAAACCTGTATTTAAAAGTGAGATTTAAAAGTATGAATAACGTCTTCATCTACAGTTGTAAAATAGCCTATATACGAAATGGTTACAATCATTGATGATGCGGCATTGATGATGAGGTTGCCATTTATTAAAGGCATAACAAAAAAGAGTTTAAATGCAGACCAGAAAGGAAACATGAGTTAATTGCAAATCACATAATGAATTTATGAACTGCAGGGATTAAAAAGCAAAATGTTGATGTCAACACTCTTGGATCTCTGGTTTTGCATTATATCACATATGCATTTGTTATTACAATGATTAGTTTTTCTTGATTTTTTTTTATGAAAGTATTTTATACCTTAATGAGTAATATTTATTTTTCCTGCTAATGAGGAAGCTGAAGTGAATTGTAGTTTTGTATATGTATATGTACATATTAAGTATATACTGTATGCATGCGCTGACAACTTTATTAGATATATTTTTATTAGGTAATTTGTATGGGCTTTTATATCAGTTGATTGTCAAGTCAAATTTTGTTTCTAATTTTGTTTGTTGTACATGACATATAATGTCACATTATAACATCATGAGGCAAAGAATAAAAATACGTTTTAAGAGGAGCTTTACAAACCTCACATACTTGATTATTTTTTGTCAGGGAATAGATAGAAGTTAGTTACAAGATCTTGTGATCGGCTAGGAGAGTAAAGGCGGAGAAGGTCAGATTAAGACCAGTCTTTGTATGTATAAATAAGAGTTTTAAAATAACTTCTGATTTGTGTCATTTTGCACAAGCAAGTGAGATAAGGCAGTTTAAGGAAGTCAAGAATACTGAGAAATACAGTAGTCCAGCCTGTAGACCTGTGTGCAGTTTGTCAGCATCTGTCCTATTCATCAATGGACAGTGACCAGAATATTTTTAGACAGTGGACTATTCTCAGCATAGCCTTATTACTGAAACTGGTCGTAGTGTTATAGCGTATGGCACTGGTATGATGTGTCAGACACAGCATCAATCATTGTAACCACCTCAGAGTTACTGCTGTATTGAGACTGAACAATAACTGTCTAACAGCACACTATATATGAACAAAGATAAGCTGAGGAGTTGCTGAGTGTCTCATAAAGTGAGCAGTGAGAATACTCAGTGTTTAAAAGTCTTGCTTTTGAAACTCATAGACCCTCATAGCAGTAAAACAATGACTCTGTCAGAACAAGGGTTATAATGTTCTGAAAATGTAAAAGATCGATAAGCATAAATCTCTCCTAAACGACATATTAGTTGTTTTTCTTCTCTACATTTCCATCCTTTACAGATGAATGGTAAGCCTACTCAGATTGGCCAGATGAGTGGAAGCCTGTGGTGCACTTTTGGGTTTGACAAATGTGACAGCCGTCAGTCACCCGTTCCAATACTTTTGACCCAATACTTTGTTAAATATCTGTATGTTCAAGCTAAAAGTGTCTTGTTCTGTGTTGTTTAATGCATGTAGATGTATCCCATATGTCTTCAGTGTATAAGAAAAACCAAAAATTGTCATGCTGTTGCATGTGAATTGCCATTTATATATATATATATATATATATATATATATATATATATATATATATATATATATATATATATATATATATATATATATATATATGTGTGTATGGGTGTGTGAGTGTGTGTGTGTGTGTGTGCACTTACTGTTTAACTGCACACGTGTTGTCAGTAGACTGAAACAAGTCATAGCTCATGTTCTTGTGTACAGGATTCTGGTTGGGGCTCCACGGGCAAATTCATCCTTCAGTAACTCTATTCACTCTCCTGGAGCTGTGTTTAAGTGCCGTATACACAGCAACCCAGAGCGCCGCTGTACAGAGATTGACCTGGGCAGAGGTGAGTTTAAATTTTAAGAAGGTGTTCTCAGACTCAAAATGTATACAAATTGAAAAGTAGATCCAGAATTACAATTCATCAGAAAGAGACATGCAACCATGATTTGTGTTCTGCTTTTTGTTGAATTACAGCATTATAAATTTTGTATAAACAGTAACAGATTGTTTTGGCTTTGGGAACTGATGTGCTTGGTGTTCTTCAGTGTAACTCTTGTAAAAATCTGATCATAACTCTTCCTGTTGTTTTCACTGCCATCTTGTTATGGCAGGGCTCATTTTTGGTGCTGATAATATGCTGTTATTCTTTTCCTGGTGCAAATATTTATCAAAGGGACCTGTTTATAGTCCTGCTGGTGCTTTGGCAGTGCTCTTCTTTTAACGAATAGGCTAAAGAATAGAAGCTTTCTATACTGACTTTTTTATTCTAATCGTTACATTTTGATGACTTATGATGTGTGTTCAGTTACATTACCTATACTGTACTCTCCATTAAATGGCTGTTTAAACAGCTATAGATCGAGACATAGAAGAACTATATCAAGCTGAAGTCCTGGAATATTTTCTTAGAAATGATGAACGTTTTGCTAATATTTTCCAAGACGTTGAGCCAACTCTTTCAGTTGTAGACATCTCTTCATGTGCTTTAAGCTCCTTTCTTGTGGCTGATGGGAGTGAGTGGTTTCTGTGGTTTTAATGTACGCTCTCCTGCTTACTCTATGTGTCACCGCTGGAACACACAAGATTAAATGGTGCCTGCCAGCAGGCCTGGGGCCTAAGCTTTCCCTTCAGCCATGAACTTACATGAATTATGTTGGTTCAGACCCTGGAGGTCAAGGGGTGCCTCTGACAAACAGCACCAATAATACGGGAAAGTAGTGTCAATTACCATGAAGTTTTACTGGAAGAAAAGTTGTAAATTTTAAAGTTCTGGAATGTATTTAAATAGAACTCACTCTTACTCACAAACTTAGTAAATCAATGTCATTGTCGTGGTGAATCTGGAGACTATTTCAGGAATGAGACAGGAATACACCATATGATGGGATGCCAGTCCATTGCAGGGTGCCATGCACACACACTCCCTCACACCTGGGCCATTTTATCTTGCCAGTCCACCTACTGGCATGTTTCTGGGTGGTGGGAAGAGACCCACATGGACACATGAAGAACAATATGTAATCTCTATATAGACCGTAACTTGAGCTCAGGGTCAAACCTAGGACCCTGGAACCATGTTCTACATGGCGTGTACAGTATGATGAACATGATGTTTTATATGATTCATACACTATTTAAAACTTAGCTGTAAATATCATAGCCCATAAACATCATTTTCCTATTAGTTATTTATCAGATACTCCAGTCTTGCTTGCATGATTGAGCAAGGAAACTGTACATGTTTATTTTAGAAAGGTGTAATATTCATTGTTGGTGTAATATTTATGATGCTTCACCTGATCACTGGTAGTTTAGTGAGTTTATTAAGAAAAGGATTATCTAAATTATGGAAGAAGAACTTGTCACGGAGTGTCTGTGTTCAGCACATTGTTTATCAAAACAGAACAGATAGAATGTCCAGGGATTGAACTCACAACCTTCTAATCTGTAGTCCAACACCTTAGCCACTGAGCTACCGCATCACAGGTTTCAATTCACAGGTACCCAATCTAGAATTTTTAAAAACTTCTTTCATGACACCATACTGTTCTGTTTATCTTTATTTGGTAGCTTTACTTTTCACGTGGCATTAATTTAGGAAAATAAAGAGCATTTGCTGAGGCATGTGCTGGAAGAAAGATCCTGAAGTTAAAGTTTTTCATTAATTCTTTAGTTATTAGAAATGGGGTTACCTCAGGTTGTTATCGCCTTTCAATTTTAATAGAGGTTTACTTAACCAAAAACAGTTGTTTTGGTTGACTCAGAATGTGAATACTGTGTTCACATTATACTCAGCTGAACCTGCACAGGCTACTGCTTTCTAACAGATTATATAACTACATGGTTAACAAAAACTCATTGCTATCTATTCTGTGGTATCAGCACCACTGAATTTATTAGTCATTGTATTTATGGGTTTCTAAGTCTGGGATGATAAGGCGTAAGATAGTAAGAGATAATGTTGTGCTTAGTTTATTAACTAACTCTTTCTACTAAATGAATAAGTAACCAATCCACTACAGTGTCTACAGTCCTGTTTGTGATGTTGTGATTTCTGCATTGCCTTAAAGAAATTGTAAAGAAAGGAAAGCGGCCATCATTTGCACATAATTTTGCAAACTGGTACTGAAGAAATTGAAGTTTCTTTTGAAGTTTCTTTTGGCACCTATGGATTTTTGACCTCTTCAGTTACAGTATGACTCTTAGTTTCACTGTAACACATACTGCTGATATTACATTGATGATACAGTTATTTATAGATATAAAGATACTAAGTGCTAGACTGCACCACACATAGTGTGTGTGTGTGTGTGTGTGTGTGTGTGTGTGTTTACATCTTTAAGAACCTGAAAAATGCATAGTTTAATAATCAAAATTAGAATATACTTCATCAGTAACAAGTTTTCAGGAAATATTAGCAGAGGTCATTAGCAGAAGTGCAGAAGTCTATCAGAGTGAAACACATAGAAACAAAGATTATGATCATGAAAACACACAACAAGCAAGAACTAGAGATGCATGCTAAATGCATGAAAATGAAGCGGACTAAACTACATTCTACATCTCAGACAGCGTGTGCTAGAACAGTACAGGACTTATGTACTAGTGCTCAGTAAACTTAAACGTGAATCTGGTGCACAGATTTGGAAGTGAACACTGATCAGTGATAACATTACAGCGACAGAGAGGTGACATGAATAACGTTGATTATCTCATTACAGTGGCAACTGTAAGAAGGTGCGATATATTAGACAGCAAGTGAACAGTCAGTTCTCAAAGATGTTGTTAGTTACTAATACAGTATAAGCATGTGTAAGGATCTGAACAACTGTGACATGGGTCAAATCAGCCAGTGTTCCTGGTATACAGTGTTTAGTACCTACCAAAAGTTGTTCAATGAAGGACAACCAGCGATCCAGCGACATGGTCACGGGTGCCCAAGGCTCATTGAATTTCCTGGGGAGTGAAGATTAGCCTATCTAGTCCGATCCCACAGAAGAGCTACATCATAAATTACTGAAAAAGTTAATGCTGGCTGTAACTGAAAGGTGAAATGAACATGTGCATTACAGTTTTCTGCATAAGGGACTGTTCACCCCGTCCTCTGAACAAAGCACCTACAAAGAAACAAAGAGTCCAAGGTGTTAAATTGGTCTCCAAATTCCCCAGATTTTAATCTGATCAAGCTTCTGTGGGATGTACTGGACAAACAAGTCTGATCCATGGAGGCTTCACCTCATAGCTTACAGGACTTAAAGGATCTGCTGCTAACATTTTCGTGCCAGATGCGACAGCACATCTTTAGAGGTCTTGTGGAGTCCAGGACCCACACTATATTAGGCAGGTGGTTATGGCTGATAGGTGTATCTAATTTTATATCAGCAATGAAAACATGCCAGACTTGATTTGATTCATTTAGTAGACTGATCCAACCTTGACTCTTTTGGATTCCGTACAAGAGTTTCATGAATGAGATTTTTTTGTACATCATTCTATGCACTCTATATCATCACTAGTGCACTCAAACCCACTAAACACCATAAAAGGCACAGATTAAATTGCTAAAATCATAAGCGCAAGCCAAAAAAAACTTTCTCAGAGGTAGAAGTGAAAGTTATTTTGACTCATTTCTATGTTTAATGAGTTTTTTGTTTTTTTTAAATCACCTTTCTTATTTATTTTTTAGAGCTCCTTGAAACTGGAACCAAATTTCAGAAAATAGTGAGGAATTAAGTGAGGTAAAAATGGATTGACATGAAGGCTAAAATAATAATAATAATAATAATAATAATAATAATAATAATAATAATAATAATAATTATTATTATTATTTATCTATTTATTTATTCACTTATTTATTTATTCACTTATTTGTTTATTCACTTATTTATTTATTCACTTATTTGTTTATTCACTTATTTATTTATTAAAATATTTTTTTTATATTTTTTTTACACAAAAGTCTCTTAAGGAAGCAAATGGTCTGCAGAACTGTAGGGAGTTACAGCACAGAGACATACCAGATGGGTCACTTAGTCCTGGCTCTTATTGAATGCGTTTAAAGACCCAACAGATCTGATACACTGCCTGAGCCTGTTCACCTTCTATTCAACAACATTCTTACTAACTGTTCTTATTAGTCTTAATTTATAGATTTTTGTTGTTCCTTTGATATCCTATTGATATTTACTTTTTTTTTTTAGATAATTTCACTGATATAAAATGACTGAGTTTCACAAAAGCTTCAAAACTTATCACTTAGCTTTATCTTATCACTATTAATACATCAGAAACCGAACAACCGAGGTTTACATTAGTTATGTATTATGCTATAATCTACACACACACACTCTCAGGAGCATGAGTAGCATACAAACAAGAATTTTCATGAATAGCAAATATTTTGTGTAAATACAAATGATTCATGAATGAACCTGTTCCTATTCAGTTGGATAAATGAGGCCCAACATCTATATCATTAATAACCCATATGACATATGCACATCTCTGTTTGTGAGGATTATTTTATTGACTGCAGTGAAATGCTTTAAAAATATTGTATGTAATAAGTAGATCAAATCTGGTTTAAGTCATTCTTGCTAAGTTTTAGCAGGCGTTTAAAGCAGAATCTGACTTGCCTGTTGTCCTTTGATTCACGTGAATGCTTTTTGATCGAGCTTGCTTTACAAGTTAACTGACCTGCTACTGATGATCAAAGCAGAGCGTGTGGGCTGACACCCATTCCGGCCCCGTACCCCCCCTTTTTATGACCCTGATATGCCTTACACACAGCCTGCACAGTTTGAGCCGTTCTTATTGGGTTGTATACTGACACAAACTCCTCTCTCTGAGCTACGCTCAAACCCCAAAGAGCAGATCCTCATGACCCACGTCAAAAACAAACACGTCTGTTATTGAGATTGTGTTGGAAAGCAAAGCTGGAGATTTACTGATCATTCCTTACTCCTTCTGATTTGAACTAATGCCCAATATCCAACTAAAGGCATACTAAAGGGGTTTGTTTTGCCTCAACCACATGACATTAGCTCTAGATAGGAGCAGTCAGATGTATTTTTTGGACATGTTGCTGCTGTTAGTTATCAGATATTTTGCTTAATAGTCCTGATGTTGTCATGTTCTACAGTTGAACTCCACAGTTCATCTGTTCATTTATTGCTAACTTTCTTGCCAACCTATCTTTTTTATGTGCAGGGTTCATCATTAAATATACGGTGCAAAAGAAGTGTTGGGCCGAGTTCTGTCAGGCATTTCACCCACATTAGTCTGATGACTTCCATGCTGATGCAGGCAAGCTGTTTATGAGAAGAATAGTAGTGGGTGCCAAAACAAATAGCAGCAGTTCTGCGAGCCTTCACCTTTGCTCTTCAGTGTGTGATTGCAATCTGCACCTAGGTCATAGAGAAAAAGGAGGTGCTGCAGTGGCTCAACAGAAATATTGGCACATATGGGTTTGTGAATAATGGCGGTGCCCTGATTATTGACTTAAACTGAGGCCTCTGATATCTGAAAACTGATTATTTTATTTCCACATTAGAGCCAAATATCGTGTCAGCAAGTTTGTTTCAAGTGGGCATTCTATGCATGTTTTTTTTTTATAGTTATTTAGAACATCTGTTCTGACATCATTATTTTTACATAACTCAAATAATTTAGGAAGCTTAAACCCTGTCGTTTTCTGAACATGAACCCTCTTTTGTTGGTTTGTATTATATTAATGGCCTTTCATATTAACAATGAAATTGTATTCTATCATGGAAAATGCTAAATATTTAAGAAAAGAAACAAGCGAAATGCATGGAGTCAGTTACATACCTCTTTTACCTCTACATACTGTTTGAAAAACATACTGTCTTTCCTGTTATATACCACATTTCTTTGTCTTTAGTCTATCTTTTTTTTTTCTATCCCCTGTCATGTAATCGGTCAGTTTCATCTGACAGTACAAGTGAAGTATTGGGCATATTCTATAACCTATACACTCAATCACAACCCACTGTAATTGTTCTCTTGATTAATTTTTTATATATAAATGCATAGGGGGCACGGTGGCTTAGTGGTTAGCACGTTCGCCTCACACCTCCAGGGTCGGGGGTTCGATTCCCGCCTCCGCCTTGTGTGTGTGGAGTTTGCATGTTCTCCCCGTGCCTCGGGGGTTTCCTCCGGGTACTCCGGTTTCCTCTCCCGGTCCAAAGACATGCATAGTAGGTTGATTGGCATCTCTGGAAAATTGTCCGTAGTGTGTGATTGCGTGAGTGAATGAGAGTGTGTGTGTGTGTGTGCCCTGCGATGGGTTGGCACTCCGTTCAGGGTGTATCCTGCCTTGATGCCCGATGATGCCTGAGATCGCACAGGCTCCCCGTGACCCGAGGTAGTTCGGATAAGCGGTAGAAAATGAATGAATATAAATGCATATTGATATTTAGGCGTTGCTTATTTTTTCTAGGCCAAAAATTTGTTGTATTGAGACATGACAGTATTGTATGGAATTTGAATCTTGCTGCATCATTACACTCCTAGTACACTGTCTGATTCAAGCGTCCCAAATGGAATGTCAGTCCATCACTGTGCACCATGCACACACATTCCCACACTATTTGACACATAGAGGCAATTTAATGTGGCTAACCTATATGGCATGTATTAAGCAGTGATGCACATATGAGGGAAGCAAATCACCAAATTCATTAGATTCTGGTTGTCTGATCTCTTTTTCCAGGTAACAAGCAAAGGGAGTCTTGTGGAAAGACATGCCAAGGTGACCGGGATGATGAGTGGATGGGGGTCAGTCTGGCGAGACAAGACAAACCCAATGGAAGAGTTCTGGTATGTTATTGGGAAAAATTCTAAAAGGGATTTATGATGGCTCCAAAAATGTTCTTTATCAGTTTGTATTTTTAAATGGCAGAAATCACTTTAAATATAAGTGCACACTTTAAACTTCTATGTAGTTAAATTAAGGCATACATTTTCTTCCCTGCACATAAACTGCTCCAGTGCACCATTTACACATATATAAACAAAGCATTATATTTACTAAGGCAGGGCAAGAAAGCACCACAGAGATGATTGTTTCACACCCCAGCACATGTGGGCTATAATGCTGTTGGGGTAAAAGGGTTTTTATAACCCGTGAATATATTACATGAAAAGCAATTAAAAAATACTAACTAAACCAGACTAAACCCAACCTTTTACTAGCACATATTTAAATTATGGGACATTAAATTCAGCAACATTTAGTATAAGGTTGGAAGTAGCAGCCAAAAAAAGATGTGACACAAGAACGCCAGTCCTCTCATTACGAATGCCTACACTGCAAGTTATGCTGTAACTCTTTATCATATTAAGAATTTAATATGATGGATGATAGATGTGTTTTTTATGTTTTACGTGTTACTTGTTTTTATACTGATTACTTAAGATACATTTTTTAATCTTTAAAAAAGAAAGATGCCTATAATTATACAGATTATGTACTTATTTACAGTGACTAAATGTATGAGGCTGCTGTGTGAAGATGAGCATAATTATGTCCAATGGTAACCATGCCAATGTCTCTTACATTGACTTTGCGTTTTTTAAAGTCTATTCTTGTTATCAGAAAAAGGATTTTCACTTATACTTATTATACTTGCTATTTAAAGATAGGGCACTATCCCATGATGAAAAGTGAGAATAGACAGTTTTAGAATAGACAGTTTTGTTTTTTTTCTCTCCCCTCACTTGATGAGAGAGAGGTGATGAGAATAGATAGGCAGCTGACTGGGTTTGTTTAGATTTGGCTCATTCTGGTGGTCCCACTCAAGGGCAGAGGGCTTGTTATGTCTCACACACAGCACCCTGCAGTGGGTGATGAAAGCATGAGACTCTCTCTGGGCTCCAGGGTACCAACCGTGCACTTTGATGATAAGTCTAAAGGGAGCTAATTGCAGCACTCTCTGAGCCACTGAAGGACGTTTTACAACCTTCTGCTGCTGTGCTGAGTGACAGAGGTTTAGGGGACACTGATGATGTTATATAGTGCATAATAATGAATTAAGGAAATTGGTGTGTGTTAAGTTATGTTGTTAAAGTGGGGAAGTGTGACAGCAGTCATTTCAGAATATACTTCAGTGTACATTATAGTAGTGATAAAATTACATGGGATTAAAATTCATCAAATGATCAGCAGTCATATAGCAGATAATTGCTAATGGGTAGTGATTTATACAGTATGATGTGCAACTAAAGAATGTCATATTGTAGTGGTTTTATGTGCACTACTTCATGTTTCTGCATTTGTAATGGTTATTTGAGAGATCTCCATGGTAATCTCCCCTCTGGGCCAATCACAGCAGGAGCTGAAGCATGACGACAGCAGGACTCCATGTTGGCTCTGATATTGTCAGCAAAACAAGGACTTACACTCATTCCTTCCACCAGTACACTGTTGGTATTATGTAACTTTTGTCTAATTTGTGATAGCTTACATCCTTGAACAAGACAGACTCTTGTTTTCATAATGATGTGATTCATTGGAGTCTTTTTATTATTATAGTAACATTAGATGTTCTTGTGGAGCTTGTTTGCCTCTAACGCTGCCAGTTTAGCCAAGAAGGAAATGGGGAATGCATAAACATTCACATTACAGAAGTGGAAGAGTGCGCCATAAGTTCATTGTGAAACGGATTTCAAAAGATGCTTAAAGTGTATACTACAGTACTATCAAATCATTAGTGAACAGAGCTGTGTGTGTACCATTATGAATCAGTAAGATTAAAGAATAAATGAAGTCTATGGCTTAATTCACTGTAGTTACCTATTATTTATTTTAAAGATACAAAATGAAGGCTGTAGATATGTATAAAGATATTTTGAGAGATACAGTTATATAACCTGCTTGTGCAGAGTACTAGGCACACTACTTAGAATATAATATACTGATACTGATCACATTTATGTTCTATATTATGAAAATTAAATACATTTATTATGTATGTCTTCATGCTGAGTCACAGAAGAAAATGTTTGTCCTGATGTTTGACATTTTCTACCCCGAACACAGCACTGAATGTCAATTAATTATAATACATTCTATAAATAAATTCATGTTTTTACACCAGCAATGCTTTTAAAAGTTTTAATGAATTCATAACTCTGATTCTCGTACTTATACATGAGTTGCTCACAAGTTCCTTGTTAGAAAATTACAGTTTTAGTCTGTATAGTACACAGTTAACAAAGGGAATGATTTTATAATCACATTCTTCTGTCAACCATATGTGGATAGGTTTCCCTTTAAGTCTGTTTCCTTTCAAGGTTTCTTCTTCATGTCATCTGAGGAAGTTTTTCCTCACCACCACCATCACCTCTGGAATTTATGCATTTCTCTAAAGCTACTTTATGACATTGTCCATTGATAGACGCACTAAACAAACAAAATGAAACTAAATGTTTTATCGTTCACAGTACTGTAGCCTGCCTGATATTCTAGGAAAACATTTACAGAAATGATACAACAATGAAACCTTGTGTAGCATTTTTCTGAATATTTTGTCATTCAAAATTTTGGAATAAAGACATATCTTAATTTGTTTTAGCAAAGAAGATACAGTAGCATAGAAACTGCAACATGTTTTAGAGGTAAATCCAAGTAACATTTGAATGATATTGGTAGCATTGCTAGCTGGCTAAACTTGTCTGTTATCTTAAATATCTTTCTCTTATACTTTTCTGTGTGTTTTTTTTTTTTTTTAGGTATTTGAGCCTCTAATTCTGGCATCACTGTTCCCATTGTTCATTTTCAGCAGTTTATTTTTGAGAGACTTAATTTTAACAAGTTCATTGTGTGTAATAAACTGGAAGGGCTCTCATGCTGAACAACATGGCTCTCTGATGCAACAGTTGTCTAACTGTGTGTGTTTCTGTTTGTCTATAACTTCATTGGATTGTAGTGGTCTGTATAAAGACCCACAGTCTCCATAAGGAGAGTGAGAGAGGGGCAGAAAGGGTGGTGGATGGGGTGGGGGGTGCTTGAACTTCTCAACAAGAATCTGATCTCACTGTTGTCTCGAGAATTCTCAGCAATTACCACATGAATGTATTTCTATTCCTGCTGCGCTTGGAAAACTGCTCTGTAGCCCCCTATTTCACACTAAAGAAGAATGTTTATTTGAAACCCAAGATGAGAGAAAGTGTGTTTACTGCCAGTAGACAATGTTAATGAAGACAAGAGAGAGAAGTTTTTTTTAAAGTCAAATGGTTGATGGGCTGTGGGAGGTGAG
Organism: Tachysurus vachellii; assembly: GCF_030014155.1. NCBI lineage: Eukaryota > Metazoa > Chordata > Actinopteri > Siluriformes > Bagridae > Tachysurus > Tachysurus vachellii. The sequence goes on along the minus strand of NC_083465.1, from coordinate 7,409,980 downwards.
TTAAGGACATGCTCTTGGATCAAATGAGAGAACTTCATTTTTTGGCCATTTCCGATTCTTCTTTATCTCATATTTAATATTTATTTATTATTTTCCCCAACATCCACTACTTACATCTCTCTTATCTCTTGTACAGACTCACTCTGTGTCACTGGTAAGACATTAGACATTGTAAGGAGGATGTTGATTCTTTTGAAACTTCAAACCGAAACCATAAGTCATGGCCAGACAGATATTTGCTGTGCTTTTGGTTTTTGTCAGATATAAGGATTTATTTGATTGTTTTCCATAACTACCACCATGACTGTGATGTTGAACTTATTTTTTATTTTTATTTTTTTCTGTTACACTATTTTTGACCAGACAAATGATAGTACACTTTGCATGGGTTTAACAAAAGGATATACTGACTTAAATAACAATAGCATAACTGCTAGAATTGCTAACTCAAACTGGAAGAACTGAACTTGACAGTATATTACTCAGGGTGTAATAGGCTCTGGCTGTATATGGCGAAAAACAAAAGCTACAACAGTGTACATGTTTAGCCCTTGGATTATTCTGCTATTCTAATGTACATAGGTTTAGGGCTACTCCTGATAGCTGACATAAAATCTGATGGAATCTAACAGCAAAGGGTGTGTCAAAAATAAGAAATGCTTCACTGTTTTGTCATGGTTGCTTTGGTGATATGAATGAGTTTTCAGTTGTCAAACATGTGGAGCATGTGTGTTGTAAGAAATATTTTACAACCATAATGCAGGAGGAAAGTCACAATATGGGTGGGAAACAAATGACAGGACTGCATCTTGAGTTAATCTAATTATGTTTTAGCGACTATTTGTTCTGCTGTCCTTTGTCAAAATGTGTGGTATGTGATGATCCTTAAACTGTTTATGTTTATGTAAAAATCCTTTTTCTTTGTTTTATCCATAGGCCTGTGCACATCGCTGGAAAAACGTGTATTACGAAACGGAGCACATCCTACCACATGGCTATTGTTCTGTGATCTCACCAACATTACAGGGCAGGTCCCAGGCTCTCATTCCGTGTTATGAAGGTATTTTATTTCATTTATAACATATGTTTTGTTCCTAAAATTTTCCGAAATGTCCCTGAAAAGTCTACTTCAAACAAATTTGTGATGCTTTCTGTACAAAAACAAAGTGTGCCACATGCTGTAAATGTTAATGTAAAAACAATTATAATAAATGTTTACATTACAGGATTTTCCATCCTCTCCCCCTGAATGGGTGGGGCTATCTTGCTGCACAATAAATAGGTGTAAATAAGCTTATATTAAAGCGAATGGACAGAGTTATCTTGCTGTAAATTGAATGAGAGGGGCTAACCTTTTATAAAAATGAATGGACGGGGCTAACCTACTGTGAAGTTAATGGGAGGGGCTAACCTGCTGTAAAGTGAATAAGCATGGCTACTTTGCTGTAAAGTGTAAGGGTGTCGCTATCTTGCAGTAAATTGAATGTGTGTGGCTATTTTGCTGTAAAGTTTGAGTGTGGCTATCTTGAGTGTGATATGAGTGTGAGTGGTCATTTTAGTATGAGTGGTCATTTGAGTGTGGCTATCTTGCTGTAAAGGTAATGGGTGTTGCTATTTTGCTGTAAAGTGAATGGATGTGGCTGTCTTCCTGTAAAGTAAATGTGTGTGGCTATCTTACTGTAAAGGTAATGGGTGTGGCTATCTTGCTGTAAAGGTAATGGGTGTGGTTATCTTGCTGTAAAATGAATGGGTGTGTTTATCTTGCTGTATAATGAATGGGTGTGGCTATCTTGCTGTAAAGGTAATGCGTGTGGCTATCTTGCTGTAAAGGTAATGGGTGTGGCTATCTTGCTGTAAAATGAATGTGTGTGGTTATCTTGATGTAAAGTGAATGTGTGTTGTTATCTTGATGTAAAGTGAATGGGTGTGGCTATCTTTCTGTAAAGTGAATGGGTGTGGCTATCTTGCTGTAAAGTGAATGGGTGTGTCTATCTTGTAAAGTGAATGGGTTTGTCTATCTTGCAGTAAAGGTAATGGGTGTGGCTATCTTTCTGTAAAGTAAATAGGTGTGGCTATCTTGATGTAAAGGTAATGGGTGTGGCTATCTTGATGTAAAGGTAATGGGTGTGGCTATCTTGTAAAGTGAATTGGTGTGTCTATCTTGTAAAGTGAATGGGTGTGGTTATCTTGATGTAAAGTGAATGTGTGTGGTTATCTTGATGTAAAGTGAATGGGTGTGGCTATTTATTTATTTATTTATTTATTTATTTTAATAACACAACACAGTGGTACCGGTATCTCATAGCAGCATATACAGCCACATAGGCCATATCATCTTACAATCTTTGGATATTCATGTTCATACATAGACATACAAAGTGCAAAAACAATATAATAATAGGAAATAATAATAATAAACATTATAATAATAATGCAACAGGGCATATCAAATTATAGGTTCATTTTATAGACCAAAAATTAAAAGGATATATCAGTCATTGGACATCTTCCAGAAAGTTCCACAAAGAAGACCAAATTTGCCAAAAAGCATCTGATCTTTAATGCAGATCATAAGTTTTTAAAAGGTAAAAGAGGGGCAGCTTGACTTATCCACATATTGACTGAGGGTATCTGAGGAGTTAACCATAATAATAGTATACATTTTTTTGCTAGATATATACAAAGTTCAGTACACTTTCTTTGTCACAGTCAAGGCGGGTTTGGCTATCTTCATGTAAAGTGAATGGTGTGTGGCTATCTTTCTGTAAAGTGAATGGTGTGTGGCTATCTTGATGTAAAGGTAATGGGTGTGGCTATCTTCATGTAAAATAAATGTGTGTGGCTCTTGATGTAAAGGTAATGGGTGTGGCTATCTTCATGTAAAGTAAATGTGTGTGGCTCTTGATGTAAAGGTAATGGGTGTGGCTATCTTGATGTAAAGTAAATGTGTGTGGCTATCTTGATGTAAAGGTAATGGGTGTGGCTATCTTGATGTAAAGGTAATGGGTGTGGCTATCTTGATGTAAAGTTAATGGGTGTGGCTATCTTGATGTAAAGGTAATGGGTGTGGCTATCTTCATGTAAAGTAAATGTGTGTGGCTATCTTGATGTAAAGTTAATGGGTGTGGCTATCTTGATGTAAAGGTAATGGGTCTGGCTATCTTGATGTAAAGTGAATGGTGTGTGGCTATCTTGATGTAAAGGTAATGGGTGTGGCTATCTTCATGTAAAGTAAATGTGTGTGGCTATCTTGATGTAAAGGTAATGGGTGTGGCTATCTTCATGTAAAGTAAATGTGTGTGGCTCTTTTGATGTAAAGGTAATGGGTGTGGCTATTTTCATGTAAAGTAAATGTGTGTGGCTATCTTGATGTAAAGTGAATGGGTGTGGCTATTTTCTTGTAAAGTAAATGGGTGTGGCTATCTTGATGTAAAGTTAATGGGTGTGGCTATCTTGATGTAAAGGTAATGGGTGTGGCTATTTTCATGTAAAGTAAATGGGTGTGGCTATCTTGATGTAAAGAAAATGGGTGTGGCTATCTTGATGTAAAGGTAATGGGTCTGGCTATCTTGATGTAAAGTAAATGGACCTGGTTATCTTGTTATAAAGGGAATGGACATGGCTATTTTGCTGTAAAGTAAATGAGAATTATTATCTTGCTGTAAAGAGAATGTGCAGACTTACCCGCTGTAAAGCGAATAAGCATGCCTATCTTGCTGTAGTGCATAGTGCTAACCTGCTGTGAAGTGAATGGGTGTGGCTAATCTTTTGTAAATGTTAATGGCTTATCTTGCAGTAAATTCAATTGGTGGGGCTAAACTAGTGTTGGTGTTGACAAAACAGGATATACAAATATGCTTTTTGTAGCTCATAAATTATTATGTTATGGATGACTATATTTTGAATGTTGGATGTTTTTTTTTATTTAACACACAGGGGAATTTTGGTTTCTCCATTTTTGGGTGTTTATGCAGAACCAATCTCTTGGAATACCTGGAAAATATTGTATATAGAAGAGTGAATTATACAGTTTTTTCAAAAACGTCATCATGTAACATGCAAAATATTTTATGCTCAACATTTTGTTTGTTTACTGATATGCTGACACTCAGATGTCTGATATCATATTTTCATTCCAGAAAAATGTTAGATAACTATGAACGGTTTTGTCCAGATGTGGCACAGAGAGTGTAGAGGCTCTTTATATTTATTTGTGCAGTTTCTGACTTGCAGCAATGGATGTAGAGGAAACATTTAGATAGTGCTGATGGACATTTTGCATGATGCAGATGATGATCCCATAATAAGCTTCACCAAAATGTGTTGTTTGTTGTTTGTCTGACGTTATATTCAAAGTGTGGCTTAATTTATAAGCTAAGGCAGTGAAGCATTATTATTATTATTATTATTATTATTATTATTATTATTATTATTATTATTATGGTTACAAATTTAAGCTGCAGATTTTCCTAGTTGTATTGTACCTTGTAACAGATGTAATTGTACTATTACACATAATTTCCCTTTCCTGAGCTTTTCATTTTCACATTCCAGAAGCCCACGGTCTCTGAATTTTAGATTTTGCGATTCAGCCCCCAAAAAGAGTCAGAAGGCATGCAAGTGTTTTTTTCCACAAGCAGAAATCCCTTGCTGTTTGGCTGATGGGTCACTCAGGCAGTCGTTCTCTTCCTTCCGTTTCTCTTCACAACTCCAGCTCTACCTTGATCAATCAGCCTTCACACTGGGGATTGGAGTGTGTGTACAGCATATTTTTCAGGGATCCAAAACTAATATTTTCTGTAACTGTAGAGCACAGCATTAAACACACACACACACACTCCACACCCGCTGACAATACTCCCTAAGTGTGAGTTTTTGTTGACTGTAGTGCTATTGGGTTGTTTGAGTCTGCCTCTGAGCCCCCAGATTCCTCTTGGATGGTCCTGAGCCTTTGACTAGCTCCATATGGAATGCAGGAAGAACTCCAGTAACTGCTGGCTTAGGCACAGAGCAAAATCATTTTGAGGTTTGCTGATATTTTTTTTCCTTCTCTCTCTCTCTCTCCATCACGCTTTCTCTGTATCTCTCTCTCTGCAGATCATAAGAAGACGTATGGGGAAGAACATGGCTCATGCCAGGCAGGAATCGCAGGAGCTTTCATGGAGGTCAGTTGCAGTGCATGTCAAGTACACCATAAGTTTAAAGTGTCCCTAATGTGTATTTTGTAATGTTTCTTGTAACGTTTAATGTTTTCTGCTGTTTGTTTTATCACATTTATTTCTTAGACCCATTAGCATGTTCTGGCTGTGTGCATTCTGTTGATTTTTCATGTGTAAAAGTTCACAGCAAATTATTGTCCATGACTAATAGAGTATTTTATTAACTGTGTGTTGATGAGCTGTGTTTATCAACCGATGAAATACTTTCACCCTCAGGCACAGTCAAGATTGGGATGTTTCCCTCTTGGGCCCCTTTTTAAGCATTCTGAATATTTCACTTCTTTGTTTAAAGTGCAGCCAGAAGCCTTTTTGATATACAGGGTTGGAGGAAATTGCTGCCCAGTGGAATTTTGGAATTGGTACCAGAATCTGACAGAAGTGATGCCCTGTATACAATTTATCAGTGTCATCATGAGTCCAAATAGGATCAAAGCTGCGCTCTCTCTGTTATTTTAAACTAATCTGAAATGGATTTGTTCAGATAAGCCCAGTAAATACCCCTGCAGTGCTGTGAAAAAATCATTTGTTTTCTTCCTGATTTTTTTTGCATATTTATCACACTTAATGATTGAGATCATTAAACAAATTTTTAATATTTGACAAAGATAACCACAGAAAATACAAAATGCAGTTTTTAAATGATGACTTAGTTTATTAAAGCAAATAAAGCTGTCCAAAATAATTAATAATTTTTAACCCCCTTTCTTAATCATCAATGAACTGTGATTAACCACATTTTTTTGGAAAGCTGAGTTAAATTCCACATGCTACACCCAGACCTGATTACTGCCAAACCTGTTGAATCAAGAAATCACTTAAATAGAACCTGTTTGAAAAAGTGAATCATGCTCAAAGATCTTAAAAAGAAACACAACATGCCACAATCTAAAGAAATTTAAGAACATATAAAAAAACAAAGTAATTAAGAAGCCATATCTAAGACTTTGGGACACCAGCAAAGCAAGGTGAGAGCTATTATCTACAAATGGAGAAAACTTGGAACAGTGGTGAACCTTCCCAGGAGTGGCCGCCTTACCCAAGTGTCATCCAGTGACGCATCTATGACCAAGAATCCAAATATTTTTGGACTGAAAAGACAAAAGTTGAACTTTTTGGATGGTTTGTGTTTCGTTACATCTGCCATAAAACCAACACAGCATTTTATAAAAAGAACATCATACCAAGAGTGGTAGTGTGATATTCTGGGGCTGTTTTGCAGCTTCAGGACCTGGACAACTTGCCATAATTAATGGAACCATGAATTCTGCGCTCTACCATAAAATCTTGAAGGAGAAAGTCTGGCCATGACCTCAGTTCAATCACTTGGGTTATGCAGCAGGGCAATGATCCCAAAACACACCAGAAGTCCACCTCTGAATGTCTCAATATACAAAATTAAGGCTTTTGTGTGGCCTTGTCAAAGTCTGGACCTAAATCTAATTAAGATACTATGGCAAAAATTCTCCAATATGGCTGAAGAGTGGACCAGAATTAAAGAGTGAAGAGTGGGCCAGAATTCTTCCCTAGCGATGGCAAAGACTCATTGTCAGTTATCACAAATGCTTTTTGCACTTGTTGCCGCTACGTGTGGCACAAACAGTTTTTAGGTTTAGGGGCAGTTACTTTTTCACATAGGGCCAGGCAGGTTTGGACAGATTTTTTTTCTCTTAAAAACTGCATTTTGTATTTACTCGGGTTACCTTTCTGTAATATTAAAATTTGATTGATGATCTGAATCATTTAAGTGACAAATATGCAAAAAATCAGTAAATCATGGCAAATAATTATTCACATAACTGTGTCTGTATTTGAGATAAGTGCATGTCAACTGTATAAGTATGTTTGTAATATTTATTTTCTGGTCAAATTTATACAATTAAATGATCAACAGTCCATCAAAAATCTGTCAGGTTTAAGCTTGTTTTGGTTTATTGTAGGTCATTTAAAGATTTTTTTCTAGACTGTCCTTTTTTATTGTAATTTTATTTAATTTCTCTTAATGTTTAATAAATAATCTATAGATTTTCAATTTGCCCCAGTTTTGATTCTGAATCATTCTAATCCTTTTTGTGTGTTTTAAGCATTCACACAGAAGACTGAACTGCAATAAATGGCGTTAGCTAATTAAACTATCTTGAATATAGCTTACTATCTAGTATTTCCTATTATAGGATTAAAGGAAACCAAATAAATGAGTATTATGTAGACACTTTTACTAATTGTAAGCTTGTGCTAGTCTTGAGCAGATAAGTTTGCTCATTTTAACCATTATTTCATAAAAATAAATAAAGAAATAAATGTTTAAGCTTAAAATTAGTAAAAGAAAAGTGTAGAAATAGATTTAATACTTATCTTTGTTTAGTTTAATGTTATAATAGGAAATACTCGATCAATTTGACTATAGTCATGTGATAAATTTGATGGCTTATGTAGGAAGGAATTAGTGTTAAATCTTTAAAGAATTCAGAAATTATGCCGATTTAAAAATTGCCCCAAACCTCAAAAGAGTACTTTACACATTTCCACTCCACCACATATAGGACATTTTTATAATCACACTCTTTGGTGTGACCCAGATAAGGATGCATTTGGGTCTGGATCATGCTGTCTCAGGGAGTTTTTCCTTACCACCTTTACTTTCGGTCTTGCTCGTTACAGATACATATAAATTTAATTAGAAGCTTTGTCATTTTTATTCTGAATTTTTATATTTCTATAAAGCTGCTTTGAAACAATGTTCAACTGCTAAAAGCATTATACAAATAAAATTGAATTGAAATTAATATATTCCACTTGTTAAGATAACATTATATGAAGTGTGTGCAAGTCTTAACCCAGAACTATCACATTCTTTCAGTGTCTGGCGTCTGTGTGTTTCACAGATGTGTCCTTGTTGGACCTTATCATCAGTTGGCCTTGTACTAACATCTTGACTAACCATCAAGCCTTAAGCATCTAAACCAGATGGCTGACATGTAAGAAATCTATCACTCAGTCATTTGGATACTGATGCTGGATTGGCAAGAGTGACCTCCATGGCTTTTGCCACCATTTGTGTCTGTTTTTTCTTCTCAGACAAACAAACATAAAAAACTTTGCGTTACCATATCTGGTACCAGATACAGCACACAATGGTAATAAATCCTCAGTCCCATATTTTGCCAAGTGGCTTGTATAAGTATTAAAATGTTTGTTACTTCTAGAATTATCATACAATCATCATGTGTTCTCATGAGTCAAAAAAAAAAATTCTCATTTTACTATCAAAAAAAGTAAAATGAGTCATTTTAAAGAAAGAAAAAGAAACAACAATATAGGCCTGTGCTGTTTTTTTACCCAAATTTAAATGGAAAGCATGACTTTGTTTGAGTTGCTTAATGCTTACTGACGTTAGTGTATATCAACAAGCTGGCTGTGTTCCAATAGCAGCGCTATGGGATAACAGAATGGGTGGTTACATAAGGTTAATTAGTGGATTAACCCATCATTAATTACTCTGTTTCACAGTGCATGGAAAAATACTAATATTGGTAGCTTTATTAAGCTAGCTTTATTGGTAGCTTTATTTTTTCCCACGGGTGAGCTGAATTCATTACATGATAAATACAATTCTTTGCTGAATTTATTCCCACTTCTTGGCTGAGACATAGTACTTTTTCCAATAGCAGCTATATTTTCAATATATGTGTTTATTATGACTATGTATATATATTTGTTTTTTCAATATAGCTGGGTTTATATTCAGCATTGCCACACATTATCAGTTCAAATATGTCTAGCTTTTAAAGCATTTTTTCATTAAGCCTTAGAAGCAGAGTTGATATTGTGAATAGGGAAACATATAATCTCATTGAGTTTGGCTGTGACATAGTTGTTGGTGCAAGATGGTTGAGTATTTCATAAATGGCTGATAACTCAAATAAACACTCTTTATAACCATGGTGAGCAAAAAAGCATCTCAGGACACATGTCAAGACTTGAAGTGGATGGGCTACAACAGTAAAAGACTGCATCAGGTTCCACTCTGGTGAGCCAAGAACTGGAATCTGAGGCATCTCAGACTGGAGAGTTGAAGAGAGGAAAAAATATTGCCTGTTCTTTTTCCAGTCTTTACTTTAGTGCATCTAATCTCCTAAGGGAGACAAATATCTAACAAAAGGTATCTGACAGAATACGGTCAGGAAAAAAATGTTCCAAATGATCAAACTGAATTCTGTCAAAAACCAGACTCTTATTATTTTGTGTTTTCTATTTATGTTGCAGGAGCTGGTGGTCATGGGAGCACCTGGATCATACTACTGGACTGGAACAGTGAAAGTGTTCAATATCACCTCCAATACACAATACAATCTCAACAAAGATCAGCTGAGTTCTCAAAGATACAGTTACCTGGGTGTGCATTCATTTTTTTTATCATGAAAATGTGAAGCGTGCATGCTTTGAATCTGTAAGAACTGAAGTAAAGCTTGTGTTTGCTTTGTACTCAGGCTATGCAGTCACCGCTGGTCACTTCTCCTCACCTACTACCATCGATATCGCTGCTGGTGCACCTCAGGATGGTGGTGGAGGAAAAGTAATGTGAATCTGTTTCCTTTCCATGGCTGTACTTTTAACTCTGTAGCAAACCAGCATTGCATTGAAAACATTTTTCAGTCATTGTTAAGTCTGACACTTTCATGTCCTCCTTTCTGGTAGGTTTATGTCTTCAGACTCGACGGTGTCTCTCTTGTTAAGGTCTTTCAAGCCTCAGGGAAAATGGTTGGTATAATATAGACTACTAATAACTCTGCTTAAAATCTTATTTTATGTAAGCACCCAAATGTGTGTTTGCTAGCACAAAGGTTTGCACGAGCAGTCAGTTAAATATTTGTACTGAGGAACCACAGTGTTTATGACAAGCGTAGTCTGAAGCTCAAATACAGAGAAACAATTATGTAAAAAAAAATTCAGTCTTGTGTGTAAAATTGCACAGTGGTGGAAATGCATAATTTTACATGCATAATTGTGTTACATTATTATACATTTTATTTTTGCAGAATTACATATTTTTTATTACTGAAATTAAATATCTGTAATTTTTAATGAATTTTTAGCATGCTGTCATTTTAGTGTAGCATCCAATCATATCAGTTTTATCACTTTTTAACACTTAAGTACTTTTTATGTCTTCTGGAGTACATATTTACCTGAATTTTGCCATTGTTAACTGAGTATAATTTTTACTTTTTTCCTGAATATGCAGTATATCTTAAGGTAATAGAACTGTTTGTGTTGTGCTACAATCATTTTGAATATATAGGAAAAATACACTCAATAAGCATATTATTGGGAACAGCTATACACCTATTCATTCATGCTGTCATCTAATCAGCCAATCAGTGTTTCAGTAGTTCAGTCTAATGAAGAATGTATCGAGAAGTTTCACTTAAAACATGAAATTCTAATCAGAGCTGTGTTGCTCTGTGCCTTGGCTTGGTTTCAGATGGGCTCATACTTTGGCTCCTCACTGTGTGCAGTTGACCTGAACGCAGATGGACTCTCAGACCTGCTGGTAGGAGCACCAATGTACAGTGAGGTTCGAGATGAAGGCCAGGTGTCTGTTTACATCAGCAGGGGCAATGTGAGTTCATTCTCTCATAAGGTGACATTATTATAAACAATATATTCATGTTTGAAAGCTCTGCCAAACAGTATTAAGCTGCCTTTGAAGCACTCTTAGATGTTTTCTTCTAATTGTGTGCAAGGTAATCTATTTCTTTATGTGATCTTCAAGATCACTGAGGATTGTGCTTAATGTGCAGGGTGTGATGGAGGATGCAGTGGTTTTGAATGGAGACAATGCATACAATGCTCATTTTGGAGAGTGTATCAGTGCCATTGGGGACATCGATGATGACGGATACCAAGGTCAGATTGTGCACACTGAATTCATTTAAGCTGCTCTATTGTAAGTCTGAATTTCATGATGTTTTTGAGAAAGCAGTTATGCTGTAAATCCTTAATAGACAATAAATGCAGTTTGAGTTAGTTGAGAACTTTCATTCATTCTATCATGCATCCCTTCATTCTCAGTAAGTACTTTATCCTGGTCAGGGTCACGGTGAAGCCGGAGTCTATCGCAGAGACACTGGCTGTGAGTTTACCACAAGGCAGCATGCATTGAACATGCATTTACTGATAAACATTCATCTTTTTATTCACAACTAAGGAGCAAATTAACATAGTCAACCTACCTATTGGCAGGTATTAGGAGGTGTCAGGAAACCAATAAAAACACAGGGAGATGTTTGACATGTACAGAAGTTCTGCCCAGACAGTAACCTGAGCTCAGGGTTGAACCAGGGATCCTGGAGCCACGAGACGGCAACTGTGCCGGAACTTTTATTATACAGTTAAAAATAACAACAATTCTTAATCAGGAACAGATATTTGGTATATTCATTATATGCCTTATTCACCCCAAAATCTTACCACAATATCTTATATGTTTGCCTTTTAGTTTCCTGGCTTCCTGTCTTTCAGTGATACTGTTTTTGGAAACAGAATACACAGTGTGGTTCAGATATGAAGCTTTTCACATTTCTTGATTTCATTTTTTACTTGCTGAGTGCACAAAAGGCATTGTTTTCTGGCAGCATTGGTTAGCTGTGTTTTTCATTTTACTGAATTTGCTTGATACACAGAGCTGATACAAGAGGCAGGGCTCTCCACCACAAATTAATCACAGTTTCACTTTAAGTCAGCCTGAACAGATGAGGTTAATATGTTTTTCTGCAGCTTTTTAAATCAGTGTGCATTTATTAATAAATACTGTTATTCTGAAAGGTTTGCTATCATTTGAAATGATCTGTTTGGATTATTGACTGTTCTTCATGTCTGATGAAGTGTCATTGAGAATTAACATAGGCACAGTATTTATTATTCCAGAACTTAAAATGACTTAAAATGACTTAAAATAGTGTGGCCTTTAAAGCAAACAAAGTTTTACAGCTGTAAACTCTCTTGCACACACTCACACACACACATTCAAAAGCACACATTCATTTCCTCTTAGTGTTCATTTCCTTTGCTTTTTTGCACCTACATCTGCATGTTTTTTTTTAGATGTGGCGATAGGAGCTCCCAAAGAGGACGACTTTGGGGGTGCAGTGTACATCTACCATGGTGATGCGAAAGGAATAGTCAACAAGTACTCAATGGTAAACTTCACTACTTAAAAGTTAATAAAGCATGCATCTGTTAATGGTTCTCCTGCTATTCACATCAACATTCTGATACTTTTTTAGTCAATAAGAAGAAAAAACTTACAGTCATGCAATATGACCGTTTCCTTTAGAAGTTTTCATGAGAAATAACAAAGAACTCATCTCATACCTCTGGTGTCACTGCAAGTCATATGTTAGCACAAGTACTACATGTTCTTCTGTTTTTGTAGAGATTGTCTGGACGAAGCATCAATCCATCCATCCAAATGTTTGGCCAGTCAATATCTGGCAACGTAGACATGGATGGAAACGGATATCCAGGTTTGACAAATTCTGCTAAACATTAATAAAGATTTAAAATTGAATTCATAACCAGAACAAATAATGAAAAAAAGCATTTTTTGACTAATCAGATGTTTTTCGGTTATATGATCACATTTTGTCTCAGTTTATTGATATATAACATCAGCAATATGAATATTTGAAATAAAAACCTTAACATTTACAAAGATGCAACTAGATACACCTAGTTTCAACAATATGCAAACAATGTCTGTACCTCTGTGGTCATGTTTTTACTTTACTGAAATGAATATTTATAGTTATATAAGATTAATTATATGGAGCAATGGATATTGTCATGGCTTAATTTCCCATGGTGCTCTCTGGCATGTTTTGTATAAAGGCCTACCTTGGAATACTGTATTGTGAATACTGCATTTTTTAAATATGATCTATGTGGACACTCCAAGACAAAAGAAAACTCAGAAATGTCTGTAACCTGCCTAAATAATGACTTTGTCCTCGATGCAGATGTGACAATCGGTGCATTCATGGCAGACAGTGTGGTGTTATTAAGGTGAGAAATGCACTTGCAGTCCACCACTTGAACCAAAATAAAGACATTCACATAAAAAATAGCCTGTCATCTTTACACTTCCCCATAAAATATATACACATTTTTAAAATGTGTTTGCTTCTCTGTGTGCATAGGTCTAAACCGGTAATCACTGTGAACGTGTCCATCTTTCTGCCGGTCTCCATAAACATCACTGTTCCTCAGTGTCATGAAGGTCCACAGCATCTCAACTGCTTTAATGTCACTCTTTGTATGAGCTTCAATGGGAAACTTGTGCCAGGACAGATAGGTGAGAAAAGCGTTAATTAACCATTTTAAAGTGAGCACTTTTGGACAAGTTATTATAATTAGGCTGCACTTTTAGGATTGGGTAATAAAAAAACAGTTTGGCTGCTGGGTGGAGTTCAACATTCTGTGTATTAACACAGAAATACTCTCACAGTACTACCTCAGTTCAGTTTTGATCTGTTTAGTAGCTTAGATCTGTACACTGGAAACTGGCTAGAGTATTTGTGACATTTGTTTAGGCAAATTCTCTTCTAAAATAATGGTTTAGTTTTATTTATTTTTTTAGACATCTCTATACCTTTGATCTTACTTGTTTTATTTATTAACTTGTGTGAATGTGCATAGAGCAACTGACAAAATTGCCTTTTGAAAAAAAAAAATTAATATTATACATTTATATGCATCAACCCAATCTCTTCTTTTTCAGTCCAGACTTTAGGATTTAGACTTAACCTGATGTTCAGCCATCTGTGTGAGCACTAGACACATGAGATGGAAAGGCATATCTAAGTTATGAATGATTTTGTCCATAAACTTTTAAAATTTTATCCATAAACTATTTTAATTGTGCAATATCAACTCAAGAAAGGAACAATATCAAGTCCATCTGCACTACTTGAGAGTTTGATGTTACAATGGTATTTTACAATGAAATGTATGTTCTGGGGTTGTAACTGGAATGAAATCTAAGGTCACTATTAAAAAAAAAAAAAAACATGGCAACGAAATACCCAACAGCTGAATTAGAGAAATCTTCTGAAGGACAAACTATGAGGTTTAGAGCATCTAATTAGCAAATTGTTGTCTTTATTATTTAAATTTAACTTTTTAAACTTTTTTACTTTTTTACTTAAACTTTTTTATTTAAATTTTATTATTTAAATTTTCCCATGACCATGATTTACAGTCTTGTGTACAAATAACTGTCAGTATAGTGCTGTGTGTGTGTTGCTTGTGTACTGTTGATATACATGTGTCATGTTATTAATCTAGTAATAAGATGTCTAAATCGTTCTGTCTTTAGTAAGCCTCAGTGACTTAGTTCATACACAGCTATATTTGTACTGTTAGCTATTCAGTAGAGAAATGGTCTGTGACTGGGTGTTCACTCAGTGGGTGTGATCAGTACTCACACAGTAGGTTCTAACCATGTGAGGGATGCAGGATATATAAAATGGGTGTTATGTATTTGGGTTGTTCCCAGGTGAGGAAAGAATAAGGGCTTTTCTGTTTCCACTGCTTGGCATTAGTACTGGAAAGTGCTAGCTCACCTCTTCTCTGTATAAGTACACTCTAACATACTCCCTTTCCGGTGTCTGAGTGAGGTCATGGCTCCATCACAGCTGTATGACGGCAGAGGCAGAGACCCTTGTGCAGGTCCAGCAGAGAGAGTGTATTAGTCTGTGAGTGTGGACTCCATCCAAACCAGTTTCAGTAGAGTAACACCCTGAGTAACGACTGGTTAGGACAGGCACTAAAAAGGCTTATGTGTGAATTCTGCTGTATCAGCCATTTTACAAAAAGGAAATGTATGAAAACAGCTTTACTGATTGCAGTCCCATGATACACTGTGATATTCTGATGGCTAACATTGTGGGACAGACATTTGAAATAGAATTTTGGAAACAATTTTGAGAACCTACATTACACATAAATGCTATGTTATTTGTATAAAATTATGTATTATGTATTTATAAAAGCACAGCACGTATGTAACTTGTGTTTCCCATCAGAGCTGCTGTACAATCTAACAGCGGATGCAGACAAGCGATACAAGGGCCTGACATCACGGGTTTACTTCACACAAGGTGGAGAGCAGACTGGTGTTGTGAGTCAGAACTTCAGCCTTAGAACCAACCAGCAGAAATGCCATCACTATACAGCCTATGTACGGGTAGGTCTATTTTAAAGGCACCTCGGCTCTCTTTAACATGGTATGTGTCCCAGTGGTGAGTGTACCTGAAGTAGCTTATTGCTTCGTAAACGTGTCATGGTGTATTTGGTACACTTCCATTAGGAGAAGGTCAGTACCTTTTATATTCTGGCCTCAATTCACTGTGCAATTAAAAAATGTTAATGTTAAGGTTTTTTCCCGTTTTAACTTAGAAAAGGTTGATCAGGAACTTCTTTGTATCCTTTATAACTTTAACACACTTATCACTAAAGCGAGTGCATGTAGTATACCTTTAACCATTTAAAGTACCCTCGAAAACTATTGGAAAAGTAATTCCAATTCAGTTGTTTTTGCCATAGAATTATGACATTTGGAATTGGGATCAAGAACTAAGTATAAGAAGAGTGTTTCAAATTTCAGCTTTTATTTCGTTTTATTTTTTATTTCTAGTTTTCCACTGCTCATTTATGCAATTATCCAATCAGCCAATCAGGTGGCAGCGGTACAATGCCATAAGTTATGAAGACACAGGTCAAGAGCATCAGTTTATGTTCACATGAAACATGTAAATATCTGCCTGGAAAGATATAGTAACTAATATAATCAATTTTTACAGTTTCTGTTTTTTGCGTTTCTTCTTGTGAGCAGAAACGCATGCACCAAATATTGCAATGGATGATTAAGAAAATTGCCTGGTCTTTTATCAGTTTTGTGTGATTCTGTGCCTATGATAGCCTCAGATTCCTGTTCTTGGCTGACAGGAGTGGAACATGATGTGGCTTTCTGCTGTTGTAACTCATTAACCTAAATGTTTCATGTACTGTGCATTATGAGATGCCTTTGACAGCTAAAAACAGTCTGTTCATTCTCCTCCGATCGCTGTATTTTATTTATTAATTTTTTTTTTTGCATTGTGCTGCTTTTAACTGATTGGATGTTTAAACCTGGGAATAGTGAGTGAGTGTTTGCATGTATATTTATGCATCATTTTATGCATCACATTTGTGGCTTGAAGTCTGAATGCAGTGCTACTTAAACAAGTCCAACACTAGCTTCTGACATTTTAATGCAAGTCTAAATTTTACAGTTTTCCTAACAACACATTATCAGCTGCCAGGTGTGAATTCACTGTTTGAAGCCTCAGTGTACTCATGGTATTCTCTGAGCAGTAGCTTAAGTAAGCAGTTCTCAACAAAGCCTATAACCTCTACCACTGTTTTACACGTAACTCAGGTTTTTTTTTCTTTGTGAGCTCCTGGGTAGAACTTGCCACAAGTTTGCAATTTCCCTGGCTAGTGAGTGATACAAACTTTATCTCCGCTCCCAACACACCTAATCTGAATAATGGGAATCAATCTGTGACAATTTACCATTATCTGCATTTGTATTTTTTTAAGTACTCCAATATTCACATTTGTTCTTGTGTCATCAGATTTAAAATAGAATCAGGTATGGTGTTTTTTTGTTTGTTTTTGTTGACCCAGAAATACGGGACAACACAGTAACAAAAAAAAAAAAAACTACCGACAAAAACTAGACAACAAATACCAACACCTCAACCACACAGTCAGGAACTTTATGGAAAGGTTTCTATCTTCTGTCTGTCTAAATTGATGTTGATGTTTTTCACAAATCTGGAAACTGTTGTCTGTTGTTTATAGTTGACAACAATAGCCATCTACTAATATTTTAGCAGCTTTACTTTAGATTTCTGGCTTATATTTCAGAAAGATCAGAAATTATCGTTGGAAATCAGAATTTACTACAAATTTAATCTCGTACACTAGGTTCCTTTAAGCATTTCATTATTATTATATTAAGCAATAATAACACCCCGGCAGAGATACTGCCCTGTGGACACCACCAGTTTGCAAATGCTATGCTTATTGGAAAAGTTGTATTATTTATAGTCTTGGATATTTTTTTATTTTTTTATTTAAGAAGACAGCATTTTGATGTTGATGTTAATATGTCAAGTTGATTACAGATCTCTCATGTTTGTGACTGTGTGTGTTCCGCATAGAGTTTTTTATTCTTCACACTGTGGTGTGCTGAAGTGTTTGTTTCCTAGAGATGTAAATGAAACAAATAAAATATATAATAAAAATCATGTGACTGTTTCACTGGGGAAGTAAATATTTATGTCCCCTTAACTGTAGTTTATTCTTAGTTGTACAGAGCTGGCATCTCTGTGGGTGAGCTGTAATGTAGCTGACCAGATAAACACATCTCTCTTCACCTAAAGTTAAAGGGATTTATCCTGCATTCTATACGTATAGCAAGACCTCACATCTGTCTTTAGCCAGGTGTTTAGCAATACACCATTTATGTAAATGTGTTAGAAACATCATAACACATTCTGTACAACAGTATATGACTTGTATTTCATACAGTTGCATTTCAAGAAGCAGATTTATTTCCCCGGTTTCTCTGTGTTTACTGGCAGCATAGCAGTGTTTGAAGTTTGTCTAAGACAAGTGTCTGTGGTTATGAAGTGTCTTAGCACTGCTTAGACTGCTTAGCCTGGACCTGCTTATTTGTTGGCTTTAGATTATAGTGTTTATTTGCTGGTTCTGTGTCTGTAATAATATGCATGTCTTTATTTTGTACAATTAGAGTTAAGTCTAGACAGTTGAGTTGTCTCCTGCATGCTGTGGATTAGACAGGACGTTACAGGGAGAAATGATGCTGGGCTTCTAAATATTAAACATTTAGGGAGAGGATACACACAGAAAGAAGTACTTTTATCTATAATCAGCTTCCTGACAGGAAAGCACACCTACTTTGCTGTGACTTCCTGTTGAATATTTTAAAGTTTGTGCAGTTCAGAAGAATCTAAACTCTTGTCATGATGCTCCATTTACCAAACAGCTCAAGGTTTAGGTTTGCCTGACGAATCCCCTCTTACATTCTGCATACATGGAGCACAACCCCCTCCTTTTTGTTAGCTGAATAATGCTAATGGAAACCAGCTGGTGCTTTGCAGACTCCTCAGTGAGAGCATTGTACAGACATACACACACCCCCAACTGTTTTTTGTTTTTTTAACTGAAAGCACTGCATCACACTACTATGAGTAATCCTCCACTACCCTCATAGAGTTTGTATCGTAGCATGTGGACCACTTTGTTGACTTCCTGATGATGAAAGAGGGATTTTGAGGCTTGGTACACTCGCTCTAGCTTCTGAGCATGTGAAAGCTACGCTATACACCATGGCATTAGCAGATGGGGAAAGTGGGTGTGCACATAACCGTAACTAGAATATGGATTGTGGCTTGTAGAGAAATTGCTTGTAAACGTCGTCTTCACAGACGTCTTCACTTCTATTTTCAGTGAAATTAAAATTCAATAACGCATCATGATGGTGTTCTCAGGCATATCATTCTTTAATCTTTTATAAGCTGCTATGAAATGATCACTTCTCACAAACTCCTCTTGACATTTCTTATTATAGTGTTGTTTGTAAATGCAGACACCAAAGGCAGCAGATGTATTTCATGCTAGCTTACAGAAGTAGTCGTGGATTTACAGTAATATAGCTTGTTGGCATGTTGTTAAAGAGAACCTTACTTTTGTTTTGATATACAGAGAATTAATGGGCTAATGATGTTTTTACCCTTAGCCCAGCAGTTCAGCCAGCAGAACCTTAAAGCTACAACATTAACACGACATCGTTCTCACAAATCACGACTTAAAAAGCCCAGTTGTAATTTTCATTCTTGAGAATTATTGAGGCGTTATGTAACCGTTTCATGCTGGTCATCGGAACATGTTTCTGTTGGCAGCGGCTATGGAATAGCATATCAGCTATCCAGATGTTTCTTGTTTGGTTATTTTTAGCTTAATATTTTGAGCACTTGCGCATGAACGGAAAATTGAATGATATTGAATATTGATTTTTTTTTTGTATTTGGGAGGATTCGTGTATGAGTGAGTGTAACTATGAGTCTGAGGATATTTTGATCCACCAGCTAATAAACAAGTCCTTCTTCAGTTTCAGATGTTTTTTTGAGAAAAAGGGAATGTACAGGGAATGTCAGAAAACACTGCTCGAGTAGCCATAGATTAGAAAGCAAAACTCCGTTTGTTTCAACATGTGCAAAGGATAGTTTCATTTCCTGTTTTACAAGCCTGTCATGAAAAGTGACTTCCTTTACCAGGAAAAGGAAATGTTTCAGTATTTTGAAGAAATTTAAGGTGAGCCATTGGTGTGGCTTTATACTGTATAAATGTTGCTGATTTAAACAAAATAGTTATTAAACCGACAGGATAGTTGACATTTGACATTTTTAACATTTTGACATTTTCAGGGTAGTTTTTGTGCCTGTGACACCAGATTTATCTGCATTTCTAGCTGTTTTTTGGTGTGCATTGAATTTCTTTGTCATGTCACACACCCCCAGTGGCTTATATGAAATTAGGCGCTCAGAGGTTTAAGAATTTGTATAAGAAGTTTTTCATAAGTACTGTTTTTACCCAGCCTATTAGGGAAATCTATTCACAGAAACGGTTCATATGAATGTATTATCTTCAAAGTAAAAGGTGATATCAAACCCATTTCTGCTCTCTGAGATGCCCTGAGGGCTTGTTTATAGTACTATAGGTGTTAACTTCAGTGACTAAAGTTCTCACACAGAAAGCCAACAGTGTCCTGATTCAAATTTCTATCAGATTTGATAAAATAATTCATTTGTTTATACTGATTGAAAATGCCTGATAAGTCTGTTGAACACCAGAGTACTAACTTATAGGCAGAACTTTAGCATGCAGTTCTCTGGATTTTTGAGGTTTTATAGATTTTATAGATTTACAAATCTAGGGTCCATGGTCTGATCCTGAGCTCTGTTCTCACAGATTGGGTTACTGTCTGTTCTCTGCCTGTTCTTATATGGTGTTCTCACTGTGTGTGTGTGTGTGTGTGTCTGTGTCTGTGTCTGTGTCTGTGTGTGTGTGTTCTTCTGCCTTGTGACCAGAATTACAGGGCTTGGCTCCCTTCAGGTCCACCATGGCCCTGATAAAGATAAAGCTGAAGTTACTGAATGAATGAATGAATGAATGAATGAGTGATAACATACTTCATGCTAAGGCTATTTTTACACCAAAATTGCTGAATGTACCAATAGCTCTTTAGCTTGCATTTAACAATTTAACTAGAGCCGAGTAATAATGTTTATGACTTAAAGTCAATGAAGTAGCTGATGTTCCTATTGCATTCTCTTTCTATTAATTGTTATTATATTTGTTCATTTTTTCTGTTAATTATATTATATACAGTAACCTAATTCTGATCTAGCAAATCAGTCCATAGCAAAAAATAAAAATAAAAAAGAAATTGGACTTCTTTTCTTCCTGGGCTGTATACAGTCTGTATATACAATACAAATATATTAAGAAAATATATTTAGATATAAAATGTGCTCTGCAACAAATCCAAACTCAAATGGGTATTTTTTTTTTAATTTGCGCAATAAGGATAAGCAAATTGTAGTTGCTATGCCAGAACGAAACCTGTTTAGTCATTGACACTGAACTTCAGTTAGTGTCATAGATTATGCAAATTTACCTGAATGTGGATAATGAATTTGCTCATTTATATCTGTGATTGTATTACCTTTTTGTTATTAGCATTTGAATTGAATACAGCCTAGTTAATGCTGACATACTGCACAGCATTGGCTGACATAAAGTACACACACACACACACCTCTCATACCAGTGTTGTGATGCTGTACAGGGTTCTGGCTCATTAAGAAAGAGGGCTAGACTGCCTGCCACCAGTCAGCTTTGTGCCGCTGTTTCAGTTCCACTTGACACTGCCATTCCCTCAATGCCATTCCACAGGTTTCATTTACCCCAGGCCAGGAAAGCTGATACAATGAATCTACATAGCATGAAGGTAATCATATCCAGCTGTCTCCCATTAAGAACGCTTGCCACTCCAGCAACTATTTATAGAATCCTACGATGGAAAAAATACTGAAATGTGCACAGCCCTACCCATAGTGAATACCATGGAACACTCTAGTCCAAAATGAGTGCATGTAGTGCATCCAGACAAATGTTCTGTCACTGTGGATCATTCATTTATGTCCTTTATGATGTTGGATTATATATTCCAGCTTGTTTCTTTATTGCCATTATACAGTCATTCAGTTCAGTGATTAAAGCCTGGGCTGCACCAGCATTGGGCAAAGTCAATACAACAAATTGGAATGCCCTGAAAAAGATTGAATCCACTGACGTACTAACAACCAGACATCAAACAGAACAGCCAAAGAAAAAAATCAGCAGATGATGACAGAAATATTGTGAGGGCTATGAAGTAAAACCCAAAAACAATAGTCAGTGACATCGCCAACAACCTCCACATGGAATGGGAGAATGTATTGCAAATCCAGTGTTCAGAGAACTTTGAGAGCAGAAATATCATGGCTATAGCTTAAGATGCAAATCAGTCATCAGCAGTAAGAATCAGAAGGCTGGATTGTTATTGTAATTTACAGTCATCCAGTTTCATGAGATTGCCTGGGTTCCAACCTGCTTGTTGCATAATTATATCTAGTTTCCTAGAAGTTTAACTCTGTGCTTGAAGGTGTATCAGGCTTCACTTCCGACTTGAGGGATTAAATGTACACATTCACACGCGCACACACACACACACACACACACACACACACACACACACACACACACACACACACACACACACACACACAGGAGATTAAATGACTATGTTCAGGCTACACAGGATCACAGAGAGAGTCTGGCAGACACGAATAGAAACACAAGCATACATTTTTGTATAGTTCTACATGTTAACACCATGATGTTAACCATGTTAACAAATCAATCTTAATGTTGGGAACAAGTCTAAGTCATCATGAACTTAAATGTAGCTCTAACCCTAATATTAATTGCCATCAGATACCTGATATTTGAGCATAACAGACAGAAATTTACCAAACATTTATTTATTTATTTTATGCTATGACAGATATAAAGCAGCTGTTATTATTAAATACTTGGATTTTTAGACTGGACATTAAAAGGAGAAATGATTAAAGTAACCCTGCCATTTGAAGCCCTGATTCATTTAACTATACATTTGGTTTTGCTATAATTTGGTTTAGATTTTTCTTTATAATTAGTCACAGCAAATATAAACACACCACGGGTACAGTGAAAGCCAGTTGAGATTAAAGATAAATAGTCAGGTTTTTTTTTTTGTTTTTTTTTTTTTTGTTTTTTTTTTTACATTGGATGCAGTGGTATAAGTAAAGTATGTATTCATTTGCAGTGATTATATGTCCATGTTTTTGTCCAGCTTTTAAATAGTGACAAATTTAAAATGAAAAATACTTACTGCTTTATTGTATGATATTTATAAATGAATTTTTTTGACATTTCCTCATATTAATTCTTATAAATTCTATTTACAGTTTAGGAAAGGCTTTATTGAATTGTACTTTAGCTGTATGACATTTCTTGTTGTCACAGTACCTTTTAGACCCCACCTCATGCAACAGTTGTTTCATAAGTAGTATTTCATAATAAGTATTTCATAAGTAAAGGCAATGATTTTGAACAGAGCATGCTCATGTTTACAGACGATTGGAGGATGTTCTGCTGATTGAGGCTTTAAAACGTTGGAAAGTTTTAACAGTAATGACTTGTAGTGAAAAATGAGCTGTGAAAAAAACCCTCAAGCTTATAGAGCAGCTGGAGACCAGCGAGTGTGTTCCTCATTTATTCCAAACATTTAAACCTCCAACCTGAAATAGGGAGGTGTAATTTTGTAGTTGGTGGAACATTCAGACGTCTGAAACGAAGATTCCTGTCTACACTTTTTATATTGAAAGGGTAAAACTTAGTTAGGGTTAACGACATCATGCACCCACAGCCTCCATCAGTCTTTAAACCCTGTCCATGATTACTTCCATAAAAAGACCTGATTCCAATTCCCCTCCACAAATGTGTTGTTTCTGGTTGCAGGTCCCCCTTCCTCAAACATGTCTTTCCTGTTTAGAGTCTGTCTCAAAGAGCAGAGAATTAATAATCACGGGTTTGAGTCAGAATCAGTGTATAAGATTGGAGAAGCAGAGGATTACAATGACTATTATATTAGTGATCTGGCAAATTTATTTGAGGGAACCCACCTGCTCACTATGCATGTAGAACTGGGGTGTATTTATTATTAAAGGAACTTGAGCAAAACCAAATAAAGGAGAACAGTAATTAGGAAACGTTACCGGAATTGTAACTATGTGTATATAAAGCAAACCACAATAATGCAAGTCAATAGTGTTTTGGAATTCTTTTTTAATCAAAGGAGGTTGATGATGAACAATCAAGGCATTTATTACATTAAAGTGTGTACTGAGTGATTTGAGTCATCTTGCTTGTTCGGGTAAATGTGTGGAAGCTTTGTGTTTCTTGGACCCGGTTTCCACTGAACTTTTTTTCATCACCATAACAACGAACATTTGTTCAACTTGTGTATAAAAAGTACATGTGTTTACTGACCAGCAATTGCATGCATCTTACTAAACCATTATTAAACCAAACAGAAAGAATAATATTAACACTGAAATCAGAGCAGACTCTGAATAAAAATATGATCTGGCTGAGCAAGTGGAGATTTCATTTGTTCTATACAAGAATAATCAGGAAACAAATCAAGGCCGGTTGTGTTATTGTGTATGTGTATTATTTTTCTATTATTTTAAGGAACTGGATGTCATTTGGATTAGGCTTACAGTAGGGTTAGTTAAAGCAACTATCCTGCAATCAGAAATTCTTCTTGTTTCTAGCTACAATAAGTGCATCTATTTGATGTTTATACTAGGGATAACACCGTGGTCTGAGTGTTGAGAATTAAACCACAGTGTTGAATTCTCAGAATTGATCAGAAGGTGTTGTTCTTTTCTATAACAACATGGCTCTAAGCAACTTACAGTTTTATATGTTCTCACTTTAACACTCTATTCACAGGGACACACAGGGTCCACATATCATATAAACTAAAAATATTAAAAATGTATATTCTTGGATAAGGTTAAAAGGAGAATTTTCTTTTGCATTTATGGAAGGAGCCTCCAGTTTCAGCACTTTGTCACAGTAAAGTTGTCTAACAATAAATTTCTGAGCAACATGGGATTCAGTTAAAGCTCTGATAGATTTGATGACATATTAATTGATTAATTAAAAATAAATTTAAAAATGGGTAAAAGCTTACAGGTCTGGTTTTGTAAATTAATCAGATGGATGTCAGCAAAGTCTAATGTCATGTATAGATGATGAAATGGCTATATAATAATAATAATAATAATAATAATAATAATA
The DNA here is from genome assembly GCF_030014155.1 of Tachysurus vachellii. Classification (NCBI taxonomy): domain Eukaryota; kingdom Metazoa; phylum Chordata; class Actinopteri; order Siluriformes; family Bagridae; genus Tachysurus; species Tachysurus vachellii. Next base: position 7,385,171 of record NC_083465.1, on the reverse strand, counting down.
ATAATAATAATAATAATAGGGGGGCACGGTGGCTTAGTGGTTAGCACGGTCGCCTCACACCTCCAGGATCGGGGTTCAATTCCTGCCTCCACCTTGTGTGTGTGGAGTTTGCATGTTCTCCCCGTGCCTCGGGGGTTTCCTCCGGGTACTCTGGTTTCCTCCCTCAGTCCAAAGACATGCATGGTAGGTTGATTGGCATCTCTGGAAAATTGTCCCTAGTGTGTGAATGAGAGTGTGTGTGTGTGTGTGTGTGTGTGTGTGTGTGTGCCCTGCGATGGGTTGGCACTCCGTCCAGGGTGTATCCTGCCTTGATGCCCGATGATGCCTGAGATAGTCACAGGCTCCCCGTGACCCGAGGTAGTTCGGATAAGCGGTAGAAAATTAATGAATGAATGAATAATAATAATAATAATAATAATAATAATAATAATAATAATAATAATAATAATAATAAACTAATGTTTCATGAAAGAAAATGTATTGGTTGAAGGCAAGACTCATGTTCTGTTCGGGAGAGCAAAAGCTTTCATTATAAATCATAAAATATTCAAAAAACAACATGTGAACTTAGAAATTTTTCCATACATATCAGAACTTCTTAATGTTTGGTATTCCTCAATTTTTGTTAATAACAACGTGCACTCAAGCTGGCACAGACTCCAGAAGGTTGTATTGAACCTGACGATTGTTGTATTGTATTGAACCTGACGATTTTAGATTAAATTTATCAGTGTGTCGTCTGAATGCAAATCCAGCGCTTCGTAAGACTCACAGAAAACCTGGGTCAAAGTCACACATTTGCTTAAAATTTAAATAATTACCTAGACATTTGTGCAACATCTTGAATATTGAATAGTGACAATGTAAACACATTTTATTATTTGTTGTAGAAATGTTACATTCCTAAAACTATTCATTTTTAGCTTAAAAAATAAATCAATGTCTTTTTCAGACTTTTGGATCCCTGCTCTATGTGTGGTGCTTGTGTGAAGACCCTGTAAGAATCTATGAGAATCGAGAGGAACAAAATGTAGTAGAGTTAAAAAAGGAAAAATGACAGCACCACAGATGGAAAGAGTTTTCTGCCTATTATTTTGATCATCCTCCCTAATGCTAAAACTTTGTGTTCCACATGGCCTGTACGCTTTTATCCATTGCTGGGCTGTGAGTGACCCTTTCCCATGGGAAAAATAATGGCTGTTCAGTTGGTGCTTAAAATGCGTTACAGCCCTGCAACTACTGCCTGTAGGAGTGTTAGCTCTTCTTCTTGGCTTAACTCACAGCTTTTGAATAGCTCTTAGTTTGATTTGTTTGGAAAATGAAACATTTCTGTATACAGGCTAATGGCTATGGAATGAGTATCTGTGTTTAATCATGAGTTTCAGATGTGCTTAGGTATTTTGGAGAGCAATTTACACCAGTGTGCTGTTCATGCCTTCTCCCCTCCCACTTTAAACCAAAACACAGATAGGATTACCTGATGGACTGGAATTTGTGGCTGTAGCCTCAGAATTAGGAGCTGGAGATAATGCATTACTGTCATGATATTAAAACCATCCTAGGTCTGTATTGATAACATTTGGTTTGTTTTGTTTTTACAACATAGTGTAGCTTGGTTTGGTTTTGGAATGTGCTTAATGTGTTTAATGTAGTTTTTTTTTTATCATAATAATTTATTTACAACGCCTGAATGACTTATGACTATTATTAGGAGTTAGGCTACATAGACTGTTTTTGTCATCACAGTTTCTTGGAGTCATTTCTTGCGGTTGTTTCCCAGTTCCGCCGGCTTCTCTGAGGGAGGAAGAGATCGAGTTTTGCTGTCACATAAACGTATTAAAAGTGATGGGATATTCACGGATGTTGCATTCAAGGTGTTTAAATAATGCTGATGCAACACTTGGATCACTTGGCTTGTTTCCATGTAGGACAGTTTATGGCATTTGGTTATATTTTGCTTTAGATTCCTGGCACGTATATAGTAAAATGTTTTAAAAGTATTCTTAGTGTGAAGCACTGGAAAGAGCTAAAAGTGCTTACAGTTATTTTCTAGTCTCAGATTCATGGCATTACCAAGGAGTAAACTGATAGCTGAAATTGCACGCTGAAGTTCTCTTCTATACAATCCAACTGTTCTGTCAAAGTACATTTAGACAGATTGAGTGCATGGTTTGCTTTAGCTTTGTGACAAAAGAACAAGGAGCACACAGCCTTATATCCAGGCATGATCAGGGTGTGCCTGGACGATGTCATCCACACTCCTTCCCTTGGTTACTGGAACACCCTGACAGCATAAAGGAAGAAATTGTGCAAGTCCTATTTGTTTTTTGGTTACACTAACACTTTCAGTAGAGCAAAGCAGAGCTTAGCTCATAGTTTATGGTAAGCAATCTGTGATAGAATAAATCTCAGAGCCATTTCATTACATAATAACCTCTCTTAATGCACTGGTTGTTCAAACTTGAATGGGTTATAGATTATTTTTGCTCTCTGTTTATAATTTATCAGCCAGTCAATTTCTAAAACTGTAGTGTGAGATTTACAGAGAGGTTCATTCAATTCACATGAGATTAGGTCTTTAAAATCTGCAAAATATTTTTTTCTAGATTTTATAATAAATTTATTAGAAATAAAGAAATAATAAAATATTAGTTGCCAACAGAAAAAATATTAGAAACCTGCTTGAGCTTGAATATACCAGACCAATCTTGTGCAACAATTGCATCATGGAGGCACTTTGGCTTATTGGTTAGAGTGTAATCCAGTGTGCGGGATTTGATTCTCACCTCTGCCCTGTGTGTGGAGTTTGCATGTTCTTCCCATGCTTCAGGGGTTTCCTCCAGGTTATCTGGTTTTCCTCTCCAGTCCATAGATTTGCACAGATCTGATTTTTCTGCAGTGTATGAATGGCACGTTGTCCAGGGTGTCACCTGTCTTGTGCCCCGAGTCACCTGACTTGCGCCCCTATTCCACAACAGCTGCCAGCTATCTGGGGCAAACATGTGCTTCCACTCAAACACATTGTTTACACTTTGTGCTATATCACAGGACAACATAACACACTGAGATGAAAGCACTATCTGCCCTCTTCCACATGCTCCATACTGACTGACATGGGAAAAAAAGTGTCTCTCACCCAGGGGCCTCTTTCTGATATGCGTAATTTGAATGTATAACAATGGCTAAAGGACCAAAGGCCAGAAAGATTTTGTTATTAAATGATATTTTAGATCTATTAGAACTTAGTGAACTACCATATGATATATTTATGGTGACGTTGCATGCTCTTTTATCATCCAGACAGCAATGGTCTTGTGTTCAACAGCATGAGGTTTAAAAGAACAATTTATAGGAGGAATTTAATTTTTTAAGTATTTTTCACTATGGCTTATGGTTTACTACATTTCCCACAATATTTGGGAATTTAGAACATGCTAAATAGAGCAATGCTTGAGTGCTTTTTGTCTGTCAAACCCTCTCACCTCCTTATCTGTACACTCAGCTCATGCTGATCAGGTGATAACTGCTGTCAGAGTCATTGTACTTGACATCGAACATTGTCGAAAAAATTAGTGATAAAAGAAGCCTTTGTTTTTAGGCTTTAACAATAAAACCTAACTATTATGTTAAAAAAATTTTAACACTCCAGAACTTTCATAAATTGCTAAACATTGAGTGCCACTGTTACCTATTTTATACTGTTGTGAGAATTAAATGAAGTTATTTTTAATGTTATTCCGCAGCATTTTTACAAAGGCCATGTGAAATGTCCACATAAGTATGACTAAAGATAAAAGATTGGAAGTTAAAATCGTAAACACGGCTTTGAATTCTTCATGTCTTTTTAGCTTATCTTATGATGACTGTTTTTGGAATGTTTATTTTTTCAAATTTAAGCTTGTATGTGGCCAATTTTATTGGCCACCCAAGGATCCCTATTCTCATGTGGTACAGTGAAACAGCGAAACAGCAGACTGCCAGAACACTGTGCCGACGTCTGGATGTTGACGTCTTGATCTTAAGCGGCCTCCAGGGCAGGGGTCATTGGCCGGGCAGTTCACTAAGCCCATATATGCTGTTTTAATTGTTTCTGGAACTAGGAGGCTATATATCTCCCTAAACTATAAACCTATGTTCTCTCCAAATGACTTTTGTTAATTTCATTGCTGCTACATTGTCTCTACGATTATTGGGTTTTAACTATTTTAGATGAGCATTCATTTGTCAAACTTGGCTTCTTACTTTATAGATTTACTTTGGTTCTTCAGATACATGACATGGCCAATGGTTTGTGGATACAAGATTATGACACCCATAAATGAGCCTTCCACAAAATGCACACAAATTTGGAAGCACATTATTGTCAAGATTATGTTTGTGCAAAAATCGGCATCTTGGAATTTAACCTTTTTGTGAAATGAAGGTAGACTTTTAATGTTTTATTCACAATTGTGAACTGGAGCTTGGGAAAGAATATATGCTCTTTTTTAACCCTGCTTAGGAAATGAAGGGTGGGTAGCTGTAGGAAACTCAAAAGATAAAATTACAAGAGCAAAGAGAGATGGAGGATGTGAGAGAAATGAGCTAGAGGTACAGCAGCACCCGAACATGTGTTTATACAACGGGTTTGCAGAGTTTGCATTATCAGACATTAAGTTGGTAGGCACTGAGTTGCTAACAGGCAATTTGCTTATGTTTCCTTTGTGTGGCCAAAGACAATGAAATGACGAAAATCCAAACCCAACATCTATCTTCAAAGAGCTGAGTGATGTTTAATGGACATAGGAAAAAGGAAGAACTAAAGGCTTACTTTATCCATGTTTCACTGCTATCCGTTAACTATCATGGGGTTTTACTTGTATTCAGCATTTTATTTGAGTGTTTCCAGGTTGTGTGCCAAAGGAAACTTTACTGTTCTGGATCCAGCTTATACTGGCAGGATAAAAGATGCTGAGGGGAGGGAGGGGACATTATGGCCAGCTGATGGGACATATTTCACATGCCAGTGCTTTTGCTTTTTTAAGCCAAGCTGAAGTATGTGATGAATTTAAACGTTAGTTTCCTTGAGAAATGAAAAAAAAAAAAAAGGATATGATTTGTTAGAGTTTAAAAGGATATTACCGTTGATTGATTCATGCAGTGGAGTTTTGTGCCATTAGGAACATGTGCACCGTTTAAACCTGTGTTATTGTGTTTCCACAGAAGGAAGTGAAGGACGTGTTTGCAGCCATCATTTTCGAGGCATCGTACAGCCTGGGAAAGCATGTTCTGGAAGAACGTCGTGAGAATGAGCTTGCTGCACTCTCGCCTGTACTGCGATGGAGAAAAGGAGACAAGATTGCAGCAAGGGATGAGGTTAGATAGTATTGATTATCCAAAAGAGTTCATGGTATACTCCTCCCCTTCGTTTTTACTAGTTATTTAAGATTTTAATTCCGAAGACATTAAGGATGTTGACTTTACTTGAGTGGAATGTTTTGTTAAGTGTTGGCTTTATTTGTGTAAAAGTTTATCATCTTAAAGGTCACATTTTTGTTTATCCCATATGTTTTACCCATGAATATAAAAATCTTTCACTACATCAGGAATCAATTATGATGGAATTATTATCCTTTCTAAATATTAACAGTTTTTATTAATATATAATAAGTACCCTCAAGGAAAAGGTGCTCAATTTTTAATTATTCCAACAAAAATATTATTTTATTCTGGAGGACTGGAACTGGAATTCTCTTTTGGAAGGTGAATATTGAGCCGCCCTTGATCACAGAAATGTCCATGAAGTGTCTAAGCGCAGTGTCTGAACTGAATTCTTGCACAATAGCACCCTCTAGTATGAGATTTACAATTTATCACATTGACATTCAGGAGTTGTGTAAACATCCTGTACTTTTTCTGTTTGCAGACCTGGTTTGAGAAGAACTGTCTGTCCGATGACTGTGCTGCTGACCTAAAGCTGCATGGCAAACTGCTGCTTTCAGGGTAAAATTGTCCGTCTGTTATCCTGTTCTCTTCCTTGACGCTCTCGTTGTACTTGGCGGCTGCTTGCTGGTCTGTTTTAGGACTGTGATGTCATGAAGGTTGAGTTGGTGTGGGTGTGTATACTGGGGCTCTGACACATGCTTGGCTCCGACTAGCACTGGATGTCGTCCAGCTTCCAACTTTTAAGGAGGTTTCAGCGTCTGCTTTGTAATGATTTAGGTCTTTTTGTAGAAAAAAAAGGCAATAGTGTTTCCTTAACCTTACCTCAGAATCAATTCATTGTTTAGATATTTAATCTCTGGTGTGTGTGTGTGTGTGTGTGTGTGTGTGTGTGTGTTTGTGTGTTTGTGTGTGACTTCTCCTGTTCATCATTCATATCAAACTCATTTCCATCAAACTCAACCTTAAAGAACCTCAGAAACATATTGACAATGTTAAGGCTGTGCTTTGCATGCATACTTCCTATTGATTAACCATCACAAAGATTTAAATCCTCACTTTTAAGCCATCCTTAATGAGTTTCTGTGATGTTTTTGTTCACTCAGACATCACATCAGGCCCCATCTTGCTCTCGGTGGAGTGAAAAACGTCTCTCTCAACATAACCATCGTCAACTCTGGCGATGACGCTTATGACACCAACATCTACTTTAATTTTTCCAGGGAGGTTCACTACATAAACTTTCTGCAGAGGGTGAGTCATTAAACCACAGACATATGTAGCATATTCTAGCAATGCAAAACAACAGAGAGATAGCCAGGTCTGTAAAAGAGGAAGTACAGGAAACAGGAGGTGCCATAGATTTACTGCTGGGAGCTGAAGCAGCTGGTTAGCATCATATCTTTTAGCCTCCTTTAATCATCATATCTCAGCGTTCAGGAGCATCTTTTAAGCCGACCTCCAGTTCCATGTGTTTTACTGAAACCAAAGTTATCAGAAGGCATTCTGTTGTAGGAACATGTGCGCCTTGTGAGATATCCGTCACACTGGACTTACTCAGACTAGAACAATGTGTGGATTTTTCTTAGAGAGGAAAACAAATGTGGGTCTGACAGGCGTAATCGCAGTTGAGAACTTGCAGTTTTGCTTGCTCAAATTTATTCCACCTGTCAAGCATCTTTAGAAATAAGTTTAGGAGTTATAAAAAAAAAAACATCTGAAAATTTTTGAAATGTGATTTTGTTTAGCATTTTTTTAAATTTAACACAAAGGTTTTTATTACAAATGCTATTTTTAGCAATAACTTAAGCAATAACTAAAGAAGAAATCTTAAAAATACTTAAATGCATTTCAGATTTTCTTAGTATTTGGTATGTGACCTTTTTGCTTAAATGATTGTGTGCACTGATGGTGATATTTTACTCCCGTTTGTGTAAATCCTAAAGAAACCCTGATAATCCATTTCAGATCAAATTTTCTCAGATTTTCAGTGTGGTCTCAACTTTTTGGACTCCTCTGTACATCACTGCATGCTTCACATTAAATAATAATTAACTGGCATGGACGTCACCAATTGGTTAACATGAACATACCACAAACGTTTATATTAATGTACCATGAGAAAGGTTTAGGGAATTAATATAGTTCTGGGACTCTTAATATAAAGCATTAAAAATAAATACGAAATTATTTATTTTATATACATTATATATTAATGACTATGCACTGTTTATATGGGGCCTTCTGCTATTGTAGCTGATCCAGTGGTTTCATGTATTTTGTGTTATCAGGTGCTTTTCTGCTCACCATGGTTGTAAAGTGTGCTTATGTGGGTTACTACAGATTTCCTGAGAGCTAAAAACAAACACTTATCTAATCTCTTTGATTTTTTTATATTGTGTTGCTGCTATATGATCGTCTGATTAGATTGAACGTTCAGGTGAACAGTTGTCTAATATATATATATTAAAACCAGGATTTTTATTGTTGTACAGGTCATGACCCATCTGGAAAGAACAATGCATACAGGAATCAGCACTGTAGTAGCTTTTCTATTATTGTACACAGTGTTTTAAAATACTCCAGCTCAGAAAAGAGTTAGCGGTGTTGATATGATTCCTTGCAGTGCAGAGGTCAAGCCAGAGCAGTTCCCATGGTGCTCTTTCCCGCATTGCTGGACCAAATGTGAACTCATACACTCCTTTAGACTTCATTGTTAATGTTTTTTTTTGAACAACTGTATTCCTGGGCTAAGCTGCCCAGCTAATGAGTTTTAGAAATTCCTTCAGAATCACAATGTTTTGAGTTTGTGTAATGTGTAGACACACAGTGGACTTTATTTCTAGATAGATACTGGTTCAGGGACAATGAACAAATAATCAAATGGCTAGATTTTTGAACTTTTCCTTTAGCAATCTTGGTAAGTTTACATTTACTTGTATTAAAATAAATGTGGGAGTGCCACGAGATGTGGAGACTAAAGTGAGGGTCTCCTGGGTCTTGTCATTTTCACGAAACCATCTCTGCACAAACAGGCTTTGAGAGCATAAGCCAGCGAAAGTGAGACAAAAAAAACATTCAAAACATAGAGCAAACATTCCCTCTTGTCCAGAGAGACTGTCCATATGTCGGTTCTTTCTCACAGACTGCCAGGTGGACGATGGGTAAACAAACTGTCTTCACTTCCTTCACTTCCTTTGCCATCGCCTGAGGGAGCACTTGCTGTTTGTGAAGCAGCAGTGCAGTCAGGCAACAGAGAAAATTCTGGCACCCCAGAAGTCTTAGGAATCCCCTGTCATTTCTGGTGCACGTGGATGTGAGGGATACATATTTATTCTCTTTGTGAAGAAAAAATAACACTCTGCCAGCCTGGGCCACACTAAGAGCTCAAGGACTACACTTTGTCTAAACTGGGATGAAGTGAGTAAAACAAGCCACATGCAAAGTGACTGAAATATACACAGGCAAAGTAAACTCATTTTAAGTTCTAGGATTCACAAACATTTCTGAGCTCTCCCATCCCTGTTATCTGCACGGATTATTTATTGATATATTTTCTTCCAAGTGCACTCTACTCTAAGAATAACTCATTGTAAACTTAGAGAGGGGGAAGTGCGTAAGGTCCGTGACTCACATGCAGCTCCGCAGCTCTGCGTCCTTCACTTCTCCTTCTACACAAAATTTGATGAGCACCAGTTTGTCTGTTTTATCAGTGCACTTGTCAGAGTCAGAGTCTTCCCACGCATGGACTTTAGAAGGCCAGGTCCATGAACCACGAACGTTCATTCCCTGCAAGGGTCAATGCCTTATTGTTTACACAATCCAGCCAAAGAAGCTACGCAGTGTTTGGAGAAGCTTCCAACCACACTGTCTGGATGCTGTCACTTTTACTGTCCATTTTTGTATATCATTCTCTCTCTCTCTCCCTCACTCTCCCTCTCTCTCTCTCTCTCTCTCTCTCTCTAAAAATAAATGTCATGTCCTTCATAAGACTTTAAATTCAATCTTACAGTATTACTGTTTTTTTGTTTTGTTTTTTTTAGTAGTAGATCAAATGAGACACATTCACATCACCATACCAACCAAAACAATGGAACTTGACAAGCTATTTTTGTTCCATTCATAATCTCACTAGTAGTTTGAATTGTCTTGTACTATAGTGAAGTGTATTGTACAGAACTGTATTTTTTATCATTTCAGGTGGCAGAAAAGGAGGAAAATGTAGAATAAGGAAACTTTATTGATAAAGCCAGAACACAAAAGCCAAAACAGTAACCAGGAAGCTTGGTCAGGAGATCAACAAATAACATAAAACAGACTTAGAGATTTAGTGTAACAAAATACAGAAGTAAAAACAAAAACCAGGTAACAATAAGGCTGTATGCAAGGCTAGATATGGACTATACTACTGTAGGACACAGAGCTAGAGAGAGATAGAGTGTGCGTGTGTGTGCGTGTGTGTGTGTGAGTGTGTGTGTTTGTGTGTGAGTGTGTGTTTTTGTGTGTGAGTGTGTGTGTTTGTGTGTGAGTGTGTGTGTGTGAGTGTGTGTGAGTGCACAGTGTGTGTTATGGCTCTGTCCGCCCTAATTTAAATGGCCAATAAATTTTTCTCTGGTTATTCTTTTTCTGGGTACTAACCCCTGGCAGCCATTGTGATTTTCTTTATCACTGTCACTTGCTGTCTAATTGGAGTCAATTTACTATTTAATAATTTAATACTTTAGTATTTCCTAATGTTCATTTCTCCTGCAGGAAGAGAAAGGCATTTCCTGTGAACTGATTCAGCTGGACTTCCTTAAATGCAGTGTGGGATTTCCTTTCATGAAAGCACAGACTAAGGTTTATACTTTTGTAAAATATATCGGCTTGTTTTTAAATGTAATAGTTCTATCAGTAGAAATTTTTTCAAGGATCAGTGCTCCTGGTCATTTTTTAAATGTGCCTGTGTTTCTTTCTCTTTTAGTATCATTTGTCTGTACTTTTTGACACAAGTCATCTGTCTGGTGAAAATAAAACACTGCTGTTTTTAGTACATGCCAGAAGGTGAGTGTTGCTGTATATTTATTTTTCAGATATTTGGGACTGCTCTAATGTTTACATTTGTACTTAACTGACTGGATTCTAAATCATGATTTTTAAAACCAGAATGAAGATGTAAATAAAATAAAAAACTCAAATGAATTGTACCAATAATGCTTTTTTAAGAAGACTGAAGTACAGAAAGTTATTTAGTCAAACTTCACAGGCTGTTAGACTGAAAATACACAATGTATAAAACATCTATGTAGCCAGTTACAGTAAGTGCTATTGTGTGGTTGTACTTTGTTACTGACTCTCCTGTTAACCACTGCGCTTGTGAATTTTGTTTGTGTAACTTAGTGCCAACCCAGAACATGAGAACAAATTACATGATAACACGTTGGAGCTGTCTATCCCACTGATGCACGAAGTGGACACAGCTGTGACTGGGTAAAAGTTCATTTCATCACAGGTCTAAATACAATTCACATCAAACACAATTCACATTAAAGACAATTCACATTAAACACAATTCACATTGAATACAATTCACATTAAATACAATTTACATTAAACATAGCTCACATTAAATAGAATTCACGTTAAACACAATTCACACTAAACACAATTCACATTGAATACAATTCACATTAAACATAGCTCACATTAAATACAATTCATATTAAACACAATTCACATTAAATACAGCTCACATTAAACACATTTCACTTTAAACACAATTTACATTGAATACAATTCACATTAAATACAATTCGCATTAAACACAGCTCACATTAAACACAATTCACATTAAATACAGCTCACATTAAACACATTTCACATTAAACACAATTTACATTGAATACAATTCACATTAAATACAATTCACATTAAACACAGCTCACATTAAACACAATTCACATTAAATAGAATTCACATTGAATACAATTCACATTGAATACAATTCACATTAAATACAATTCACATCAAACAAAGCTCACATTAAAGACAATTCACATTAAAAACAACTCACATCATAGACAATTCATTTAATACACATCTCACATTAAACACAACTCATATTAAGCACACAACTACATGACTAAACTGAACTATATCTCTATACCGCTGTTATTTTCTTCATAATTATATAAGATCTTTTATAAGACATTTTGCATATTAATGTGTGATCATGTTCCTTTTATGGCAAGTTTTAGATCTTTATTTGAACCTCTAGCACAGTAAAAATGTTCAGTGTTAATTATTGTGCATGATTGTGAACAGCACACAGCCTGTGCACCTGAGCAGTGGCTTAGCAGCTGTTCTGGTTTTATTACCCAGCTTGATGTAATGCTAGGGGTTTTCAGAATGAAACAAGTCTGAGCCACTCCACCAGAGTCCTGTTTTAAACAAAGGCATAAAAGTGAATATAAACAACTCTCTCCTGCAGATTGTCCGTCAGCTCCTAATGGTTTTGTTTCTCAGACTTCAGTTTACTATAAAGACAGTAATATTCCTATAGATATGAAGATTTTCAGCACCTTTATGTTATATAAAATATAAATAGATAAAACATCCATGTATGTCCTATTTTCTTTGTCTTTCCATATAATCACAAAAATACACTTTTTCTGTTATGTTTTATGTTTCAGTGATGTTTTGTATCAATACCGCATTTAAAATATTGGTCAACCTTGCAATATGAGATCTAAACAGGTGCCCAATATCTACTCGTATCTCCACAGTCTGGTTAATCCTTCCTCATTCGTGTATGGAAATTCTGTTGACCCTTCTCGCTTTGTTCAGCTGGAGGACTTGGAGTGCAACTTCCAGCCTCTCAACTTTACTTTTCAGGTACCATTTATTTATTAGATAGTCAGGGAACTGGAAAGCTTATAGTGTAGATTTTCTGGCATACTCTAAAAGTTTTAAATAAATAGAGGCTCTCTAGTGTGTCTTTTTTAAACAGTACCATTATCATGACGATCAAGATGATATCTAAAATACAAATAATTGAAGCTGGACCTCTGCATGTGTCCATTTCCCTGATGTTGTTGTTTTAGGTGATAAACAATGGTCCAAGCAGACTGCCGGGCTCCACTGTGGACATAAGGATACCTAACAGACTGGTGGGAAATGGAGCAGACATGTTCCACATCTTAGACACGCAAGTGAGTACATCCTTTAGATTGTAATGTGTTGGTTTAACCTTCAATGGAAAGATTAATCCCAAATGTTGTATTACAAGTGAACAAGTGAATCACTATTTATGAATGGTGATTTCTGTGATTTCATATACATTATATACACTCAGTATCAGCACTGAAAAACTCTGTATGTATTATTTCTTTCATCAACATCACATCACTTGATTAGACCTTCTAATAAGCAAGTCCCTAAGTGAAATCAGACTCAGATGAACACCCTCCTGTGTCTATAATTAAATCAATGTGATGATTGTCAGTGTAGCTTAAATACCTATTAATTCTGTCACAACTATTGAATAATCACACACGCTTATTATGATTAATTGTTTGATTCGACTATCAGAAAGTTACTGTAGGTCAATATTAAAACCCATTCATGCAGAATGTGTCAACAAACAGACTTGATATGTTAGATAGGCAGGCAATCATTTACTTTAGTTAAATGTTTAATAACTTGTGTTTAAAGCCTCAGTTCACTACATGCTCTATTTTTCCCTGATTTTCTCCCTAACTTTGTCATTGCCAATTCCTAACATCTCTCTCCTATCACACAACTGCTAACAGGTAGGCAGGGTGAAGACTATCATGTCTTTCCTCTAATCAGAGGAAAGAGCTATCTGCCCCCTTCTGCATGAATGAGCCCACATATGCCTATGATTGGATAGTGACAGTGATTGACATCTTTGGATGGCTGTGGCATCATCAGGATTCGATCCCTAGATAAGAGGACAAATGGGAGACTGTCTTTATACATTATATTAAATAGTACTGCTCCAGGTGTGTGTTCACGGTGTGCGTGTTCACTGCTGTGTGTGCGCACTTTGGATGGGTTAAATGCAGAGAACGAATTCTGAGTATACTTAGCTGTATGTCACGTCAATTGTCACTTGTCATATACTAGCTATGTATATATATATACATATACATTTTAGTTAATTTGAGAAACCATGATCTGCTTTGCCAGTGCTTTAGCGATGTCTTCTAACAGTTTAGCAGAGTCATCGTTCTCAGTTAATAAAACAGCAAATACCTCATGTAATACCACATAATACTAGTAAATCTCACAAGAGCTCTTAATTTAAACGGAATAATAAAAAAATAACTTTGAATAAGACCCTATTCAGGGCTATACTAGAATGTCATGATCAGCCTGTTAAAAGGTGGGTAGTCTTTCTATCCCACAGTTCAGTTCAATATGAGATTATTCAATGGAGGTTCAGAGAGATTTTACAGTAGGAAGGCTGCATTAAGTATTTTTTCACTCCTTTACAGTGCCACAGATCTGCCTTAGTGTGGGAAAGAGTATGAGTTATACAATACCTCACAAGTAAGGAAGATAAGGAAGGAAGCATCATGAAAAGGTCAAACGATAAAGTCCTAAACTTAGAAAAGTCTTAGAAAATCAAAATACAGCAACTTTAAGAGACATGGGTTCAGGTGTTCATTTCAAAGGATTAAAAGAAAGCTTACTATTTAACTGCCAAGCAACCTTTGCTTTACTGGGGTATGATGAGGTGCTGATGTGTAGTGACTTCGTTCTCACTGGGCTTTTCATCTTGGGCTGAAGGAGGAATGTGATTTATTCAGGAACAAACTGATTTATTGCACGCAGAAAATCAGGAAGTATATGGCTCATTGTATGTTGAGACATACCAGGTTGGCAACCTATCTTCTTATGGCCACTTATCTTCTTCACAGGTATGACAGGATTTTTTTTTTTATGACAATTCAACTAGACCAATATTATAAATATATTAAAATCAAATAATCAGATGTGTTTCAGTCAAGGTTTACATTCATTAGTCTTCTTATGCTGAAGCTTGCAATTTTTTTTTCAGAATTTACAGGAATTTCAACATATTTCTTTTGCAAACGCTTGTATAGTAGCTTCATAAATAAATCTGTTCACATCCAGCTTGATAAATGAGGACCTGTGTATAGAGTATATGCAGTTTCAGAGATTTATTTTTATTTGATTAGGATTTAGATTAGATTCAACTTTATTGTCATTACACATACAGTACAAGACAACGAAATGCAGTATTGCATTTATAAAGTGTATGTGATTGTGACCTGTTTTGAATTAGTCAGAGAGGATCTAATATATCTTGGATTACTTTTGGACAATAAGTAAAAATATTGCATCTAATTAACATTTTTGGCACTTTAATTTTAGTCATTTTAGACATTTTAATTGATGGGGAAAAAGTGTTTAAAAACACTAGCATGTGATGAAGCAGTGTTTTATTTAAATGTTTTCCTGTTCATTAAAGACAGCCTTATAGTGTTGAGGCTGGTTGTAAAACCATCATTTGACGGATGTCAGAGTAAAATGACACAGCTGTGGGTGGCATGAGAGCAAAACAATGGGGAAGCCATTAGACATTTCCACAGATGGAAGCTCCTTTTCTGGCCGGAGAGGACAGAGGTGAAAAAGGCGGCAGGGGGTTGAGGGGTTGGGGGGGTGCTGGGTCGTCCTGTCAGGGGACAGTAGTGTGAGGTGGAGGTTAAGTAATAACTCACTTGAAATGAGGAAACCTGTTCAGGAGGAGTCTCTGAACTCCTACTGATTGACCATCCTTTTATCTCTTAAATCACCCAGCAGGTCAGAGTTCATCCATGTAGAATGTGGATGACTGTCCCAGCACATCTCGGATTCATAGGATACAACTAATGTCTTCATAAAACCGCTCTGAAACTGGAACGGAATGATGTACTGTATGTTAAACTTGGATTATACATTTAGTATACTTAATTCTACATTTATGCTGTAATAATGTAACATGTTTTAATGCAACATTTATTGAACGACGCAGCCAACACACATTAGCCCCAGGCCTTCAGCTGCTTGTAAGGCATTTCAGAAAGAAAAAAGCTCAAAAGAAAGTCTTGTTTCACTGAGATTGCAATATATGCAGCTAATCATAGTGCACTCGTAAGCCATTTTCACAGCCAGAAACCTTCAGGCTTCATATCATTTAAACTTGCCACCTTCAAGCACTATTTAAACAGGTTGCAGACATTTATATTTAAAACGTGTGAAGTATTAAGATCTGAAAGGCTGATTGCACTTGAAATTGTTGTTCACAATGAGGTTTCAGATCTTTCCAAGGAATCCACTATGTCTATTCCTGTGTACGTTTTCTCATCTTAACCCTTGTTTGGTAAATAACTCTTAGTCCTATGTAAGTGTGTGAAAGGCTTTTGTGGTGTATTCCAGGTAGCTGAAGGCAAAGGGAACTGTACATGGCACAGAAACCCCACACCATGCATCATTCCCCAGGACAAAGAGAGTATTTTCCATACCATCTTTGCGTTCTTCACCAAGTCTGGCAGGAAGGTCTTGGTAAGCCAAGAATGAACTTCTCCTCTTCCTGAAATTCAATATTCTGTTGAGTTTATGTTATGATATACAGTATCCATAAACTACATATACATTTAAGACAATGTTACTTTTAATGCAGCATACAAGATAGTACCACACACACTCTGTGTATGTGTGTATGATATAATAATGTGGTGACTTCTGTCTACAGGACTGTGACAGGCCAGGAAGAGCCTGTCTAACTATTTCCTGTAAGCTAAGATCCCAAGCTAAAGACGAAGCTACAATTATTGATGTGCAAATGCTACTGAACACTGAACCACTAAAGAAAGTAAGATCGGTCTTCACCAATAATAATCAGTATGTTCACAAAACAAAAAAATTGCAAAAATACTAATATTTTTTTATGAAATACTTCATCAGCACCTTGTCAATTCTATATTAGTGTGGATTGGCTCTGTTTTCATCCACATAGTTAATGTGTCCTGGTTTGTGTTTAATGCAGGACAGCTCCTCGGTTATTCAGTTTGTGACACGAAGTCATGTCCAAATAGACAGCCGGGCTATGGAGGTGGTCGATGGCCTACCAGAGGACATTTCAGTGAGTTGCAGTCTATTATCAGTTCTATTTTTAAAATAATATAGTTAGCATTATGTCAAGGTGGTTCATTTATACACTGCACACTTAACAAATTGCTTTCTGGGTGACATTGAAGGGAAAGCTGATACTGAAAATTTCATGAGTCATGAGCCAGATATTCCATCACTCTCTAAAGCTCTAAACACAATGAGATTAAGATTGAGGTGAAGAAACCCCTATCCCCGCAAACCCATCCTGACCTCATTTCCCAAAATTCTGCTGGTTGATGGCCGATCCCAGTAGAACTTTGTGATTATTATGGCGATAGTGGAGGTAAAGTGGAGTCCTGGCTCTCAGCCGATTGAGTTGCTGAGCCACTTCTGGGACCTGACCACCACTACCAAACATGAAGTAATTTAGAATGGTACTAATATAATGGGCCTGTGTCCAGCTGATGTTCCTCTGCTGTAAGTAAGGAGAGGTCATGCCCCTCTGTCCCAAGGCAGCTGTTTTTCATTAAAGAGAGTGGATCATCACTTTTACAGCAAAACCAGTTGTTATAAAAACCAAATTATACCTTAGCTTTATTTTAGTGTCTCATTATATTTGCATTTTTATTAAATATTTAAACAAGTTAATGTGACTTTAAAAACCCACAAGAGATAGCATACTGTACTTGGTTTGGTTAAATTTAATACAAATCATTTCAGAAATGAAGGCCACACCCTCAACTAGAGCACAATGTGGTTAAGAATGTGGAATTTTGGCTGGATATCTGGGTAGTGTTTGCTTTGTGCTAGATAGCCAGAATGCCAGAAGACTCTTGAAGCCTCTTAGGTAGGATTTGCTGAATAATAGTGAAGAGACTGGGAGGTGATGGGGCAGAAACATCACCACTAGAGTAGACAGATGGAACAGATGGGAATTTGTAGAAAGTTAATTAGGAAGAAGCTGGAGGTGTGTTCTATCCATCCAAGAAATTCTGCCTAGAATAGTGCAGAACTGCCAACTATGGGGATTTCTGTTTTTTAATCAGTTGTATCCAGTTCTCCCAAGTCATGCGCCATTAATGTTCACTGGCAACAGTGATTTGTACTCGTTCTAGATGTGGGAATTTGACAAGCCGTGTTGTGGTTCAGGCTTGGATTTAAAACTCTATTTTTGTTACTGCACTTCAGGTTAAATTCTTCCACATTTTAAGGTCACACACCATATATTGAGAGTCAGTACTAAAATATGACAAAGGAAGAGATTACATAGAACAGGGTTTATGTCAAAATTTATGAAATTTATGAACAACTAGTATGTTTCAGTATATTTCAGCTGTTTTTTTTTCTTTTTAATTCGCTACAACTTCAGTGCCTGTCTTCATACTTCTTAAAGGTTAAGGTTCAGATTAAGGCTCTATTGGGTTGTGATGGTCTTTTGTTCCTATCTGTTAAAGAAATAATTGTGAGAATCTATGTTTTTATCTAATTTTGCTTTGTTACATTGCAGCTGGTGTTTGAGGCATTGCACAGTCAGGAGCCCAGGGGTTATGTGGTGGGCTGGATCATTGCCATCAGTCTGCTAGTGGGGATCCTCATCTTCCTCCTGCTGGCTGTGCTGCTCTGGAAGGTATTGTTTTAGCCTATAAAAACCATAATGATTGACTAAGAGCATACAGTCTTGTGACTCTAGGCTTAGTCGTAGTCACGGGTGTTTTGCTTCTTACTTAGCCCTTTACCTCCTGACCTGATACCCTGTACATTCACAATGCTTGATTGTTTAAAAAATTCACAGAGGTCATTGAAGAATGTGAACCTTCAGGTCATACATTCGTTGTCATACTTCAGACAGCAGCAAAAGCTCTTCATTCAAGTTTCATTGTGAAAACTGTTCTGTCAGTGCAAAAGATATAGCTTATATTAGCTAAGAGTCATTTCTATGGGCTCGGATGCTTTCACGATATTATAATAACGATGTCTTAAATCGTGCTATGTACTTGCACATTTCTCTTTAATATGATTTAAAGGCATCCTTCAGAAATTCTACAGTCCCAGGCCATTAACAGACAGTGTGAGAGCCTTTCCTTCCCTTTTTTGAAAGCATCACATGCCCCAAAGGTATAATACAGTATACTGTATACTGTCATTTACACACTTGTCTTGTGAAGGGCAGCTTTTGTTGGAAAAACAGCCTAAGGGGCCAATTAAGAGATCCCTTCCTGTCATCGCGACCATGAGAAGGACAAAAGCAAGTTCTCCCATGAATTTACAGCATCTCGAAAGATATATGGCAATGAAACCCATTTCAAACTTGTTCCCTCCAAATTCTTACTTTTATTTTCTTCCATTTTCCACCAGGAAAAACACAACAAAATGTTGGAATGTTGGTACAGGGATACATTTCACTCTCACTCCCAAACACCCCGAATCTGCCAAAACAAACCCCTTTTACAAGAGAAGCATATATCCAGCATAGAGGATATTCAGGAAATGCCTGAGGAGAACGGAGGTCTATATCAATAAATAGCACACAAAGCAAAGACAAATCTACTGAGTCCCCCAAAGAGAAACATCATTTTTACTGCTCTGACAGTTACTGACCTTCATAGTATATTGGGGGATATTTATTTGTCTTCCTGGTTATACAGTAAAGATACAAACTGTATGTCTGTCTATCACTCCATCTGTCGAATAAGTCCTAAATTTACCCTTGAAAATGTATACATGTTTGACAAGGCATCAATGACATCTACCAAAAACACACTTGTTGTCTCACAGTTCTCATTTGCACAGGGTTGTAGGGTTGTGTCTTTTTTTTTTTATTTCCCAGGTCTTCATAATGGTTCTCACGATCACCCTCTTCAAATGTGCATCAGCAACAACCGACTGAGTGTTAGCAAGGACCAATCATACCATGATGAACAAAACATGACAAAGAAAATACCTATGCATGAATGTAACTTCTCATTATGTGAGAATGTGAAACAAACTCCAAATAACTGATTTGAGCTACTGTTGCGCCAGTTGGCTTTATGGCCTGGTCTTCATCAGCGATCATGTGAAGACTTCAGCAGGAAAGAATTAGTGTTAAGTCTGTGGTGAACTCAGAAATGATGCTGACCTGTTAGTTCCTCAGGAGCTCTTGGTTGCTTAATTCCACTCAACTACAAACTGTTGTAGAAAGGACATTATTTACATTTATATTATTATCTGAGTCTGGTTCCTCTCAAGGTTTCTTCCTCTTATCATCTCTGGGAGTTTTGCCTTGACACTGTGGCTTGCTCATTAGGATAGATGTTAGAGACCTATAGTAACCTAATTTTAAACATGAAATTGAATTGAATTGTAATTTAACCAAGTATGATTCATTATCTAATCTAGATATTTAACATGAATCTTTAAAGCACAGACATACTTTTACATAGAGCTACTGCTTGTACAGTTTTGTGTTGCTAAAGGGACTGACAAAATGCTAATGAACACACATTCTTTGTCAAAGTGGACATTTTCCACTGGATATTGCACTGCAAGCAATTACTTTAATTATCACTTTATTGCAGCACAAAACCTGGTTGACTTTGCCAGAAGGTTCAGACTTGGATTCCCATGTCTCCAGATTTAAACCCCAGTGAAATGAAAAGGCGCTTAAAATATACACCATAAAGGAAACGATCAAATGTGTCTCCCAACTTTTTAAATTTTAGAAAATATCTCTCTCTAGGGCAATTGTCAACCATGGTAGAAAATACTTGAGAAAATGTATATTGTTACAATATTTAAGTATTATTTAGCAATTTTTATACTTTATTGAGTAGTATAGAAATTGAATGCTTGTAGTCTTAATTTGCTAATACTTTTGCTAAATTTGGTATATTTATATGTTAGCATATTTTCTAGGCAAAAACAATGTTATTGTGTCGAAACAGAAATCACTAATAGTTACTTTTAAAAAGATGTTTTAAAAAACACCATATTTCAGCAATTAAAAACATTTACCTTTTACTTGTATGCATTTAAAAAATTGTTTTAGTTTTAATTCAGTGCAGTGTTTGAGCTGGATACTTTCACTTTTAAATGAGTAAGAGTTTGACAGATTAGTTTCAGTACTTTGCCCACTCCTGGGTGATTATTTTGAGAGGACAAAAATGTCAAAAGGTCAAAATATCACTTAATGCATTTTTTATTCTTAATGATTTTGGCTCATTTTTAGGAAGGTGTAAATAATTCTGGAGGGCACAGAGAGAATGTTGGTGAATGCTAATGTTCTTTAGTTACTCTGAGTGAATAAATAAGCAGTTTGTATTGCTGCTGCTGCTGCAGAGGAAGGTGTAGCCTGCATATTATTTGTGTTTCAGGAATTTTACTTCATTAACACCTGTGATTGTAAACACCATGTTCACCAAATCCAGCTTGTATGAGTTCAAGAAAAGCTATAGTAACACTGGCCTTTGTGGAGAAAAAGCAGGTTATAGATAATTATTATAGTTGCATTTAATTTATTTAGAAACCGTCAATCATAACCCCTCCCCCGGTCCAAAGACATGCGTGGTAGGTTGATTGGCATCTCTGGAAAATTGTCCGTAGTGTGTGATTGCGTGAGTGAATGAGAGTGTGTGTGTGCCCTGTGATGGGTTGGCACTCCATCCAGGGTGTATCCTGCCTTGATGCCCGATGACGCCTGAGATAGGCACAGGCTCCCCGTGACCCGAGATAGTTCGGATAAGCGGTAGAAAATGAATGAATGAAATCATAACCAATGCACCATGAGTAAGCATGATTTTGAAAAACATTTAATTCTGACATCATATGTGTAATAAACTTTAATGGGATAGCAGGAAATGGAATCTTTTGTATTAACCTGCTTTTGTAAGTTCAGTTTTATACCTCACTGTATAAAAGCAGCTATGAATTTGGGATCTTATTAAAAAACAAAATGTCAAATATTACTCTGACAGACCATAAAATCTAAAACGTGGTGTTATCGACAGCCACTAAAATTCTCTGTAAGTTTATCCAACAGAGGTCTCACTCTGAAAGCCAACAATGTCCTGAATTGTAGCAATAAAATTGTTCATTTGTTTCTGATGTATGATAAGTTTTCCATCCCGGCGGTAGAACCGTACACCAATGTGCTGGTAAAAGGAGTCAATAACAACACAATCTTTAACGGTCAGTGTAGCAGTAGTATCCTTGTACTTTTGATGTACCTTCGTGCAACTGTGTTGAATACAGTGCTAACCAGGGATGCCAGGTTTCTTCTAAAATTCCATCCCAGAAGAAAATAAAAATGACCATTATAACAGTTATAAGTTATCCCAATCTGGCAACCCTGTAAATTAGACTAACTAATGTGCCTCCTGATCATAGGGAAGCATACTTTGTACCTCAGTGGTACCTCTTGTGCTCATTGCAGTTCCGACTGCTTTTTGACTGCTTTAATCACAACATCTAGAAAAGTGAACATAGGTAAAGCATCAGCATTTTTTGAGTGAGGTACTGAAATGAGATATTTAAAATGTATGGCATTGTTAAAGAGGACTTTTGGAATCTTATCCGTTGTTCAATGGCTATGGATGAGCCATCATGGATAATTGGTCATCATTAATACCATTTAAATATAATTTATTGTTATATAAAGCACAAGGCATTAAAGTAAGTAACAAAGAAGCAGATTGATTATAGCAATTTGAGTGCTTTAGTGAGGTTTAGCATTAAACCTTTAACCTTTAACCTTTAGTGAGGTTTGAGCATTAGAGGTATTTTATTCATGGTATCCTTCTCATCACATTGCTTGGTAAAGTAAAATGTTTTAATTGGCTTCGTCTTAGCCGTGTGATAGAAATTTACTCTTATTATGGAGAATGTCACCATTCATAACATACTGACATGAATTTCATTTCTTTTTTCTGTCAGATGGGATTTTTCAGGCGGCATTACCGGGAGATAATAGAAGCAGAAAAGAACAGGAAAGACAGCGATGAGAGCTGGGATTGGGTTCAGAAAAGTGAATGAAAGCCTGGAGTTGTTTCAGATGACCCACTAAGCTGCTACCTTCACCACAGCCATGTCCTTAGTCCCACCATCCATATCGTCTTCCATATGTGGAAGAGAAGAATATTCTCCAAATTTTTCGGGGGCCTTGACACTTTTTTTTGTAGGTAGAGAAATGGATATTTGGCATGATGACATGGTTCACCAGATATGACTCATAGTGGAATTCCATATGATCCCAATGGAGGCGGCCGTCTGCCAGTTGGAGCACAGGGACGGAAGGAAAGCAACGAAGGCTTCCACATAAGGATATGGATATTGCGTCAAAACTAGCAGATCATAAAAACTCTCAGGGCGCTGTTTAAGAGCAAAGACCTATTTTTTTACATGTATTCATGTATGGTGTATAAATGAGAGCTTCAAGAGGGCTTGTAGATTTTTAGCCTTCAAACATATATTTTTAGTATTGATGTTTGAAAGCACTGATTCCCGACACATGCTGAAGGTTTGATACTCTTCATGTAAAGATCAATGTTCCAGGAAGAACATACAATAGTACCATATGTTGGAAACATCCTGAAAATAAATGGAGGGTTGTACCTCTGTTTCTTTTCATTTCACATTCATCCAATTTGCGGAAAAAATGTTGTTGTTGATGTTTTTGTTTTTTCCGTTGTTGCTTTCGAAGCTATACTATTTTTGTAAAGCTTTCACTGCTTTTGCAGTGAAACTCTTCTTATCCTCTGGTCAAATATTGCACCTAAAGAAAAGTCCAAATGTGCTGCATTGCATGACTGGGCCTAAGCTCACTCTTTGGGGCTTTTGGGAAATGTTTTATGTCAACACATTGGAATGCAAAGCTCCCTCATAACTCAGAGCACATCAGTTATAAAGCAAAGCCCCACTCCAAGCAGAGGTGTGCAATCACGTCTTTCCAAACTATTTTTATTCAAGTTCATCAGCCAGTTGCGCATAATTGTAAAATGCAGCAGTAAAACAGAACATAATGGATATAGAACCTATTAAATTACATCATCATGTTCTGGTTTCTGTTGAGGACCTAAACTAGGGAGCAAACTGTAGCTATCATTTTCTCCTTTTTTTCAATTCTTACCCATAATCTTTATCATACACTGAATCTACAGATTGTCATATGTATTGTCTTTTTGTTTGAACTGAAAAAATACCTTTACAAATAATATAAATGTTTTTTAAAAATAGAGATGACGTTGGATTTTTTTATATATAATTCGCCAAACTTTTATACCAAAGTCAGCAAATTTTCTAGTTACTGCTTATGTTTCACATTTGTTGATTTACTGAAGAAAATTGCTTGTATGTTATATAAATGATCCATTCTGTCACTGGCATAAACACATTTCTCCTCTGCACCTGGCAATGTTTTATTTTTTATTTTATTTTTTTTTATTTTTTTTGCATGTGCATATGAGAGAGAAATACTTGACATTAAATAGCTATTTATGTATTGTATATTGACTGTGAGCGTTTCAGCAGTATTACTATTATCACCTTTTTTTTTGAATAAACTACTGTCACAGATTTTCTTTTTTGTAAATGCAGTAAAGTGAAATACTTTGTGTATATTTGTCTGTTAATTTTTCCATTTTAAAATTAAAGTTCACAATTGGATGTTTTTTGGATGTGGTCCTCATTCGTGTGAACTCCTGTGTGATTTCTCTAGCAATATTGCCATCTAGTGCTGTATAAGTTGCACTGGATATTTTTCTCAAAAATGCTTTTTAACCTAAAGCCAAAGCCTTCTGTTTTCATGTTAATAATAAAGCATAACTCCAGAACATCAATGAAAATAACTACTATATACTGTAATTTAATACAAAACGTCTACAAGGTTTTAAGGTTTATTGTCATTAAAAATTAAAATGCATTTGCATCTGATACACAATATACACATCAACATGCAACAAAAGACATGCTCTCATCCTGCTCTTTCCACATATATTAGTTTTTGCACAAGTATGTGTTTATGCACTTATAATCAATATGCTTATTTACATATAGTTATTGCACATACTGTAGACATTGTTTCTGGTTCTTGCGCATGTTGTCATTTTCAGACATATAATTTTAAAATATCTGTAAAAAAAAAATAGGTTTCCGTATTTGTCTAATCCTTTGCAAAAGTATATTAATAAAATAAATAGATAACTTGGAGAGCAATGTATCTTTATATCTATACCAGAGTGAACCCTATGGCTGTGTTGGTTCATGGCCTGGGCATGCTATTATTATTGTTATTATTATTATTATTATTATTATTATTATTATTATTATTACAAATACTACATATGTTGGTTACCTACATGTAACTGCAGTTTTATTATTGTATATCCACTGCTCTTAAATTACATAATGCCTCCTAATCTACTAAGTAATTACTGAGGTCATTGTTTGACTCAGATGACACTTGTTGCTATTAGACACAAGAGAGCCAATCACAGGGCTTAGACAGAAAACTACATAAATAATTTGTTGCTACTGGGTCGCTGGTGGTTACAAGAAGCTTCTACAACAGCAGGTAATTACAGTAGATTTTATTATTATGGACAATTTCCCAGATTTTAAGAGCAAGATTGTTTCAGTCTATTTTCTAGGTTTGTGACATCAGTTTTTAAATTGTAATACCTTAGGAATGCTTTTAAGGCTTTTAAATGTAACCAGGCCAAAAGAAATAAACATGTTCAGTATACAAACACACAATGTAATTTATGATGTCATATTCACGTGTGTGTGTGTGTGTGTGTGTGTGTGTGTATGTGTGTTATAGTAATACGCTTTAATATGCTGTTAATTTGAGATTATATTTTCCTTATAAGTAATGGCCTCCCTAGTAGAAGACAGCTTGATAAAGACCAGTTTGATTGAGCAGGTTGTCGCCCCCATCACCATACACATATGCTACCTCACGCTGCTGTCTGAGGCTGATGACACGACAGAACAGTTCATCCAGCTGGAGGCTTCAGCTCGTGCTGTAGCCAAAGCCTCCAGAAACATGGCTGATGTAGCATCAAGGTCAGTTAAAGATTTCATTTAATATAATAATTAACTGGCCATGTTGAACATGAAAATCATCATTGTGTAGCTGATTGTGTCAGCGTTCTGTAATAGGCTAGTCACAGCGCCCCTCCCCTACAGTGATAGGCTAGTCACAGCGCCCCTCCCCTACAGTGATAGGCTAGTCACAGCGCCCCTCCCCTACAGTGATAGGCTAGTCACAGCGCCCCTCCCCTACAGTGATAGGCTAGTCACAGCGCCCCTCCCCTACAGTGATAGGCTAGTCACAGCGCCCCTCCCCTACAGTGATAGGCTAGTCACAGCGCCCCTCCCCTACACACATACAGATGTATTGTGTTGTTGTGTCTCGCTCTGCTCACTCACAGTCACACACAGAACAGCTCTCTGTCTCTCCCTCAGTCACTCGGGTTCGCGGGTCTTTTCCGTTAACGTTTAGGGTTTCTTCAGCTTTTTACTTCGGGTCGTAACGTTAATAATACGTACTTACTAACCAGTAGAGTTCTGGTAAACGTGGGTTCGTTCAGACGTGGTGCTTGCTTGGTAGAATGCGACTCACATTGCGTCTCTGCCTGTCGGAGATTTTTTTTTTTAAACCTTCAGCTGTCTCTAACCAGTAACCAGACACTGAGTGTCTGACACGTTTTT
Organism: Tachysurus vachellii; assembly: GCF_030014155.1. Classification (NCBI taxonomy): domain Eukaryota; kingdom Metazoa; phylum Chordata; class Actinopteri; order Siluriformes; family Bagridae; genus Tachysurus; species Tachysurus vachellii. The sequence continues at coordinate 7,358,942 of NC_083465.1, read as the reverse complement.
GCTGTATTTCATAAAAACATAAAGGTAGTAAGCTAGTGTTATAAATATTACAAATTAATTATTACCGGTTAAAGCCCCGCCCATTTCAAGACAAGCCTTCCGGATTAGGCCCCACCGGGTCTACTTCCGGGTTAGGCCCCACCCACTCCGAGTACAGATACAGATACAGACAATTCATATGGTTAACAGATACGGATACAGATACAGATAATGCTATACTCACTCATCCCTAATTATGATAAAGGTCAATAGCTTCAGTTCATTTTCAATTATCATCACAACTCCATACCATTTCATTTATGCCAGCAAGAAGGAAATCTCATTGCATAAATGAGAATAAAACAATTCAGTAAGTGATTTGTTTGCTGGTGGAAACACCTTATTGTTGAGAAAGGTCGGAAGAAAATATCTAAGGTTAAATAAAATAAGGTTAAATAAAATAAGGTTCCAATAAGCAATCTTTACAATCATGGTAAGCAGAACACACAACACATCAAACCTTTGAGGCAGATGGGCTACAACAGCAAACGACTATATAAGATTCCCCTTCTGCCAGCCAAGAACAGGAATTTGAGACTGCGGTAAGGCTCTTACAGGCTTAACCAGACTAGTCAGCTGAAAATTGGAAAAACTTAAAGAATATCAATATTTGCTGCTACATGCAGGTAGTTGGATTCAATTCAATTCAATTTACTTTTATAGCACTTTTAACAATTTCCCATTGTCTCACAAAGCAGCTTTACAGAAGTATAGAAACAGAAGAGAGAGAAAAAGAAATAAATACATAATAAGAAAATAAATACATAATAAGAAAATAAGTACAAAAATAAATAAATGAATATATACAATTAAAGTTTAAAATTAATTTAAAAACGATTAACTTAAAATTTAAAATACTATTTGTCTATGGATCAGAATTTGGCCTCAACAGTTTGACCATATTGACCCAATTTACGTTTTGTGAAGAGTTCTAGCTGACAGTGGTGGTAATTAGTCAAATATAATCTGCATTATCCTCAGATGAATTATAATTGAGGATTGTTGCTGTTTCTTGACTGTTGACCATGTGCATCTCTTTATGGCTGCAATGTACCAGCATGATAATGCAACATGTCACAAAGCAGAAGTTGTCTCCAGCTAGTTCCATAAACCTGACAACTGGTACAGTGTCCTTGTACAATGGTGTCTCCATTTATCATATCTGAATCCAATCAAGCATCTTTACAGAGTCACAGTATGGATGTTCAGCTACTAAATACTATATGAACCATGCATTTCAGTATGGAGCAGAGTATCAAATAAAAGTTTCCAATACCTTTATAACAATGTCAAATTATTAAGGCTGTTGTGAGATTAAAAAAATAATAATAATTTTGAGTATACCAAAGATACTAAAAGCCAAATTTCCAAAAATGTAGACCGAGTGTTATTTGTATTTAATTACAGCCATGATGCAATGTGGTCATTTTCAAAATAATAAGCAGGAAAACTGTGGTGAAGAGAACACCCTTGGTTATACAGTGTATTTTCATCTACATGTAGTAGCTAGGTAGCAAAAGATCTACTTTTGTAATGTTAACTATTGTTATTCTTAGCATTATTCCAGTGTAAACACAGGGAATATTATCGTGTCTCTGTTTTCCTGTCCACAGAGTGATGGCAGAGTCAGATGATGATGTCATGAGGCTGGAAATGGGTCTACTCTTGGAACCGCTAATAATGTCAGGTCAGCATGTTCTCCTTGCCACTCAAAAGCTCAGCATACAGCCAGAAGTTAGACAGCACAGAGACGAACTTATTCAAGCCACACAGAATGTGCTCCTAGGAGTTGTGAAGGTAAAATGAGAAGAATAAGCAATTAGAACGCATAGGATATGGTCATGTCTAGTTACTTACCATTGTTTTTTGTTTTGTTTTTACATCAGACCTAACTTGCTTTTTATTGATGTACTGTAGGTTCTTTTAGTGGCTGATGAGGCAACTGTAAGGAAAATTACTTCAGCTGCTCACTGGCTTCTGGACTCCCTAAGATATGTTGGAGAATCTACAGAAATACAATCATTACTAAAAGCATTTCAAGCATTTTCCAAGGCATTACTGTCACTTCACAACTTGGTAATGAATAGAGTTAAAGACATGCGTGATCACAGGCAGCAAGACTGTGTGAAAGCATCTGTGGAAATATTGAGAAGAAGTATCTCAATGCTTCACACTGCCATGTACACAACAATCAAACACCCAACCAGTGAGGTGGCACAAGCGTCAAAAAAATACATCCTCCAACTAGTGGACTCCACTATAAATGATATCATAATGGCGCTCAAGGGTAACTATCAATGCAGGTCCAAAGGCTCATTTGGATATTATACAGAGAGACGGATCAGATTGTTGAAATCTCTGTCTGATCCAGCATTCAACTGGTATAAAGACAGTAATTTTGATGTTGTGTTGCGAGATTTGGTATTCCATAGCATGGATATCGCAAATTCCCTTCAGAGAGAAATTAGGTCTTGTGTGACTGCAAACTGTAAACATATCCTGCAACTGTGGACAGAGATACAGCAGATGAGACAGATAAATATAAATTGCACAGATAAGCAGAAGCCAAAAGATCATCAGGAGAAGTTGCGTATCTCTTTAATGATACAAATCCATGAGCTGGATGAGGCAGTGGTAAAAGCAACTCTATATCAGGTAATTGATACCTTTGTCTTAGAATCAAGTCCTCTAGAGCAGCTGGTAAACACTGTACATAACTTCTTTGAAGCTGATCTAGAGGATGGCTTGAACATGGATCCTATCCAAACTTTATTTAAAACTTTCATATCCCATGCAGATAGGATGGCTAAAGTAGCCAGCTTTGTCTCAGCTTTAGCTACTGATGAAAAGAGTCTTGAGGGTGTGGAAAACTCCATTTCTTGCCTTATGAGATTAAAGGATGGAGTCCTACCACTTTTGCTGGAGCTTGAGAGAGATTCTGTACTGTACCATGGGGCTTTACATAAACTGATCAGTTTGCATCAGAAATGGGAGGAAGAAACAGAACAACTGCTGAATGCATTCTACAATGTCATAAATGTAAAGGATTTCATACACCTCTCTATTCTAGAAATGAAGCACGATTTGGATAGGTGTCATGAGGCCCATAAATCCCAGAACCACCACATTTTGAGCAAACATTTAAGACTTCTGATTGGTCGAATGAGCCAGATAGTTCAGTCTGTAAGAAGATGTGTAGATAAAAGTGATGATCCCATATACCGTAATGGATTACTAGTACTTATTAAGCAAGCTGAAAAATCTCTAGCTGAAGTCACAGGGCATGCAACAGAGATATTTAACACCAACTTTCAAGAGGAAGCATTCCCTTTGTTGACCAACAGCATCCTGGTCTCTATAAAGAACTTTGATGTTCTTCTTGAGGGTTTAGACGGTCTACAACACCCAGACCTGCTTAGTCCTCTGAGAGAAGGGGCTCGGCAGGTGACCACTACCCCACCAGTCCCTTACTCTGAAGAGCCAAAGAAGACAACAAATGATCAGGCCAAAATAGAGACTTTAGATAATAGAGATAAAAAGGAAGATTTGGAAGTAGAGCTTAAAGCAACACTTCCAGAAAAGAAAAATCCTGAACTTACCACAGTGCATCAGCCTGAAACCAGAAAGGTAAAGAAGCCATTATTTATAGACTCAAAGTCTGTCCAAATATCTCACAGTTCTGATTTGTTGCCTCTCTTATATGAAGTGATTAGCATGAGTAAAGATAAAAACGTTGAAGCTTTAAACATAGCTTGCACACGGATTATGGAATTTTCCACTTGTTATACCCAGGCTATGAAGGAGGCTGCCTGTATTGTAGAGGAAAATAATAATCATGAAATGGAAACGCTTCGGTCTGAGCTAGTTACTCTGACCCCATTGCTTGTTCAGGCAGCACAGGAAACAGCCATGAGCTCAGTCAAGATCATAGATACTGTCTATAAACATAGTGTTCAGTTTTCTGACCTTCTTAAAAGCACACACAATATTCTGCTGCCAGTAACTGGCATGTGGTACCATGCCATCAAAGCAATGATACATAGCCATACAGCAAACATGGTGGACAACTGTATCCAAGAGCTCACGGAAGTCATGTGTTTGTGTTCAGACACAGTTGAACTTGTGACATTAACTGATATTAAAGTGAGGAGCAGCGAGAGTAATGACAGCATAACATTTCTATTAAGCAAGCTCCAAAAAGCCCAAACTAATACAAAGAATCTTGCAGACCTCCTGGTCTCCAAAGCAAGCCAGTCTGATGCTGAAGAATATGATGGACCTTGCATCCTCTGGGCATTATCCATACAAGTTCTGCTGACCACACTGGATAGGATTTTGGGAACAGGTACCATTCATGGAAGGGGACAGTTGAGCCAGCATCAGATGACACCCAAAAAATGGTTTGCAGCAATGTCTGAAAACTCACTTCGAATCCAAGAGGCGGCAAGGCTGTCTTCATTAAACTGTACAGACAGCTGTAAAACCAAACTCTTGAAAGAACGAGATGATGTGAAAGCGCTCAGTGAGGCCTATTTACAAGCCACAGATGACCTTGGTACTCTATCCAGGTCAGGTGTCCTGAGACTTGCAAGAACAGAGCTTCTACAGAGACAGCTTCAGATAAAAATGAAATCCCTTTGTGGTATCCTGAGCAAAGTTAATGAGGAGTATGTAACAGCAATTCAAAACATTGTCTCTCTGGCTTGTATAAAAAAATGTTCAGAGGAAGCTGACAAAATCCACACACAGTTTGATGCAAGTGCTGAAGTTTTGCTGATGAATGTTAAAAGCGCAACAGAATCTGTCCAAGAATGTTTAAACTTTATGAGAGACCCAAGAGAGAGGTCCAATCTGAGATTTATTAGCGACCATTTGTCATTTCAGATGTCAGAAATAGTAAGTAGGGCAAAGATAATGATGGAGACGCGGACTATTTCTGAGACTTTAAGCATTGACATTCAGACACAGTGCTGGTCAGCAAAAGCACATTACCTAGTAGAAGAGCTTTACAAAGTAGATGGAATTTTTCCCATCATAAAAGAACAGATCAAACTTGGTTTGCAGGGCAAAGCATACAATGGAGTTCTGCAGACTAATATGAAACAAAGCTCTATCAAAGAGAACACAAAACCTCCTAGTCAAGTCATCGTTGAAAAAAAAAAAGCAAACCCTGTAAACATTCCTCCGATGAACCACCAAGAATCAATAATGGTAACAAATTATTCAACAATGCTATGAGTGACATCACAAATTGATTTATTCTCTATTTTCAAGATTCATGTAGACATTAAACATTCATGTATTACATTGGACCTGTTATCACAGAATAGTGTTAGAGTGCCAGTGTTCAGCTCTCTGGATCCATCACTGGCCTACACTTCACTCTTCCTGAAACAAGAAGCAGAAAGGTGGGATGTTCGTGGAAATCAGATTGTCAAGGTGACCAGAGAAATGGCTGATAAAATCTATGATATGACACAATACTTAAAAAGGAAAGGACCAATTCAGGTAAAAAAAAAAAAAATCTTAAATTAGTAATAGCAATTAGTACTAATATTAAAAACTGATATTTCATTTTTATTCAATGACTTTCATTTTATTTCCAGAGTAAAGATGCCTTTGTATCTTCAGCTAAAGATTTAGTTTTGAGCTGCCAGACTGTCACACATTTTGTGAAGGTAATAGCTGAGCATTGCCTGGATCAACAGTCTAATAAGGAGCTGTGCATCATAGCAGAGCGGATTGTTACCATTACTAACCAGCTCACCATTATTTCCAGGTGAGGTTTATCAACACAAAATCATTACCTACACTGACTCCACAAGTCATAATACATTTCTACTGGCAATAGAACATACACTAGGTTAAATGTCTCTACATTAGAAGCTCCTGACTAGCTAATTGTCATAACTGGGATATCATAGGGACTGCAATATTTAAGGCCCTTCCTTTAGAGCCAGTGATTTTTTTGCCTGATAAACCATTGAAAAATCTAAAAAATACTTAGAAGCAATTTTCAAAGATCTGAAGGTACCATGAATAGGAGTACCAAACAACTGTAGGCAAACAGAAAAAATAATGGACCACAATGTCACTGCATCATTTATTAAAGAGTCACAAATAAACTCTTAGGAATAAACAAACTCGGTTCAACCCCAAAACAATGACAGGAGATGGAGGACCAAAGTAAACGTACCAAAGTCTTAAATTGGTTTGAAAATCTGTTGGACAAGCAACAACCGCTGTGAAAACTGTGAAAACTACAATACCTTAGCTGGGGCATCTCTGCCTAAGGTATCAAAAATGTCCCCTATCAAAACTATGTATTTCTCACTCCTCTTTTACTTAATTATACAAACTTGTAATACTGTGATATTCACCATCAGAGTACTAATTACTGACAAATTCTAAGAAATAAAGCAATTATTTAAAAACAGAAGAATGATCCAACATCCTGCACTCTGCAGTCACACTGAACAAGCCCTTGCCCAATCAAGCAACCCTGCAAACCTGACTAAATCAAGTTTTATCTGGAGAAAGGGGCAAAAATTGTTAGACACTTGTAGAAGGCTCCAACAATTATTTCATTTAAATTAAGCAATTGCAAGGTAACACCACCAAATACCAAGTATGTACATTTTTGACCCATCTGATAATAGAAAATAAAAGCTGTAACATCCTAACTGAACACACATAAAGTATGATGCGTATGAAGTTGTGTAAGACTGAATGTCCTTTGTCTAGGTGAAAGTAAATTTTTGGCCTCAGCTGTATACAGGTTAAGGTACTTTCGTACTACACTTGCATTTCAACACTGTACCATTCTACAAGATATTAACCATTAATTAAACAGGACAATATATCATGTGACCCAAGGGGTGCATGGTGTCTCTCCAGTGTTAACGCAGTGACTCCTGCGTGCAAGTCCTCTGATGAAATCCTGGTGAAAAATGCCCAGAATTTGCTTCAGACAGTTATCCAAGGGGTTCGAGCTGCAGAAACCGCATGCATAAAGGTAAGATTATATCAACGTAAGGTACTCTAATAATATTCTCTTAAAATAAGTACAATTGGGTTTTTACTCCAAAAGTCAACTCCAAAATAATTGGCACCCACCAGTATGTAAAAAAAAATAAGAAAAAGATCTAGTCAAACAGCTGAAGATATTTACCCATGAAAAAGAGGGATGCTTTACAAGTGCATGACGATATGTGGTATCAGGAAAGATATTTTAGCCCAAAATCTTTTTGCCTGGAGGATAACAAATGCATAAAGGGGATCAATCAATTTAATAATTGCTAATAGCCCACCAAACCCAATGTTTCAGTCTTCAGATTTGAATTTGATTATATATTTATATATTTTTTTCTCTTTCTTCTGTTTCCATGCTTCTGTAAAGCTGCTTTGAGACAATGGGAATTGTTAAAAGCGCTATACAAATAAACTAAATTTGAATTTGTTTCCACAAACTCACTTTTATTGTATTTGCTTTTTTTAAACATAGATTTACAGTTTAAAAGCTTCAGATAACATTCATTTCAACTGTCCCAGAATGGGGATTTCCCTGCTACAGACTTTAACTGTGACGGCCTGTTGTTTCTAGATGAGCTGGCTTGGGTATTTCAAAAAAGTGATCGCCTGGGATGTTCATGTGCAACAGTCCGTAGAGGTTACACAGAATGGTCTGAAATGTCAATTGATTTCCATTCTTGTCAGACAAAAGAAATTGAAGAATGCAAATTAGGCACCTGGAAAATGACCAGGTTTCTTGTTTTGGTGAACGTTTGTTGATACATCATAGCCTTACTTTCAGCTTAAACCTGTCTCGCCATTCTCCTTCGATCCTTCTCATCAACAAGAAAGCTCTTGGTTTCGAAGGGTGTTTTTTTAGCACCATTTAGCGTAACCTCTACGATCTTTTGTTCCTGAAAATTCAGGAAATGAGCAGTTTCTGTAATACTCAAGAGCCTATCTCGCACCACTAACCATGCAACAAAGTTACTGACATCCCATTGTTTTCCCATTCTGAAGTGAAAATTAAGTGAAGCTTTTGCTTCCACATTATCGGCTGATTGGATTAATGTGCAGGTATACAGGTTGGAAAGTGGAACCTGGGTGTATAAAATTGAATACACTGAAAACATGACATTATTTTGCATTTTCTGTAGTATGAATTTGGTTTAGACAATTAAATGCAATGACTTTCCATGTTCTTTTCAATGTCGAAGGGACTGAGACAACCTGAGCCCAATTCTGATGCAGCAAAGGCAGCTTCCCTGTGCATACAGTGGAAAAAGAACCTCCTCATCCATCGGACACAAGAACAGCTGAACCCGGAGACTGATGACCTGGGTCTCCGCAAGACTTCTCAACAGCATGCAACACCAAGCCTTGCACCACCCATCAGCGTACTTGAAAGATATAAATAAAGCTTCTGTGACAAACAAACACCTACCCTAGATAAAAAAGCAAAGATTGTGGTGTACAACTATGTGAAAAGTCACAGCATTTGCAATTTATTTAAGACATTATAAAAGTAATGTGATGGACAATCTTTCAGTGTCCTTTTTCACACAGGTAACCAAAACAATTCAGTACAAATATATGGAAAAACACATAAAACAATAAAACCGTTAATTGAAATGTTGTCCATAAAATAAAGTGCTACAAGATTTCATAAACTCCACCGTACAGAAAAAAAAGTATTCTCTAGATGAAATTTGGTCTTTCATTTTCCTTGCTAGAGATGTATCTTCAGCACAAACTATCACAAATGATTGAAAAGTAATCTAGTCACAGTACATTAGCCACGTGATCACATATACTTTTAAATAATTAAGCTTAGCACAATTGTACACTTTTATATAATACATAGATCTAAGATATTTAACTGGTATTCTTTAAGTACCACTATACAATATTTTTAACCACACATTTCTCCTCAAACAGTGTCTGTATTAATAAGTATAGATCTTCAAACACATTTATTCAGAGTAAAGCTTACAGACTTACACTTGTCAGTATGCTGATTCTTGATGCTAGTATACTCTGATGACTGACGACATTATGTAATGTTAGCTGGTCATGTGACTTTGTGAAGTGTATGTACAAATCAAAGATAAATAAATATGACATGCATACAGTGGTGTGTGAATTCCTAACAGAGACTGACTGGTCTCAATAAGGGAGTGTTTACTGACAGAATGGTGAGGCTGTGGGGTCAAAGGTTTTAAATACATCCCTTAATGGCCTGTCCTTTTTTTCCACTTCTTTGTCATCATCTGGCTCTTCCTCCTGGGCTCCAGTAGTCTGTCCAGTAGGCCTGCTCGGTCGGCTGTCTACGTAAGCTGGTCGTATGAGCGCCGCCAGTTGCTGGATTGGAAGGTTGTGCATGGCGGGTGCTGCTGCACGCACAGGGGAGCAAAAAGGAGCTGCCATCGCTATAGGCATGATCTGGCCCGGCTGAGAACCGTTGGTCTGGTTTTCTGAGACTTCAGATGAGTCTTCACTCTTCTTTTCAGTCACCACTGGTGAAGGCACCTGTGGCAGTGGAAGGGTCTCCGATATACCTGTTTGCTTTAGGATGCCTGCATTTTTCAGGAGTTCCTCTGGTTCCTGTTTTGGCAAAAGCAAGGTGTGGTTACGTGGATCATACAAGCTAATGCCCCCAAGCAGTGTGGTAGGGCTTTCCAATCCGCTACCTGTGGAAGATGCCAAACGAGGGGCATATGGGGGCAGTTTCTCTGAATCAGACCTAGCTGAAGTGGCAGAATGACGAGACGCAGCTCGCTGTAATCTTGGATCAGAAACCCCTGCACCAGAGGAACTTTCTCTCTTGACAGGCAGCTTTGAGTCTAGGCTCCCAGGCCGATTTATCCTGGCCTCTCCAACTTTATGAGTTCGGGGATCTGTTGGTTTCTCAGGGTTAAGTCGAGGCTGCAGAGTCCTGCCATGAGGGATGCTTTGCACATCCACATCTTCTCTGAGGCGTGCCAGGCGTGGATCTGGAGTAGTCGGCGCAGAGGATGGATGGTCTGAAGAGGTTGAGAGGTTGCGGTTCATCTGGGCATCTGCGATGAGAGGAGGCAGAGGAAGATTTATAGAGGGCTCCTGTTTGGGAATTAGCAGTGGAATGAGATCCTCAGGTGCCCACACTACACTGTGAGCGAAGGCTGGGCGCTGAAGGAGGATATCCACACGGATGTGACTAAACTGTTTAACTTGGCAGCGAGGGTCACGCAGCATAGCTCCAGGACTTGGATCAAGTGGAATTAGGGCAGCTCGTTCCCTCAGCTCTCGCTCGCCCTCCTCATCCTCTTCCACGGCAGAAGGCTTCTGAGCTACAGAGGTGCTAGTGTGTGGGTGGTGGTGTGGAACTGCCTTCGAGTTCATAGGTTCTATAGGCTTAGCCTTGTGGGTATCTCTGGCTAATCTGGGGTCAATTACAGTTTCCGGTTCTCTCCTGCAGTCTGGACCGTGCTGCCGAGGGTCAGCCAGAGCCCTTTCCTTGTGAAGCCTGGGGTCATTCAAGGGGACCAACATTCCAGACTGCTGAAGCTTAGACTGTTGGGACTGTTGCATCTGCAATATTTCATTCTGCTTTTTTAGAGTGTTTAAGATGGCTGTTACACTGCTGCCATCCTCATCATCACTAGAATACCAATTTGTGGTTTCGTCTGAAACAAGGAATACATTTTTACAGATGAAATATATGCTCAGATTGTATATGTTAATAAACAGTTATATTCACACAGCACATTTCACTTCTGACCTTTGTCTCTGCTGACTGGTGTGGAGTCCTGTCCATCAGTTCTGTGGGAGTCAGAGTCCTGTTGATTTTGATTCAGGTGTAAAAGCAAAGCTTTCTGAACAGCTGGCAACATGTCCTGCATGCCACTATGGGACTCGCCACTGCCTCCCTCGCCACTGCCTTTCCCTTCTTCTAGAAACACGAGAACATTTGGAGCACTGTAAATGAGGGGTTCAGTAAACTCTTTCAATCAGAAGTAAAATTATACTAGCCCCTTGTGATTAAAGCACAGTTTAAATGTTATAGTGCGGCAAATAAGTATTTGATACTTATCACCAGGGTTTTTCCTAAATTGAAATTTTTTAGGCGGCCGCCAAAACGATTTTTTGTTCCGCCAAAGCCTTATTTGATCTGTAATTGGGATTTGTGAGTGAAGCAGGCTACTGACAGAGAGAACGAGCACAGTGACCCCCCACCCCCCACCCCCGCGTGGGCACTCTCCATCTTTAGAAAATTTAGCCTTAATAATCCACAGTATGTATAGTCCTACTGTATGACAATGTGTAGTAAATTACCTATAAAATCATTTAGTTTAAAGTTAGACTGGAGTGAGATGAAACTAGATCTAGATGAAACTAGATGAAGCACAAAGCAAGCTGTTGCTAGCTAGCTGCTAATTTTATATGGTAAAAAATTACACTATTACACCTTTAAACGCTAGGTTTTTAATGCTACTTTTTAATTGATCTGATTATTACTAAAATGAAAAAAGGACCAACATTTAGAAGTATGCTGCAAGATGGCTGTGGATGGGCCCGCATCAGGATGAACTCGACTACAGAGATCTTGTAAAAAGGTTCTACAGTGTTACTAAAAAGAGATGAGTTAAATGTTCATCTGAAGGCTGTTATATTTGTAAATAAATTGTGATACCTTTGACATTTCAAATATACTTTGGTATCGATGATGTTTACATGTAAAATAAGTTGTAATCGCTTTCTTTCACTATCTAGCCTGACAGTGATCGTTTTTTCATGAATAAATAGGATAAGAAAAAAATCACAAACCGTTTCATTGTAAAGTATTTACTTTAAATGTAACATTTATTGTCAATATTGGGCTTGCGGATCATGTGGGTACTAGGGTACTCTTTGCTGTGTGTGGATGACCATGTCGGTCAGCCACCACCAAAGACCAATTTTGACCCAGGAAAAACCCTGTACACTGCAGATTTTTCAAGTTTTCCCACTTACAACGAATGGAGAGATCTGTAATTTTCATCATAGGTACACCTCAACTGTGAGAGAGAATCTAAAAAAAAATCCAGAAAATCACATTGTATGATTTTTAAATAATTAATTTTAATTTCATTGCATGAAATATGTTTTTGACCAGGAAGAATTCTGGCTCTCACAGACCTGTTAGTTTGTCTTTAAAAAGCCCTCCTGTCCTCCACTTATCACCTGTATTAATTGCACCTGTTTGAACTGGTTACCTGTATAATAGACACCTGCACACTCAGTCAATCAGATTCCAATCTCTCCACTATTGGGGCTCCATGCAAGATCTCGATCAATGATCCTGAGAAAGGTGAGGGATCAGAATAGAACTACACAGGAGGACCTGGGGTCTCATTTAAAAAACTGTGCATAGGATCCCTACTAAAAGTTTACGTACGCCCAAAAGCCAAAAATGGCGTACGCCAAAAAAAATTCCGATTTATAAAACCGTGCTTACACACTCCTCTAAGCAATGTTCCCTTTATAAATCACAGATCACCCGCAGATGTGCGTACGTGAACCAGCCTCAAATCCCGCCCTGTACACGCCCATTTTTAACCATAAATAGTCAATGCAAATCACTGCGCGGGCACGAGAGTGGACCTCGTTATAATGAATTTTCTCTGCGCTCTGTGGGTTTAAAAATGGGTTGAGGAGCCAGCGTCTCAGGGGGGTAGCCACTGTCGCCTGCAGGTTATAATTATATTAAAAACAAAATTGTTACAGTTTCTACTTTTTAATATTGTTAAACTCACCAAGAAGCCAGCCATCACGTACTGCGCCTGCATTTAGTCTGTTCCCTACACTGTTATGTGTCAAGATAAAGGAATCATATGTTTAACCAGGCCAGCGTGGCACAATGTTTGTGAGGGTCATGTTGGAGTCACATATGATTTGCACATTAATAGAATGCACATGCTTTCTATTAACATAAGCAAATTCATTTTCAGATGGTGCCCTTATAGCAACATGAGCGCAGTCAATTGCGCCGATTACATTTGGGAAACCAGACATTGCTGCAAATTGCATTTTAATTTCGGCCTGTTCTCGCACAGTGTAGGGGAACCTGACGTATCGACTACCCATATTAAGTATACCATTCAAAACGACAGATATTATGGCACTCAGGGACGGCTGTGATATACCAGACCTATAGGGTGAGATGATAGATTCCAATAGAATTATTTCATATACAAAAAGGTCTTAGAGACAAAGTTGAGGATTACTTATAGTTTTTTTTTATATATAAATAATTTACCTGAGTGGTGAGGACTTGTATTTGGACTGGGATGGCATGGTTCCGGCGTGTTGCCCTCTTTAATACTGGACCCAATTCAGCACATAGATCTAGGAGCACAGCTCTAGGGAATCTAATGGGCCAGGAAATCATCATGGTCCCTGAAATCTCGTTCTCTCCTTATTCTGCCATTGGTGTAATCCTCCAACAGTGCCATCATGAAGCATTACATACCCGGGTCACCGGAGGATTTATATGTTTCTAGCAATTAGACTGACCATTAACACCTTGACAAAATCACAGGATTAATTTGTGGGCGAAAATTTAAGATGAAAATGTTATAGTGAACACATACTTCTTCATGACAGTTTTGTAATGAACACCGTAATAGTTAGGACCGATGATGAGTAGCAATTGTGCTTCATGACTGTATTTGCAGACTTTGACATTTTATGATATATGTACCTTTAGGAAAATATTTTGTTTTTACACTGTGCTCTGCAGTTCTCTAATAAAAGGGTATTTCATGCTATTCTGTATCACATGTAGTCACGCCATCTCCTCCTGCACTCCCATTGTGGACAATGTGACTGTAAGGCAGCGCTGATTATTCATTCATTCATTCATCCTCTACCGCTTATCCGAACTACTCGGGTCACGGGGAGCCTGTGCCTATCCTCAGGCGTCATTGGGCATCAAGGCAGGATACACCCTGGACGGAGTAGCGCTGATTATTATTATTATTATTTTATTTTTAATACACTTTGAATTACGTTTGGATTTTACTAGATGTATAAAGCCTAAAACAATTGGCACAAATAACACTGTTGGATTTAATCCTCATGATAATGTGGATATAACGTATGAAATGGAGTGAAAATTAAATGTCATTAATTCTTATAATCGTTCTTCTCACATTTATTATCTACAATCTAACTTCAGTTCACGACCTCACCATCTGTGTCGCCAATTCCCTTTATCTCCAGAATGTGCGTACGCACTTCTCAAAGTTTGCTTAAAGGTGCGCACATTCTCCCGTCAAGTTAGTTTTTTTATAGATCACAACCTTTGCGCGAAAACTGAGCTTTATAAATGAGACCCCTGGTCAATGAACTGAAAGAGCTGGGACCACAGTCTCAACGTTACCATTAGTAACACACTACAGCATCATGGATTAAAATCCTGCAGCGCGCACAAGGTCCACATGCTAAAGCCAGCACATGTCCAGGCCCGACTGAAGTTTGCCAAAGACCATCTGGATGAGCCAGAGGAGGCATGGGAGAAGGTCATTTGGTCAGATGAGACCAAAATAGAACCTTTTGGTATAAACACCACTCGCTGTGTTTGAAGGAAGAAGAAGGAGGAGTACAATCCCAAGAACATCATCCCAACGGTGAAGCATGGGGATGGAAACATTGTGCTTTGGGGTGCACAGGACGACTGCACAGTATTGAGGGGAGGATGGATGGAGCCATGTATCGCGGGATTTTGGGAAACAACCTCCTTCCCTCAGTAAGAGCATTGAAGATGGGTCATGGCTGGGTTTTCCAGCATGACAATGACCCCAAACACACAGCCAGGGCAATTAAAGAGTGGCACCGTAAGAAGCATTTCAAGGTCCTGGAGTGGCCTAGGCAGTCTCCAGACCTGAACCCAATAGAAAATCTATGGAGGGAGCTGAAACTCTGCATTGCCCAGCGACAGCCCAAAAACCTGAAAGATCTGGAGACTTGTATGTAGGGGCAAAAATCCCTGCTGCAGTGTATGCAAACCTGGTCAAGAACTACAGGAAATGTCTGATGTCTGTAATTGTAAACAAAGGTTTCTGTACCAAATATTCTTATATTTTTTATACAATAAAATCTTTTATTATATTTTTATATTGTATCAAATCGTCGCTGTCAGGCGGAATCCTCGTATCTCCAAAACTAAAATGCCGTACCTTATCTGCAGTGCACAGGGTTTAGTCCGCGTTGCAGTGGATTGTCTTGCGCTAAATTCCTGTCCTCAGACGAGCACCAGAACTAGCGGGGGTCAAGATTTTTTTTCTTTGAGCTCAGTGTTTTGAAGACATTTACCTCAGAAGACGTGTTGATTCGTTGCGACTCTTCTTGAGGAGAAATATGCCGCGAAGCTCTCCGCGAATGAGGAAGAGGTGGATAGTTGAAGTGTCCAATGGAGTTATGAGATTTGCGCTCAAGCTATTTTCAAGACTTTAGATTGGTTAATAACTTGTAAAAATAACAGACCCACGTGGGGACTGACCAATAGCATCAATATGTGAAAAAATATGAAATTGACCAAATTTGGACATACGAGGTTTCCGCACGACAGCGACGACATACTTATTTCATACAATAATATCATATAATGGGATTTTCTTTTTTTTAGATTCTGTCTCACAGTTGAGGTGTCCCGACGATGAAAATGACAGATCTCTCCATTCTTTGTAAGTGGAAAAACTTGAAAAATCAGCAGTGTATAAAACACTTATTTGCCTCACCTTATTACAATTGTAAAATGGAAGTATAACTGAAAATTAATCAGAAGAATGTTTTCATATCTCGTTAAAACATCTCACTACTGATTCTATCGTATATCAGTTTATAAAAAAGCTTTGGGCTAAACCATGTTCTGAGTATTACTACAAAACACTGGTAAATGGTTCATGCACAGTATCATTTAATAGTGTGTGAATCAAAGTGCATTATGTGCTCAATAAATACTGTGGCTACTGAGACAAATCAGGTCAGTTCCTCTTAATGTTATTTTTCGTTCAAAGCAACAATACTGTAGCAGACTGTCCTCTGCTACAAAGTACATAGAAAATGACAACTAAATATGCTTGACCGGAGCTGCATTGCGATTATACATTAGCAAGCTATTACATATGTACGTCTGAAAGTTCTTAGCATAGAATGATGCTCACTAAGAAATTAACATGCAATTGTTAACATGGAAGAGGCTCTTCTCTTAAGAAAATATATTGTCTTAAGATGAATATGACTTTTAAAGCAACAGTTCAACCAGAAATGGTTCTCTCAGCTGAACCATCCGAACTCAGTCATCAATCATTAGCTTTTTCCTTTTAATTTCCTTACCAGCTCTTTAAAATGCTCAAATCTGTCTGGTCTGTGCAGCATTATTGTATAAAAGAGAAGCATGGACAGTATCTCCAGCTGCAAATCACAGGTATAGATTAATATACTCTTTCCAAACTGTTATGGTTGCTATAGTAACAATATCATTGTTACTATTACAATACAGTAAAACATTGTGCATTCAAAGATTCGCTAAATTTTCATTGAACCTTATTAATTTGAATTTGCGATTTTTTTCACAGATCAGCTAAATTTGCGAATTCCTCAAAAAACCCTGCAGAAGTGTTTATGTTTAATTTTTTAAATAATTTATAAGTTTTCATGTTTTTAAGTGTAAAATCGCTAAGAAAATTTTGTTAATAAAAATTTGATTGTTTTTTTGGGGGAAAGTTAAAGACATACAAGAAATCAGTTAAGCAATTCCTTCAAAAAATCTTTACTTCACGCTACCAGCTTTCCTTGTTGCTGATTTGATCTTATCTTTGAAAAACGTGCAATAACAGAAATTTTGAAATACGTGCAATATACATCTTTTTATACATTTTGTTTTGTACATACTGTATATTATATTGTATTATGTCTCCATTCTTTATATATATATATATATATATATATATATATATATATATATGGCTGCTGTGGGATGAATAAAGGTATATCTTATCTTATTGGTTTTAGTTCTGATGCTTTGTGTACTAGTGTATGAGTGAAGCCGCGGTCCATCCTCCCGCATCTCAGTTCAACAAGCATGCACCGTACAAGTGTGATAAGTATTTTAGTTCTTATTACCTTGGTTTTTACTTAATTCTAAAAACCCTCAAGATGCCTAAACTTTCCGTGCATTCTAAGGCTTCTAGCAGTGTTCCTAACCGTCAGAAAAAGGTGATGACACTACAGGAAAAATCTTTAGATTTGTTGAAATTTTTACAACTTATTTCTCTGTACGTCTTTATGTAATTTTAAATTGATTGAACATCTGGGATTTGGTTATATTTAGGGGTTAAACTCAGTGGTCACTTAGTAAAGAGTTTAACTACCTTATTTATTAGTTTATTATAGCCTAGATCAATCATTAGACTTAGTATTTTGCTGCTAATTTTCCTGACGTACAATACAAAAGTGTATATTAAATTTAGTATTAATTTCCAGAAAATAGCCTATAATTAAAATTACATTTTTAGCTTTTTATTGGTTTTCCTTGCCAAAAAGAGCACAGTCATCAGCATCAATCACATGTTACTCATGGCTGAAAGATGATTACTTTCTAAAAAAAATTGAGAAATGTGTGTAAAAAGCAAAGCATGTTTTATTCCTACCTGCTAAAGCAAGTGGCTGGACACTGAACAAGTTTTTGAAAAACTCTGAAGGCATCCGACTCATAGCTTGAAAAGGTGTGTTCATCTGTCCGCCAGCCAAGGACTTGAAGTGTGCCCCCTGCTGGTTCATCTGAGGATTTGTATTCTGATGGAAGACTGGGGGCTGACCTTGCAGTCCCGGGGGTGGCATGGGAAGGCCTTGGCCAAAGCCCTGTGGTGGTGCTTGTATTGGAGGGCTCTGGGGAACACCTGTCCCTGGGAAGTGAAGAGCAGGACCACCCATGGATCCAGGAGAGCCTGGGGGTGGTAATATAGAATGACTGTGGCCAGGGGACATCATACTTCCAGTCTCCATGTCCTCCTGAGCAGAACCTCCGCTACCCTGAAACTGTCCAGATGGGGGAGAGGTGCTATTGTAGAAATTGGGCCTGAAATTTGAATAACCATCACAAAAAAACATAATTAATAACAACAACATGTTTCCAAGGTTTTAAAATGATCTCCACCTTGGGGATCAACAGATCATTCTAATTTATCACATAGAAAATAAAAAGGACCTTAGCGCAATTTTCTGTGCCAGGTCCACAGTTGGCTGGACTTTGATTTCAAATAAAGAGGGGATCTTCTTGCTGCCATCTTGGGGACTCCCTGAACCAGGTGTTGGTAAGAGTCCTACACCAGGAGGTGGCTTAGGTAAAGGAACAATGCCCTGCTTCCTCAGGTCCAACAGCTCCAGCTCTTCGTCATTAGCATGATCCTCATCTGTGTTCAGAATCTGAAAACGTAAAAGTACACAAAGTACAGGAGTAACGTGAACGATCAGTCATTTTAAAGATTAAGTAAAGAGTCAGATGCACAATCAGTGCAAACGCATAAGCTCGTACCTTGTCTAATAACTCTTTTGTCACCTCAGTTAAAGGGTCATGAGAGAATTTGCAGTGGTCTCCTTGGTAGCACTTTGCTCCAGTGTGGAAGAACTTACAGGGATATTCATGTGAAATACTGTGTAAAGGCTCAATACGAAAAAAGAAAAAAGGCACATCTTTTTTATGACGTTTATTTCAATAACCTGAAAACAATTTACACTAAATGAATAGTTCTTTTGATGTTTTTAAGGATATTGTGCATATAGATGCAGTTCTCTCCTTTAGTGCAGTATCCCTGGACATAGAACTTGCAAAGTTCTTTCTTCTTCTCTGGGATTACGTTGTCATGTTCAAACTTGCATTGATCCCCCTGTAAGAAAGATCAAAGATCAAGATCACAGTCCGTACCAAATAAAACCCAAGTCAGACAACATGCCATGCACATCACAAAGATGTAAAATGCAAAAGACTTACTTTAATGCACCTGCCCTCAATGAAATATTTACAGATGTTTCTTCCGTTGTGCTCAACCGTGTGCTGATTGATGAACTCCTGACTCATGATTGGACGTTTTTTCTGGAAACACTGCTGGCTTTGGCCTTCCTGGAGGATCAAGAATGGTATTTAAACACAGTTGCTGAATATAAAATGCTAACAAAACGTCATTAGAGAGCCTCACCCCTATAGCTCCTCCTCCACATTCTCCTGGCTCTCCACCTCTTCCCCGACCACGGCCCCAATTTTTGCCCTTCAGTTTCTTGTTCTTGTTTAGCACACCACGGCCCCTGCCTAAACT
The DNA here is from genome assembly GCF_030014155.1 of Tachysurus vachellii. Classification (NCBI taxonomy): domain Eukaryota; kingdom Metazoa; phylum Chordata; class Actinopteri; order Siluriformes; family Bagridae; genus Tachysurus; species Tachysurus vachellii. The sequence goes on along the minus strand of NC_083465.1, from coordinate 7,339,557 downwards.
TCCTCCACCACGTCCTCGACCCCGGGGGCCACTAACTAAACCAGGTGAGTGAGAAAAAAAATGCAACCAATGAAAATAAAACCGATGGGACAAAAAGCAATAACGTCCCATCACCCTGGCTTACTATTATTAGATATTCAGTATAACTTAAAGGCATTCATAAGACAGACCAAAACAAAATAGACAATTAAACTGTGAAAACGGTGAAAGAGATAAGACACTGAAAGTGAAATCAAAAGATGAGCAGAACATTTGATCTCTCACATACATTGCCCTCCTTTTGTGCTGGACTTTGTCCCCTGTTCTTTAGATGGTACTGCTTTGCTGATCTCTTTGGCTTGTTTGTATTTGGAAAGCTCCTCACAGAAGTCGTCCTGCTCTTCGTCATAGTCATATTTCTCTTCACTCTCACTGTTTTTGCACTGTGATGTTCTCTGTGCTTTTCCATGACCTCCACTAGGTTCGTGTTCACGCTAGAAACCAAGAGGTACAACAACGGAGTGATTAGACAGGGGACAAAGACGGAAATTGCCTTTTATCTCTAAATCTAATAACTGACTTATGAGTGAAACTGAAATTTACCTGTGCAAACCGACCGTCGTAATCCCGGTAAGAGATTTTGCTCTTTTTGATCTTGTGTCTGTCTTGATGCTCGTGATCGGTATTGTAACTGTCAGAACTAGAGCCACTAGATGGCGAGTGGTGCTGAGACACAGCAATAAAAAATAAGCAATCAGAAAAGTTTCAGAAGCAACACTTTCACAAAGACAGAATGTGATTTTAAAGGAAGAAGTTAGGAATATACCTTCTGCCTCTCCCTCCGCCTTCTTTTTGACTTGTGTTTCTCTTTGATTTTCCTGTGTCTCTTATGAGTGTGCCGGTGCGATTTGTCATCTTTCTCACGCACTTTTTCCTTCTCTTTGTCTAAAACTTCGGGATCCGCCTTGGGTTCCTTTTCTTCTTCAATCCCTATCCCCTCATCATCGATTTCTCCATCCTCCAATTCACCGTCCTCCCTTTAAAAATTAAATTCCGGGTCAGACAAATAATACACATGGATGTACATTCCAGCAAACTACTAGGGTGCCAATACAACACTATAAAATTATAAGAACTGCTCCAAAATTAACAAAAATGCAATGTACCACTTAACACAAGAACTTTTAAAGCATTATCACAAACCATAATATCTTCTAACACATTCTTAAATTGTCAACATGACAGTGCTGGAAGCCGTGTGTCTTGGAGGAAATAGCTCAGCTTTAACTGAGTGTCCAAAATGAAAGTCATCTGGCAGACTGTGGCCCAGATGCAAACCCAGCAATGTTTTTCAGCAGACTGAACTCAGCACTTGAAAATACTGTATCATGACTCAAACAAAATCAGAGAGAGAATAAAATTTGCAGCCTCCAATCCCAAAACACATACTATATGGCCAAAGGTTTTTGGACAACTGATCTAAATGCGTTTTGAACATCCCTTTCCAACATTAGTCCCCTCTTAACAGTAATAATAAGCTCTATTCCTCTGAGAAGGCTTTCCACTAGATGTTAGTATATGGCTGGGAGGGGAGATATGTGATCATTCAGCTACAAGAGCATTAGTGAGATCTGACAATGATGTTGAGTGTAGAGGTCTGGGGTGTTCAGTTCAAATGTGTTCAGTGGGGATGAGGTCAGGACTCATCCCCACTCGTCTCAGGTGCAGACCACTGAAGTTGTTCCACACTGACCGTGCTCCCACCAACTGACATTCAGATTTTTTTTTTTTTTACCCATCCCTGGCCAGATTTTGGAGGAAACAAAACAACATGACTAAAGAAAGCAGGAAAGAAAGAAGGATATGTCTTGCATCTGTGTCTGCAGTCTGTGCCACAAGTCTCAATTTTGAAATGTCTTATCTATACAAAACTGGATTATTACAAATTATTAGAAAAAAAATCTGTGTCAAAGTACAAGTAAATGCTAGTATTTCTTTTACTCTTATTTCTAGCTTTTAGGAAACAAGATTTTAGATTTATTTGGCTTTGTAAAGATATTTCCAGTGACAACTGGAAAGCGAAGACATTAACAACAAAGGGAGGTGTTGATGTGTATTGTGGTTGTACTGAATGCCAGCAGAACCACCAGCTTTCACTCTCACTCAAATTTTAGTTGAATGACATCCAACACACATAGCATTATGTAATAGATAATGGAATTATTACTGGCTAAATAATTCATATAAAAGAAAAAAAACAAACACACATGGTGCCCCAAGAGACCTCTAGAGATATGGCAAGCACACCACATTAAACACTGTTGCCAAAGGGAGCCAACGTTGGGAGGGACGGCACTGGGTGCATATACAAACTAACGGAAATCATCGCAACTGATTTAGACTGTGGAGAACATTAAGAACATGCTTCCAATAATTTGATCAAATTATTATTAAATCTGGTTTAGTTTTCTATGGAGGAATAATCATGCAATTATTCCTGATGTATTTTAATCTCACCCAAACAGTCATGTCACCAGCGAGGAAATATTCACTAATTAACTTAGTTTTGCTGAAGAATTTTTTTTATTATTATTTGCGTCTTTTTAGACCATTAATGCTGTCAACTGTTTAAAGTGTTTAAGGTGTAGGACCACCTCACATATATCTAGTCCAAATTGACATGGTAGTAAAAGAACTGTATTACATCTTCTGATGAACGAGTGGTTGTGATTTTTCCTTCAGTATGGAGACACTGCAGGAAACTGGATTTTCTATCATATCCTGCCAAAACCAAATCAAAGCCAAGTCGTGTCAGGGTTTTAAAAAAAACAGGACTTAATGATATTTTAGAGAAGCAACTAATAGAAGAAATGCTTCTTGGGGACTTACAGGCATGTTATTGAGTTCCTAGGACAGGTAGGACCTACAGACCTGTAATCAAGCACAACCTGCATGGCCACAAGCACTATAATAGAAGGTTATCTCATTACTAAAGTGAAAGCGAGCAGTTTACTTCAACACTATGTGTTCATAGTATAAACAAATCATTCAGTGTAACCTTTATACATACATGGTAACAATGCCCCAATCTCTGTGATTTATTCAGAGATCATTTCTCCCATTCTTAGTTATTGCCTAAGGTTTTAGCAACATAAATCCAGAAAGCTTCTCTCATCTAAAGAGTTACTTCAGAATCTCCTGTATTAACAGGTGTTTACCAGAGATGGGAGACTTGAGTCATATGACTTGACTCGAGTCAGACTTAAGTCACAAATTTGAGACTTGAGATTTGCTTGACAAATATTAAAAAAAGACTCGACTTGACTTTGACATTGATGACTTGAGACTTGCACGTGTGTGACTTACTCCATCCCACCTCTGGTGCTTACATATTCTTCATAAAATAAATGAACAAAACATAAACAGGCCCAGCATTCCTCTGATTATTCTAAGACACATGATACACATTCATCATCATCTACACATTAAAATCATTATCATTAAAGGCACAGCATTAGTCTGCCTTATATAGAAAACTCCTACAAGTCTTTTTTCCTGCAGGAGAGGGCGGTCCTGGAAAAAAAAAATAAAAAAGAGAAAAAAGGAGGCGGGGCAAATCTGAGCCAAGGCACGTCAGTGGGCGGGGCTTCCCGTACGTCATCAAAATATTTAAACAGCTTCGAAGCAGCTCGTAGCAACACACTGTAACGAGCAGTTTACTAAACAGCTCCTGCTCTGGAGGTTAAGTGGCAGCACAAAGTCGTTATAAATGAAGGGAAAGCAATGACGAGCAGGGAGGGAACACACTAGGTTTGATAAAGTGACAGTTGTGCTAGAATAATGAAAGTGCATGCAACAAAAGATGGACTTTTTTTTTCCAGGCCTGTTTTGCAACGAGCTACGAAAATCAAGCCAATGCCCTAAAACGTTGGAAAACTCGAGTGAAATGAAAACAGCCATTGAATAAAATGTAGAAATAAAAATCCTGCACAGAAGCAGATAAGAACGTTACTCGACCTTTCATCCCCTGCCAGCTCAGAGTCTGTCATGTTTTTGTCAAGGACGGGGTTTAGGGGACAGGAGAAGAGGCTCACAAAAGCCATGATGGTTACAAACGGATTCTCCCCAACAAGACTGAGATGATTCAGTCACTCATGGAGACGTTGGTTTGTTGTGAGAGATGATGACGGATTGTATTAGCTAGTCTGAAGAGAACACTCACGGATACACGTCTCTACACTGAGACGGTTAACAGACATTATCCTCTCTCATGTCAATGATGATATGTTTACGCTGTAAACACAGCTTTGATACCGCAGGTTTGCTAAAAAACGTCCCGTCGGCTGACAGCTGTCTTGGTGCGATACTGCAGGCGGAGTGTTGGAACAGAGATTGTTATGATTTTTTCGATGCAGTCAGTATCTCCTTCAGACATGGCGCCCGTTAAGAGTTTTCGCAAAATGGCTGCGAAGACGGTGAACAAGAAGAAAGGTCCCGCCCATTTAGTAGGGGTTTAACCAATCGGAATCCGGGCTTGTTGCAGCGGATCCGGAACACTCGTTTGATTGGTCAGAATACTGGCGCCCAGGAGATTGTCACCATTTTAACTCATATTATTGGTTTTCAAGGCTGTCACAAAAAAAAAAAACGCGCTTATACCTGGAACAGAAACCTGTCGATATCGATAGGCAGCCGAGCGCATAGAATCTGCGTCTTATCCTGTTTCAGACGTGTTTTCATGCTTTATAAAACGTGTTTTATTTTTAGACTTGAAATTGTTCTGTAGCAAGTAGTTTTTTGACATGTCCTTGTATCAGCAGTGACTGACTTTTCGGCACTAGGTGGCGCTCGTTTCACACAATGTGGACAAATGCAAGTGACCAATCATTTAAACCTGCAGTTGGTCTGTTATAATAAAAGGTCGCTAATTATAGCCCAGATTTATCACTTTATTATGAACAAATCATATGTAACAAATTATTAAATTCATTAAGATTTCGAGCAGCAGCATGTTTACAGCTTCTCCACAGTATTAATGTAGGAATCTATACCTCATCTCTACAATCGTATACAAAGGTTTAGGAACCCCTGACAATTTCCATGATTTTTTTTAAATTTATAAATATTTGGGTGTTTGGATCAGCAATTTCATTTTGATCTCAAATAACTGAAGGACACACTAATATTTCAGTTGTGAAATGAGGTTTATTGGATTAACAGAAAATGCACAATATGCATCAAAATGAAATTAGACAGGTGCATAAATTTGGGCACCCCAACAGGAAAAAAAAAAACCCTCACATCAGTATTTAGTAGAGCCTCCTTTTATCAGAAATAACAGCCTCTAGACGCTTCCTATAACCTGTAATGAGTGTCTGGATTCTGGATGAATGTATTGTGGACCATTCCTCCTTACAAAACATCTCCAGTTCAGTTAGGTTTGATGGTTGCTGAGCATGGACAGCCCACTTCAAATCACCCCACAGATGTTCAATGGTATTCAGGTCTGGGGACTGGGATGGCCATTCCAGAACATTGTACTTGTTCCTCTGCATAAATGCCCGAGTAGATTTTGAGTAGTGTTTTGGGTCATTGTCTTGTTGAAATATCCAGCCCCAGTGTAACTTCAACTTTGTGACTGATTCCACAACATTATTCTCAAGAATCTGCTGATATTGAGTGGAATCCATGTGACCCTCAACTTTAACCAGATTCCCAGTACTGGCACTGGCCACACAGCATGATGGAACCTCCAGCAAATTTTACTGTGGGTACCAAGTGTTTTTCTTGGAATGCTGTGTTCTTTTGCCACCATGCATAAAGCCCCTTGTTATGACCAAATAACTCAATCTTTGTTTCATCACTCCACAGCACCTTATTCCAAAATGAAGCTGGCTTGTCCAAATGTGCGTTTGCATACCTCAAGCAACTCCGTTTGTGGCGTGTGTGCAGAAAAGGTTTCTCTCGCATCACTCTCCCGTACAGCTTCACCTTGTGCAAAGTGCGCTGAATTGTTGAACGATGCACAGTGACACCATCTGAGGCAAGTTGATGTTGTAGGTCTTTGGAGGTGGTCTGTGGGCTGTTTTTGACCGTTCTCACCATCCTTCGCTTTTGCCTCTCCAATATTTTACGTGGCCTGCCACTTCTGGCCTTAAAAAGAACTGTGCCTGTGGTCTTCCATTTCCTCACTATGTTCCTCACAGTGGACACTGACAGCTTATATCTCTGCAATAACTTTTTGTAGCCTTCCCCTAAACCATAATGTTGAACAATCTTTGTTTTCAGGTCATTTGAGACTTGTTTCGAGGCCTCCATGTTGCCACTCTTCAGAGTAGGGTCAAAGAGAACAACCACTTGCGATTGCATGCACCTGTCTATGAAGTTCAAGGCTTAATGAGCCACCAAACCAATCTTGTGTTCCAATTAATCAGTGCTAAGTAGTTTCAGGTATCCGAATCAACAAAATGGCAAGGGTGCCCAAATTTATGCACCTGTCTAATTTCATTTTGATGCATATATCCAAACACCCAAATATTTTTAAATGAAAATCATGGAAATTGTCAAGGGTTTTATGGAAAAGTGGCGCTAAAGGCGCTCTCTCTCTCTCTCTCTCTCTCTCTCTCTCTCTCTCTCTCTCTGTGCGTGCGCGTGTGTGTATGTGTGTGCGTGCGTGCGTGCGTGTGTGTATGTGTGTGCGTGCGTGTGTGTGTGTGTGTGTTAAAGGACCAGTAAGTCCTGCACGGTGCTGAAACTTCAGCAGGTCGCCTCTCCATCGCCCCCGAGCAAGCGAGTGGCTGCTGTTCCTCCGTTTGATAAAAGAACATCTGCACATCAGCTGGAAAACAAGCAAAAACAAAACACGAGCGCTGTATGAGGCTGTGGATTTACAGTCCTTTGGCACTTTGGACTCGACAAGAGCTCAGGCTGTGGATTTACAGTCCTTTGGCACTTTGGACTCGAAAACACCCGAAGTCCTTCATCTTAAGCCGGGACAAGAGCTCAGGCTGTGGATTTGGGAGAATATGAGTCTCTCGCATCAGTACCGTGCTGTTCTGTTTCTGTCACTGTTGGCTTTACATAGCTGTAATGACGGGATGCAGGTCAGTGAAACAGCTTCCTCTGTGTGCGTGTGTGTGTGTGTGTGTGTGTAAAAATACTTTAGTCACACTTTTTTTATCACCAAAGTTGTATGTCGATAATCAGAATCATATTTAACCATTAATTATAAATGGTTAAATAACGATACTGATCTTGTCTAAATGTTCCTTATATCAATGAACCCTACAAGTGTTTTATTAGAAGTCTTGAAAAACTGTAGTGTTTGCAAAAACTCTTTTTTTTATAACAGCTAGAACCTGTTGTCTAATCACTTTTAAGGTTTCTTAGCAGGTTCTTTAGGAGTGTTTTTGATAACTAATGGTTCTTCACCTCCCTTAGGAATCCTATCTGAAACCTTCAAAGCGTTTAAGTGAAGCCACCAAGATTTTTTTTAAAAACCACTATCATGGGGTTCAACTAAATTCTTCATGAGATCACCGGAGCAACAGCCAAGACATCTCAAGGGTTGTACCTTTATTTAAAGAGTGTAAGCTAGTTATAATTTGATGGCAGTGATTCTAGAGTCTTTAAATCTAAGATGGGGGGTGTTAAATCTAGCAGTCTAGAGAGTCTAGAGTTTCTTGATTTGTACATCTGTTGAGCTTTTTTAGGATGTGTCTAAGCTTGTCTAAGATTTACCTATGAGAAAAGATTTCAATAGTATTACACATTCCTCATTCACCTTTTTTTAAAGAACGTAATAGCTTGTAAAGCATATAAAGCCTGTTTGGAAAGAAGACAAGTACCATACCTAATATCATTAGATGAAGTGTTTTAGATAAAGATATACATTGTATTTTTAACCATTAGCCATTTTAATTGTTAATTCCAAATAGAAAATAATCTCTCTCTCTCTCTCTCTTCCTCTCTCGCATACACACACACTGCACATTAGTCACATCATGTCTTTCAGTCATTTGTTATGAAACTATAACTAAGGAGTTGTCTAACTGTTGCCGGTATACTCAGAATTTCTAAACTTTCTCTTTGTATATAAATCCTGGTTATAAGGGTGTAAAATCCAGTCGTTTCAGCATTTGCCTTGGCTAAGTGAAAATCCTGCAAGATTTTCAAGAATTCCAAATGTTGGTCACAGACTGTAAATGCCACTCTTTTCTATTTTTATAACGGTAATGAAACATTGTAATATGAAGCCGATGCATTCCCTTCCTCTGTGTCTTCCTGCCATGAAATATATACAAGAGACCAACTTTTTCTCCTGAACACATCTGCGCAACAGCTTTTGGCTGAGCTATCACCCATCAATGGTAGAGAGAAAAAGAGGTGAGAGAAAGGAACTTGTGATACCCTGAACTCCACATACATAGGGTGGGGGTGGGAATTGAATCCCCAACCCAGGTGGCATGAGGCAAACATGCATACAAATACAAATAACAATATTAATACTCTGACCTTTTGTATCAACCCATACTGATAATCATCCTTTAAAAACTAATAAGCGTTAAATTGGTTACGCTTTAAACGCTTTCAGAAAAAATCGCTTACATTGTAAAGGTAAGAAATATAATAAAATCAGTACTAACCATGTTTTAAAAAAGATATATTATTTTAAAAGGACATTATTTACATTATTTACTGTACAGTGTCACCCCAATGAGGATGGGTTCCCTTCTGAGCCTGGTTCCTCTTAAGGTTTCTTCCTCATAACATCTCAGGGAGTTTTTCCTTGCCGCCATCACCTCCGGCTTGCTCATTAGGGATAGGGATAGATATATCGTATTTTAAATTTTAAGTTAATCTTTTTAAATAAATTTTAAACTTTAATTGTATATATTCATTTATTTATTTTTATCCTTATTTTTCTTCTTCTTCTTCTTCTTCTTCTTCTTCTTCTTCTTCTTCTTCTTCTTCTTCTTCTTCTTATTATTATTATTATTATTATTATTATTATATATTTATTTCTTTTTCTCTCTCTTCTGTTTCCATACTTCTGTAAAGCTGCTTTGAGAAAATGGGAAATTGATAAAATTATATTTAACAGATAAAATATATTCAATTCAATTCAATTATATATAGCGCAGAAAAAAAATAAATTGAATTGAATTGCATTGAATATATTTTATCTGTTAAATATGTACACTATATTGCCAAAAGTTCAGGTGCATAAAATCAAGCACTGACTACTTCTACAAACATTTGTGAAGGAATGGGTCGCTCTCAGGGCTCAGTGAATTCAAGCGTGGTATTTGTGATAGTTTGCCTATTTATTAGTCTAAGTCTATTAGTGAAATTTCCTCACTACTAAATATTCCAATGGTTAACTGTTAGTTGTATTATAACAAAGTGGAAGCAATTTGGAACAATAGAAACTTTTTTCAGGGGTTGACCTTGGCCCCTTAGTTCCAGTGAAAGGAACTCTTAATCCTTCAGCATACCATTTCAACAAAGACATTTTGGACAATTTCATGCTCCCAACCTTGTGGGAACAGTTTGGAGATGGCTTCTTCCTGTTCCAACATGACTGCACACCAGTGCACAAAACAAGGTCCATAAAGACATGGATGAGCCAGTTTTTTGTGGAGAAACTTGACTGGCCTTCAAAGATGCCCCTTTTCCACCAAGGCAGTTTGAGTGCTGTTTCAGAGCCAGAGCCTAATTTAAAATCATTCATTCATTCATTCATTCATTCATTTTCTACCGCTTATCCGAACTATCTCAGGTCACGGGTAGCCTGTCTCAGAGGTCACAGGGGTGCCTATCTCAGGCGTCATCGGGCATCAAGGCAGGATACACCCTGGATGGAGTGCCAACCCATCGCAGGGCACACACACACTCTCATTCACTCACGCAATCACACACTACGGACAATTTTCCAGAGATGCCAATCAACCTACCATGCATGTCTTTGGACCAGGGGAGGAAACCGGAGTACCCGGAGGAAACCCCCGAGGCACAGGGAGAACATGCAAACTCCACACACACAAGGTGTAGGCGGGAATCGAACCCCCAACCCTGAGGTGTGGGGTGAACGTGCTAACCACTAAGCCACCGTGCCCCCTTAATTTAAAATCCGTTCGTTCTTTTTCGACACCGGCTCTGAACCAGGAAAAGTGGTTCTTAAGTAGCAACATTGCTGGTCTAGACTTAAGAACCACTTGCTTCAGGGGCTGGGGGCGGGGCTCCATTTTCAAATCATTTTAAATCAGGATTCGCCACATTTGGATGCCAGTGTAGGTTCGCAAAGCTATGAGCATTAACAGTAAAGCAACATCCGACATTGATGATGAAGTGAATGTGTTTGCCGCTGCTGCGCTAACGTTGCTGTATAACGTTGTATACAGTGACATAGGACTTGGCTCTGTGATCGCTCTCTAGCCCATGGAAAGGCAAACCGGTTCTTAGAAGGCTCGACAGTGGAACCAACTTCGAACCAGCACCAGCACTAGCTCTGAACCAGCACCCGGTTCTTTCTGGTGTAAAAGTCCTGACCTCAACACAATAGAACACCTTTCAGATAAATTAGGGTGGAGATTGTGAGCCAACATCAGTGCCTGACCTCACAAATACACTTTTAGAGGAATGGTCAAAAATTCCCATAAACATACTCCAAGACCTTGAGGAAAGCCTTCCCACAAGAGCTGAAGCTATTATAGCTGCAAAGGGTGGGCCAACTCCATATTAAACCCTACATATTAAAAATGGGATGTCATTAAATTTCATGTGCATGTAAAGGCAGATGTCCCAAAACCTTTGGCAATATAGTGTATATATAACATATACATTTTATCCAGGCAAAGATGGTTTTTTATCTCTCTCTCTCTCTCTCTCTCTCTCTCTCTCTCTCTCTCTCTCTCTTTCTTCTGTACTCCTGCTGTGGTGCTCCTGCCTCTACAGCTGTGGGTCCTTTCACCCTCCTGACATGACTCATTTATGCTGATTCTTCTTCTGCTTGGAGCTTCTGTAATTGCAACCTGTCTCTTGTGGTGCTGTGAATGGTCCCACACGAATACCCTAAATATTTACATTTTACATTTGCTTTAGTGGATAATGTCACCTGGATAGTGTAGATTTTCAGTTAAACTACTGATGTATTTATAAAGTCATTCCTGTGCTGATCCCATAAGTCACATTTACAATCTATTCATATGCTAGTGTCATTTCAGTCCATTTCTTGTGTACTCCAAGCATACTTTAATGACTTAGAATCTAACTATCCAGTGTCATCTAGAAGAATGTAATCGTGTTCCAAGTCTATATGTCTGTTGTTGCAGTATAATTGTGCCAAAATTTTGGTCTGACATGTTTTTTTTTATAAGGGGAAACTGGTATCAGTTCTAACTTAGTATTGGAATTAAATATGACATCTTGAATTCTGTGAACAAAGATTAGTTTGTTGTTTGGAGTGAGTGTTGTGTGTGTGTGTGTGTTTGTGTATATACACATAGACTTTGCAAGCCTTGACCAGCCAGAGAATATTTTTATTTAACGTTCCAAAAGGAATTTATTATGCTTTCTTGAAAAGAGCCTGAAGACATGTTTTTCTCTAGTGCTAATTGTGTTTGATGTTTATTATAATATGCTGTATGGTTTACACATTCACAAATTTTTATGAAAAAAACTGTACAATCATTTTAACACTTTTATTTTTTGTATATAACAAACATTCTTGTACAGTAATTTCAGTAGTTTAAATGAGTAAAGAAATATTTGTCTTTCAGCCAAAAGCATTTTTAGTTAAAAATGGGACATTTTCTCAAAGCATTAAAATGAAGATACTTAAGTATATATTCAATTAAATTTTATTTGTATTGCAATTTTAGCAACGGACATTCTCTCAGCAGAAATAATAAAATAAAAGTACAGGATAAAAATAAAAAGTTTATCCCAAATGAATGGATATCTGGGTACAGCAAGTTTATTTAATTGGTTATCAGTGTATATTTATATTGTATGTCAAGGAAATAGCTTAAGCTGTCAAAAATGTGTGAAAAATAAATATTCTCATTCATTTTTTTTTAACTAATCACAACTATCAATAACTGGTTCAGCCAAAACTTCCACAGAACTAGGTCACTGTGGTAAATAAAAAGTCTGTACTATTATACTTAAAACCTAGTAAACCTATAAAAAAGGAAAACAATTAGTTAAAAAAATAAAGAAAGCTGTTAGCTAAAGTTTACAAAATTTTGTACAAATAACATTTTATTTAATATAAAAAAACAATTACTCAGTTGTATGACAGAAATATACCAGTCAAATGTACTGATCATCTGGTTTTCAGAATCTATTATTAAAAATGTATTATTAAATAGTTCAGCAGTCCATGTTAGTCTAGATAAATTAACTAAACTAAATGTCACAACCGGGGGCTGGATGGAGACAGACGCGTAGGCAGGATAGCTTCGAATGAAAGGGGTTTAATAAATGATGAAGACAGGTACAAAAACATGACGAGAACAGAAATAAAACAGATGACGACACTTAACATGGACTAGACACCACACCGGGTATAATGAAACTAATGATTCCGCGCTGCATTCAGCAACGCGGCTCACTTAAATACAATAAAGATAATGACAACATTAGGAACAGGTGATGAAACAGGGAGGAGCAGACGAAGGCGGCGCAGACACGTGACAACAACAATAGCACATGGCCAAAAGTCTGGGCTGAATCATGACACTAAATTACATCTGGTAACAATGTGTCGATAGATAGATAGATAGATAGATAGATAGATAGATAGATAGATAGATAGATAGATAGATAGATAGATAGATAGATAGTCTTTTTCCTCTCAAGGTTTCTTGCTCAAGTTATAAAAAGCTGCTTTGTGATGTTAACATGCTATACAAAACGAATTGTATTGAACTCTAAAACTGTTATAATACTTTCCCACTAATATTCTGATAAACAGTCAAAAATAATAAATAAATAATAAATGCTGCACCACAATTCTTCCTGCCTCCTGTTGGAGGATCAAATCTCTGAGGTTATGAGTTTAATTCTCTATGTATGGAGTTTGCATGTTAGGGGTTTCCCCTGGGTACTTCCCTTCCAGTCTCTCCCCCAGTCCATGGACAGGTGTTGCAGACTGTTTTTCATGTCTAAATTGTTTGTAGTGTGTGAATATGTTTGTGATTAAGCCCCGCGATGGACTGACATAATGTCAGACACTCTCAGGACTTGTCAGGTTATTATTAGTACAGGCTTAGTGGTTAGCACGTTTGCCTCACACTTCCGGGGTTTGATTCCTGCCTTCGCCATGTGTGTGAAGTTTGTATGTTCTCCCGGGGGTTTCCTCTGGGTACTCCAGTTTTCTCCCCCAGACCAAAGACATGTGTTGTAGGCTGATTGGCATCTTTACATTTTCACTCTCATTATGTTAAACCTAAACATTGGGCAAGCTGTCACTGACACTGACACTGTCAGCCTGCCCTCGTTCTTCTTTTAATCTGTAGGATCCATTTTAGATAGGAATCATTCACATCTGGATGAAATCAGTCATATGAGTTTTAGGTTACAGAGCTGAAAAATACTTTATTGGGACTTAGGGTGTTTTTGTCACAGCCTCCATATCATCAGGATGCTTTTAATTAAGTTATTGGCTTTAGCGCAAAGGGCAACCTGTGGATTATCTGTTTTTGATAATATTTATGTGGTTGTTAATATCTCAGGGCTGCATAGACAAGCAGAGGGTGATTGGTGTGCTTCGCCAGATGGAGAAATTTTTAAAGGGACAGGAGATCCGGTTTACAGAAGGTCTCCGTATAATGAAATCCAAACTTACCAACCTTCAGAACTCTGTGTCCAAGTTTCCACAAGCAGACCAATCTTCACGTATGTATGCAGTGTTAATGTGCATGCTATTGATTTGATAGTTTGCGTATAGGTTTAACAAATTGAAAATGTGAAGTCATCTATACATAATGGAGTGTAATCCTATTTTTTAGTGCTCAAAATCTTTTGTATATTTATGAAATCATTTATTTCCTTACGGTGTTTAAATGTTTAAATTACTGACATGCCCCCAACTCAGAATGCGAATTTGTTTCTTTTCTATAGCTCCAAATTTTCATGAAAAAGTTTGGAGACAGAAAAATAAAACAAAGTTAATCCATTGTCTTCACTACTTATGGACTTATTTTCAGGTTGAGTTTACTCCCGTTTTTAAGGCAGCAAGTGAACCAACTTGAAATGACAGTGTGTAAGCAAAAAGGACATACTTGAAGAAGTGCTGTTATAATAACCACTTGATTTTTTGAGAACATTTTCTTTTAATTTTGCTGAATAATGATAATTTGATTATCATTGTTTACGAAATTGTTTATTACAAATGATTATTTTTGTAAATAGCCCTGCAGAAATATGCAGCTCTGGGAACAGCTTTTTAGTTTCGCCTAAAAATACAGAGAAAACAGGTATAAAGAAAATCCTGAAGTACATCATTATCTTTTCCGATCTTGTATTCCTGTATTCCCATTTTCCTTTTTCTTTCTTTTTTGTCCCTTGTCTTTATAGCCTCATCCATTTGTCCTGCTCTAGCAGCTCCAACACACGGAAAGAAGTTTGGCTCCAAGTACCTTGCTGGACATGAAGTGCACTTCATGTGTTCTTCAGGTTATCATTTGGTGGGCTCGGCAACCCGAGTGTGCCAGGAAAACGGCAGCTGGAGCGGAGTCGGTGCACTTTGTAAAGGTCTGTACTCGTATCACCTCATTCTATATGATATTAGGACATTTTTGGAAATTATCTGCAAAAATTATTACCAGAATCACACACAATATTCGGACTTGACTGCTGAATTTGCAGTGGTTATGTATGTATGTGGTTATGATGTTTTCCTACTGATCAGAAGGTCATGAGCTCAAATCCAGGGAGCACCAAGCAGCCACCATAGGGTCCCTAAGAAAGGTCCATAACCCTCAACTGCTCAGTTGTATAAATGAGATAAATATAAATTGCTATGAATAAGGTCATCTCCCAATTGTTATTAATTGACAATTTGTATACATAACTACCACAACTGCTCATCACACATGTCTAACTTACAGTTCTAAACCTGTAATATTCTTTGTGCAGTTTAATCTGTACAGAAACCTTAGTCCGTAAATATTTTGGAGAGTTATGTATATGTATATTCAATATTTGTGAGGTTTTTGTGTACTTTATATCTTGTGCCGCTCGTGTTAAGTCCTAGCTTGTGTTGTGGCTGTAATAACGTGCTCTGTCAGAGATCCTTTGAGAATTGAAGTCTTTGTAACATGCTAAATTGAGGCAAGATTCAAGAAACAAAATCAGCTTGTTGTTTATTCAAGCCAATCTAACATAGTCAAAGTTCACGGCCGCAATCAAAACACAGGTCAGCAACATCAAACAAGATTAATCCTAATTATAAACAAGAGCACAGATATCAGTCAAAACATAGAAAGCAGTCAGACTAATTAAGAGCTAAATAGAGAACACCTGGAAACACAGGAAAACACACCAATGAGAGGACAGTGCAGAGCCTAGACTCAAATCAAACCAACGGCATCCCAAATGACACAAGACACACTATGCACTTAAACTATGCACAATGTACTCGACCATATAGTGTATGAATTTAAGAGGGATCATATGTTCTGAATAAAATGGAACATTAACGGAATTGTACAATGTTGAAAAATTTTTACAATGTTGAAAAATAACTAAGATATCTTGTCCAACGGAGTGTTGTCAACCATCTTGAAATTTTCTTCTCATCCAGTGTTACTGGCTTTGTCTCAAAGCTGTGGGTGTTGAGCGCATGAAGTGTCCAACATTCCACACTTTGCATTTTTTGTTGAAAAAGTTCGTCGTCTGGCCACTTTTTATTGTGAGTGGACTGCTCATACTTTTTCTACTACAAAATGGCATTAAACAGTGTATATGTATGTAGGACACACCTTCAGTTAAAACAGAAATTTGTGCACATAGAATCTTTGCTTTTTGTCCGTTCATTCATTAAGTATCTTTGCTTTTCGTATATATTGGATAAAGTGTCAGAACATATCACATTTCTGCAGCTCTACAGTTGTGACTTTTGGCTGCCTTGTAGCTCATTTTAAGCAGCTCACCTTTACAAGAAAAATGCATGGTATGTTTGTTTCATTTCCTGCACTTGGATCTATTCAGGGTTGAATTTTCATTTCACTTGAACTGCACAAGTGTTCGCTTGAAACAGGACCAAGAACACCTCAGTCAGATATAGTCCGTTTACTGCATCGGTGGAATTCCGAAACCAGCCTTTCTAAACAATGACTGTGAATCCCACAACTAGTAAAGAAGACTCACACTGATAAAGCCGAGGCTGAGAAGAAAGAGTCATTCTTTACAGTGGATTGAGTTGCTTAGCTGAACTGAATGAAGCGCTCATTACTGTGGCATTAAATGTCCTGAAGACAGAACAACCCTGCACTCATATTCCTGTCTGAGTCTTTCTCTTTTACATGCCAAAGCTGTTGTTGGCAGGGTCACTGTAAAAAGAGCAGGCCCCAAAGCTCCAGTTTCAGCCAAGACTATAGAGAACCCATTGCCCATGTACCGTGCACCAGAAAGTCCCACTGGGTAGAGATAAATGGAAGAGTTGACTCAAAAATGATAATTATTGACATAAAAATCTTAATGAAAGATTCATTTCTGATGCTGTGGTGCTCCCCACCTGCTTTCAGTCCCATTCAAATTTTTATGTGAAATATCCCTTTAAATCCCCTCACACATTTCATTAAATCAGACTCCAGGTTTGATGGCAGGAAAGTATTCGAAGTATGCTATTGATGGCTTCCTTGAGTGCTACAGCTGGCAACAGTATCAGACATTCCAAATGTTACAAGAGCCTAGAGCGTATAAACCCACTAGTTCTGAAAGTTTGCAAGACAGTACAATATGGTAGAAAAATCAAAAAATATTTTAAAACTAATCAACCAAAAACCTCTGGGGGTCAGGCAAAAAAGGATTTGTCCTTATATAAGGAACAACTTGGACGGTTTTTATATTTGTTAATGCTTGTTACTGAAAAGCACAACAGAAGAATCTATCTATCTATTTATCTGCCTGTCTGTCTGTCTGTCTGTCTGTCTGTCTGTCTGTCTGTCTGTCTGTCTGTATATCTATCTATGTATCTATCTATCTATCTATCTATCTATCTATCTATCTATCTATCTATCTATCTATCTTATTAGGAAAACTAAACGAATAGTGGATAGGACCTCCTTTTGCTCTCAAAACAGCTTAAAGTTTTCATGCCATTAAGTTTCTTGTCCATATTGACATGACTGCATAACAATTTCTGCATTGCATTTTTCAGGTGTATTTTCATGCTTTGAATCTCTTGTTCTCCCAAATCCCAAAGGTGTTCTACTGGATTCAGAGCCAGTGACTGAAGAACACTGTGCTTTAAAACATGGTGCATTATCATGCTGGAAGCAGCTGTTAGAAGATGGGTAAATTGTGGCTAATAAGGGATGCAATAATCTGCCCAAAAGTGTGCCAAGGCAAAATTCCCAACCAGGACCCGTTTCAGCGAATTATATTAGAGTGAGATGGTACAAATTATAGGTGGGCGATCAATGGTAGTGCCCCCCCATTCCAACAAACCCCTTGAACCCCCATCACATGCCGCTTTCCAGTTGTTAAAACCATGCAATGTAAATACAACATCCTTCTCGTCAATAGTGGCATATGTCCGACATGGGAAACAGAAGTATGCCTTCCATAGAACAAAGTAACGTGGCGTTGGATCTATGTGATACCTGGAATGATTAAATAAGCAGAATATACTACCAAAAGCACACTTTGAGTAATTAGCAAATATTGGCTGGGATGGGTTGTTATTCAAATCGCTAACCTCCTGGACTGGGGCTGAAATAGCCGATAAATGGGTCTGCTTTAGGACACTAATTGAGGACTGTGGATGAGCAGTGCTTGTGGAGGGTAAACTGGAATTAGCTATATCCTCTGATGTGCTCGCAACCAAGACACAGGTAGCACTAGTATTGCTTTAAAGGCTTAAAAATAATATATCGCACAACCCAATCAAATTGTAACAATAGTCAAATAAACATAATTAATTTGAATGTTGGTAAAATTATGAGCATACATTAGCTGCTGCACATAGCATTCACAAATTGAGAGAAGTAGGCAAACCTCAAAAAAAGTGTGTCTAACCAAAATTATCATGAGACAAATGGTGAAAAAGTATTCTGTGCTGTGGGTGCAGGGCTTCTTTTGTGTGGGGCTGCTGCAGACATATCATGGTCCATTGGCTGTAGGTTGTTAATTAAATCAAATGTTAGAAATCATTCTTGTATTTTTTGTATTATTTTCTTTATTACTTACTATAAATATTAATTACTTTGGATAAAAAAATAAATAAATAAAACTTTGATTGGATGGGCAATACCCAAATTTGGATGGGCTAATCCTTCCCCTGCCCACTGCTGCCACCGGCAAAGTTCCTCACACCATTTGACCACACCACCTCCACTAGCCGGGACTGTTGACACAAGGCAGGTTGACTCCATGGATTTATTCGCTTCCAAATTCCTATAATCTGTGAGCCTCATCAGAAATCTTTTTATATATATATTTTCATATCAGTTTTGAGTCTGTGCCTATTTTGTCCGTCAGCTTTGTTTTTTTGGCTGACAGAAGTGCAGCCTGATGTTGCCTTTAGTGTTGTAGCATGTCCTCTTCAAGTTTCGACCAGTTGAGCATTCTGAGATGCTTTTCTGCTCACCACAACTGTACAGAATGCTTATGAGTTACTGTAGCATTTCTGTCAGCTCAAAGCAGACTGGTCATTCTTTGTTGATTTCTCTTATCAAAAAGGTTCTTCTGTCTACAAAACTGTCGCTCACTGGATGTTTTCACTTTATTGAGAAATTGGAAAATTTTACTATTCTCCAAAGTCCTAATTGTGAAGCACTTTGGTCACTTCTGTTGTTTGTTGTTAAATGTGCTGTATACATAAAATTAAATTAAGAGTTGACTTTCAAAATATCATTAGAATTAGAATGTTATGTGGCGAACACAGACAGGTGGACTGATACTTCCAAGTTTATTGTATTTATATTTCATATGACTGCAGGAAGAATTTTCCTAAGACTTTCCTTTGCTTGATAGCATTTTTCACATTCCATAAAAACTGGCTGTGCCTTCCTGTGTAACACTATGGCAGTCAAACTGAAAGGTGCATCAACAGTGTTTCATTCTTTCATCACTTTGGGCAAACAATAATACAAAATTTTTAGTGTGGCTTCACTGTTTGAGTTTAAATCAAATTTTTCGTTTGAATTTACTTAAACAGTGAATGATGGGTTATCTATTTTAAAGATTTCTTTAGCTGTGTCGCTTTCTGTCTTTATCTCTAGCTCTCTGTCTAGGTTACTCTTTTCTCCTTCCTCTCTCTGAATGTGGTTCTGAATCTGTAACAGATAAGCAAGCAAGTCAAATGCATGCAAAGGCAGAGCAATGTGTGTGTGCGTGTGTGTGTGTGTGTGAGTGTGTGTGAGAGAGAGAGAGAGAGAGAGAGAGGAAGAGAGAGAGAGAGAGAGAGATAACTCACTGCTTTTGTCTTTTATTAGTAGCAGGTTTTAGTCATTGTGCCAGTAACCCATGCTTGAATGGTGGCACTTGCACTGAGGGGGTCAACCAGTACAAGTGTTCATGTCCTCACAACTGGAGCGGGAGCCGCTGTCAGCAGCAGACTCAAACAGGTTTTTTTGCCTAGTCTACACTATTTTCCTTGATCAATGTTATTATCTTTATCTTAGTGATTAACACATTTGCCTGTGTGTATGAAGCGTGCATGTTCACATGCTTTGGAGTTTCTTTAGGGTACTCCTGTTTCGTCTTACATGTCTGTGATTTTGTGTGTTAATATAGGTCTCCATGTGTCTATGTGTGTGCATGTATTTGTCTGTGTGTACGAGCCAGTGCATCATCCCTAATCTCCTCTCACCTCACCTCTCACGTTCAGCCCCTCCGGAGTGGAGCGTAGTGAATGATCCGGAATTTAGCCGCAAACCCCACTGCACTAAAGTGGACCAAGCTCAGCACTGCAGTTGTGACGCAGGCTTTCATATGAGCGGCACCTCTCACAGCAGCATCTGCCAGGGTACGCTTCTCCTCTTTTCCTCTCAGGTTTTTACTCGCTGTCAAGTATTTTAACTTGACAGCCTCCAGGATTAGCGTGGGACATGCAAAATGCATACATCTTTAGAAATAAAAAGCAAACAGTGCCATAGGTAAGTAGTATAACAAGTACAGAGCAATGTACTAATGCACACGTCATCATGAACAACAGAACAAGAAGAGCAAGAGCATCATCAGGATAGAAAAAGACAACTACTGTAGCTTGTATCTGGCTGCAAATGAGACTGCTGTAGATAAGCAAGGAGAAAAAAAAGTTCTTCACCAATCATTCTAGCTTTAACATGAAATCTATCTTGCTGAAGTTATTAACTGTTCAGTGATGGAGATTTGAATGCAAACCTGTTCATGAGACTTGCAGCCCAAAGCCATCTTCATGGTTTCTAAATGGAACCATCCACAGCAATCTCATGTACAGTTGTGTTCAAAATGATTCAACCCCCACTGAAATTGATTGTTTTGGTCGGTTTGACATTGATTATGATCATTCAGTCATCCTGCTTACAATTAAATCAAAGAGGCACATGTAGGTCAGACAAATATAACATAACATTTATAATGAAATAACCACAAATGTCTTTTCTGAGCTCACATCATTATCAGTTTTATTCAACCCCCAAGTGACATTCAATCTTAGTACTTAGTACAACATCCTTTTACAGTTATAACAGCTTTTAAACGTGAAGCATAGCTTGAAACAAGTGTCTTGCAGCGATCTACGGGTATTTTCGCCCATTCATCATGGGCAAAAGCCTCCAGTTCAGTCACATTCTTAGGCTTGCGCACTGCAACTGCTTTCTTTAAGTCCCACCAGAGGTTCTCAATCGGATTTAAGTCTGGTGACTGCGATGGCCACTTCAAAATGTTCCAGCCTTTAATCTGCAACCATGCTCTAGTGGACTTGGAGGTATGCTTGGGATCATTGTCCTGTTGAAAGGTCCAACGTCTTCCAAGCCTCAGGTTTGTGACGGACTGCATCACATTGTCATCCAATATCTTCTGGTACTGAAGAGAATTCATGGTACCTTGCACACGCTGAAGCTTCCCAGTACCTGCAGAAGCAAAACAGCCCCAAAGCATGATTGACCCCCCGCCATGCTTCACAGTAGGCAAGGTGTTCTTTTCTTCATAGGCCTTGTTCTTCCTCCTCCAAACATAGCGTTGATCCATGGGCCCAAACAGTTCTAATTTTGTTTCATCAGTCCACAGAACACTATCCCAAAACTTCTGTGGTTTGTCCACATGACTTTTGGCATACTGCAGTCGACTCTTCTTATTCTTTGGGGACAGCAAGGGGGTGCGCCTGGGAGTTCTGGCATGGAGGCCTTCATTACGCAGGGTGCGCCGTATTGTCTGAGCAGAAACTTCAGTACCCACATCTGACAAATCTTTTCTCAGTTCCTCAGCAGTCACACGGGGACTTTTCTCCACTCTACGCTTCAGGTAGCGCACAGCAGTCGAAGTCAGCATCTTCTTTCTGCCACGACCAGGTAGCGTTTCAACAGTGCCCTTTGCCTTGAATTTGCGAATGATGCTTCCTATGGTGTCTCTTGGTATGTTTAACATCTTTGCAATCTTCTTATAGCCATTGCCCTTCCTGTGAAGAGTAATCACCTGTTCTCTTGTCTTCCTGGACCATTCTCTTGACCTCACCATGTTTGTAACCACACCAGTAAATGTCTAGAAGGAGCTGAGTATCACAGTCATTTTAAAGCTGCCTAATTGGTGCTTATTAGGCTTTATTGCTGCTCCCTGATATCCACAGGTGTTTTCAATACCTGATTGAAAACACTTCATTGAACCTCTGTTCTTCAGAGTGGTAGTCTTTAAGGGGTTGAATAATTATGTCAATGAAGAATTCACAAAAGAAACATTTACTACTGTATTACAAAACTAATTGATGTCATTTTAGTTGCATATGGTTCTTTAAGAAGTCCTTGTAGGATTTCATTCTGAATACAATTACAAATGTACACTAAATTCCCTAAAACCATTTACAGCATTGGGGGTTGAATAATTTTGAACACAACTGTATCTCCTGGATGTCAATGTGAATCATGATCAGCCTCTAAGAAAAGAGACTCCAACATCCAACCAGTAAGGCATCAGGATGGATCAGGCAGATCTGGAGAGCAGAAGGGATTAGGATCACTAGTATCTCCACAGTAGCAGAAACAGCTCCTCTTTAAATCTGCATGTAAGAAGAAACAAGCTGAACTAACAGCAAGTAATAGGTGCTTAGATGGCAGTCAGGTGCAGTTCCAGGTCCGAGGAACCAAAGGATTACCCCACTGCTGTGCTCCCTCTATTGGTTTCAAAACACAAAAAATGTTCCAGCTCTATCTTACCTCAAAGCTCTTATCACTCCATGCACTACACCTCGCTCCCTCAGAGCTACTAGCACTGTAGGTATACAGCAAGACTCTTTTCTGTTCTGGCACCGAGATTGTGGAACGAACTTCCCCTAGATGTCCGTACAACTGTGGGTGAAGACTATGGGTGAAGACACTTTGAAAAACCCACCCTGAACAGAGTTTTAGGTTGATGGTATTCTAAGTCTGTAACTAACCTAGTGAACCAGTGTTGATATATTCATTGATGGAGACTTAAAAGCACTGTTGTACTTTGCTCTGGATAAGGGCGTCTGCCAAATGCCATAAATGTAAATGTTATCATTCATAGCCTTAAAAATCTCTGCAGTCCTCAGAAAGACTCCTCATTCCATTGTCTGTCATCCTGTAGCACTACAATGTTTCTTTTTATAGGGCAAGATCACTGTGCTGAGGCTAATAAAAGGCACAGTTATAACACATGGATGTCAGTTAACACCCATGGATTAGAAAGAGAATTAGTTGAATTCAGTAAAAATATACAGTTTTCATTGTTGAGACAATTTGTACATGCCTAGCAAAGTGGGCAAAAGTATGTGTAATGGTTTGCGCATTTTCACTGCAGTTGAATTTTTCCTTTTGTTTCCTTATGGGAAATGCACTTTTCAAGGCCCATTTAACTCTGTGTGTGTGTGTGTTTGTGTGTGTGTGTATGTGTGTTTCTTTGTCATCCATCTCTCACCTTATAATTACTCTTTACTTTCCAGCCTTCAGGGTGAAAACCTTTTGACCGTTTTATCATCTGTCTCTGTGTAGATGTGAACGAGTGCGAGGTTTACAAAACGGACAGCGGATTACTGTGTGCTCACATGTGCGTGAACATTCCAGGCTCGTACCGCTGCTCCTGCCCCAGTGGCTACAAGCTTCTTGCGAACGGCAGGAGCTGTGAGGGTAAGACATGGTGTTTGTGTATAAAATTCAGCAGTGTTTATTATGAAGGAGAAGCGGTGTTCAATAGTATTGTTAATTGGTACAACTTGCTCCATATTTGCATCAAGTTTAGCTTCTCTTAGCTTTGTTATGGCACTGGACACACTTCCAGTCACCAATGCTTGCTGTCATTCACCAGAATTCACTAGCTCTCTAATCTTACAAGTGAAAAGGGTCTTTATGGGCTCACATCAAGCTTTAAATGAGGCATAAAAATAATCTGTACTTGAGTGGGGTGATACAGCTGTCATGAAGTGGTGCCTGGTTTGTATTTGGTGCAACTGTTCACAATCTTGCCTGTGTACTTTGTGTGCATCTGGGAGGGATTAAAAGTGATAACAAAACCAGTCAGTGTTAAAATTCTTTATTTAAGTATAGTAATATGTATGAAATTTGGGTCAGAATGCTAGTTTGTTTAGTAAACCTAGATATGTATAGGGGAAAATAGAACTCTAGTGAAATTAGATAGAATAGTGAAAAAGTCTACAATAACATTTACTGTACACTTTTGTTTCATTTAAGTGTGTCTTGATTGTAACTCTCAGTAACGTTCTAAAATAAAAGCACACAAAAGTCAGTGCAATATTTGTAATGTTAATTAGTAAAATGTATGAATAAAACAAAAGAGGAGACTCACGTTCCCAATATGTACTCGCAAACCCCTGACACGCACATTATGGTTTAGAGAGAGAGAGAGAGAGAGAGAGAGAGAGAGAGAGAGAGAGAGAGAGAGAGAGAGAGAGAGAGAGAGAGAGAGAGAGAGAGAGAGAGAGAGAGAGAGAGAGAGAGAGAGAGAGAGAGAGAGAGAGAGAGAGAGAGAGAGAGAGAGAGAGAGAGAGAGAGAGAGAGAGAGAGAGAGAGAGAGAGACTGTATGTAGTTCCCTCATCGCCATTGAGAATGTGTTAGTGAGGAACCTGCAATATACCAGCATGCATTTGAATTAAACCTTGCTTTTTATGCATTTCATGAAAATAATTACAGTTGCTCATCCATCCATACATCTATCTATTGTATGAATTGTTTATCATACACAGGGTAACAGGGAGCCTAGACTCCATCTCCAGGGACTCACTGGGTAAAGTGCCAACCCATCATAGGGCACAATAACACACACACAATATGAAAAATTTAGAGCGGCCAATCAAACTGGAACACCTGGAGGAAACCCTTAAAGCACAGGAAGAACATACAAAGTCCACACACACAGGGCAGAGGTGGGAATTAAACCTACACCTATTGTCGTCCAGGGTGTCCTCCAAATTGTGCCCCAAGTCCCCTGGGATAGACACCAGGGTCCCTGTCACATTGTGTAAAAAAGAGCGATGGATGGATGGATGGATTACTCCTGTCCTCTCATTCTGCATTTTTTGCCTGAACATGTGAGAGGTACAAGTGAACAAGTGAGAGGTACATGATTCAAGTCCTCTTATAATGCCTCCTTACTGTCATGATTACTGAATATATGCAGTTGGAGAAAACACTTTGAGCAAATTCTTGTTGCTGATACATTGCACTAGAAGTATTTATCTAACTTCAAAATGTTCAGCATTATACCATCTGTTTATTCACAAGCACAGGTATAAACCTTTTGCTTACCGGGTTGTTGTTGCAGAGGTGAATTCAGTCTACCTATAAAGTACCTTTAAAGGCTATTCACACGTAACCTTGTGTTATAATCATTACAAAAACCCCGCTTTTAGCCCTGGGTAGAGGAACATTGCACACTTGTATTTTAGACAATCGCTGTGGTGCTAAATGTGTACAGTCTGTAAGAATGTGGGGTTAGTATGTTACAGCTACTGTAGCATTAATAGGAGCAAAGAGGAAGAGTTATATGTTCAGAAAAAAGGTCCAGTGTGAAACCTCTATTACGAATAAAGAAAACCCAGGATTTATCTAGAATTTACAGTGATCCAGAAATAACCAGCTGAATTGTGAAACTGTGGGCTGTGAATTGTGAAACTGTGGGCTCCTGCAGGGTGACGTGTGAGAATGAAAGAGTTTGACATGGTGTCTGCTTAAAGAGCTTCACCTAGCTCAGTTCATCATGGATGTTTTGTTAAACCTGTTCCTTACCACATGACCTTACTTCTTATTCTTTCCTCATGCAAAACTCTTCTCCCTGGTTTTCTCTTTCTTTTTCTCTCCTTCCTCTTCACATGCCTGTGCCGCTCCAGATGTGGACGAGTGTCTTACACAACAGCATAACTGCAGCCGTGGCACCACCTGTGTCAACACCGGAGGAGGTTTCCGGTGTGTAAATCCAGAGTGCCCACACTTGCACGGAAATATCAGCTACGTCAAGACGTCACCTCTGTGAGTCAGTGCATACACACTTAACTGAAATGGACAGACAGACCAGAACGCACATTGTTTTTATTGTTCTTCTTACCTTTCTAATACTTCAGGATGGGCATCTGCATCAACAACAACACGACAGGAGCTACAGTAGGGTCCAAAAAACTTTGAGACCTCATTGAAATTCCTTTTTTTGTTTGATTTAATATTAAATTAAAAAAAATATGGTATATGGTGTATATATATATATATATATATATATATATATATATATATATATATATATATATATATATATATATATATATATATATATATAATATTTATTTTTTTATTTTTATTTTTTTTTAAATTAAAGAAATAATACAAAGAAAGAAATGCAAATAGGATATGTTCAAAATCTTAAACAGAATAGTCAATATTCAGCACAGTGGGGGGCACGGTGGCTTAGTGGTTAGCACGTTTGTCTCACACCTCCAGGGTTGGGGGTTCGATTCCCGCCTCCGCCTTGTGTGTGTGGAGTTTGCATGTTCTCCCCGTGCCTCGGGGTTTTCCTCCAGGTACTCCGGTTTCCTCCCCCGGTCCAAAGACATGCATGGTAGGTTGATTGGCACAGGCTCCCCGTGACCCGAGAATAGTTCGGATAAGCGGTAGAAAATGAATGAATGAATGAATATTCAGCACAAATAAATAAAGAATATGTTCAGATGATTTGATTTGAGTCATCAACAGCTCGCATGCAGCAACAAATGCAAAGAAATGTTAGAAATCATGTAAATATTATTTAAGACTTTAAGATTTAAGATTTCCATTAGATATCACATATGAGAGCTCTGGATACAAGTGGGAGTATTATTTTTAAAGTCAGCAGTTCAAAATAATAGTATAAAACATGCAAAGGGTTAAAGATACTAAGATACTACTTAAATGTTAATTAACCTCCATTAACTTTCATCATTAGTTATGCACTCTAATCATTAGTTATGTGCTTATATCTCTTTGCAGTCAATGTGAGAGGAACCCCTGCTCCATGACAAGCCGCACCTGTCACCTGGGTGCGAAAACAGTTTCTTATCATTACCTTTCTCTGCCTTCAAACCTCCCAACCCCAGCTACGTTGTTCCGTATGGCCACAGCGACTGCTCCTGGCAGACCAGGACCCGATAGCCTGCGCTTCAGCATTGTGGAGGGAGGAGACGCTCGAGGTATGTTTCTCATGCAGCGATCAGACCGGCAGACCGGCGAGCTGATCCTTGTCCAGCCACTGCTCGGGCCACAGGAGCTCAGCGTGGACATGGAAATGGCTGAGTACTTGGATCGAACCTTCCAGGCCAAACACCTCGCCCGAGTCCATGTGATCATATCTCCTTATAAGTTCTGATGAGGAGGAAGCAGTTCTACAGGCGAGCTTTTGACCTTTCAGTTCTGTTTTTAAACTGGATTGATGCTAGTATGAGGATTTCTTTATCTAAACTGAAACGTGATGACCCAAAACAATTCATCTTTTTAGATAAGAACCTGTCACTGTACTTTCAACTGGCTTTAAAAACTAAGCAGTAAAACTTTAAAATGCCTAACTAAAAAAAATCTCAGCTATCAAATTTTTTTACCTGTTACCTGTGTATCAGATTTTCAGTTATTTTTATATTTTTTTTAGGTTTTCTTCAGAATAATTTGGAACTTTGATCATGACTTTTTTTTTTTTTTTTTTAATAAAAAGAAGTAACATATAAACAGGCCAGTGTCAACCTTCTTGATTTTAATTATGTACTGTATGTTACTCGACAGTCCTTACTGAGCACTTTATTAGGAACACAATACTACTACAGTGTACGGCATCCTTTGGGCTCAGCTTCGGTTCTTCATGGCATGGATTCCACAAGATGTTTGATATTCATCTCCATGTTGACATGACTACATCAGGCAATTTCTGTAGATTTTTCAGGTGCACTTTCATGATGTGACTCTCCCATTCTACCACATCCCAAAGGTGTTCTACTGGATTAAGATTCGGTGAGTGAAGAACACTGAACTCATTGTCATGTTCATGAATCCAGTCTGAGACTCCTGCTTTAAGACATGGTGTATTATCATGCTAGAAG
The DNA here is from genome assembly GCF_030014155.1 of Tachysurus vachellii. NCBI lineage: Eukaryota > Metazoa > Chordata > Actinopteri > Siluriformes > Bagridae > Tachysurus > Tachysurus vachellii. The sequence continues at coordinate 7,311,622 of NC_083465.1, read as the reverse complement.
CAGCTATGTGAACATGGTAAATTGATGCCATGGAAAGATCCATTAATGGGCCCAAAAGTGTGCCAAGACACTGTACCAAAACATCAGACAGGTTGGCTCCATGAATTCATGCTGTGGGCAACACATTCTGACTCTATCATCTGTGAACCTCAGTAGCAATCCAGATTCATCAATTCTTGGCTGACGGAAGAGAAGTCCAACATGATCTTCTTGTGTTGTAGCACATCTGTCTCAAGGTTCAGTGTGTTAAGATGCTTTTCTACTCACCACAATTGTACAAAGGGGTTATCTGAGTTACTGTAGCACTTCTGTCTTCTCAAACCTCTATGATCATTCTCTTCTGACCTCTCTTATCAACAAGGAGATTCTATCCGCAGAACTGCCACTGACTAGATGTTTTTTCTTTACTGCACCATTTTGAGTAAACTCTAGACAGTGCTTTACAGTATGTTAGAATCACAGGAGATCAGCAGTTATAGAAATACTCAAATATGTCTGTCTGGCACTAACATCATGCCTTGGTAAAAATCACTGAGATCAGATTTTTCCCTCATTCTGATGGTTGAACATTACCCCAAACTGCCGGCCTGTACCTAATGATTTGACACATGACAATTGGCTGCTTAGATGAATACATGAATGGTACAGTGAACGTTCAGCTCTTCCTAATAAAATGCTCAGTGTGTGCAGGCTATTCAGTAAAAACAGCACTCATGTGACTGGAAAATGTATCTTGAATGAAATGATTCTTTTATTCAATTGTTGTTTCACTAATCCTGATTAAGTGGTTAAGTGTCTGGACATGTAGTGTATATACATAACCACCTTTCTGTATCTATGCATAATAAGCTCGGTATCTTTAAATAAATTAATCATCTTTCATGCATATTCTTTTCAAATACCAGGAGCAGCAACAGGCAGAAAAATGAAAGGATATACTTCACCATGTTTGTTAATGATATGTTTTAAGAAGTATGGAAAAGAAAAAAAAAAAAAGGAAAGTAAACCATCTTGCTGTCCCATTCACTCACTCACACACTCATCTGTAGTGTAATACTACGAGCAGATCAAAGTTACCACACATTTCCAGAAGGACTTTTGGACCAAGTGCCTAGGCCTCAAAATGGCACAGAGCTCTAATCTTCAGACCCCAGCTGCATAATTATTAGGAATGACGTATTTGAGACTTTCTGTTTGATCTGCACATGTTTTTAGATGTTATGTTCAAGGGTTTGTGTTCCATACGGTCAGGGTCTCTCGAGAAATAGTAAATGTATTAGAATTCCCCTGAGCCATGGCTTTAAGGGAAATAAGTAATGGGTTGCATCATGACTTCATTTTGCACATTGATTACTACATATAGGACGTAAATATGCCTGATGCTGATGTTTTTGATCAAATAGATGAAACAAGTGGCAGCTTGTTGATGGGGGTAGTTTGTCTAAGATCAGCGTAAAACGTAAATATCAATCTTCATAAAATCAGTGTTTACAACTCCTATGGAAATATTAATTCCTTAACTCTTTAATTTTTTTGGTGACCAATAATCCTTGACAGATATAACCCAGTTTTACTTTGATTTGCACAATTGCTGCCTGTTGACTCTATGAACATTTACACTGAGTGCCATTTTCGCCTTTCTACCAGTACCCTGGCTCCGGCAGAATGGATTATTAATTTTACTGCTGCAAGTCTGATAAAAAATTAGTCAAGAGACTGTTGGCTTTCAGTGTGAGTTTTTTGGTTAACCTTACAAAGAATTATAGTGGTTTAAGGTAACACCTTTGAATTTTAGACTCTTGTGAACAAGCACTTGGGGAATAGTAAGCTGGGTAAAAACAGACATATTTATTATGAAAATTTATTAAAATTCTTAAAGCTCAGAATGTCTAATTTCATATGAGACATTAACCACCACTGAGCAAAACCATATATATAAAATAATAATAATAGTCTTCTTGTGTGTGGTTTTTGATATGTAGTTCGGCTAGAACTTTTGCTAAAACTCTAGTTTATGATATTAATTTGAACAAATGTACATGCTGTAGCTTCTAGACCCTATGTTTGTGTGTGGTCAAGTCCCACCTGTCTTATCACCTTACTTCTAAAATTCACCAGCGAGAAGCTTGTAGCATGATAGCTGAGTTAATTTTGCTTGATGCTATGTCATTATTAATGTCGTCCCACCCCACCAAGGTCTACAGTCACCGCTCGCTGCTGGTTGAAAACATTATCAAAACAAACTACTATCCTAACTGAGCGTAGAGAGGATTTAAACCAGCTTGGTTCTCGCACCTGGCTATAAATCATCAATGGCAAGAAAACCAAGTAATGGGCTGCTAGAGGTCTCAGTTCATAACACACTCTTCAACACCTGTGAGTTACACCAACTACAAAGTGCAGGTCTGCCAAGCATGGCAAGGGTGAAAAGGTCACCATTTAAAGAACACAGCAGGCTAAACATGGCCAGGACCAAAGGTCATGGAGGCAAGAGTTTATGTTTGGGTGATTCATGTCCAGTGATGAAGCTCAGAGCTGCATATGTCCTTAAACATTACTTTGCCTGTGCGTTGCATAAAATAATTATTTTTAAAATAAATACATTAACTGAAATATTACCAGAATAGTTATGTGACTTCATAACAGCTGGGTTTTCCCCTGTTGTTTTGGTTGTACCATTAGGCCCCCTTGTGGCTAACATGATAATCAGGCGAAACACTGGGAAAGAGCAAGTACCAATTCTGAGGATCACTTTTATCTCTAGAAATATTCTGCAGTACAAAGTATAGTCAAACTTTAAATGATTAAGCTAACTGGAAATCAACACAAGGATCTTAAAGTAACTCATATGGAAGTTACTCAAGTACATGTTGTATCATTGAAGCGATCACTGAAGACTTCAGCAGGGAACTCAGAAATGACGCTGACTCGTTACTTCCTCAGTAGTTCTCGGTTGCTTAATCCCACTCAACTACAAACTGAAGTAGAAATGACATTATTTACATCATTTACTTATCAGTGCCACCCACATGAGGATGAGTTTCACTTGAGTCTGGTCTACCAACTTTGAACAGTCTAGTCTAGGTACTATACAGCATGCTCTGTTATAAAAACTGCAACGCCTGCTTGACTTTTTCAACACCTGCAGTCTTTTTGCATTTACAACCACTCCCAAGCATGGATTAGGGTAGCAACTAAACAGTGACTGCAATTAAGTAGCATTAATTATCTGCTGATTGTTTCTCACTAAGATAAGTCAAGTCAAGTCATGTCAATAAGCTTTTATTTTCATTTCAGGAGTTGTACACAGTGAAATGAGATGTTTCTCCAGGACCAGGGTGCTACATGAAAACAAAGACAGAGCTAAGGACTAGTAAGTAAGTCTTAGCCACATAAAGTGCATCTGTGCAACCTGGTGCAAACAGTGCAGGACAAGACAAACAAGACAGACAAGACAATGCAGGACAAAAGACTTACAGGACAAAAATTACAGGACAATACAAAAAAAAAAGAAAATACACAAAAGTCAATAAACAGAAACAGTGCCAATCAGTGTAAATACTGTATGTTCAACAATATTGTGTGCAGAAATACTAGAATGAGCACAGTGTCATAGCAGCAGTTACATGAGGTTTGTGCAAAACAGCAAATGACAGCAAACGACTGAAATGAGAGACAGCATGTGAAAAGAGCAAAAAGTGTGCAAAAACAGCATGTAAACAGATTGATAGATGTATATTGGAAGTGTGTGTATTTGCTTAAGGTCTGTGCAGTCCATACAGTTGATGTGCGTGACTACAAAATGACTATAAGAAGGGTTTCCTTTCCCTTTTAGGTTTGGCACATTTTACTCAGGTAACAATTGAAAACCAAGACATTCAATGCTTCAAGATTTGTGTGGTTTGTGTAATTGCTTTTCTAGTTCTTCTTCCCCCACAATCCCCACTACTTTATTGTTCTCCATCTTTGCTTATATTAGTCCAGCATATGATATGCCCATTATCATATTCGAAATGACGACAGTATAATACAATGTATGAAGTATCACTGACTGAAATGACCTGATCATCACACCCATATATGGTCATTCCTCAAATGGTTGCCACAACAATTGCCACACCATGGTTTAGAATGTCTTTGTATGCTATAGCATTAAATTTTCCTTAACTGTAACTAAAAGGCCCAAACATTTTTCAGCATATCAATGCCTGTATGCAGAAATAGCAGACCATAAAGTCATGGTTTTCCAAGGCTAGAATGGAAGAACTCATTCCATTCATCTCAATGACCTCAACCCCTTAGACCTAGGGGATCAATCAAACAAAAAATGTTGATTGATGTGCATTGTCCCTTTCAAATAAATAAAATAAAATAAATAAATAAATAAAAAATTGGGATCCAAGCTTTCTTGCCAAGCAATAGTGTCTGACCTCACTAATGCTCTTGTGCACTGTGAATGGTCAAATTTCAACAGCTACGCTCCAAAATGTAGTGGAAAACATTCCCATAAATGTGGAGAGTAATTGCACATGGTTTTGGAAAGGTATGTCTAGTCAAGTCAAAGCAAGAAGCTTTCATTTTTATTTCAACCATATATAGCTTACGCAGTACATAGTGTAATTGCACAACGTTCCTCCAGGACTATGGTTCTACAGTACATATAACAACATAGAGCTACATAAAACAACACAGAGCTAAGGACTGAAAGTAAGTTGTCCTAGCTACATAAAGTGCAACATGTGCAGCCTAGTGGAAACAGTGCAAGACGAAAGACTACAGGGCCAAAAACACGAGATAGCGTCGACCAGTGTGCATAACATAAACATAAGAGGATTGTAAACACAGGTTTCTTGCAAACAAATATACACTTCTGTTAAAGCAACAATTGGGTGAGATACTGAGATAATGAGATGTGGTGTGCAAAAGAACAATTTTAATGAATGTGCAAAACAGCGACTGAGTGAGTGTGTGTGTGTGTGTGTGTGTGTGTGTGTGTGTGTGTGTGTGTGTGTGTGTGTATGTTTATGTTTATTTGTTTGGTAACAGTTCAGTTCTTGGTATTGAGAAGCCTGATGGCTTGAGGGAAAAAACTGTTGCACAATCTGGTTGTGAGGGCCCGAATGCTATGGTACTTTTTCCCAGATCCAAAGCCAACAGCTTTTTGGATGCCAATTGTTCTGTAAATGTTCGTGCAAGAGGGATGAGTGACTAAAAATGAGTTTCTCAGCTGTCCTCACTATCCGCTCCAGGGTCTTGTTCTCTGAGACGGTGCAATTCCCGAAACAGACAGTGATGTACAGTAGCTGATCAGGATGCTCTCAATGGTCCCTCTGTAGAACATGGTCAGGATGGGGGGCCTTCGCAGGAAGTAGAGATGCTGCTGGGTTTTCATGGAGCTGGTGTTGAGTGACCAGGTGAAGTTCTCTGCCAGATGAGCACCAGGGAATTTGGTGCTCTTGACGTTCTCACCTAGGATCCGTCAATGTTCAGCAGAGAGTGGTCACTGAAGTGGCCTGTGCTCTTCTGAAGTCATCAAGTGTGCAGCATTTGCAGTCATCCTTATTGTGAAATGATAGACCCAAACGTCATATAGCCAGTGAAGGAAAAAGCTTAACCCATTACATTATATATCATTAGAGCTTATTAGGATATTGATGATTTGTTGTTATTTGTGGGATTCCTTAGCAGCTGTCACTTAGCAGGACAAAAAAAAAACGGACTAATCACAATTTAGTTCCTGATACTTATATAAGTGACATACATAAAGTATCCAGTAATGAAATAAACATCAAATCGACGCAGATGACATTACTGATCGTGTGTGAAACCAGGACACCACTACTGGCCACTGTGGGCGCAGCCTCTCTGCAACACAACACAACACAACGCAACGCAACACAACACAACACAACACACTGCACTGCACTGCATGCCCAAGCAGCCACTTAGCTGTGGCCGGTACTGTTGTTTTGGTGGACGATGAGCTACACTGCCTTGGACAAGAGGCCTTGGTCCTTTCTTCTGTTCTGCATTTTATTTATGTCAATTATCGATGGCGTTTTTACCGCTCCAGAGACTGGATATTGGACTATTACAGTTGTCAATGTAAGTAGACACAGGAGTGTGTGTGTGTGTGTGTGGTGTGAGTCGAGTCGAGTAACCAGGCCAGTGAATGGGACTCTTACTAAGTAACCAAACGGTCGGGTTTCATAGCTTTCCTTTCTTTTTGTTTTCATTCAGATGAAATCCGACGTGACTTATCCAGTTTGTCGCATTATAGAAGCGTGTGTGATTTATGAAAATGCAACCTTTTTTTTGCAAACTAGCTTTACATATGCTTAGCTTTATTATCTGGTCTGCTAACTAGCGAGCTGATGTGGCATTGTGTCATGGCTAACAGGATGTCCCAAGCTTTAGTTTCGTGGAGAAAAAGACAGCTAATGTGCCATTTAGAAACAGCGAGAACACCATCACTAAACATACAGCCCCAGTGTGTGAATATAATGATTTGAATATAAAGCTTTGTTAATCTGTCAGATGGGCTCTTGCTAATGCTACTAGTTAGTATCCATTAGCTAACACTCAGGAATGAACCTACCCACTATCTGACAATTATATAAAGGATCTTGACAGAATTTATTTTCATTCTTCGGGCTTATTTTGTATCTCTTAACTTGTTTCCGTTTGCTTGTTTGTTATTAAATATTTAATTGCAGTACTAGATAGCTGATAGCTAGACAGTTGATAGCTGTTTGAAAGGTGATGCTGCGTCTCAGTAACGTGTATTAATGCATTAATTAATAGCATTAATGTTGGACAAGGATGAACTGCTGGCCCTTTTTTTTTTGGCTTTAAAATACCTACCGTTATTGGCATTAAAATATATGTTATCAATGTAACCCGACAATAAAGGTGCACTTAAGTCACAACAGCTGTTTGGAAGCCGTCTATGTTATTCTGCTATGAACAATTTCCACATAATGTGTGGTGCTGTGTATCAGACAGCAGCACTGCAAGAAACTGAGCACTGGTTTTAACCACAATTTGGGCATGAAAAAAGGAACTGATTCACAAATTTAAACTCAGAGCTTATCATAAAATAAACGCTGTTCATGAAAGAAAACGTTTGGAAGGATCTAGAATGCTGGCTACTCGATTCTTTAAGAATAAATGTGAAAACAGGTGTCTTTTAGTTTACTTTAAAATAGCCAAACCCAAAGAAAGGCAATATTGTATAGGACCTGTACGACACAAGAACCAGAAACCCGGGCAGGAAAAATCACTACTGACCCTTCGCACCCTGGACACAACCTCTTTCAGCTCCTCCCTTCTGGCAGGCGCTACAGAGCTTTGCTTACTAAAACTGCCAGACACAGGAACAGTTTCTTTCCCCAGGCAATCGCCCTGATTATCAACTCACCATAATTATATTCACTGCTTCATATCTATAAGTACTGCATTATCAGGACTGTCATTCATCACATCATCCGTGTACGTTACACACTCTACTGCTGCTGCATATTGTACAAAAAGCATAATATTGCACAATATTATTTGCACTTCTCACACTTTATGTACATAACTGATCAGTCATGTATTCTGTATTCATATTTAATACTCATAATGTCTATTGTATCACATCTGCATTGTCTTGTATAGTCTGTATTATCTTGTATGGTATAGTGTTATTTATGTCTGTACTTTTGAGAGTCACAAACAGCTGGAACCAAATTCCTTGTGTGTGTCAACACACTTGACTAATAAACCTGATTCTGATTCTGATTCTGATACTGATTAAGGCAGTGAGGCAGATGAATTTTAGTGGCGCTCCTAGTGAAGCACATTTCCAGACAATTCTGTGACCACTGGATTTGACCAATCAATTTATTTACATTATTTACTTAACTCCAGTCACTATTTTAGGTGCTTGGTACTCAGGCAAGAGTAGTAACTAAAGTTAGCATGACTTCATAGTATAACATTGACTACTGCTTTTTCCACACTGGGCATGTTTGTTGTGGTTTGTCGAGCACATTTGTTTTCAGCAGCTTTGTTCTGGGTTCAGAATCCCTTGAGTTTATCAAACCTGCATGCACATAATCAAAAGCATGCCCTAGGACACAACGTAACTACCCATTTATATTTACATTTATTTTAGTATTTTGATGCTATTATCCGTCTGCATTATGTGGACAACATTCACCTGCCATTCATGGTACACGTTAATGTACCAAAATTAATATCTATGTCATCATTGCCTTAAACCAGTGGTCTCCAATCTTATCCACAAAGGGCAGGTGTGGGTGCAGGTTTTCATTCCAACCAAGCAGAAGCCACACCTTACAGTTGTCCTTGGCTTGTAGTAGACTCTGGTGTGGCTTCTGCTTGGTTGGAATGAAAACCTGCACCCACACCGGCCCTTTGTGGATAAGATTGGAGACCGCTGTCTTAAACACTTGTGTTCACATGTACGCAGCACAGTTACAGAGCAAAGACTATACAGGTTTATACGTAAATATACGTGCTTCCTGGTCCACATGACAGCTTTCACAGTTGCTCAGTTTTGGATTAAGCTTCCAGTGTGAAAGCCCTTAGTAAACTTAGAAAGTACACAAGGTACATTTGCCTGATAAATGTAAATGCAATACCTCACATCTAATTGCTGTATATTTTTGTTTTTATACTGTAACACATTGCGGCGGTATTATGAATGTTATTAATGATCTATATGGATTTTATTTTTTGCAGACGTCAAGACCTTTGTTATTAAAAAAGTCCATGTACAAAGCCACTGACATCCAGTTAAAAGGTAGTAACATTAAATTCAGGATAAATAATATCATCATTTAAGATGTGGCTTTTTGTACTGTTGACTGTTTGTATGTAAGCATACTGTCACACAATGGGAGGTAACTTATATAATGTTTTCTCCTTTGCAGTCTCTTCCTTTAACTGTCCCGCAGAGGTGTCATTTACTATTAGCTGGTATTTAAAGTTCTACCCGTGTCACAATGAATTCAGTAACATAGAGGTGAGTGGTGTTTGCATGATAGAAACTGCTTCCATGTGAATCAGAGATTTCATGTTTCCGTTATGTTTTTCTGACCAGGAAATGTATGACAGGACACCACTGAGTAGAGGAGAATGTCTAGACCCCAATCCTCTTGCACCAGGAGAGTACATCGAACACAAGTACGGAAAATTAACCTGCAACAACGGGATCCAGTTTTTCCCCATGCTAAACGTATGTAAAACTGGTATCATTTAATTCATAACAGCTTAAACGTGGCCTCAGCTTTTAAATCAGCAATTTGTAATATCTTAATTAGGCACCATTTTATTTTCTTGAGCTCAGGGTATGGGCACTGAGAAGGTCTGTGTTGTCATTTGCTTGATGAAACTACGTTCATTTTTTTATTTGGCAGAGAAGTAGCATTCTTTGAAAGCCCTGCTGATAGAGGTCATTGAGTGTAGAGCAAAAGCAGGAAGAGAATCTGTGTCTAACTTTTGTGTACTGTAACAATACTCACTGCATTTGATTCAGTACCCACTGCATTCGATTCAGTACCTTTTGCTGCATTTGGTTCAGTACCTTTTGCTGCATTCGGTTCAGCACCTTTTGCTGCATTTGGTTCAGTACCTTTTGCTGCATTCGGTTCAGCACCTACTGCGCTTGAGTATCTACTGCTTGGTTGTTGCTACAGTACACATTGATTAGTATGTGTGTAGTATGAATCCAGACAATACTATGTGTCATGTGATCTGCAATGCCGCCATAACTGCAAAAAGGGTTTTTTGTTTGCTTATGATTTTGTTTTGTTTGTTTCTTTTTAACCGCAACACTTCTTTTTCTTGTTTAAACCTTCATGATGTTATCAGGTGTTGTTTAAACAAGTATGGTTTAACCACAAGGAACAATATTTAATATCTATACACTTGCACAATAACGTGCTGTCACGCTGCCTCCTGCCATTTTATTGGTTCTGGTAGCACCATTAGGTTTAGTGCAGTATTCACTGGTTCTATGCAAACAGCAGTCCATCTGGGTATTTCACACTTACTGTGAACACTAAGAACATACTGCCTTTGGCTGCTCCAACACAGCAAGTGTTACATGTGTTAGTACACACATAAATACATACTGGTCAGAGCTCTTGTTGTTTGATTAGTAGCACTATTTGTATTATTATTTCATTTCAGTAGTCAGAACAGCTTTCCTTTTCTCTAAATATGTGCTTTTGTGTTTTTTGCAGAAATCCCAAGCAGAGCCCAGAACAGTGGATCCACAGCGAGAGGATTTTATTAATGTAAGCCTGTGTCATGGAGGTTTGACTCATTGTGATAGTTACAGTAACTTAACGTTTTGTCTTCATCTTGCCAGGATGCCAATTACACCAGGTGGCTTACAGCAGAAGCTGAAGTTAAACCAGGTATAAAGGTAAAGTTCCTCTTTCTTTATGCCAATCAAAAAAGTTCATGTCTGTGAGAAAGAAGGGTGTAAATCTGTTTTTATCAACAACCTTGCATCCTTCTCTCTAAAGGATCACGTCATTGCTACGACATGGAGAGACGGACCGTATCTACTTGTGGTAGTGATCGAGACTGATAAAAAGGACGTCGACTGGAATTTAACCTGTAAGCCTCAGCATATTTATTATTTCTTCAAGTCTTTAGGATTCCTTTAAACACAAATATTGGAATTTTAACTACTAGTTAGAATTGGAACATCTTTTACTTTGTTCCAGTCACTGTGATAATGAAAGGAGATCATGGTTACATCTCAGTCACAGAATGGCCTCTTATGATCGTGAGTGTTTATAGTTTATTATATAAGTCACCTTTAAATCATTGATCATCTTACAAATGGTAATGCTCCATATAAATTTTACATGTTGCATGGTGTTTATTTTCCATCTCCTTAGTTCTACATGGTGATGTGCATTGTCTACATTTTGTACGCTCTACTCTGGTTCATCTGGGCTTCTTGCTACTGGAAAGACCTGCTGCGGATCCAGTTCTGGATAGCTGGCGTCATCTTCCTGGGCATGATCGAGATGGCAGTCTTCTGTGCCGAGTATGAGAACGCTAATGCTGTTGGCTCAGCAAGTAAGTGACAAAAACAAAACCCTTAAGCATAAAAATATGGTTTTAAAAAGACTGACTTCCTTATAGAACTGTAGTAGTGTTTTATTGCAGAGTATTTGTGCTTTCAGTAAAATGATGATGAGAAAGAATGCAGGCATACTAACTTGTTTATCTAGTAAAAGTATGTGTCATTTCCACACTTCCTTTTTTTATTTTGGAGACACTTTGCGTTTTTTACTCTGTTTTGAGCTTATCATATGTACAGGAAAGTTACACAATGCGATAAGGTGACATTCTTCCTCTGCGACTCCTTCGGCAACCTTCGACATGATTTACACAGGACACACAAAGCATGCGTTACATATAGTGCAAAACAGAATGGAGAAAAGAAAAAGTGTGTGCATTATAAGCAAGAAGAAACGTACGTTTCCAGTGTAAATGTCATGAAAGGAGATCCATGATGGAATTCTCCTTTATAATGTCTATATATATTTGCGGAGTGGGGTAAAGTTTGACAACTGTCAATATCACAGGGGAGACTTTCTCTGCACTGGTGTTCTAGAGCCATGGGGCAGTTCAGAGAACCAGCCTCTGGTCCTCTTAAACAAGTGGTCTGGGGCTCGCTTCAAACAAACTATTTTACTTAATGTTTGCACTTTTTTGATGCCACATAGCAAGTTATTTTTCTTGATATATAAAACCGGAGAACTGTGATCAGTTCACTTATTTTAGAGAATAATTTTCTCTAAAATAAAAATAATTAATTATTTATAATACTTTATATAATATGGTAATATAATAATATATGTATATAACAATAGTACAATAGTACAATAGTGACCAAAGACACAGTAAAACTAAAACTACATTAAAAAGCTGTGAATTTTGTCTGTCCATTTTAAAGTGTCAGTTCTCTCTTCTTTACACAGCTCAAGGCTTGCTGGTTTTTGCCGAGCTCGTGTCCGCTCTGAAGAGAACACTAGCACGACTCTTGGTCATCATCGTCAGTTTGGGCTACGGAATAGTCAAGTGAGTAGAAGATAACATCTGTTATGTGTTGATGGTTATCAGGGCTGGTAATGGCCATTAAATGTTGTGTTAATGTTTTACGATGGTATGATTTGTCTAGGCCTCGCTTGGGGACCGTCATGCACAGAGTCGTGGGGCTGGGAGTCCTCTACTTTGCCTTTGCTGCCATTGAGGGCATTTTGAGGATTACTGGGGTAAATCAACTTTACCCATAATGCTTTTGTTTGTATACATACGTCTCTCTTCTACACAGTGTCACTTTTCAGTTTGTGAATCGTTTAGAAATTTCTTTATTTCTGCATAAATATGAAGCAAAATATGATCAGATTTAACAAAGTGAACGCAATATAACAAATAAGCCAAAAATATTTTACTTCTTTATTCAATTATTGGGGAAAATAATCCAGCATTGCATATCTGTGACTGGCAAAAGTATATGGACCTTTGTTTTCAGTATCTGTTGTGAGCCCTTGTGTAGCAGTAACTGCAAGTAAGGTTTCAGGTAACTGTTACTCAGTCCTGCACAACGGCTCGGAAGAATCTTCTCTCATTCGTCAGTACGCAAAAGCTTCAACACTGGGATTTGTGGGTGGGTGTCCTCACATGAACCGCTTGCTTCAGGTCCTTCCACAACATTTCTTTTGGATTAAGGTCAAGTCTTTGACTTAGCCACTCCAAAACATTATCTTTGTTCCTCTTTTATCATTATTTGGTAGACAGACCTGGGAGGTTGTGGTCCTTGTATTTGTTTATGGTCCATTTTTGCTTGAGATTCAGTTCATAAAAAAGAAAATGTCCTGCCATTTTCCAATATAATTCACTGGTATAATTCTAAATGCATTGTTCCATCAATGATGGAAAGCTTTCCTGTCCCAGCTACAGCATTACAGGCCCAAAGCATGATACTACCACCATCATGTTTCACAGATGCATATGGTTATTATGCTGGAATTCAGTATTTTCTTTTCTCTAGAAATATCGCTTCTCATTTAAAGTTTTTTTTGTTCTCATTCCTCCACAAATTTTTTTTTCCCAATAGTCTTCTGACTTATCCACGTGATCTTTAGTTAACTTTAAGGGCAGCGATGTTCTTTTTGGAGAGTAGTGGCTTTCTTCTTGCCTTGCCTCTGAACACCAAGTTTGTTCAGTGTTCTCCTGATGGCAGACACATGAACATTAACATAAGCCAAAGTAAAAGAGGCCTTTAGTTGGTTAGATGTACACTGAATTCCTTTCTGACCCAACAGACTATTACATGTCTTGCTTTTTTGTTGGTTGACCAATGGTCTTAAGACAATACATTTGTGAAGTCCAAACTCTTTAGAGATGATTTCTGTAAACTTTTTCAGCCCAATGAACAACAAGAACTCTTTTTCTGAAGTCCTTAGAAACCTGCCTTGTTTGTGTCATGATCCACTTCCACAAACACACGTCTTTAAATAATCCCATTGATTGGAAACACGTGGGCTCTAATTTGACCTTCGATACTAATCCTAGATGTTCAAGTACTTTCGCCACTTACATGTATATAATATTCCGACATTTTCCTGAATAAAAACAAATTGTAAAGTATAATATATTTGTCTGATTTGTTTGACTGGGTTCACTTTGTCTGCTTTTAGGATTTGTATGAAATTCTGATGATGTTTTGGGTCATATTTATGCAGAAATATAGAAATAACTAAAGGGTCGACAAACTTTCAAACGACACTGTGTGTGAGTGTGTGTTTGTGTGTGTGTGTTTGTGTATTCATGTCATCCTGTGAAGGAAAACTCCACCCTGAAACAATATATATGTTTATATTAACTCATTTATCTTGTACTTACCAATAAGGATGTTCATTTGTTAGTTGGTCCTGAACTGCCATTATGAAAAGTTAGCAACTGTCAGTTACTCTGATGTCTGATGACAGGTTTAATTAGAGACTGTTTAAAACAGCCATTCGATGCAGTTACAAACAGAGATCTTTGAAACGAACACATATTGGTGTTGAAGGCAGCATTCGTACGAAAGTAGAAGCTTTGGAAGCCGATTTTTCAGATGAGGGGTCTGAGAGCGCACACTTTCAGCATGTGACATTTCTTCAAAGGTCACTGTGTATATGGGTTCATGAGGTTCACGGGGGTAAAATGAGAGCTAATTCCTTACTGATTCACCCATCAGCAGGTACTCGAATAGCATTGTTTAAAGAATTTTAAATCGAAAAAATGTAAACCCAAGAATTTTAGGCTTTGACACACATTACCAGTAATTTGGGGTGGATTTTTCCTTTTATTAACACACTGTTAACACATACTTTTACTACCATGTAAGTGTAACATGTGTTGATCTGAAAGGGCCGGGACAGTGTGCCATCTCTGCTCACTGCCATTGTAATGACTGTGTTTGACTCCTGCGCCACTTGGTTCATATCCTTCCAAAGCTTTTGCTTTTCCAGTCAATGTTACCAGTGGACCTGGAAATAAATACTATTTCTACCCATCTATTAGGGTTAGCACAATGAGAGTTGTACATGTCAGAGTAAAGTCCATCAGAGTAAAGTCCATCAGAGTAAAGTCCATCAGAGTAAAGTCCATCAGAGTAAAGTCCATCAGAGTAAAGTCCATCAGAGTAAAGTCCGTCAGAGTAAAGTCCGTCAGAGTAAAGTCCGTCAGAGTAAAGTCCGTCAGAGTAAAGTCCGTCAGAGTAAAGTCCGTCAGAGTAAAGTCCGTCAGAGTAAAGTCCGTCAGAGTAAAGTCCGTCAGAGTAAAGTCCGTCAGAGTAAAGTCCATCAGAGTAAAGTCCATCAGAGTTTCCTAATCTTTAATATCCGCAGCTGATTGAGACGCACACAATGAACAATGTAGCTGCAAATAGCACTATTTGAATTCAGTGATTTAGTTGGACTCAGAAGACAAAAATGGTATCAAATTTAAATGAGATTTTTTAGAATTAAAGCTAATTAAATTTTTCACAAACGCACCATATGCCCAAATGTTTGCGAATGCCTGACCATCACGTTTACTTCCTTAAAACTGCTTGATCAGGATCTGAAGGTATTCATGTATAACTGAATGCAATTATAATGTTATAATGGTGTTGTCATAATGACTGAATTATCTACCTGATCAAGCTTGTTTGGTTTCATTTTTTTCCCCTTTTTCCTGAATTTGCTCTTTCTGTCTGTCTTCTTTTGCTTTTCCTCTGTCTTCCCCTTTTCTCAGGCTAAAGATTCTGACCTGGCCTTACTGGCCAACATTCCACTGGCACTGCTTGACTCTTCTCTCTGTTGGTGGATATCCTTTTAGTCTGGCCCATGCATACACAAGGGCCTCCTCTGTCATCGTGTGCAATTTCTGCATGCTTATTTCAGCGTTTCTAACTGTTTAATGTGTGTGTTTCACTACGGCTAACATGAATGAATGCTGGTGGGGTTCAGTTTCATGTGCTGTAAATCAACTCTACTGATTCTTATATTATTTGCAGAGCTCTTTTTTTTTTTAATTGTAGTTTCTCTGACAGTGCTCACTCCTCATTATTTCCTTGACGACCTCTTAAATATTTGTTAGTCTCGCACAAACCATAAAGACTCTAAAACTCAGGAGAAACCCGGTGAAGTTGTCATTGTATAGACACTTCACCAATACCCTCATCTTTGCTGTAATCGGTGAGTAATTTAAGAAATGTTAAACTGGAATGTATTTCCTGATACGGATAGGTTCTGGATGTTTTTTTGTGTTTACAGAAGAGTGTTGATTGATTTGTTGAAGATGTTTTGTTTATATTACATGCTATTTAATTTCGCCGTATTTTTAGCCTCTGTCATTTTCATGGTGTGGACAACAAAGAAATTCCGATTAGCAGACTGCCAGGCTGTGAGTATTTGATGCACTGTAGTTGTCTTACTTTCCCTCTAAACAGAGTGATATGAGATGTTTCACCTGTGGTGATGTTCTCAACAGGACTGGATGGAGCTCTGGGTAGATGACGCCTTCTGGAGGTTTCTGTTCTCTATAATACTGCTGGTCATCATGTTTCTCTGGAGACCATCTGCAAATAACCAAAGGCAAGATTTGACATAAATGATTGCAGAGTCTCATTACATTGACTAATTGACACAGAGACTTCATACGTTGTGCCTGATAAATACACAGACATCATAAGACACAATGTACGACATCTCTGTATTAATCGGACGCAACGCACGAAGTCTCTATTAATCGGACGCAACGCACGATGTCTCTGTATTAATCGGACGCAACGCACGACGTCTCTGTATTAATCGGACGCAACGCACGACGTCTCTGTATTAATCGGACGCAACGCACGACGTCTCTGTATTAATCGGACGCAACGCACGACGTCTCTGTATTAATCGGACGCAACGCACGACGTCTCTGTATTAATCGGACGCAACGCACGATGTCTCTGTATTAATCGGACGCAACGGACGAAGTCTCTATTAATCGGACGCAACGCACGACGTCTCTGTATTAATCGGACGCAACGCACGACGTCTCTGTATTAATCGGACGCAACGCACGACGTCTCTGTATTAATCGGACGCAACGCACAACGTCTCTGTATTAATCGGACGCAACGCACGACGTCTCTGTATTAATCGGACGCAACGCACGACGTCTGTATTAATCGGACGCAACGCACGACGTCTCTGTATTAATCGGGCGCGATGTACGACGTCTCTGTATTAATCGTACGCAGTGTACGACGTCTCTGTATTAATCGTACGCAGTGTACGACGTCTCTGTATTAATCGGACGCAACGCACGACGTCTCTGTATTAATCGGACGCAACGCACGACGTCTCTGTATTAATCGGACGCAACGCACGACGTCTCTGTATTAATCGGACGCAACGCACGACGTCTCTGTATTAATCGGACGCAACGCACGACGTCTCTGTATTAATCGGACGCAACGCACGATGTCTCTGTATTAATCGGACGCAACGGACGAAGTCTCTATTAATCGGACGCAACGCACGACGTCTCTGTATTAATCGGACGCAACGCACGACGTCTCTGTATTAATCGGACGCAACGCACGACGTCTCTGTATTAATCGGACGCAACGCACAACGTCTCTGTATTAATCGGACGCAACGCACGACGTCTCTGTATTAATCGGACGCAACGCACGACGTCTGTATTAATCGGACGCAACGCA
This sequence comes from Tachysurus vachellii, assembly GCF_030014155.1. Classification (NCBI taxonomy): domain Eukaryota; kingdom Metazoa; phylum Chordata; class Actinopteri; order Siluriformes; family Bagridae; genus Tachysurus; species Tachysurus vachellii. The sequence goes on along the minus strand of NC_083465.1, from coordinate 7,294,341 downwards.
CGACGTCTCTGTATTAATCGGGCGCGATGTACGACGTCTCTGTATTAATCGTACGCAGTGTACGACGTCTCTGTATTAATCGTACGCAGTGTACGACGTCTCTGTATTAATCGGGCGCAACGCACGACGTCTCTATTAATCGTACGCAATGTACGACGTCTCTGTGTTAATCGGGCGCGACGTACGACGTCTCTGTATTAATCGGACGCAACGCACAACGTCTCTGTATTAATCGGACGCAACGCACGACGTCTGTTAATCAGACGCAACGCACGACGTCTATTAATCGGACGCAACGCACGACGTCTGTATTAATCGGACGCAACGCACGACGTCTCTGTATTAATCAGACGCAACGCACGACGTCTCTGTATTAATCAGACGCAACGTACGACGTCTCTGTATTAATCAGACGCAACGTACGACGTCTCTGTATTAATCGGACGCAACATACGACGTTTCTGTATTAATTGGACACAATGTACGACGTCTATGTATTAATCGGACGCAACGCACGACGTCTCTATTAATCAGACGCAACATACGACGTCTCTGTTACAAACGGACGCAATGTACGACGTCTCTGTATTAATCGGCCGCGATGTACGACATCTCTGTATTAATCGTACGCAATGTACGACGTCTCTGTATTAATCGGACGCAATGTACGACGTCTCTGTATTAATCGGACGCAATGTACGTCTCTGTATTAATCCGGAACGCATTGTACGTCTCTGTATTAATCGGACACAATGTACGACGTCTCTGTATTAATCGGACGCGACGTACAACGTCTCTGTATTAATCGGACGCAACGTACAGCGTCTCTGTATTAATCGGACGCAACGTACGACGTCTCTGTATTAATCGGACGCGGACGCGATGTACGACTTCTCTGTATTAATCGGACGCAACGCACGATGTCTCTGTATTAATCGGATGCAATGTATGACGTCTCTGTATTAATTCGAACGCAACGTACGACGTCTTTGTATTAATCGGACGCAAAGTACGACGTTTCTGTATTAATCGGACGCAACGCACGATGTCTCTATATTAATAGGACGCAACGCACGACATCTGTATTAATCGGACGCAACGCACGACGTCTGTATTAATCGGACGCAACGCACGACGTCTCTGTATTAATCAGACGCAACGTACGACGTCTCTGTATTAATCAGACGCAACGTACGACGTCTCTGTATTAATCGGACGCAACATACGACGTTTCTGTATTAATTGGACACAATGTACGACGTCTATGTATTAATCGGACGCAACGCACGACGTCTCTATTAATCAGACGCAACGTACGACGTCTCTGTTACAATCGGACGCAATGTACGACGTCTCTGTATTAATCGGCCGCGATGTACGACATCTCTGTATTAATCGTACGCAATGTACGACGTCTCTGTATTAATCGGACGCAATGTACGTCTCTGTATTAATCCGGAACGCATTGTACGTCTCTGTATTAATCGGACACAATGTACGACGTCTCTGTATTAATCGGACGCGACGTACAACGTCTCTGTATTAATCGGACGCAACGTACAGCGTCTCTGTATTAATCGGACGCAACGTACGACTTCTCTGTATTAATCGGACGCGATGTACGACTTCTCTGTATTAATCGGACGCAACGCACGATGTCTCTGTATTAATCGGATGCAATGTATGACGTCTCTGTATTAATTCGAACGCAACGTACGACGTCTTTGTATTAATCGGACGCAAAGTACGACGTTTCTGTATTAATCGGACGCAACGCACGATGTCTCTATATTAATAGGACGCAACGCACGACATCTGTATTAATCGGACGCAACGCACGACATCTGTATTAATCGGACGCAACGCACGACGTCTCTGTATTAATCGGACGCGGACGCGATGTACGACGTCTCTGTATCAATCGGACGCGATGTACGACTTCTCTGTATTAATCGGACGCAACGCACGATGTCTCTGTATTAATCGGATGCAATGTACGACGTCTCTGTATTAATCGGATGCGATGTACGACTTCTCTGTATTAATTGGACGCGATGTACGACTTTGTATCAATCGGACGCAATGTACGACGTCTCTGTATTAATCGGACGCAATGTACGAGTTCTTTGTATCAATCGGACGTGATGTACGACGTCTCTGTATTAATTGGACGTGATGTACGACTTCTTTGTATCAATCGGACGCGATGTACGACGTCTCTGTATTAATCAGACGCAATGTACAACATCTCTGTATTAATCGGACGCAACGTACGATGTCTCTGTATTAATCGGACGCAACGTACAACGTCTCTGTATTAATCGGACGCAACGTACGACGTCTCTGTATTAATCGGACGCAACTCACGACATTTCTATATTAATTGGACACAATGTACTGTACAATGTCTGTGTATTAATCGGACGCAACGCACGACATTTCTGTATTAATTGGACACAATGTACAACGTCTGTGTATTCATCAGAGATGTTGTACCTTGCCTGATTAATACATAGACATTTTATGTTGTCTGATTAATACAAATAAAACAATTTTAAAGTAATTTTCCGTGTACAGTTCATTTAAACAATTAAGCCTAGACAATTGTATGCTAAAAAAATTATTTATTGATATTTTCTGAGTGCAAGCAAACATTAGAAGTGAATCTTTTCCTTTTATTATGTGCGCTCTCCCGAATATAGATATGCATTCACACCTTTAATTGATGATTCAGACGATGAAGAGATTGAAGAGTTCTTGGTGTCTGCAAATATTGGTGAGCAATTAATCTCTACAAAAATATACAGGAGCATAATGATATTCTTCCACTCTGTCTGCTATGTGGACTTATCAGCGTCTTGCTTTATTTCTAGCTGACGGCTTAAAACTAAGAGCCGCTAAAACCGAGACTAATGGAGCAACGAAACCCCTTGCTCCGAGTGTGGTCAGTATCGGCCGAGACAAAGTCAAACATACAGTCATCACAACACCCATCGCAAACACTGATAGAAATCTTAATTTCACACTGAAAATAAAGGGAAATATTTTAAGCTGCATGTCACAATTACTGACACCCCTGAATTCTTATATGTAGATTTTATTTTTTATTTACCTGCATGAAGGAAGTCTTATGCAGCCATCCAGGATTTCCTGTTTCATTTGGGTTTAAATGTGAGGTGACAAAGAACAAATTCATCAACATGGGCATTCATCAGCAAGGGGCTGATTAGGCAACACACGGATAAAAACAGAATAAATAACTTCGTTTCTATATGAAATATTTTAAAAGCCGCATACCTTTGCTAGGATACGAGGCATAATGAACTCAGTAATGAACCACACAAAAATGAGAAATTGTTTTATTTTCCTTGCTTTGTATTCTCTGGATCTCCTCAAGTATTATAGGAAACAGTGCTGTTATTGTAGGCAAAGGGAGGTTGCACAAATAAATGCAATTAAAAGTAAGATTACAATTTTTAACGAAAATAAACCACAAATACCTTTTTCAAGGGTGCCATTAAATTTGGACTGTAATTTGAAACAAAAGCTGACTATAGGGACTTTTTTTTTCACAGGACGAAGACTTGAAGTGGGTGGAAGACAACATTCCTTCCTCCATAACAGACGTGTAAGTGTTTTTATTAAGGAAACCGCTTTGTTCGCTCTCAGGCTCCTTATACGAGGGGACATGAAACAAAAACGCCGTAATGCATATTCCAGTTTGCAGGTTCCAGCTCTTCTGAAGTGTCCAGATTCCTCTAATCACACAATGGATTAATGAAAGTGTTGAGATTCATTGCCCTTCTCAGTATGCTTCTATGTTGCTACTTGGTCTTGGTCTGCTTTCACACTATTCAGCGATACCACCTGCCTCATAGTTCAGAGCTCCGACTCGTGTCACCAAAACAGCTCTGACTCTGACTGAGGCAAGGACACCACAAGACCTCTAAAGGTGTGCTGTGGTATCTGGCACCAAGACTTTAGCTTGGTGTCCTGTAAGTTGTGAGGTGAAGCCTCCACTAGTCACACTTATTTGTCCAGTACATCCCACAGTTGCTTGATTGATATCTGCAGTATTTGGAGACCAAACAACCGTGAACCTCTGACACTCCTTAACCATTTTTGCATTATGGCTAAAGGAGGTCACTGCCATTAGGGAAAACTGTTGCACCATAAGGGGGTACTTAGTCTGCAGTAATATTTAATGGACAGCATGGGCACTGTGACCTTGTCCCCAAAACGGCCAACCTGAGCTGTCAGTACACAGAGAGGCTAGATTGAGATGGTTTGGACATGTACAGAGGAGAGAGATGGTTATATTGGTAGAAGGATGTTGGAGATGGAGCTGCCAGGTAAGAGGTAAAGAGGAAGGCCAAAGAGGAGATACATGGATGTGTTAAATAAGGACATGAAGGTGATTGGTGCGAGAGTAGATGATGGCGAGGATAAAGTTAGATGGAAACAGATAATTTGCTGTGGTGACCACTAAACGGGAAAAGCTGAAAGATGATGATGACAGGTGCTGTTGTATCAAGACAATGTTCACACTTCATGGCTAATGTGTGTCTAATCAGGCTGGGTTTAGTGTAAAGTTCCCAGTAAACATATCCTCTGACGTACATGACTAAATGTTTCTTGTATTTCAGTGCTCTGCCTGTTCTTCTCGACTCGGATGAGGTTTGTCAAATCGAGCATTCTTTCAAAAAATTCTTTCAAATTATTATTTTTTTTTTTTTTTAACACAGAAAATCAGCTTGCTTTTCACTTTGGGTCACTTTGCAGGAAATCATGACGACAAAATACGAGATTTCAAAAATGCAGTGAGAGCACAAACGAACGGCTTCCTTCAGATAACATGGGCGGCACCGCTGCTTCTCCCACTACCGCTACGACGTCCGACAGACGAGAGACTGACAGGTGAAGAGTTTGGCAGTGGATCTGAAGAGAAGAGGAATTCTGTTTCTAATCACAGGAGAATCCTGACTCACCTCAACAGTCCTGCCTGTATTCAAGCCTTTTTATATCTAATGTGAAAAATTACTGATTTTTTTTTTCCCCCCCAGAAGTACAAGTACTCATTCACACATGGGGTTCAAATGGGTTTTTTTCTTCCAGTATTTATTTTTTTTTCCCCTAAAAGGACATGAAATTAAAGGACCAATGATTCTGTTCAGGCATCCTTTATACTTATATACTTATTATTTTCTTATATATGTCATGTTATTTTTAGATTCATGGTGTCCAAGTCATCCTGCTTCTGAAAATACAGTTGTGTTGAACAGAATCTTCTGCTTCATGTGTAATTATACAGATGTTGACTGGGTGATGCAGAAAATCAAACACAAAAGTATGAACTCCAGTCTGGATGTTAATTTCTCAACCGTGCTGGATTACTTTAACATCGAGCAAAATGTGCATCTCGCATCAAAGAGCAATATGAAGTTAATAATCCTCATTTTGCCCTGTGCACTTTTTTAGAAATGCATTTTAGGGTTTTTCTTTCTTTCTCATTTTAATCACAAGCCTTAAAAACACTACAAATAACCAGATGATTGAGAATAGTTGGTCTTGTAGGATCGCACATTTTCCTTCCCCCCCCCCAGAGAAAAGCACAGTTTGCCATGCAGAGATACAGAAATCTTCCCACAGGACAACTGTTGTGATTTAAAGGCGTTCCGTTAGAATGTATCATAACCTCCTTGTGTGTTGTTGTCGTCAATGACAAAATGCATTCATTTCAATTGAGTGATTTTTTTTAAATTTATTTATTTATTTTTGCCACAAGGTTAGTCTGATTCTGTGCAAAATATTTTTTTTTTTAACAACTTGAGGATTTTCTATCTTCTGGATTTTTTTTTTTTTTTACCTTGCTGTGGAATCTTTGGATTCTTCTTTTTTAGATTTGTTTCATTTTGGGCATTGCGTCCATTTTTTTTTGTCATGCATGTTCCATGTTTTACGTCGGTTTGCTTCAAATGTAAATAAAGATTCTTTATTTATAGGTCTTTTTGTACTATTTGAGAGGAATTACGATCAGAAGGGAAACTGTACCCTTTTGGGTGATAATGGACAGTAAATAATGTCCTTACTACGAGTTTGTAGTGGAGTGGATTTAAGCAACCAAGAACGTCTGAGGAACTGGTCAGCACAACGGGTCAGCACAATTTCTGAGTTCACCACAAACACAACACTAATTGCTTCCTGACGAAATCTTCAAATTTCCCTGATGACCCCACCACAAAGCTGACCAGCGCAACAGTAGCTTAAAGACGGCGTGACAGTCTCCAGGCGGCCGCATCCACTGCAATCCCATGAGTCACGGACTGTCCATGCAGATCTATCAGTCTTTATAAGAGTCTATCAGACACTACTCAAAGCTTATGACCATGGGTGAGAGTTGTACAGTTCTAGCTCCATCTTTCATTCTTTCACCACGACAAACCTGAATAATGTCCGTATAACTGCTAATGCTGCACCGCATGTATGAGTCTCTAACTTCACTCAACCCTCACTTGTGAACAAGACACCATCATTCGGCCATTTTCTGTTGTTGCTGTTCTTTGGCTGTTCCCTGTTTGGGGTTGCCACAGTGTATCGTCCGATACACATACTTGATTTTGGCACAGGTTTTATACCAGATGCTCTTCCTGATGCAACCCTCTCATATTATCTGGCACTGAGAGTTAGCTCCCTGCCCAGGAATTGAACCCAAGCCAGAGTTTAATGGACCACTTAAATTCTCTGAGATTGCATAAGTAAACTGAATCTAATTAATATAGTATGTATGTTCTGTACTACAACTTAATTGTAATTTATGGAACTATCTTGGGTTGGTTGTAGTAAAATGGGAACAGTGCTAGTGCTTGAGAATTTTGAAGGAAGTGACTAAAGTGAGTGGAAAAACTTTATCTACTTCCAGCCTCCATCTGTGCACCTGCTCATTCATGCAGTTATACGTTCGGACATTCAAGTGGTAACTGACTTCAGATAATGTTTTTGAAACATCAGAATGGAGGAGAAATGTGATTAAAGTGACTGAGTAAAGGTTTCTAGTGCCAGATGTGGTGTATTGAGTAACTGCTGATGTCTTGGGATTTTCACACATGGCTCTACACATGGTATAACTCTAGAGGTTATACAGAATGGTGCAAAAAAAACAAAGAAGGAAAACATCCAGACTGTTCAAGGTAACAGGAATACTAGGGTGACTCAAACAGCTACTCTTTATAATTGTGGTGCGAAATCATCTGAGAATACACAACACACTAAACACTGAGGCAAATAGGCTACAACAGCAAAAGACTGGAAACAGTCCAGTATAGTGAACCTGTGCCAAATGTAGTCCCAAAATGTATGCGATTGCACATTTTATACACAGTTATAGAAGGCAAATTACTTAAAATCTCACTTTCTGGTTTCACCCAGTTGGGGACAGGTGCCCTGCCCATGCCCATGTGTGGCATTTGCTGGTTCTCTTCATGCCTCAGGAGTGTATGCTGCTTTGTACCTTAAGTCTCCTGGCACAGGCTCCAGGTACCAGGTGGTATAGAGAATGGATGTATGAACTGATGGAGAAAAACTATAAGATAAATACACTACAAAAAATTCAAGGAATTTGAATTCTGTGTGGTTTTTTCAGAGTCTTGAGTTTGGAGTCTGTATATGCTTTGGTTTTTGGAAACCCAGTCCTACCCTAAACCCTAGCCAATTTTGGAAATCTTTTAGAAGTTGAACATAGGGAGTTTGGGGTAAACAGGGATGTCTTGATGCTGTCATTGGAGTAGTAAAAAGCTTTATATCCCAGTATGCCCTCTGTTATCATCTGTTATCATGTTATGCTGACCATTATGGTTGACATTGATACTTCTGCACTAGTAATTGATATTTTGCTGCTGCAGAGGCTTCCAGTTTATTCACAAGGCTCACCCTTGCATCTGGTTTAGAACAAGCTTTTCACCCACTTACACTTACATTCTTGGCATTTGGCAGACGCTGTTATCCAAGGCGTTCCAGAGTTTGTGAATACATTCTGATCTCTAGGTCAGAGATCTACTCTACGATCTACTGTTTAAAACCTCTTTAGACGTTGTTTGAAAACAGTCAGAGACATCTAGGTGAAGTTCCTTCCACCACCTAGGTACCAGGACAGAGAAGAGTCCTGATGCATACATTCCTTGCACCCTGAGAGATGGTAGGACCAGTGGAAAAGGGCTATACGATCAGAGGGAGCATGGTGCAGTGCAGAGTGTGTGAGATAAAGGGTTGCAGGTCTGTTTTCTAGGCAAGAATCAGTGTTGTAAAGCTGACATGGGAAGCTACTGGAAGCCATTAGGATATTTACTCGTTTCCTTTCAACACTCACTGTTGTTTCATTTTCTACACATGTAGAAGATTCGGGTGTGGTAACTCAGTGGTTAAGGTGTTGGGACTATTAATCAAAAGGTTATGAATCCCAGTACCACTGTGCTGCCACCACTGGGCCCCTGAGCAAAGCCATCGACCCTCAGCTGCTCAGTTGGATAAATGTAAGGTGCTCTGGATAATAGTGTCTGCCAAATGCTGTAAATTTAATGATTTCACTGGAATGATTTATAATCCCACTTTCCAGTGTCATCAAGTAGGAGATGGGTTCTCATATCATCTATTGTTAAATAACCTGAATTACTCACTCACTCATTTTCTACCGCTTATCCGAACTACCTCGGGTCACGGGGAGCCTGTGCCTATCTCAGGCGTCATCAGGCATCAAGGCAGGATACACCCTGGACGGAGTGCCAACCCATCGCAGGGCACACACACACACACACACACACACACACACACACACACACACACGCAATCACACACTACGGACAATTTTCCAGAGATGCCAATCAACCTACCATGCATGTCTTTGGACCAGGGGAGGAAACCGGAGTACCCGGAGGAAACCCCCGAGGCACGGGGAGAACATGCAAACTCCACATACACAAGGCGGTGGCGGGAATCGAACCCCCAACCCTGGAGGTGTGAGGCGAACGTGCTAACCACTAAGCCACCGTGCCCCCCCAACCTGAATTAATAATTAATTAATTAATTAATTAATTAATAAAACGTTGCATTCAGAAGTTTGTGTCACACTTTAAAGGCCATCCCATCGAACAGACCAGCACAGTCCCAATATAAATTTAATTACAAGTAGAATATTTATATTCGCAATTAATTCCTGACACTCATGTTACACATAGCTTACATAGTTACATACAACATCATTTTAAAACCTCTACAATATACATCATATTTTCAACAGCAGGAATATACAGATTTAATTGTATTTACATTTCTGCTAAGAAGAAGAAGAAGAAGAAGAAGAAGAAGTTAAGGTATTATTTTTGAGTTGGAAATCGCAGTAAATCCTCCAAACCCTTAAATAACAGGCTAAAATCCCTGTTCTGTGCAATAGGTACGAGTCTTTGGAAAAAGCCTGAAGGTTCTTTTTTGTGCGACTCAACGTTAGCTAGACTCAGATTTCTGTAAAGCAGCTTTGTGACAATATACAAAAACAACTTACACAAATGACTAAACTGGCCATATATACTGACAGAAACATCTTTTTTACACACATTCTAGATTTGATCTTTCTATATATTCATCCAATTAAGTAACAATAATCAGACATCAGTTTGTAGTGGAGGAGATCAGACAGGAAAATGTTCTTGGACTAAAACTGTTCAGTTTGTAGTTTGTACTTCATAGTAAATGTGTCGTATCACAAGAGGCCTGATGTAGTCCTGTTCCGTCTCCAGAGGAGTCAGCGGTGTCCTGCTCCAAATTCGCTGCAGCTAAAAGTGGAGTATCCACAGTGCTGCTCTGTCCCAATGCACCAGCGTCCTCTGAAGGGACGACGATAACATAACGGTCGTCCTCATCCGCAGTCGAGCTCTCATGGACGTCTACCGTCACTACAGACGTGTCTGCGATCTGGCGGCTGCAGGACGGTGAGGAGGTAAGGACGGGGCTGTCCAGTGCCAGCTGCTCTCCGTCTTCCTCCTCGGAGGCCGTGGTGTTGATGTAAATGATGTCCTTCTTTTCAGAAAGCTTCTCCGACAGATTCATCAGCATCTGCTTCACACTGGTAAAATCGGGCCGGTCCACAGGGTCGGCACACCAACAGCTTAACATGATGTTATACCTGCAAAATTACAGGAAGTGTTGACGTACTGTAATGGGTAACATAATTCGTTCTTTACATAATATAAACGTGTACAAATGCAAAGGACGGAAATGTAATGCATGAATTGAGTAACAAAGATGTGGAAAGGGTTTCCTCCAGATATAAATAAAGCCTTCTCCTACACTACAAATAGATTTACAGAGTTCAAATCCTCCTGGGAAGTTTGTATTTACAGCAAGGTTTTTTTATTTCTTCTGTTACAAAATGAAGACCAAAAACGTGCATCAGGCATGTGTTGCTTCGTTTATGTGTTTAATTAATTTATAAACGCCACTGAAAACTTTCCATATCATACACTATCATATTTGATATATATTCATTCGTTCATCTTCTACCGCTTATCCGAACTTCCTCGGGTCACGGGGAGCCTCAGGCGTCATCGGGCATCAAGGCAGGATACACCCTGGACGGAGTGCCAACCCATCGTAGGGCACACACACACTCTCATTCACTCACACACTAGGGACAATTTTCCAGAGATGCCAATCAACCTACCATGCATGTCTTTGGACCGGGGGAGGAAACCGGAGTACCCGGAGGAAACCCCCGAGGCACGGGGAGAACATGCAAACTCCACACACACAAGGTGGAGGCGGGAATCGAACCCCGACCCTGGAGGTGTGAGGCGAACGTGCTAACCACTAAGCCACCGTGCCCCCCATTTGATATATAATGTTTGTATTTCACTAACTTGCTGCAAATGCATAACTATAATCAGATTCAGAGACGAGTTCATATTCAATATTAACAAATACAAGCGTCAACTACAGATGCTACATCCATTTGTTCCACCGTGTTTACTGGCACGCTGCCAACTCGGAAAGATGGGACTCCAAAGAAAATCCCCCAAAAACTTTCCCCAACTTGTAAGAGAAAATTAGAAGCCTTTATTTTTCTAAAGTTCACATAACAATACAGTGAAATTCTTTTTTATCCCAACTTTGGAGTCAGAACACAGGGTCAGTCATGATACAGTGCCCCTGGTGCTGTAAGGCTTAAGGGCCTTGCTCAAGGGCCCAACAGTGCTGGGGATTTAACCCAGATCCTCTGATCAACAATTGTAAGAATGACATTGTGGTGGCGTTCATGTGCTAACTTGTAAATACGATCTTTCTGACATGACTCCAAGGTGCCGTCAGAGAATCTTGGCCAAAAAGCTTGGCACCGTCTCCGGAAAACAGCGAGAAAATATAAAAATCAAAGACACTTACAGTTCATCCAAACAGTCATTTGGCTGCTTCAGCCTGTGACCTTCCAAAAGGTAGTCATAAATCTCATGGTTCTGGACCCCGGGGTATGGAGTCATGCCTCGAGTTGCGATCTCCCACATGGTTACACCAAATGCCCACTGAAAGGAAACACAGAAATGATCAGCAATAAGTAATAAATGTGATGTATGATATACGTGATGAAGCTACTCAGTATCAGTATTCTACACTCCAAATCCTCAAAGGTCGAATGTCAGTGTGTTATCTGTCCTGACACACTAACTGAGTCAACAATCAGCTTCTTCTTACCACGTCACTTTTCACGGTGAACACTCGGTCTGCCAGACTTTCCACAGCAATCCACTTGACTGGCATCTTGGCTATCCTGCCCTGTCTGTAATAATCTCCACTGTAAATCTTTTTGGAGAGGCCAAAGTCTGCCACACACACGGTCATGTCATCTCGTAACCTGGAAAGACATAGAGCAGATAGCCTAGCCAGGTAAAAATCCAGCAGATTTCCAAAGTTTTCTTTTTTTTTGACCAACAAAGATCAGTTACACAACTCTTAAAGAACAGGGTAGTACTTCTGACATACTATTAATTACTCGGTGCATGGCTAACAGAAGGGTTATACATTCCCACATTCCCGGCTTTGTCTTCGCAAGACATACACACGTCCTTATGTTATTGTGTTTTATATGTTGTCTTTACTGCCTTACTTGATATTGTACCATTTATATACCATTTATTTTCCCTTCTGTCCACTTTTTTGTAATAGGAACTCTCATTACACTCATACACATCAATTTTATTTGTATAGAGCTTTTACAGTGAATACAATCACAAAGCAGCTTTACATATATATAAATTCATAATAAAAAATGAGCTCCCTGAGACGATTTAAAGAAAAAACCATGAGAGAAATTGTGTGATTATAATAATGTCCTTTCTATAATTGTTAACGGTTATCTGATCACCCAATCATGTGGCAGCAACACACACAGATCAATAGCTTCACTTAATGCTCATTAAAGTGTAATCATTGTGACTTTAACTGTTTAAAAGTGAACTGGGCTTCATTTAAAAGTTATTATAAAAAGCTCAATTTAAAGCAGAATGATTTATTTACTTTCTTGCCCTTTTGCACAGCACAGCCATCTGCTGCTATAATAACCAGTGCATATATTTAAACCAGCTGTGTTCAGCAAGCAGCCAAACTCAAGCACTTCATTTTTACTGTTGAATTTAACTGTGATTGATTGAGAGGAAAATATATCATATCATATCATATCATATCATATCATATATCATATCATATCATATCATACTACAAGTTATGTACCTTATCTTTTAAAGCCTATATCAATCAAACAAAAAATGACTTACATGCAGTTCCGTGCTGCAAGGTCCCTGTGCAGGAAATTTCTGCTGCTGAGGTATTCCATTCCTGAAGCAATGTCAATCATAAACCTCACGAGAGTAGGTGTTGGGAGATACTAGAATAGACACAGCATTCAAAACATATCTCACACACACATATACATTTTCCTTAATATCTGTCCACGGTCACCTAAACTTAACCTTAACTTCATTAACCAACAACAAAAATATAACACAACATGTACGTACAAATCTGGTCTAATACAAGAGTCCAATACAAGAGTCCAAAGCTAATTTTACAACCAGACTCCATCAAAATTAAATAAGGATATTGGTATTTATGGCAAAAAAGGAAAGACAAATCCAAAATAGACACTAAAGGTAGCTTACCAATGGATCGTGTCCAAGCCGGGAGCGAAGAAGAAAGCTATGCAGGTCTCCGTACCTCATGAAGGGGAGGATGACCATCGGCCTGGGGAAGTGGCCTGGACCCACATCTAAACATACACCTGTATGAATAGATCGGAAAAAAAAAACAAAAAGACTTTGTTGCTGAATGATAATGCCACTTGCCATAGGTGGAGTGGAAGAACTAGACAGATCCCTGACCTTCAACTCTAAGACTGAAATCAGTTAGTGTAATTATGTGTAAGCATCAGTCAGAGAAAATGTTTATCACTGAAGTATTTCTTCAAATGTCATAATGGAACTGAAAACTTGGCCTCTTACCCAGTAGTCGAATTACATTAGGGTGCTTAAAGTCCTTCATGCAGGCGGCTTCGGTCAGAAACTCTTCTATCTCCCTCTGTGAGAAATTATCCACTGGAGAAAAAAAAAAAGCAAAACTTTGCTTCAACATTTTGACTTTTAATGAACCACAAAAATAAGACAATAGTCATATTGTAAGGAGATGGTAGATCCAGTTAGGTACCAAAAACTGATGTAAATGAAAGTATCTATATACACCAAAATACTGACTATAAATAATCAGTGCATCATGATTAAAGATTACCACAATAATATGAAAAATGCACTTCTTTGAATGCACTGCGTAATTATTTGGTCATTATATCCTTTTTTTAAAGCCAGTTGCTATGTGCTGGAGCTTAACCTCAAGAAATGCAACACTTTGCATTACTAACACAATGAATGTGAATGTTCTTCTAATGACTAATGTACATATTAATGGACAATATGTAAATATGATTGAAATTATAAAAAAAACAATAATTCATAATGTTTTATACAGAGGGGGTCTGGTTTATACACTATAGTATTTTTGGTAAAGAAAAACGTTTTTTACTAGTTCTGACAAAATTATATCCCACTCACTCATTCATACTAGTTGCAAGAGATTCCTGGTTCCTGGGTGTGAAGAAGGGTATTTACCCTGGCTGGGTGTATGGACACACATTCATATCTAGGGGCAATTTATCTTAGCCAATTCTCATGCTAATGTGTTTTCGTGAGGTGAAAGGAATCTGAGAATCTTAGGAATCGCATGTAAACTTCACACAAAGTATCCAGAGCTCTGGATCGAACCTGGATCATGAGGTGGCATGGTTACTCTCTGTGCTACTGTGTCAACTACACATGTACAGTATACAGACCTGTCTAATTAGCATCAGTGTTAAACTAGACTTACATTTCATCGTCTTCACTGCGACTTTTTCTCTCGTTCCATCAGGCCAGTCTATCTGGCCCGCCATTACTGAGCCAAACTCCCCTGAGAAAAGAAACGAGTCAGTAATGCAGTGTTAACAGATATAAACCTGAACAATATGCAACATCTTGACATGGGAATGTGGTTCACTATCCATAAAAAACACAATCCAATTTTTCTGCTTAAAATCAGTGCTGAACTGATTCTAACCTTCTCCGAGAACTTTTCCGATGACGAGCAGACTTCTCAAAATCATCACGTCTTGAAGTTTGGTCTGAAGTTCTTCACTGACACCTAAGCTCGTGACTAGATGGGAAAAGGTCAAACGTTGAAATTTCAATGCAACAGAATAGAAAAAAACAACAACATTGTTTTGCTGTGTGATTGTATATGACCTCATTCAAAGTGCAAAAGAGAACACAGCTGTGGCTCTGAATCACACTACATGAAATTATATGGAATGATAAAAAATCCAGAACCCCATCGGCATTCTGTGTGTGTTTATGTGTGTGTCTGATGTTGACTGACAGCTTCATGACTAGAATAAGCAAGACACAATCTCCAACCATAAAGTTTGCAATATTTTCCAAATTTTATATCGGAGCTAACAAGTCGTTAGTGGATGTATTATGACGTCACCAGTTGGCGGTTCTTCTAATGGTTTCCGTAGTAACAATGGTAACACAACAAGCAGTCTTATAGTGTTTGACCTACGTGTCATTTCAATTGCCGATCGATTGTAGGACCTCTGAGGTCTGTACTCCACGATTGGTGAAAGCTTCCCGCCAATTCCAAGCAACCTCCTGGAGGGGGAGACAAACACATACATATGAGACATACAGAGCAATTACACAGCAGGAGAGTTAGAAACCATGAAATAATAGCCACCAGAGTAAGACATTTCATGTAAAGTACAATCAATCAGGCTGCAAAAGAATTTAGACATAAGACATTCCCATAGGAATGTGGTGTGAGTCAGAGGTTCCATAAAGGCTGCTTCTGAATGGCGCTGTTATTTTGTGTTCCTGACACACAGTTGGGGGCACTGGAGCTCCTCAGCACACAAAAGAATATATTTCCTCCCCGGCTTGGCACCCCATTCCCCATGTACCTAAAAAAAAAGCTCCTGTTTTAACTG
The DNA here is from genome assembly GCF_030014155.1 of Tachysurus vachellii. Taxonomy (NCBI): domain Eukaryota; kingdom Metazoa; phylum Chordata; class Actinopteri; order Siluriformes; family Bagridae; genus Tachysurus; species Tachysurus vachellii. Next base: position 7,278,737 of record NC_083465.1, on the reverse strand, counting down.
TTTTGACTGAATAAATATCAAGTGAGGAACTTCAGGAGGAAACAAGCTCTGGAAGTGGACGATCTCCTGTACAGTATGTTTCGACCACAGGAGCAGCCAATGGGTTTAAGCTTAATTAAAAAAAAAGCATACAGTTGTTATGTCTATTTCCATAAAGTCACACCAGGGGACTACAAAAGGCATCTATCAGGATTTAAACAGATAACAACAAGCATAGCACAGACTCCTCACTAATAACCAGCCACTTAAGCTGTTGGAGCGATTTTAGATGTGTTTGATGTGCAACATGCGAACGTATTAAACGGCATACTTTTAAGGAAGTTAAGATGATGTGTATCTAAACTTACTGTAGTCGAGTCTCTAATATCCGGCTACGCAGACATAGAGCTCCAAAAATCAGAAACAGCGTAAGACAGATGGCACAAACAACCCCAAACACAATGTACACAGAGTCTGAACCATGTGTGTCTGGACTGGAAGATGGCCGGGGCATATCTGGGAGAAAAATAATAAACACATATATAAATAGAATAACATGTAAACAAGCAATACAAAACAGAATTACCAATAATATTTGCTTTCATTGCTCATAAACTATGAAATATAGGGTAAATGTAGCATTCATAACCTTAATATGTGCACAATTGAAAGATCATATAGCTTAGAGAATTGGGTTCCACATAAATTAAACTCATATCCATGTCCACTGAAATGATAGATTTTTTAGAGCACTTGCATAGAATTTGCTCATTATGCCAATCCTTGATTTGTAGATGAATTATAATTTATGTGACAAAGATTTATATTGAAATATATGTGAAAGCCATTATTGTATGATTGAGGACTTCATTATTTCACTAAAATCTCAAAAAACAAACAAACAAATCAGCAGCTGCCGATTACCCCTACTGTCCACTTTAATAGGAACAAACTGTACACTTGCTTATTTATATAGTTGTGTATTCTTATACAATCATACGGATACACATCAAGACATTAGGTTCACATCAAACATCAGAATGAAGAAACAGTGTGATCTCTGTGACTTTAACTGTGGCATGGTTGTTTTGTTGTGAAATAGGCCTTTAGTTCAGAAAGTGCTGATCTGGGATTTTCTCTCTCTCTCTCACACACACACACACACACACACACACACACAGACACACACACACAGACACACACACACAGACACACACACACAGACACACACACAGACACACACACACACACACAGACACACACACACAGACACACACACACACACACACACACACAGACACACACACAGACACACACACGTCTCTTGTTCTCAGAATGATGTATAGCTGCATCGTGACTCAATAAAGGAGCAGGTGTAGGGGTGTTCCTATTAAAGTGGACAGTAAGTGTAAGATTGTCTAGGGGTTATAAGTTTACCAAAGTTGGACCCACTCTTTCCAGTCAAATAGGAACTCTACTCTAACTATTTGTGTTTAAATGGAATGAGATGGCAGGAAATCAGGAATCTCATTCCATGTGAGATTCTCACCAATCGCTGGCACGAAGAACCATTGACGAGGGCTTTTAACTCCACAGCCAGCCTGAGTGCAAGCCATCACTTCCACAGTATATGTAGTGTTAAACTCCTGCATGGCCACTGCTGCCTCTGTAGACATACTGCGAATCTGAGACCCACAAATAAAGAGCTCACAGTTAGATAACACTCCAAAGTCTGAGCAGATAGAAATAGCAGCACATCACAAGGACTTAATTCCATGCATGTAATGTTCAAAACAAAACTTACACACACGCAGCAGCAAAAACAAAAGTGAACAATAACAGAAAGTAACAAGTTGAGAAAGTTAATCATTTGAGGGTCAAAAAGTCAGTGAAACCTGTGAAATAAGAGAGGAACTCTGCTGATTTAGGACCCAACAAGAGTCACAAGATGAATCATGCAGAGAACACAGAGAACAACGTTAAGGAAAGAGGAAGAAAGTCCATTTCTCAAAGCACACTGAAAAACAGCCAGGCATGTGACAAAACGACAGCTCAGCTTGACACAATCGCGTCTGTTCGTTCTGTTCCAAAAGCATGACAGCACAACAGCTAACGCAGCTGACGAGAAGATCAGAATGTGCACTTGTTACCAAACAGCTGCATCCTTGCTTACACTTATGGCTAATAGTTAGATGAATGAAAATTCTAAAACAATTCAGTTTTATTCTCATAGTGCTGATAACAGAGGACATTGTTACAAAGCAGCTTCATAGAAATATATAAATACAGGATAGTAATTATGCATTTTATATTTAGCCCTGATGAGCAAGCCAGAGGTGACGGTGCTGAGGAAAAACTCCCTGAGTTGACATGAGGAAGAAACCTGGAGAAACTCAAAAGGGAATCCATCCTCATCTGAGAGACACTGGATAGTGATTAGAAATCATTTCACTTTTAGAACCGTGTACTATATGATCAAAAAGTGCAATTTTGTCACCAGGAAGTTCCAGAAAGTCTATCTTATTAAAGTTATGCTAAACTATTGCATGGCAATTGCAGTCAAAAGCCATCTTCATTGTTTCTGAGTGGACCCATTCACAGACACCACATGTATCTCCATGCTGTACATGTGGGATCAAGTGATGAGATGTATGGCATCAGGATGGATCAGTCAGCTCCAGAAACAGAAGTGATTATAGTCATGATTACCGGTATCTCAGCTTGTCTTTAAATATGCATGTAATGATCATGAAACTCCAGCTGAACTAACAGCCAGTAACAGGTGTTAAGAGAGCATTTCCACACTTCCAGTAACTGGTTGTTGTCTGACAGTCATATTGGTGAATCACTTCTACAGAAAAGAGCAGCGCAATTTGCTTTTCACTTCCACAATAAAATTCCATTCAGTCGATGACTGACTCATGGTCCAGAGACAAAAACAATTTCATTTTCACACTGTCCTTCACACTTCCTTGCCAAAGGAAGGACTGGTGTTCTTTACTGTTTTGTAAAGTCACTCACAAAAAAAAAACTGGCAGAAAAATCCACAAAAACATTGTAGACTATAGAGGAAAATGTATAAGGGTGAACATGTACGGCATGCACTGTAAAGAATAAATACAAAATTAGTATATGCAGCTTTGCTCTGGTTGTTTTCTTCAGCTTTATATTAGAAATATTAAATCATTAGAAACATTACATGATTTATTATAACTATCTAGACCATTACTGTCAAACATTTAATAGTTCTAGTTCCCTATTCTTAAAGGTTAAAAATCCTTTTTCCTGATAATTACTTATCATAATCACAAAACATATTTCCCTTTTCTTGAAAACAGCAAACTGCCCAAGATGCAGGTCATAGTCCAGGTACTATAAAGCTAAACAACTTCACAGTTTTAGCAGAGGGGCGTTTCAGAACAAAGCTGATTCTCAGGCACAGACACCTTAAAACCATAAGGAAGTTTGGATATGATGAGTGGGGAAAATGACACACATAAACTAAAGGCTAGATAGATAGATAGACATACAGATAGATCATAAGCAACTTGGTGCTGCTGAGGTTGATCCCACATATCCAGCCTGGAGATACATGGGATGGCTACCGCTAAGAAACCATGAAGATGGCATTTGGACAGCAATTGATAGACAGATTTGCACTCAAGTCTCCATCAATAAACAGTTCAACATAATTTCAACAAGACAGACTTTACGTTATAGTTAGACTAAATTTCCGGGTTACTGGTTACAATTGCACAATTTGATCATACAGTACAAAGTTATAGATGTAAAATTATTTATATTTACACTATGAACCAGGTAAGGATGGATTCCCTTTTGAGTCTCTCAGTATTTCTTTCTCAGGAAGTTTTACCTTCAACCACAATACCTCTCACTTGCTAGTAAGGGATATATTTAAACGTAACACTGAGACAAGATACATTTTTTATATTAAGTATAATATGAGGCTGAATGTTCAGACAGATTTAGCTGTGCTAAGTGAAAAACCTATTGAATGCACCCCACTTGGTATTTACCTGTTTAGAATAATATTTTGCTTGGAAAGTATAAAATTGATATTTGTGGTCTGTCATTGCTCTAAATAACCCAATATTGAAAATAGCAGTGATTTAAAGGGACAACTGCAATGAATTGTTCCAATTGAATCATTACTCAGTCAAAATACTGTAGTCTGTAGTATACACAATGACTCATTCACTATACAAGCCACTGTGCTGCAAAAATCTTCTGTAGTTTATGTGAAGAAAACGCACATATCAAATCCCACTGAGTAAGTTGTTTTGCTCCAATTTGTAGACCTTCACAAGTTCCCCTTTCTTACAACAGTAAAAAGGGTGAGGGCCAACACGTGCTTCCTGTGAGATACATAAAGCCATCATATCTTTCCAATCTGTTGCTCACGCAGTGCCACAAGGGAGAAGGTAATGTCATCTTCCCCACCCAGACAACCAATTATCCACAGACGGCATCATCAGGATGCCATCTCACAATCCCAAATCCTTTCTTTTGATCCACTCAGAAACACAGAGCTGTAAGATTTTCTATAGCCAAGTAAAAAAAAAATACAGGGAAAGCTAATATTGGCCATAAAAAGATCCATAACCTAAGATCTAGAATATTTTCAACTTTCATTTTATTTTTCTCATCAAAAATAGGCTCCACTTAAGCTGAAGCAAAGCTGTTAAGTTCTGCCTTTTTACCCTAAAAAGGAAACCCTGAGGATGGTTCCCAGCAAGGGAGGTGTCAATGTTTTCCTAACAATTCATTGCAGTTGTCCCTTTAAATCACTGCTATTTTCAAACCCCTGGAGGAAAAAAGGGAAAAGAGAAAAGCATTTGTCCTTTCTTCAGGAGATCACAAGCTTGAATGCTGATGATGCCACAGCCATCCTTGGCTAGGTGCCAAAGAAAAAAGCATGGCTGTTACGCTGCCCTGTGATGCAGCAAGAGCAACAGTTCTGAAAGATGCCGTTAGCTGGCTTCACCTTCATGTTTTCATGCCTTCAATTCATGAATTGAATTTAAACTTCATCGTTTTTATGTTATTAAGATTTCTAGATTTCTGTAAACCTGCTTTGAGACAATGTTCACTGTTAAAAGCACTATACAAATCAATTGAATTGAATTAAATTGAATGTCTTGGAGGAAGTGCTTGTTATTGTTCACCAATCCTTAGCAGATATTTTATGACTGGAAAATAAATGATGAGAAAACAACTAACCTTATTGACATATATCCCATCATCCACAAGGACATCATATCCTTGTAGGATCCCGTTTATCTTGTCAGGAGGAGGAGCTTCCCATCGTACCAGCAGCATGGACACGTTTACATGAACAGTCACATTCTGAGGGGCCACTGAAGGGACTGAAGAGATTGAATAAGTCTGATCATTCATTGTGCTGAAACTGAAACCAAGCTGAAAATCACTATGTAGCTAACACGGAGCTGACAGGATGATGAGTGGTGATGTAAACTACTAAATATCTACAATCAGCTCATAATCGTATTTGTGCCCCTTCACCACATGACTTCAAAATGAGAGAACATTCTTGAAGTATCTGAAAATATCGCTGTGCCATTCCTTAAGGAATACACAGGAAACATAATGTGAACACGCCTTAAAGGAAAGGCATATTTCCTCTCCAAACCCACTCCTACTCCCACAAGTGCTGATACACTGTGACTTCACAGTTAGTGAAGCTGCATAACTAATGAAGCAGTCATAGTTTCATAATTTCATTAAGTCAAATAGATTTGCTTATTAAATGTCAATGAAGCTATTGAATTGTTGCTGTTGTTTATAAAAAGCAGGTGTCCGTTCAGTTTATTAAATAGAGAAATGTGTTCGGTTATTACATTTAAAATGAATGAAAAGCCAGTGCAGTCTAGTCAGATGTACATTACAAGAATCTGCAAATGCAAAATCCTGAATATTTCATCTACAAAAAGAATCTCAAGGCTAAACGTAATGTTAGTGCACTGACTCTAAAGCATTTCAGGCAAAGACACGACTATTGTACTTGGCCCATCTAGATTATTCCCCTGGAACAAAAAACATACTGTATCTATCAACTGGAAAGAACTTACTAACCTTCATTGGTCTAAACAACTTAATCCTAACTCAAGTGACATTGAAAGTTAACTATGTTTAAATACCACCGGAACACACACCTCCTTCAGTAGTGTTGCTCTGGACCCAGGAGCTGGGTGGCGAGGGGCCAATCTCATTTGTGCAGGACACACTCATGTTATACCAGGTCATGGCTTTAAGGTCAGTGATCTCGTAGGAAAATGGAGGGACAGACATACTATTCACCCTTGTAGGGCTTCCCTTTCGGTCCAGCTCTCTCACCTAGAACAGAGACAAAGCATCATTCATCATTCAGAAATTTTTAAAAATATTTATTTGCTCAGCTTATTTTGATTTTACATTTACAGCATTTGGTAGACGAATTGCTAAGCAATTGAGGGTTAAGGGCCTTGCTCAGGGGCCAACAGTGGCAGCTTGGTGGACCTGGGATCGAACTTACAACCTTCTGATTGGTAGCCCAACACCTTCACCACTAGGCTACCACAAGCCCCATTTTGGTGATCAGTGGATACCAGTGATCAGTAGACCCCAGTGATCAGTAGACACCAGTGATCAGTGGACCCCAGTGATCAGTGGACCCCAGTGATCAGTGGACCCCAGTGATCAGTGGACCCCAGTGGACACCAGTGATCAGTGGACCCCAGTGATCAGTGGACCCCAGTGATCAGTGGACCCCAGTGGACACCAGTGATCAGTGGACACCAGTGATCAGTGGACACCAGTGATCAGTGGACACCAGTGGCCTTTAAAAAACAGCTACACTGTGATTCCTATTGCTATTATTATCCCTGCACAATTCCTCTATCCTTTTCTTTACTACATATCCTACACATTGTCCCAGCCAGCCTCTCCCAGAAGGCAAAGGACAGTCACATTGGACAGTCTATTGCACACAAACTCTCACATTAAAGACAATTCAGAGAACCCAATCAGTCTAAATCACATGTATTTGAACTGGCGGAGGAAACCCAAGTAACTTGAGGAGATCTTGCAAACTCTACACATACACAGGGCAGAAATGCAAATCAAATCCTCAACCCCAGGGGGTGTGAGGCCACTAAATGTGTTAACCATTAAATCACTGTGCCCCCATGCTCAACTCTTATCAACTTAAATGATTTACTGTGATGTGGCAGATACTGAGAGGAGAAAAGCCATCATGTCCAGGAGTCCAGCTTAAGATGAGTTTGTTTGCTTCACGCTTATCCACCGTAATTTTGGACACCTTGGCTGGAATGTCTGAAGGAAAAAAAAAAGACAATCATGAGGATTTCATGAATTGTACTACATTATCATTTAGAAAACTGGAATCTGGTTTGAGAGCAAGCGAATTCTACCTTTAATGTTGACCTGAGCCTCTCTGGAAACCGTGACTCCTTTGGCGTTGTGAGCCTCACAGCTGTACTGAGTGGGCGAGTCCACACCTATAGACATGAGGAATTATATCATAACATTAATCAGAATTAGATCATTGTGGAATCATGTTTAATATTAAATCTATTTTGATTAATCTAATTCCAGAAAGTGGAACTAGGAGTTGTTTGTAGGGGAGTTTAAAGTGTCTACACTGAAAAATTCAAGATCCTCTTTCACATGTTCATACGTTCATAAGTCCAAAACATATTAACCCTTAACTTAACCTCATATCACTTTCAGACAATAATGAAGGTCAGTGGCTTTGTTTCCATTGGGCAAACTCACAAACACTGACATGGTAGGCGATTCTCATTCTGAACATGAAAAACAGTACCAGGCTTTCAAAGCCCCTTCTTACCCGGCAACCCCACACCGTCCACTCTGCCAAAACCAGCGACAGCACAGCCATAATATCCCTTTTGTCTCTGTTTATTTGTCACTTTTTTCCCGTCGTGCTCACTCAGAAAATCTGAAACAATGGTCCTACTATTGCAATCCCTCTTGTCATTACCAGGAAGCTGTTTGTTTGATTGTTTATATGAGGCACAATATCAACCGTGTCCATCCCAGACTTATTTTAGCCTGTGGCTTATAAAGTACTGTATCTCGTATGTTTTGGACACATAGTTGTCCACAATGTTCAGAGTTTTGATACTGTATATGTAACAGCAGCAGAGAGATCTCACAGCTGTTTGCCTGCCATCTGAGGAACTGTAATTACAGGCTGTGGTGTTTCTACACTGCAACAGTCTCTTTATATGACCCTACACATTTGTATGCAGCGCCTTCTACTGCTTCCAAAGTACAGAATTAGAAAAACAGAGACATGGATATGGGAAAAGAGTGCGGTTTGGAAAAACACAACAACTTTTTGCTCATAGCATACAGACTGCTGAGTAAGCAATGATGGGGAAAACAATCATATGTCATGGACTCAAAAGACACACTGACAGCATTCTGCATGTGTGTGTGTTACATAAGAAGCCCACAGTAGTAAAAAACTGAATGTTTATTGCAATGTTCAAGAAAAATCTTTTGATCTGAGGCAGTTTAAAATCTATTACACTTAGGAGTGAATTTTCATATATATATATATATATATATATATATATATATATATATATATATATATATATATTACACACACACACACACACACATTATATATATATATATATATATATATATATATATATATATATATATATATATATATATATATACATACATATGTGTGTGTGTGTGTGTGTGTGTGTAATATATATATATATATATATATATATATATATATATATATATATATATATATATATATATATATATATGCTTTATAGGTTTTAATCGAATGCAGAAATTTGGTCTCGTGGTCTTGTTACTTCAGTACTTTGTTCCTTTTTTCTGAGCGTATTCCACTAACATTTGCGTATTACCTCAATCCTCTCCAACATTTCCGTAGCCTAGGCCTCAAAGAGCTCTTTTGTGTGGCTAATCTTTTTCTCTCGTACACGGCTCGTCACCCATTCCTCTCTCTCTCTCTCTCTCTCTCTCTCTCTCTCTGCCCCCTCCCCCGTTTTCCATCTTCCCCTTGTCTCTCAACACCCTCACAAAAAATGTGACCTTTAAATTCTTAGGTCCCACTTTCACAACATCTCAGTCTCTATTGTTCCTCCATCAGTGCTTTGTTGTTAAACAGAGCTGAACGAGATTAGCTCAAAATGTAACAACGTAAATGCAATGTGACTTTAACAAAGTTGCAGGAAAGTATCTCATCAAAGCATGTTGTGTAATCACTTTCCAGAGCAGGTGACAAAACTCTGTATAAAATAAAATAATAAATGTGGACTAATCTGCAGTAATTACAGTGTTAAAAAGAAAAAAAAGGTGGCAAACTCAAACCCTGTTCTCAATCTAGATAATGCCTTGTTTACAGTGTGGTATTTTCACCACCTGGATCAGATTTCACTGGTGGCTTTAGTGCCTACACAAAACCCAACACACTGCCAGTGGCTCAGTGACGTTTTATACAAATCAAAGTCCAACTTAGGGATCTTCTACAGCAAAACTCTCCAAGGCCACAGTGTTTACCTTCAGCTTAGTAGAAATGGCTTTAACTCTATTTTTCTTCCAGAAAATGGAATTTGCGCATGTTTAGGTTGTGTGCTAGTTCAGCATTGAATTTCATTCATTCATTCATTTTCTACCGCTTATCTGAACTACCTTGGGTCACTGGGAGCCTGTGCCTATCTCAGGCGTCTTCGGGCATCAAGGCAGGATACACCCTGGATGGAGTGCCAACCCAGGGCACACACTCTCGCAATCACACACTACGGACAATTTTTTCCAGAGATGCCAATCAACCTACCATGCATGTCTTTGGATGGGGGGAGGAAACTGGAGTTCCCGGAGGAAACCCCCGAGGCACGGGGAGAACATGCAAACTCCACACACAAAAAAGCGGAGGTGGGAATCAAACCCCCAACCCTGGAGGTGTGAGGCAAACGTGCTAACCACTAAACCACCGTGCCCCCGCACGGGGTGTATATTTGTATAGTGCTTTTAACAATTTCCCATTGTATCAAAGCATAAAATTTCTTTATCATGTCACACTCCATGGTGATGTTTGATCATAAGCATCAAAAATTTGAAAGTGTCTTCTACTACTAAAACCCTGTGTAAGGTTATTCAACTGAGGTAAAAACAGAGGTCTTGAACTGAAAGCCAACAATGTCCTTGCTCATTTTACATCAGACTTAAGCGTTCAGAGAATTCATGTTTCCACTGATTGAAAAAGGGTTAAATCCCCTGCAGTGTTATTGTGCTGTGGTGGAGAAAGCAATAAAAAATCTATAAAAGAGTCTGAGCAAGACAGCGCAGCATGTGTCAAAGCGATGCGAGAACTCGGAAAACACTGAAACACTACGGAAGAGCAAATGTGCTTCTTTTGTCAAAAACAGGAAAGAATTCCTTAGTGATGAATAGAGCCAGGCAGTTGTATATGATACAATCTGATTGACACCTTCCAAACCTCCAGGGTTATATACAAAAGGAAAATACCTCAATACCTCCCAACATACTGACGTTGTTATTTCATTGTTTTAAAGACATGAATTCAGGTCAGATGTACTGTATGGCTCACTGGTTTTCTCTGTATTTTTTGGACCCCTGAGGAATCTGGTTATACCTCCTCATTTCCCCTTTAATACGCTGAGGGTCTCATGTGTTTCCTGATGTTTTAAGTGGTTTGGTAAATGCTGGAATATGAAAGCCATGAATAACCAGAATAGCAGGAGCTCATAATGCTTTGTCAATAGCTGATACTGGCTTATGAGCAAGAACTTATAACTTTCCCAAACTGCTATATTCATTTCTCAAAACCCATTGCATCCATTCATGCATCCATTAAAAAGAAATATTCTGAATCATCTTTTCAACATTTGTCAATTAAGGTCCAAATGAGGTAATATTCATTGCTTGAACAAATTCAGTGAGAGCAAAGTTTGGGATCTATGAGCACAATGCTTACCTTGGATAGTTATGGTGCTGGGAGAGGAACTGGTCTGGTTTAATTTCTGGCCTTTGAGAAGCCAAATAATTGTGACAGGATTTGGGGGACCCACAGCTTCGCAGGTCAACGTAAAAGAGCTGCTCCGTGTTACGTTTACATCGCTTGGCTGTTTGGTAAAAGTCGGTAAACCTGCATTGAAACAAGCAGAATTTGTTTGGAAATTCACCAACAGTTGCTCCAGGGGGGTTTTATAATTATTGCCCTGATTGTGCGGTGGCTTTTTCTACTTTTTTTTTTAATTCAAGCACAGCATTCTCCTTTTAAAGCAGTAAAACACAGATGTAATTACTTTCTATAATTATGTAAATAAAAGAGGGAATTAGCTGAATGTGTGATATCCAGTGACACATTTTAGCCCAAAATCTACAGAAAGTCTAAAACAACAACAAAAAAGAACATAACATTTTGGAATTTGCTCGATTTTATGTTAAGTTCTGCGATCACAAAATCCTGGAAGAACTGATAAAAACTTCTAAACAAAATAAAGAGGACCTTACCAGCAACCTCAACAATGATGGGATTTGACTCGATCACTTTGTTACTGACGCTCAGTCTACACTGGTATTCTCCAGTGTCAGCTCTCTGAACGCTCTTAATACTGCGAGAAATTGTTTGAAAAAAATTACATTGACAGCATAGCACTGAACATATGTCACCAATATTATGACTGGTGCTCGTTCTATTTCTCAATATATAAAAATGATAAAATTTCTTGTTTGCGAACCTGATCTTAGACAGCAGAATGACTGTTCCATGGCTGGACACAGTGGTCTGTGTGCCATCATATATCTCTCTGCCATCTTTGAACCACAGGATACTCAGGTCCTGTCCCATGTCGGTGAGGTCAATTGAGCAGTTGAATGTGACCTCAGAACCCTCCGAACACTGGATAGTTCCCACGGTGGGTTTGAAGCGGAGTCTTTGGATCTCCTCCTGAGACAAGTGCACACTGGGAACTCGGACAGGCACCACCAAGGTTTCCACACCTCCAGAAGCTGCTACACCTGAACAACGTGACAAGACGCAAGAAAAAATGTCACTCATCAATGGCTAGCAGCTGGAGGAAAAAAAACTGTAGTACTTATGTTTTTAATGTCAAATTCAGAGTAATTATTTTTACCTAGCTTTAGACAAGTAATCTGGTATACATTTTTGTTAACATCTCACAAACATGTGCTGATACACATTAACATATTCTACAAAAAAAAAAAAAAACAGGTCAACCTTCACAATAATGATCATCATCATGTTCCTGTATTCAAGTTTTAAAGACCTCAAAGGCTTAAGCAAGATAAAGACAATTGCCATTAAAAGAACATTACTTTGACAGAATCTTCAAGAAGTGTCCTGTGCATAATAATAAAATTAATAATAATAATATAATAATGGGTGGGCATGGTGGCTTAGTGGTTAGCACGTTCGCCTCACACCTCCAGGGTCGGGGTTCGATTCCCGCCTCCACCTTGTGTGTGTGGAGTTTGCATGTTCTCCCCGTGCCTCGGGGGTTTCCTCCGGGTACTCCGGTTTCCTCCCCCGGTCCAAAGACATGCATGGTAGGTTGATTGGCATCTCTGGAAAATTGTCCGTAGTGTGTGATTGCGTGAGTGAATGAGAGTGTGTGTGTGTGCCCTGCGATGGGTTGGCACTCCGTCCAGGGTGTATCCTGCCTTGATGCCCAATGACGCCTGAGATAGGCACAGGCTCCCCGTGACCCGAGGTAGTTCGGATAAGCGGTAGAAGATGAATGAATGAATGAATGAATATAATAATAATAATAATACATTTTTGTAGCATTTATCCTACATGAGCATGCAGGGGCCTGTAGTCTATCCCAGAGCACATGGCAGGGGTTCACCCAGGGGTTCACCATCTCACACACACGCTCACACATACTACTCACAATTTAGAGATGCCAATCAGCCTAGAACGACTGGGGGAAACAAGAGTACCTGGCGTAAACCCCTGAAGCATGAGGAGCACATACAGGTGTGGTAACCACTATAGTACTAAGAGCACTACTACTACTACTACTACTACTAATAATAATAATAATAATAATTAAAATGATAATAAAAAAATACATTAATTAATAATAATAATAATAATAAATAAATAAAATAATAACAAATCAATAAATAATCACTAGAATACAAATTCCATTCAAGTTTGAAACTAAACTAGCATTTATGCCGTTGTTTCTGACTATTTCATTCGAGCGCATAACAGTTTCTCCAGGCAGTAAAAGTTCAGATTTTCAGTTCAATATCCAACTCAACTGTAGCCAAAGGAAACTGTCTCTCTAACTGAAAGATCTGTTATCAAAGGAAGCACATTGTGTTGGCTGGAAGCTCTTAATACATGTAAACTCACATCTATAGTTTATTAAATCATATCTACTCAGCTGATGAACTTTTCAAGAATTTCCCCACTATTTCACTAATATGGCTCTTTAAACTAACTTAGAAGCACAATAACTTTTGAAAATGTATGAAATAAACAACGAAAGACTAAAATGGTTCAATTCTAATGTAACTGTTTATAGTGATAAAAGTGGAAAAGGCTCAGTTTTGAGCTTGTCATTGAAAATTACCCACAGTTCAACACTTTGTATTCAAACATAATCAAAACATAATAAATGGCTGTTAATGATAGAGTTTATTTAAAAGTTTAAGGCTGTATTCTATTTTGTGAAAACCTTTATTTTATCCTTTAAACTCGGATGAATTAATAATACAATTAACAAAAGGACAACCATTTGTATATTAGATTTTTTTTTAGTGGTTTAATAGATTATGATTAATTTAATCAGCTTCATGGTTTCTGGTCAGAAATAGAACATTTTTGAGTTATTTTCCTTTGCAAATGAAGTTGTCAAATTGAAGTTATAAATCACAGCTTTTGTTAAGACTAAGTTCTCTAACCGGATTATTTCACTCCTAGAGTCATTAAAGGTTACAATGTAAACAGAGCACTGAATCCGGATCACTTACCGACGGTCAAAGTGACCAAACACGAAACACATCCCAGGACGAGCAACTTTAAAACTTCTGAAGCCATCGTTATGTCCTTTCCACAAGAGATTAAATCCAGTTCTTCAGTTGAGTTCGGGTGAAACAGTGCAGCCCGTTTAGCAGACGTGCTTTTTCTCACACATGTTTACATGAAACGTGGAATGAGCTTCATCCAGCAGGAGCACGAGCTTTAACTCCAGCTCTACAGCGCCATCTCGCGTTAGCTTCATCATTAGACACATCAATTCTCTACACGTTTTTTCTCAGTAACAAACAGACTGCCTGTAATAAATGTAAATGAATTCACCTTTACAAAATAAATAAATAAATAAATAAATAAATAAATAAATAAATAAATAATAAAAAAAGTCCCAAGTGCTTATTTTTAATGGTTAAGGATTATGATTTTTATTCTGAATGGAAAAATCCTACCTAGTCAAGATAGCAAACCCTTCAGAGTCATTAGTTTATCCTTGTCTTCTTGGTGTGTTTAATGTTGTGTAATAATGTCCACAGTATTTTCTAATCGTGTTTAAACGAACAAGCTATCTTCCGTATAATAAAGTACTAAAGAAAAGAAGCAAGCTCGGTGTTCCAGTGGTTCAGACAGAAGCTCAGCCATAAAACAAACACAATGAGGAGAAAGAAAAAACTGAGAAAAGCTTTTAAAGCTCCTTCCCTGTTGACTGTTTAACTCTGTCTCCCATTTCGGTTTGTGGTAGCCTTAGACCAGCAATTAATCTAAAAAAAAAACCCCAAAAAGACATGAATAAATCAATGGAGAAACCAGGATGCATGTAGACTGGAGTCCTGCATGATACAATCAAGCAGTTAGCATTGTAGCACTGAGGCAAAATAGTGACCAGACCAAGCTGACCTTGATTTTGGAACACAGCAACAAAACTGTCAGTTTGTCAACAACCATGTGTTGTGGGTTTTTCTTTTCTTTTTCTGTTGGAGCCTAACGTCCTTTATTCATTTACTTTAGTTATTTTAAACAGGTACTATTACGGAGTGTGTTCAGGAACATGCAGTTAACTACATTTACACAAGGTGTCCAAAAAATCTGAAACCAAAACATCTAACATTACAAATACTAACTGCATTCAAACTGACCTTGATTTTTAGAACAAGATGGCAAGAGGAAAATATCTAGGACTTTGTGGATGTGTTCAAACTGTCATTAAATTTCAGAAGGTTAGTTATTCAAAACAGCATTGTGTAAAGTCTGTTAATTTAATGAACTGATTTAGTTTGTTGCTCAGCTACAATACTCTGTCACATGAGAGGAAATGTGAAATCTTTTGAAAAAACAAACAAGCAAAAAAAAACCTCAGTCTGACCAGCTGTGAGGAAACTGAGACTGAGATGGTCAAGCTGGTAGACTCTTATTAGGCACCCAGTAAATGCTCTTAATACTACATTGTGAAGTTATTTTTTAAGAAAATAACAACAATAGCAAGGCAAAGAAATGTCAAAGATATATTTATCCATTTAGACAAGTATTAAGAAAAGTAAAAAATAACTTAACATCTTACCAGACGCATCAGCTCAACTTCTGTTTTAGTTGCTACTAAAGAGTAGTTATTACTTGGTCAGATCAAGCTCAAATTTTCAGCAACTGAAGTATGACTATCTGTTCTTTCGAAAATCCGGAGTTCATTTATTGTCCGCAGTATTCTTTCTCTTTCTCCTAGGAAACTGTTCATTTTCCACTCACCATGTTGGAATCGTAAAGCTGTCCCAAGTGTTTATAAAACAAGGTTAGCTGCGGAACAAGCAGTCATTTCCCTCTGACCTCTTTGACAATGATGTAGACTATGTTGTTCTATCAGAGATAAGGAGAGATGCTGGAAGATGTGGGCAACTTTACAGTAAAAAAAAAACAAGAAATTATATCAAATCTAATATGTCTGACAAAAATACTAACAACCGACTTATAAACAACATATTAACAATGGAAGGAAAGGATGTATTCAGGGTGTTCGGAGTCCAGTCTGTGATGTTCCTACTTATGACAGAGAAGTAGGCAATGATCACTTCACAGGTAAAAAGTGTAAAAATGGATGGAAAGGACAAATTGAGGACAAATCAGTTTTCTCCTTTTTCTTTACCAATCCTGGCTGTCTGAGACTATCAGTTTCTCTTGTCTACCTCTCTGCCAAGGGTATGAATAAATTCAGAATAACAAAGTTGTTTCTCCTGGGACAAATCACACTTTTTCAGAACAAAAAAAAAAAACCCTTTTTATGTTAGATAAAATAACAGTCATATAT
This sequence comes from Tachysurus vachellii, assembly GCF_030014155.1. Classification (NCBI taxonomy): domain Eukaryota; kingdom Metazoa; phylum Chordata; class Actinopteri; order Siluriformes; family Bagridae; genus Tachysurus; species Tachysurus vachellii. The sequence goes on along the minus strand of NC_083465.1, from coordinate 7,262,376 downwards.
TTTCTTCTCATAGACTCTCTCTTCTCCAACCGGAGTGAGAATCAAATACTCTGAAGGGACACGGCTAACATAATACACCATACAACACTGCACAGAGATGGGAATGTTCTCTGGGAATGGGAATGTTATGTGAGATGTTCTCCACAGCTATCTTTCTGTAACCTGTCTGTTTGAAGCTGGCACTTTTGATGAGGAAAGCCTGACAACCACATAGCAGCTTGAGGGCCCTTGGCAACTGAGGAGCTCGTCATTTTTGCAGTGTTCTCGGAGCAGTAGGTCTTCATGCGGTACATGTTGGCTTTGCTCTCACAGCAGCCCATGGAGCTTAGCAGAATGCAGGTATCTTTCCTGAAGGCCTTGGTGAATATGGCATAGAGGAACGGGTTGGCACAGGAGTTGATCGGATAGAAGAGCACCAGCAGGATCTTGGAGTTGGTGACTGTGATTAGAGGCACCTTAAAGGCAGCTGAGATGGCAAAGAAAGAGATTGGCGCCATGCAAAGAAAATCAGTGAAGATCAGCACGGCCATGCGCTTGGCGATTTTGGTATCGGCAGCACGGCCGGGCACTTCGGGGTGGCGGACAACCATGTAGATCCGCATGTAGCAACCACAAATCACCAGAAAAGCCCCAACATTGAAAAGCAGCAGAAGAATGACATAAGCCTGTGCTAGAGGTGTTTCAATGTCCATGGGCAGACACATGCTTACTTTGCTGTAACTGCTTATGCCAACAATTGGAAGTAGTGCCATGCCCAGGCAGAGCAGCCAGCCTGCAGCCATTATTGCAGCAGCATGGGGCAGAGCAAGTCGGCGCTCCAGCTGCATGGCATGGGTGATGGTGTACCAACGTTCTATCGTAATCGTAGACAGTGTGTAGATGGACAGTTCTCCGCCAAAGACAGACAAGAAACCAGCAATGTTACAGCCCACTCCTGTCTGCCATTCGATGGCATGCTGGCTATAGTAGCCGCGCGTCCGCAGATCCACAATGGCAATCATGAGGAGGTACACACCAATGCAGAAGTCAGCGAAGGCCAAGTGACACATGAGGAAGCGTGGTACCGTGAGTTTGCAGCGGCTGGCGAATAACACTAGAAGAACAGTTAGGTTGCCAGCAATTGCCAGGATGTTGATGAACCAGATGGCCACACGGAGGAACCCAAACCCAGCAATATCCTCACAGGGGTTGAAGGCATCTGCCTCTGGGCTGCACTGGAGGGCTGGTTTGGTTTGACAGAAATCCGGGTACTCAAAATCCATGTTGCTATAGCTGGCTTCAGATAGTGGATCCAGCATGTCAGGATAAAAAGCCTCTTTTTCAGACCCCCTAAATATGGAGTTATAAAGAGAAAAACAATGGTCAGTACTGCATTATGTATGCGTAGTTCAGAATAATCCTTATTCAAACACATATTACTATAGAGTTTACTATATATTTGCTATAATAACACTGAGTATGGTACAATTAAGGCCTGATTGCTGAAGACACATGGATGATGATGTGGTTAAAAGTTTTGATGTCTCCCAGAAATGCATTGCTACGACTAAACAGTCTTATAAACCTTACTTATCTAATGGACTCTGAGGTTCGCAGTATGAAGATCCATTTCTCTGTGCTGTAGATGGAGACTCCCTGTTGATGTAGACACATAATAAAACATCTGGTTAAGAAAGATCTTCATCTAAGATCAAAATCATTGAAGATGAAGATTTTTTTGAGAACAAAACTAGACTTAAACCTATAAATATATAGGTAACTATAAACTTCTAGAGAGGATTATGTGCACTTCGGCTATATTTGATTATGAGCTACTTAGCTGATGATCCTGTGTAATTGATTTATAATAAAATAATTCAAAATGAATGATTATTCGACTGTGTATTTGTAGTCAATAGATTTCTACTTGATAATTTAGGTTATGAGACTCAACCCTGGATACCTGTGTGTGTCCCAGCTGAGTAAAGCACAGCAATGGCTCGGGTAAGTGAGATGAGCCTCTCTTAGGCTTTCCAAACTGTTTAGAGGAGGCAGTCTCTTTAGCAAAAACGCTGAGCGAGCTACCAGCATCAACACGGACTGCAGGCCATGAGATGGCAGCGTCTCCAGAGCAGTAGAGGACACGTCTCTAACATACAGTAGAAATCAACCGCTGAATAAATACAGCAAACAAAAGAAAGAACACAGAAGGAAGCTAGTATTTATTTATCTAGATACGACAAGTTCTCCAGGATGTGACTTACAATACAGCTGGGCCAGAAGCTCCTATAAAAGCATCCCTGTGGATTATTTGCAGCTTGCGGTTGTTTTTCAAGGTTCTGTGAAGCAAACATAAAATGTTATTTTAGATATTTAAGTTCTTTTAGGTTATTTATGCTAATCTGCTTATCTAATTTTTGCAGGGAGAGTGAATGTAAATGTGAATGTGTAAAATTGGTCAGTACTTACAGTTTATCTATTTGTGTCCCATTAAAGGCATGTTTGTGTATTTCCCTGAAGCCATTGTTATACAGATTCCTATGAATAGGGAATATACAATATGTACAATATATATTTTAATCAAACTTGATTTGGATTTCTGTTATGTTTGAACCCAACAAGCATATTATGATGATGCCTGTTTGTCCAGCATATCCCACAGATGCTCAGTCAGATTGAGAACTAAGGAATTTGGAGGCCAAGTCAACACCTTGAACTTCATGTTCCTCAAATCATTCCTGAACAATTTGAGCAGTGTGGTAGAGTGCATTATCCTGCTGAAAGATGCCACTTTTCTTGCTTTGAAGGGGTGGACTTGGTCTGTAACATTGTTTAAGTAGGTGGTAGGTGTCAGAATAACATCCACATGTATGACACTGCATCTGCTGGCCAGTGTGATCCTGGTGCCATCTATTGCACCAGACCATACATATGCATCCAGACATCCATATGGAGTAAAAGAACATGTAATTCATTAGACCAGGCCACATTATTCCACTGCTCCATGGTCCAGCTCTGATGCATTACATGCCAATTGTAGATAATTCCAGTGGTGTTCAGAGGTCAGCATGAGCATTGTGACTGATCTGCAGCTATGCAGCTCCATAAGCAGCAAGCTGTGATGCATTGTACATTCTAATATCTTTCTATTATAGCCAGAATTAACTTTACAGCAGTACTGTGAGTTGTCCCACATACATTTGGCAGGTATTAACCAGTGCATACCGAGAATACCCCACAAGACCTGCTGTTTTGGAGACTCTAACTCAATTGTCTAGCCATCACAATTTGTCCCTTGTCCCTTAGATCCTTACACTTTCCTATTTTTCCTATTAGACTTTGCCACTGAGCACAATTATGTAAAGGTGTAAAGTGTCATAAAAACACAAATGACCTTGAAGGCTTAAATAACCAGGGCACAAATGAACAACTATAAGCTTACATTGTTATGTCTTCAGTTGTCATTCCAATAAAGGCATTTGATGGGATTGACTGCAAGTGGAGGTTGTCACAGATATCTCTAAAAAGAAAACAACATAGACTGTAATCTCATTTAAAACTGTAATCACTCAATACAAACACTCACTATACTGAGTGTTTGTATTCTTCTGTGTGTTTGATCATTCATAACAATGTAAAACCCTAGACTATACAATATAAGACTGAGTGATCAGGTCTCTCTCTCTCTCTCTCTCTCTCTCTCACTCTCTCTCTCTCTCTGCTGCAGACAAAACCTGTTAAAAACTATATCAAAGACATAACCCAGGATATATTTTATTAATAGTGTGTGCTAATGTTGAACTCCATCAGTCATTTCACTTCATTCCACAATAATAATTACAACTTTAATTATGGGTTCAAACAAGGAAACTGCGTAAATGCATTGCAATATGGATCTCACTACCAATTAGTGATTTCAATTAGCCACTCCTGTTTAGCCCAAAACTCTTTTGACTCTGAAGAACTCACAGCATGAAATCAGCTTCAAGGGATGTGATGGCGGTCAGGTCAGGAAAAGTAACTATCCCGGTGTTGGAGATGCTTCTGTGAAAGGGAAAAGCAATCAGCATTGTGTCGCCAAAAACAATTTGCTATCAAAGCTAAGATAACAGGCTTAACTTCAACATACAGCCACCCTTGTCCTTCATAATAATGGCTTTTGTTCAGTAGGGACCTTTTTGTATGTTATGTAAGTAGTGTTGATGATCTTGTTCACTTGTGCCAGACGTACAGTGGATAAAAAGTCTACTCACTCCTGTTAAAATGACAGGTTTTAGTGATGTAAAAATGTGAAATGCTAATAAATCATGTTAAAAACTTTTTCCATCTTTATTGTACAATTGCAACCTATATATTAAAGATAAAAACAATAAAAACAAAAATGATTTTACAGAAAAAATAAAAATAAAAGTGTACAAGAACCTGGTTCTTAATAACAAAAATTACTCAATAAATCTTAATCTCAACAAAATTGTTGGTACCCTTCGGTCAATGAAAGAAAAACTCACAATGGTCACAGAAAAAACTTTAATCTGACAAAAGTAATAATAAATAAAAATTCTATGAATGTTAACCAATGAAAGTCAGACATTGCTTTTCAACCATGCTTCAACGGAATTATTTTAAAAAATAAACTCATGGAACAGGCCTAGACAAAAATGATGGTAGCCCTAGAAAAGACTGAAAATAATGTGACCAAAGGGACATGTTAATTCAAGGTGTGTCCACTAATTAGCATCACAGGGGTCTACAACCTTGTAATCAGTCAGTGGGCCTATATATAGGGCTCCAGGTAGTTACTGTGTTGTCTGGTGACATGGTGTGTACCACACTCAACATGGACCAGAGGAAGCAAAGGAAAGAGTTGTCTCAGGAGATTAGAAAGAAAATTATAGACAAGCATGATAAAGGTAAAGGCTATAAGACCATCTCCAAGCAGTAGATGTTCCTGTGACTACAGTTGCACATATTATTCAGAAATTTAAGATCCATGGGACTGTAGCCAACCTCCCTGGACGTGGCCACAGGAGGAAAATTGATGACAAATCAAAGAGACGGATAATCCGAATGGTAACAAAAGAGCCCAGAAAGACTTCTAAAGAGATCCAAGGTGAACTTCATGCTCCATGCTTCATGCACAAATAAACAGTATATTATGATCAGAAGATGATAGTGTACTTTTTAGAATGGAAATGATTGGAATGAAAACTAAACATCATAAAATAGAGAAATGCTGATATTGCTAACAATTACCAGTAGTGTGAGCAATATACAAATCATGATACTGCTTCCACTTCATTTGCCAAGGCACATCAGCTCTATGTTCACAGACGGAAAAAAGGCTGCTTTGCTGCATCTGGCACAAGGTGTATTGAATCTGTGCAGGATACAATGAAATCTGACGACTATCAAGGGATTCTAGAGTGAAATGTGCTGGCCAGTGTCAGAAAGCTTGGTCTCAGTCGCAGGTCATGGGTCTTGCAACAGGACAATGACCCAAAGCACAGCTAAAAACACCCAAGAATGGCTAAGAGGAAAACATTGGACTATTCTAAAGTGGCCTTCTATGAGCCCTGACCTCAATCCTATTGAGCATCTTTGGAAGGAGCTGAAACGTGCCGTCTGGAAAAGACACCCTTCAAACCGGAAACAACTGGAGCAGTTTGCTCATGAGGAGTGAGCCAAAATACCTGCTGAGAGGTGCAGAAGTCTCATTGACAGTTACAGGAATCGTCTGATTGCAGTGATTGCCTCAAAAGGTTGTGCAACAAAATATTAAGTTAGGGGTACCATCATTTTTGTCTAGGCCTGTTCCATGAGTTTATTATTTTAAATAATTCCGTTGAAGCATGGTTTCCGTTGAAGCATGACTTTCATTGGTTAACATTCATAGAATTTTTATTTATTATTACTTTTGTCAGATTAAAGTTTTTTCTGTGACCATTGTGAGTTTTTCTTTCATTGACCAAAGGGTACCAACAATTTTGTCCACGTGTGCAGTTTAAGGACCATTATATTTTCTCAGAGCATTCAATGTTTGTGGGTAAGAGTCAATCGGTTTGGCTGATCTTGACATTCTTCCTTGCAAATGCATTCAAACAGCTCATGTGCACAGCCCTCTTCAGGTCACACCAATGAAATTTGATTGGTGAAGCCATTCCTATGTTGATTCATAGGTATGTTTTGGACCTTTGGTATGCTAAAAGATAAAATTTCTATTCATCTTAAAGGTCTTCGCAGAAGCCTTAATGTTTTATACCAAAATGTACTAGTATTTGGAGCTAATAATTATTACTTCTAAACCTGTTCTTGATGAAGAAAAGCAGCCCCAAAGCATGATGCTGCCACCACCATGCTTCACTGTGGGGATGCTATTCTTTTGGTGATATACTGTGTTTTGTGCCAAACATATCTTTTGGTATTATGGCCAAAAATCTTTTTATAATAATATAATAATTATAATATTAATCTATAATAAATCAAGGTTAATAAATAATAAATAAAATAAAAATAAAGTTTAATTAGTAACTTAAACACATTATTTCACATGTTTTTGGGTGTATTATTTGCTAACTTTAGTCAGGCTTGAATGCTTTTTTTGGTTAAAAAATGCTTGCATCTTGCCTCCCTCTCCCGTAGCCCAGACATATGAAGAATTCAAAAGATTTTGGCACATGAAGGCAGCACCCAGTAATTAACAGAAACTGCTGCATTTGTTTTGATATTCCTGTAGGCCTCTTGGCAGCCTCCCTGGCCAGTTGTCTCCTGGAATTTTCATCAATTTTGTGTGGAATAATGTACATTAAATAAGAATAGAATAAAGTAACTGTTGTGCCATATTTTCTCCACTTGTTGATTTACTTTACAGTGTTCCATGGTGTATTCAATGACCCGGAATTCTTTTTTTTCCAACTGACATTTTTCAACATTGAGATCCAGTAGCTGCTTTATAAGCTCTTTCTGGCCCATGGCTTATTCAGTTAGATTTTACCAAGAACATGTATAAAAAATCCTATTAGTACACTTGTACTTTATTCATCGATAAAAGTCAAATCTTTTGCCTCTTTAATGGCTCCTTGACAGCTTTTCCCCAAAACCACCTAGAAGTTGTTGATCTTTGCCTAGTTATTGCTGCTATTGAAAAATAAATAAATAAATAAATTAAAAAAAATAAAAATAAAAATAAAAATAAAAAAATAAATAAATAATAATAATAATAATAATAATAATAATAAGAAGAAGAAGAAGAAGAAGAAGAAATATATCTATAATACCGTAGAACTCACAGCATGAGATCGGCTTGGAGGAATGCGATGGATGTCAACACCACATTGTGGGTGGTTTTTTAAAATTTATTTTTTAAAATTTATGTTAAAAAAAGGGAAATATTCAGGACAGGCAGGATGGTGGTGTAACAGGTTGTGTAATTCCCTATTTACAGCTCCAGACAAGTTTATTCTGTTACTGGTTACAGTCAGTCTGGCATTTCACATGACCTTGTGGTGTACAGAAACTTGCAGTTGGTGGATTGGTGACTTTAAATGGACTCTAGGTGTTTTCATGATATCCAGTGATGGACTGAAATCCCAGTATAGTATAGTATAGTTTCTGCCTCATTTTCAGTCTTACAGTGATAGAATCCTGATCAAATGCAACCCTGAGCAGGACAAAGCAGCTACCGAAGATGAATGAATGAATGAATGAATGAATGAATGAATGAATGAAACCAGCAAGCCAGTGCTGCACTGATGAATATGACAAGCCAACAAGTATTGACATTAATAGTATTATTTGTTGTGTTCAACAGCAGATGATCACATGGGCTTCCAGCAACAGGATAGTCTTTCTCTAGTCATCATCTGTCGGTGTGTAAATTCTAGAGGTTTGTGTGAAATTATCAGCAGATCAGCAGTTTTTGAAATCCTGATCTTATATCAACATCCATGGCACTGTCACAAAGATCACACTTTTTTCACTCTGATGTTTGATGTGAACATCACCTGAAGATCTTGACTTGTATCTGCATAATTCGTTGCATTTTGCCTTCATCTATACACTATGCTAAGCATCATGCATACTTCAGACCTTGGATATACTAAAAACATGATACTCACAGGTATCTCAGTTTTGGCAGATTGTTGAAGGCCCGCTGCTGGATATGGACCAGACTCCGGGTATTTTGGATAGATCTGTGAATCAATCATAGATGAAAGTCCAGCAATAAGTTTCAATGAGAAACATGAACAACAGCGTGTTAAAGTATAGAAAAATGAAACTACTGCTACATCAAAAGTCAATAATCTTTAAGCATTACTGACTACAAATAAACAGTATATTATGATCAGAAGATGATAGTGTACTTTTTAGAATGGAAATGATTGGAATGAAAACTAAACATCATAAAATAGAGAAATGCTGATATTGCTAACAATTACCAATAGTGTGAGCAATATACAAATCATGATACTGCTACCTCGTATTATATGTGTAGTTAAGTATTAGATGATAGTTTTTTTCAGACAAATTGATAATGTGAACACTTACATCTCTGAGAGGTTGAAGAGGTTGTTGAAGGCCTGGGTCTCTATGGTTTCCAGTGTGACACTTTGAGCAATTTCTCTGAAATCGTACAATATATAATAAAAAAGTAAAAAAAAAAAGGGGGGGAGGGTAGTGTATTTTTACATCATGTTCAGCCAGTTTTACTGTAAATAAATTTACATTTCTCAGGTTTTTAACAGACATTGTCAAAACCACAGAAATTACACTTTTCCTTGTGTGTTTATATGTCTCCTTCACCTACTATTATACTTTTAATTTTTCAAATTTCTGTTTCTTTTATGCTACATCACATTACATTTGACAGCAAAGACAATTTTCAGGCTTAAAAGCTAGTGCTTGTATTTAATGCCAGTGGTCTGAACACTACTAAAATATCTGGCAACCCCAGGGAATGCTCTACTGCTATTATTTGCATATTTTATTCTAGAAAAGGCAGCATAAGCAGTTGTGTAATTCGTTTCTGGCGGTCATTAAATCAATACTGACAGAAACATTTTAAGTAGCTGACATTTTGTGAAAAGCAGAACAGCTGTCATTCAGGCATTCAGTTTTAATGCTGTAAGCAAATTTGAAGCACTAGCATTTTGAAAATCAAGATGCTTCACAGTCGTCCACACTGGTTTAATGAATAGTAAATGACACTTACATTCTTTTGACACCTCGCAGTCCATCGAAGCTAAAACTGGGAATTGTCCTCAAGTGGATATAGTTCAGAACACTAAAAGAAAATTATATTCAGTGGTAATAACTGTTTACTTAATAGGGAACACAACACATACAATCCATTTAGATTTTTGACATTTAGCAGACACTCTTATCCAAAGTGACTTAAATTTAATTACAATTTATACAATTGAAGGTTAAGGGCCTTGCTCCAGGGCCCAGAAATGGGACCTGGGATTCAAACTCATGACATTCTAAGTAGTCCAACACCTTAACCACTAGACTATCACATCCCTAACAATAGTAATGCACTTGAACTAATCTTCACTTAAACATGAAGATTTAAACATTCATCATGCGTTATGGCAAACCAATGAAGACCTAACCATAACTACTACATGAGTCTTATGAATTCATGCAGGAATAACATCCACCTTAAGTACATGTTAATAAATATTTGTAAATGTTTGAGAAATGTTTGAGAAATTTCCCCATTGTGGGACAAATAAAGGTATTGTAATGAGTCTGTCTGTGTTTTGCCCTGTTTCTGTCTGCTGTCTGCCGTGCTGTTAATTGTTTGCTCCGCCCACTCATTGGTTACTATGGACACTAATTGCACTCTATCTCCCCCCCAGGTGTATCATGTTAGTCACTGATTGTCTCTGTTTGGTAATTGGTTCCTGCTTGCTATATCTACCCTGTTTGTTCACTTCCCTGTTGTTGGTCGTTGTTGTATGTTGCTGTCGATGGTCCCGTTTCCTGTGTGCTCAGTAATCTGCCCTGTTCTGCCTGCCTGTTTCTTGTCTTGGTTTATTAAGTCTAAACTGCACTTGGATCCTCACTTGCCTTTGTCTCGTCGTGACAGGTATATCTTATTTTATCTTATCTTAAATGCATTAATCAGCTCTTTTTTTGAGCACTGGTTGTCTATTCCATCAGTGAATGGGAAATTGAATTATCAGACATTTTTCAATCAGTCTAAATAGATCAATACAAAAAAAATTATAATTTAATTAAACTGAATTACTGAGGGGGACACGGTGGCTTAGTGGTTAGCACGTTTGCCTCACACCTCCAGGGTTGGGGGTTCGATTCCCGCCTCTGCCTTGTATGTGTGGAGTTTGCATGTTCTCCCCATGCCTTGGGGTTTCCTCCCCTGGTCCAAAGACATGCATGGTAGGTTGATTGGCATCTCTGGAAATTTGTCTGTAGTGTGTGATTGCGTGAGTGAATGAGTGTGTGTGTGCCCTGCGATGGGTTGGCACTCCGTCCAGGGTGTATCCTGCCTTGATGCCCAATGACGCCTGAGATAGGCACAGGCTCCCCGTGACCCGAGGTAGTTCAGATAAGCGGTAGAAGATGAATGAATGAATTACTGAGGTACTGGTGGTGTCACTAAACTAAACACATATCAACTAACACTGGTTTGCAATCAAACACAACACATGACAGTTCTATTTTAGTTTTCTGCTAACTTATGCAGATGTAAAAAAAAAGACAACCAAATTATTTATTACTGTGTAGTGATGTTACAGCATTAGTTGTGTATTCAAGTGACTTTGTACTCTTTATGATGTTACCTGCCAGTCCTGTCTATTCCCCACATTTTTCCTCCATTACCTTTTATGCACTTTCTTGTACAACACTGTCAAAGCAATTAACAGTTTAAACAAGTTCCTTTCTTTCACACAGTGTTTTATAAACTACCCTCAAGGAAGTCTGAGTCAGCAAAGGATCAGCCAACTTGATAAGAGCGAATCCGACAAGGTCTGCAGTCTCAGTAACACTGATAGCACTGTGGATGTTTATATGCTGTTTGATAAAGAGCTGAAACACAAGAAATAACCTTTGGAACTGCTTTAAAGCATCCCCCTAGCACTCATGTTTCGAGTGACTATTTCACATGAACTCAATGCTTATTGTATTACAACAGAGCACAAACCACATACATAGCCTACTACAGCTGCAATACCATAATTTTACCTCAGTTCTGATTTTACCTACATTCATCTGTCCATCCATCCATTTGTCTATTGTATATAGTGCTTATCCTATGCAGGGTCAAGGCAGGAAACACCCTAGACTGGGCACCAGTCCATCACATGGCACAGTCACACACTCATAAACCAATTTATACACTACAAACAATTAAGAGGTTCCAATCAGCCATCTCTTAACAACAACACATGTCTTTAGAGTGTATTTGGGAGGAATTAGGAGTATCTTAAAGCAGGGTGAGACCATGTTTGACATGTCTATTTTTGTTTTCATGGAATCTAGGAGATAAGCTCACATACATTACTGAATAAATTTGTTCATCTGTGTGGGATTCTATGAATGTTCTCTCCATTTATGCATGGATTTCCTCTGGGCTGAATCACACTAAATAACCATTAGATGTACGTTTGTCACTGTGTTTTAGGGAAAGCCTGTGGATCCACCATGATCCTGACCAGGATACAGCTGTTACTGAAGATGAATTAGTGAATGAATGATAACCCCACTTGGCGTCCAAGCTTTATGAGGAGTCCATATGTATAATTCCATATGAGTGCAACTTGTCTTTATGAATAATAAATATCAGCTTAGATCAGTTTCAATTATATACTTTGTCAGCTTGTAGTATTAAAATAGAATGGGATCTTTCAATACTTCATACAACACTGCAGTGTACAAGCATATTAAACTACTTACATATTGCAATTATTTGTACAGCTTATAACAACTGATCATGTCGCATTACGTCACTGGACACCACAGACTACTGTTCCCCATTGTGTATATTTGTCTCTCGTTCTTTCAGGCCCCTTGGTTCCTCTGTTTGTAAGTGTTTTTTTTGACTCCGCTTGTTATTCCAATTGTGATCTTGATTAGATTTGATATGTCCGATTTTCCCTGAAGACCTTTGCCTTTTTGACTAGTGTTTTTGCCAGCTGATTTGAATAATCCACCATGACTGTGTTCGTATGTCCCAATACTGTTGCATAATGCAGTTTTTGTGACTGTTCCAATACTTTTGCATAACTGTTTTTTTTTTTTTTTTTTTTTTTTGTTTTTTTTTTTGTTTTGTTTGTTATTCTCCCAGTAACTTTTGCATATCATTGCTAGGACTGTCCCACTACGTTTGCATATCTCTGTTGTTGTGATTGATTTGATGTTCCCATCCTGTTATTTATTTTTATATTTTGGTATTAATAATGTTCTGCATTTGCATTCAACTTCTTTGAGTCTGCTTCGTGAGACTGATACAGAAGGAGGTCTACTTCTATTTATCTTTTAAGAATGCATGCTTATAGGAAACAATAAAAATAATATATTAGCAATAATATAAAATGGTATAATGCTGAAAAGGTATTTCCACAACAGCATGTGTTGCTGATAGCCTTTTAGGTAACTTGATTTGGATACAATCTACAACCACTTAACTACTGGACTATCAAGAACACCTGAGATAATGACAGCAACCAGAATCTCTTTGAAATAATTCTACAGAACATGTCAATTGTTTTTTTTTTGGTTGATGTTTGGCAGATAATCTACAGTAAACATGTCACATTATAATAAAAATCACTTCCAGAAAGCTAGTTGTGTTAAACCACTCTATTACTGAGAGCAAAAAGTGAAATTCTGTTCTACTGGATGTGGTTCATCCTTACTGGTTCAAAGAAAACTGACCACCAAGCAGCACATAGGTAGGTAGGTAGGCAGAAATCCTCCAACACTGTATTGGTCATTTTCCAACCCCTGTACATGGACTGTAAATTAAACTTCAGGTAAGATTTTATTTTTGGACCAATTTTACAAATGCACCTCGGTTAAAGAGAATCTGAAACCAGACCTATGCTGCCCTGGGCACCAAGAACAATTGCACTCAGATTCGAAACATAAATGTAAGTATGGTAAGTAGTACCATCCACCGTTACAGTGCTTATAACCACTATTCTGTTCAGTCTTAGTGGCTGTGTTCCATATTTACTGAAATAATTATGTAATTAATTGTTGCTGTGAGTAGCTGATAATTAGATTAGTGAATTTTCTGTGTCTGTAAATAACAACATGGTTGTGGTTAATTGTTTGACATCATTTGTCCTATAATTTACTTTATTAATTAAACTTTTACTTTAATTCAAAACTCTAATGATGCTCATACTCAAGTTTCTTTTAACACACTTAGCACTGCTCGACATCACAGTGTATAGTTAGGGAAGAGGAATGATTTGGAATCACACTATACAATGGCACCCAGATGAGGATGGAGTCCTTTTTAGTTCTATTGTAAGTTTTTTATCCCCTCGCTTCAGATAGTTTCTCCTGAATCTTTGTATCCAGATTTCTGTAAAGCTACTTAGTGACATTGTTAAAAGAGCAATAAAATTGTAAAAATAATAGTTTTGAATTTAATGATCTGCAATAGCAACTAAAGACAGGTTAAAAGACACATTGCTGAGAATGTTAAACATTATGAGGTGAATTTCTGGATTTCATAAATTGAAATACTATTGTGCTTGCTGTACATATGAATGTTAATCACAATGTTCCTTTACACCTGGTTTCCTACTATAAAATACAAACAAAATACATTCATCTAACAGTAGTTAGCTTCCGAGTTGGTCATAAGTTAAACTAGGTGATGTTTTAATGAGAAAATTGAGCATATGCATTAATGTTTTTGAGGCTAATAAACTTTATTCAGTGGTAATAAATGTTCCTATTAATTTGCCTCCTATAATAAATACTTAATAAATGAAGCTCTACACTTCAGCTAGTTGATGCTTGTGTGAGTTGTGTGGGTGGGTTGTGTGGTGGTGCAATGGGAAGCACGTCCACCTCAAAGCTCCAGGCTCCTGAGTTCGACCCTAAGTATTGGGTGACTGCATGTATGGAGTTTCACATCTTCTCCCATGTTTATGTGGGGTTCCTCTGGGTTCTCTGGATTCCTTCCACTGTCGAAGAACATTGGCTTGAATAAATTGCCTTTAGATATGATTTTGAGTGCTAATTTTAAAATTATTATTATAAAAAAAACTCCAAAGCACAGTATGAAAACGTGTTATGAAAATTTTATACCATAAGACAGCAAAACTCCTCCCTCTTATTTAAACGTTTCTATAATTTCAGTTTAATTATTTCACAAATTTAAAACCTAAATCTACATATAGATACAATTCCATTCCAACTAATAGCACTGATTTCACCTTCACGTTCTTTGAATTGTGAAATCAGTTCATTGCTTTCCAAATGTTCTATATAGAAGATTTGTTTCGCAAAGATTATACTGTCTAAGCACAGAAAACCAGGACTTGGTAATGACATACCAAGGAACCAAGATGGAAGCTTCTCTCACAACCAATTAGGGGACATAACCAATAGTTTATAAATCACTAGACTTAAGAATGATTAACACATTGTACATATAAAAAGATGAGCTTTAGTTACATCTGTAAGGTGAACTAAGAAATCAATGTCATGGTGTCAATCCAGCTCGGCCAGAGAGGATAACTAAAGTGGAAGAATCATTTACATTTATAACTCATCCCCCCATTTAAAGAAGGAGAACTGAATTGCTCATTCGGAAGTCGCGGAGTAGGCATGATGGATAGAGATTTATGTAAATTAGCTGCGTATTGATGTAAATGGGGTTTTATGACTCACGCACAGATTTGTGGCACAAGGTCACAGAGAGAATGAACATAAATCTCATTGTGCTGATTAAAAGTTGCAAATCAATGCCTCTGTTAACTCTTTCATGCATATCCAGTGTATAGGGCATGACTAAAATCACTTCATTTTATCTACTTGAACTAGCTGGTTACCGAGTTAACATTCTGTACTATTTACATACAATATTCTGTCCCCTGGTTGCAAGAAACTTGGTAATGAGGATGTGCCACATTAGTTTTCACGTGTGTCATAATCAGTCACCTCTTCATGCAATGTAGGTGTCCTTAGGTACAATGATAACTCTTTAGGTATTACTACATACTCGCTTAAAGAGCTCTCATTTACTGTTCATTTCTCCTGGTAAGTCTGGCAAACACTACATACTCCCAAACATTCATCTTTATTTTCCCAAAGCCATGTGGTGAAATATGACATATATATCTTGTATTTATGTCAAATATATGTATATATTTGACATAAATACAAGAGAGGATATCCCTGAGAGAAAATCATACACATAGTGAAGCATGGGGGTGGCAGCATTATGCTATATGTCTGCCTTTCCTTAATTATTTGAACCTTCTTCATAAAAGGTCATGTCAGGGATTGATCACAAAGGTGAATGCAAGTGCAGATATAGATTATTTACAGTGAACAAACTAAACACAAGTACAGTGACAAACAACAATGACAATAAACGCTAGACAAGGAGAGCTGTATATGATGTGACTTTACTCTAGTGATCATACTTCAATCAAGTGCAAAAGGTTATGTGACAAGAGTGTCATGATCAGGTGAGGTGCAATGGCTGATGGAAATCATAATTATAGTAGAGTTTGGTAATGATCTGGCCTGATTTATCTTGGTTTAATTTTTTTAGACTTTTTAATTTTTACTGGGATGTGAATTTTCCTGGGAGTTTAAACTGTAACTAGCTGGCTTGTTAATGTTATCTGATAACTTTGAGGACATCTAGTCTAATGCTAAACTTCATTTTTTGTTGGACAAAGTGATGAATGGCGTATTGACCCTATGATGGATAGTTCAGCTCCCTCAGCTATAATCGCTTTCCGCTCAGTGATTGTGGATATTTCTATGACGTGTATGGATTTAGTTATAACTAATCAATTCTTCCCCTTCATGAAGTCTTTGTCTTTTTGTCCAAATGCAACATGGTGGTAAGGTGGTATGCATTTGTGTTCATTTTAGCTTTAGTGAACTGTATCCCCAACCCCACTACAGCTAGCACTAGGTCCCTGAACGAGGCCCTAAACCCTCAACTGCAATGTATGAAAGTTGCTCTAAATAAGACTGTCTCCTAAATGCTGTAAATGTCACTTGCTTCTAAACAGTCTGCTTGTTTAAATAGTATTAAGCTTAATTTTTCAAAAAATCCAAAAGAATCCAAAAAATGGCATTGTATTACATGTGCTGTATGTGAATAGAGAGAGGAGGACAGTAACTCTACATATCCACCGCAACATATCCACAAACTCATACTCAATAGGGATAAATAAATATTTAAACTGAGAATTTATTTAACTGGATAACAAAATTTGTGTTTTTTTAACTTTTTTTTATAATTAACAATATAAAGATACTGTATAAAGTAGAAATATCTGTTGGATGGTCATAGTACAAATAGAGTGTAGAGGAGGCAAGAGGTGAAATGACGGAGGATGGAGACTAAAGAGAAAGCAGAAATAACTAAAATAAGTGATTGCACAACCACTAGAAGAAAGTGACAGAGTTGCATTGGAAACACAATAACAAACATGTCGGTGGAAACAAGAACCAGGACGAAACCTACAATGAGGGGAGTAGAACATATGAAACTCTACTAATAACTTAGATCTGAGGCCTCAGCACTACCTGCTTTATCACTGTCTTACAGGACAGAGGAAGTCAACACAAAAGAGGCAAAATCCCACCCATTTTTATTGATTATGCAGAGTGTTCATTTGCCAGATTGAGAGAAAGAACCCTTTTTTGATTTGCGCTACAGTAAATAATTCAGTGCTGATACGCTGCCATTTTATCCTACCATACCTTGCATTATTTTCTGATGTAAGGAGATGTGATCTTCAATACTAGCATACACACACAACACTAATGTGTACACTCAGATGTATCTTTATATTCCCTTAAATCATTCCTGCATTCTCTATATACTGAAGTTGAATAATCTGGAGTTCATCACAGAGTACCATTCACACACATTCACAAACACATTTACACCTATATTCAATGTCAGTGAGCCATTCTACCTACCAGTATGCCTTTAGGAGACATGAGGAACCTGGAGAACACAGAGGAACCCTATACAGATGTACAGTCCAAGCTCACGATACCCTACAGCATGGTGCCAACCCCCATGAATCTATATTTAATACCATATTAAGCAGCAATTTTGCACATGTTGATGGTATAAATGCAATATTTCTGCCACTATAGAGCAAACTTTAAGGTTGTGGTCAGTGACGACGAAATAAATCAGAGCTCTCTGCTAAATTCCTTCATTTTTACATGTCGTCCTCATTTAAATGTGTCATTGATTTGTCTGATGCCCTTGACTGACTCTTATCAAGGCTCAAGGTTTTGGGTGTATCAGAGAGAGAAGATGATTTAAGGTTTCAAGGACATGAAGCACACACATTCCTCACTCTCACCAGGCACTACCTTTCTTACATCACTAACAAGCTATATCCTGAGGCGAGCCAGAGATAGATTCAGTTTTGGCAAAACAACTTGACCTCTCTCCTCCAGATACTTTTTTACACGTGTCCATGACTCCCTTTACTACGAGCAATATATAAAGAAACACATACAAAGCTTTTTTGCAAGAAGAGCGTGGCTAGAAATAGAATGTCAAAGCTAGCAAGAACTACAAATGTGCCGCTTTAAGAAGACGTGGAAGGATGGTAATGGATTTCAGATTAGGGCAAATTGACACGATAGTTAACAGCAAGAAATGTTAGATACTGACATTAACATAACTCTGTCTGTTGAATTAATTGCCATAATTGCAGCAAAGATCCTCGTACCTGCGAATCAACAAAACTCCTATGACAAAAAAGGGTAAAACAAAATTCAAACCACAGTATGGCCAATGGTGCATTTTTGTATGGTAGCTGCAAAATGGCACGAATCTATCTATCTATCTATCTATCTATCTATCTATCTATCTATCTATCTATCTATCTATCTATCTATCTATCTATCTATCATTATCAAGTTGTTTTTTATATGGAGATCTGATATCTCTCTCTCTCTCTCTCTCTCTCTCTCTCTCTCTCTCTCTCTCTATCTGTACACTCACATATGGAAATTCTGTGACTCAGTTCGATGGCCTCCACAATTTGGCCCTTGTTTAAGGCACTCAGATTATCAGCTTGTGCTTGCCCATTTTTCTTTTTCCAACACAACTTTGAGAACTGACTGTTCACTTGCTGCATAACATATCCCACCTCTTGACAGATGCCATTATAGTGAGATAATCAAATAACCTGTCAGTGGATTTAAAGTTATGGCTGATTGGTGTTGATCATATGTATTGGTGATTATAGTAATATACTTGTATAATCATATATAACTGTGCATTCATTTCTTACCCCCATTTATTATATTGCATATTTTCTGTACATACACCGGATATTTCTTGATTACTTTTGTACACACAATGTACATAATCCACAGCATATATAATTCTATTTATTTAGACATACTGTACTATCTGTACTGTAGTATCTATCTTCTCATTTCTTAAATCCTTTCTCATTCTTAAGAGCATATATTGGAATACCTGCTGTGATAAGTGTAAAATTAAGTCATGTGTTATGCATTTCTACTGAGCTAAACAAACGGCATAAAGAACTTTTTTTAATTGATCTGCCTAACAAAATTATAATTTTTTTGAAGGAATTTTTTGAAGGAATCGAGTGTTAAAATACAGATGCCAGTTTTCCAGCCTGAAACACAAGCTCCATCTTGTATGACACTATAATGTGCTGATATTTTGGCCACAGCAGCACGCTTATTGTTTAGCGGTGAAGAAGATGTCCTATCAAAATAGCTTGCATTGAAACTGAGATACAGCCAGATGACACACAGCTCTTTGAAAAAGTGTTATGTGGGATGAATGTGTTCTTACAGCTCTAGCATGAAAGACTTGTACTAGCATGAAGGACTGTTCAATGCCTATGAGGTTTCACTGTGTTCCTTCTATCATTTTACTATACACGCACATGCACACACACACACACACACACACACACACACACACACACATATACACATATTTTTTTATGTAACTCAATAAAAAATGATGATGATCTTTTATTTTAAAACATAATATTTTAAAATATCATAACATTTTCTTTCTTTCTTTCACCATCTAGGATGCAAATATCTTTCATTTGAATGCTTCGGCATTTGGATAAGCTGGGAATGAAATGAAAGATGGGACAGCTTAGGAATGAGAAATTATTTTGACCTTGATAATTATAAATCAGTTAATTGTCTTTTCAAATAAGAAGTCATTTTATGAATTTTTTTATGGTAGATGTGAACACATGGATCGTATAACAAGAATGCAAATTTTCCCTTGGGGAGCTTTTACAAGTAGCAATCTCACCAAATTAGAAGTAGTTGCATAACAGTCCAATACTTGCACAATATGCATCAGTATCAGTACATCCTATTCTTTAACAACACAAATTTTTCCGATTTCTGAATTCATTTTTTCAAAAGAAGCAAAAGTATCTGGGAACAGAATAAAAAAAAATCAGAGTTTGATATTAGTGAAAACTGTCTATAAATCTCTTATTTGTTTTACTGTAATCCTATGCTAGAAAATACTACCTTAATCTGATTATATTCCAAAAATATCAACAAAGTTTTACAGAGAGACAGTCTAATTTGACTGTGAGAATGTCTGAATCTAATACTCGGATATATATATATATTTTTAAATACTTGTATCCTGTTAATAATGAAAATGTTAGAATTGCTCAGATTTTAATTTGCAGGCTTATGAGTACATGAGCTGAGATTTTTGAGAAGAAGTCAGGGGCTAGTTTCAGCCCCTGATTTATTTATTCAGTTCACTTTTATTTTATTTGTATATCGCTTTTAGCAAAGATCACAGAGGGCAAAATGCAGCTGTATAAAAAAAGAAAAAGAAAAAAGAAAGAAAAAAGAAAAACTCCCTGGGAAAATATTAGGAAGAAGACTCAAAAGGAAGCTCAAAAAGAGACTCAAAAGGAAGCTCATCCTCCCTTGTTTTGTATATTGCATCTAATAAAATATGTTATGGATCATCACCAGGCTGCATTTAAATAATGAAATGTTTTTCCAAGTAAAGTTACATGTAAAGATGTATGGGTTCTTATTGCAGTGTTGCATGCAGCAAAGTTGTTGTTTTTTTCCAAGTTTGTTCAAGCCTCTTGAGAACACTAGATATTTAAGGCAACATCTGGATTTGTATTAAGACTTGATCTGGTCAAGTTAAAGTATTATCTTCATTTTGAAACGATTAGCAAGCTGATCTATTGCTCATGGCACTAAGGATGGATGTGTATGTGTTCATAATATTCTCACCATGGTTTTGTACTTACAGTCTGCTGAACGCGCCGCGCTGCTTCTGCGCCGTGGCTTCAGTCGCGCTGGTGCAGCTGATGGACTTGATGGAGCACCGGCATATCTCAGGACAGACAAAACGCAAACAATCACACTGCCACATCATTACAACGACGATGAAAAGCGATGTCCTCATTCTGTATGCTTGTCTTCGGGTTGTACCGAATGAACAGGGATCCGATTCTTAATGACTGCGGCGCGGACTACACAGTTAAAGCAGCTCTTTACCAGATCCTCCTTTCCATCCAAAGTGGATCATAAAAGGGGGAAAAAACAAAAAAAACAGAAGTGTGAGTTGCAAGAGTGAGATATACTGTTATAGTTGTATTTGAAAAGTGGGTAGAGAGAGAAAAAAGACAGAGGCGATGATGTGATGTGATGTGATGCGATGTGCGCTTGGAGAGAATGGGGACAGGAAGAGTTGCGCGCTCCCGCTGGTGAGTCGAGTCGAACAGATTCAAACAATTTGACTCAGTGTTGACACCGTAGAGAGAACATGGGTTTGAACTGACAGTCACTAAAGCTCATCAAACCTTTTTTTTTTTTTTTTTTTACTTTTTTTTTTTTTTTTTACTTTGGGAATGAATCAAGGCAATCGTGTTTCATGTGAAGGAGTCATTATGTGTTTAACTCAAAGGTGACATTCTTAAGTCATTGTGTAAAACTATTATGTGGTCCCATTTATACTGCAATTGAGAATTTCTATCTAATTCTATACTCCTGTGCCATCTCAGGAGCAGCCTTCTCATGACTTCCTATCACTGGAGGATATTTTTACACCACCAGAGACATCAGGCGAGGCCACAGAATGGACAGCACCCAACCCAGTGGTCTTCACTATTTTGTCCATGAGATCCACACTGATAGGACAAAGTCAATAGGAGAGAAACTTTCATCGCAAAGTATGGCAAGTTATTCAGTCTTAAATAGCTTATCTGCTTAAATACAATGTACAATATTGCAATACAATAATTACTCGAGTTGCGGATGATGCATGTTCCCCATCAGTTACCTCTTTTGTCACTGTCACATTGCTTTGTTGCTGTTCATTTTGTGCGCGGGATTGTTTGATAAGAAATCGATCTATTTTTAAGTCCGTGTGTACAGTAAACACAAGTTGTTAACTAGCATGAAACACAAGCTAGCTTCTGGCAGGCCGCCAAAAACTGGCTATTGCGCAGAACGCAGTGAGTCAGTGACGAGTCAAATAATATATATATATATATATAAATATATATTATTATTTGTAATAGAGCATATTCGTTTTTCTATGCTTCCCTGATTGTTTTTAATGTTATTTAAATGAAAAAAAATGTAACCACATGATCATATCATCGTATTATTTACTGCCATGCGAGCCGCATATTAAAGCTTGGCGAGCCGCAGGAGGCTCGCGAGCCGCGCAATGAGTAACACTGACCCAACCCATCACAGCTTGTTTACATACTACAGAAGTGTAAAGTGAACAACTTTATAACATGTATAAATATATTCCTAATGAGCAATTCAGCAGTGACTGTGGCATGGAAAAACTCCCTGAGACGATATTAGGGGAAAAAAAGGAAAACAAGGGGAACCGGACTCAAGACAGAGCCCCCCGTCCGGGTGAGACCGGATAGATATTATAAATAATTTATCTTTTATTACTGTGTACTATATGGTCAGAAAAATGCAATTACATAACCAAAGAATTGATCTTAGTTTCAAGATGAAGTCTGTCTTGTTGACGTTAATAACAGTGTGCTGATGAAGACTTAAGTGCAAATCTGCAGTCCAAAGCAGTCCATCCACAGCATATATCTCATGTATCTCCAGGCTGTCCATGTTGGATCATCCTTAGTAAGCAGCCTTCTAGTGATGATACTCCAAGGATGGCTCAGACAGGTCTAAAGAGCAGAAGTGGTTATGATCACTGCTATCTCAGGAGAAGCATGTGTAGCTCAACACACAATGAGAGAGAGAGAGAGAGAGAGAGAGAGAGAGAGAGATCCAACACATACAACTCACTCTGTCCAGTGAGGCGTACAGTAGGACTTTTTCATATAAGAAAAAATCATGTATCTCTGGGCTATAATTGCACTATAGTAATAGTTATACATTCTGACCCCATTTGTTATGCAGGTTTACTGCCATTGTAATACCACATACAGTATGTGGATGCTTTTAAAAGAAAATCATAACTTTCAGATATGTAATATGTTACCTTTCACAAGAAAACATGGCATTAACTTCATTCTATCAGTTCAAACATTTACTTGTTAAAACATTTTATACTTGAGCATATTTTGGCTAAAAAAAACATACTTTCACTTTTAATTTAGTAAAACTTTAGAAAAACATATTAAAATTTCATTAACTACCCGACTACTGTATACAGTTCTCAATATACATACATATATATATATATTCTTTTTTCTTTTATTTATCTATTTATATATTTTTCTCTGTTTATACTGTAACTAACTGTACATGGACACATGTCATCTAAGTTGATGACTAGAGGCCAATATTCACTGTACCCTACAAACTCAGCTCAGATGGTATCTTGTGAGAAATGAGCTATTTTGATGGTTTAAATCATCAGGGATTTTATCTTGCTCAATCATGTCAACAGAAATGAAATAAATTCATTTAATGTGGGCTGAATATGAGAAATCAGTGTAGGAGAAAAGGCATCTTGGAGTTTTGTGCCAAGTGGCTGTCTACATCTGCTTAGGCCATGCTGACCTAGACTAAGACACTATTTGTTTTCACTCCAGGGCCTGGTTTGTGACATATAAGCAAAGAGATGCAGTATAATCACGGACTATATGAGGATTCTTAGCTGATGATGTAACTGACACACAGCTAAAACATATATAACGAGGTCACTTGTGAATATTCTACATAGAAATTCACGCTGAAGGCTTTCACTAGTTTTACAGTCCTTATCGTGTGGCTATTAATAGTCTGCTGATTGGTTCCAAATGGTTGCACGCACATACTGTATACTGTACACACACATAAGTGCAGAGAGTAAACAAAGTTTCCAAAACAACATCATTTGTGCAGCTGATAAACGTTTTCCATTTCAAAGTATTTTCTGGATTATTAGAGTAAATGTCCATGTCTACATGCGTATGTTACTAAGATTTCAAGCTTCCTGGTGCTTTATTTGTCACATACATAATACATCCGTGTGATGTAATGAAGTGAAATGGTATTCCTACTCATCCTAGTGTTCAACAATAAACAACAGAAAACAATAGAATATAATCAATTACGATACATATAATAAAATATAATAATCATAGAGTAACAGTCTGTATAATGTAATATGGTGATTGTAATGAGGATGAATAGAATATAATGGGATGTTTACAATTTATTCAGAACTATACAGTGTGCAGTTGTTTTCCTACAATACAAACTGTTTTGTGTCTGTTTGTCCGTGTGTGTGGTAGGAATATACAGACTTTAAAGTGTCCTTATTCAGTATAGCTGGGTTGCCGGTACGACCCGTAGGCCACAGCTGTTATTTGACTGCTTCACAATTATTTAAATCATTTGACTCTAAAATATTTACAGATTGGATTAAAGCCCAAGAGAACCTTCATTTGTGACTTTTCTAAAGCTATTGTAACCAATACAAGTTCAGAGAGAATACACAGAGGGCTAATCATTTTACAGACTAAGCAGGATGCCTATTGAGCAATTTATGCAGCAGCAACACTATTGGTGTACTGACATGCTGTTTAGTAGAGTATCATACAGTTTGAAATGCACCCATTGGAATGGCAGGGCCAATTTATTTCTTTGTGCTATACTCTGATGTGAAATATCAGATATGCGATACCACATCCTGGTCACTTAATCCTTGTCACATATTGTCTTTTTTAATTGTCACTTTACTAATGGAGACAATTTCATTTTGCTCAGGAAATAAGCATGAATTATAGAATTACTTGCAGTGTTTCTCAAGGTAGTACTTATACTCCAAACCATCTGCAATCTATTTAAACTTTGTCTTTTTTGTACTCTTGATAATATTGCATCTGTTACTTGACATTGACAGGAGAAGCTCTTAAAATTTTCTTGCATGCAGACAATAAAAACTTTTGATTCTCTTCATGGCATATGGCAGACACCCTCATACAGAGCAGCTTACGTTTTTATCTCATATTTATACAACTAAGCAGTGACCCAGCAGTGGAAGCCAGCTTGTTGGACCTGTGATTTGAACTCACAACCTTCCAATCAGTAATCTAACACTTAAACCAATAAGCTACCACACACAACACTGTTCCTACACCAAAGACATTTCGGTTTAAGATCTAAAGATGGCTATGAGAGGAGATAGTACAGGATTTCAGCACAATAATCAGACCCAAATTATGTTAAGGTGAGTAAAAGTAATGGGAACTGGTAAGACAATAAAAAGTACAATAACATTTAATATTTGGCTGCATATCCCTTACTTGCAATGACATCATCAAACTGCTGCATATTTCTTTTGTGATGTTTTTCCAGACATTTTTTGCACCTTCTTTCATTTTGTTGTGTGTTTTTATTCAAGAAGTGAAAACCTGCTCAATTGGTTTAAAGTCTGTCAGATGATGTACTTGACCCATCTAAAACCTTCCACTGTTTTCCCATGATAAAATCCTTTGTTTTGTTGGCAGTGGGTTTTGGGTCATTGTCTTGCTGCATGATGAAATTTCTTCTGATCTGGATGCATTTCTCTGTAAACTGGCAGACAGAATGTTTCTGTAGACGTCATAGAATTCATTCGGCTTCTACCATCATGAGTTACATCATTAATAAAAACTAGTGAACCTGTTCCAGAAGCAGCCATGCAAGCCCTAGCCAAGACAATAACTCCATCACAGATAAGCTTGTATGTTTTGGATCATCAGTAGATCCTTTCTTTCTCTACAGTTTGGCCTTTTATTCCATGACTTTGCATAGAGGTTAATCATGGTTTCAGGACTGTTGTGGCTCATCTCTGTATATCATTGTGATTTCTAAACTAGTGTTCTGATTCTTAGTGATGAAGAGTGATTTGTATTTTGAAGTACAGCTCTCAGAGTCTTACTTCATACAGTGAATTGTTATTGCTTCACCCATGTGGAGATTGTTGATTTGTTTTTTTTCAGAGCTCTCAGCTCTGTCACAATTCAAATCATTTATGTCGTCTGCTTCTGTTTTTCTCCTTGGCCAACCTGTTCAGTGTCTGTTTCTCAGAACACCAGTGCTTTCTTTTTTTCAGACATTCCAAAATGGCTGCATTGGCTATGGCCAGGACTTGTACAAAGCCTTTGATTGATTTTCACTCATTTCTCAGTTTCATAGACAGCTTTCTGGTATTCATGTTGGCTTAGCACACACAGATAGTCTACACAGGCACTGAATGTTCAGTGCTATTTGTTGTTTAAACAATTAATCTAACAAGACACACCTGGGTAACAAGAAACACCTATCAGACACATGTTCCAATATTTGACCTACAAATACAAAATGATCTATGTTCTGGCTTTTAACACCTCTGCATATAAATACCAGGACATTCTAAGCTTCTCATATCTCAGCTTTTGACCTCAAACCCAAAATGTCTTCAATCTGCAGCAGAAACAAATGAATTGGCCTTGCTGTTCTGAGAGTGAACTGTATGTCTTATATTAGTTCACTTGGCAAGTTGCAAAAAGTGCTTAGCAACAAAACTATATTCTACTCAGAGAATTTTTTTTATGGCAATCAGAGACCAAGACACCAACTTTTGACTAGTTTATGGACCCACAGAGGCAATCCATCAACACACACTCACAAGAATGTGTCTGACCCCTATAAATGTGTCATTACGCTGGAGTCGCTCACAAAATCCATAAACTCAGGTTGTGTGGTTTGCAGTGCCACCACAGACACAAAGGCCAGTTTTTTTGGGTAGCGGCCATAGTGGGAATACCAATAACATGAAGAGCAGGTGAAACAGTGGCCTGTTTGGCCCGAGAGAGCACTAATTGAATGGACTGATGGTCAGATGTGCTGCAGTCTGATCTATAAACGTGACAGAAGATGAAAAACATATATTTGTAATTCTGGGCGACAGCCTCCATCTTTTCCCTGTCTGTGAACCATATTGGGAAATGATTTGTAATTCTGTTAGCAAACAGTTTGACTTATTGTCTGCATACGTATTCCAAGTAAGCTGAATCACAGTCGTAACCCTGTGCCTGATAGCTCGTCTGATTTCTAAATGCATTGGGCAGGTAAGCAGGGAGCTCTTAGGTCTACATCTGCCCAGTATTATAATATAGCTACTTGTCTCCCATGATGTTTTTACTAAAGTTACAAATGCTGCAAATGGCCAGATCCTAGGTTCTAGCATTTCAGCGCTTCTCACCAGAATTATTAACTTTATTACAGCACCCTCATGTGGCTTCCTTCTCATGTGAAGTAATGATGACATAATGGAGGGAATGCACATCTGCATTTATCTGTGTTTATCTGAAATTTTACCACAAAATAAACAATATAATGCTTTTTTACATGCATTCATCTAACTTTCATTCTGCAAAATATAATTACCACATTAGTAGTTGAACGCTTTGTCAAATTAATTTAAATTTAAAGAGGTGATATGTATTAAAGTAACTTCTACATGAATGCCAGGACCCAAAGTATATCAGCAGACCATTGCTCAGAGCATCACACTGCCTTCCTATAGTGCATCCTGTTTCCAGCTCTGCTCCAGGTAAGCGATGTACAATCTAAACGTAATTAGATTTCCTATATATGCCTGTTCTGTTGTCTTTGTGTTTTGTGAGTCTATTGCATGTTCATGTGGCACGGTTGGATGCGTTACATGTTTTAATGTAATGTAATGCAATGTAATGTAATGTCATGTCATGTCAGATTGACCTGTGTCTCATGATTCTGTTTACATTTTGGTTATAGCTTTTATATATTCATTAATGTTTTCTGTACATTCCTGCACCTGGGTCTAATTGGCATTGTGGATGCTCCAGAACTTTACATATCTGACCTAAAAATGTATGTAACATGGTTCCTGAAAATTTAGCAGGAATTGATGGCAGAGTTGTGCCTATTTATGGAACAACAGAAGCACATCATAGCAAAACTAATATGTTACTAGGCTTTACCTATAAATATTTCGGGGAAGGGAATAGTTAGTGTGTTGTACAAGTCCAGAGTATTGAACATAGGTTGTGGCATGGAAGGGATGGCTGGAGACAAAAAGTGAACAAAGGCTCCAGCAAAGCCCAAATCAAAGGCAAATGGGTCAGCTTTCCCAGCCAAGCTCAAGCAGAAGCCAATGGGTCAGCCTCTCCAACCAAGCTTGAGCCAGAAACCAATGGGTCAGCCTCCCCAGCCAAGCTCAAGCAGAAACCAATGGGCCAGCCTCCCCAGCCAAGCTTGAGCCAGAAACCAATGGGTCAGCCTCCCCAGCCAAGCTTGAGCCAGAAACCTATGGGCCAGCGTCCCCAGCCAAGCTTGAGCCAGAAACCAATGGGTCAGCCTCCCCAGCCAAGCTTGAACCAGAAACCAATGGGACAGCCTCCCCAGCCAAGCTTGAACCAGAAACCAATGGTTCAGCCTCCCCAGCCAAGCTTGAGCCAGAAACCAATGGGCCAGCCTCCCCAGACAAGCTCGATCCAGAAACCAATGGGCCAGCCTCCCCAGCCAAGCTTGAGCCAGAAACCAATGGGTCAGCCTCCCCAGCCAAGCTTGAGCCAGAAACCTATGGGCCAGCCTCCCCAGCCAAGCTTGAGCCAGAAACCAATGGGTCAGCCTCCCCAGCCAAGCTTGAACCAGAAACCAATGGTTCAGCCTCCCCAGCCAAGCTTGAACCAGAAACCAATGGTTCAGCCTCCCCAGCCAAGCTTGAGCCAGAAACCAATGGGCCAGCCTCCCCAGACAAGCTCGATCCAGAAACCAATGGGTCAGCCTCCCCAGACAAGCTCGATTCAGAAACCAATGGGTCAGCCTCCCCAGACAAGCTCGAGCCAGAAACCAATGAGTCATCCTCCCCAGACATGCGTGAGCCAGAAGCCAATGGGTCAGCCTCCCCAGCCAAACTTGAGCCAGAAACCAATGAGTCAGCCTCCCCAGACATGCGTGAGCCAGAAGCCAATGGGTCAGCCTCTCCAGCCAAGCTTGAGCCAGAAGCCAATGGGCCAGCCTCCCCAGACATGCGTGAGCCAGATGCCAATGGGCCAGCCTCCCCAGACATGCTTGAGCCAGAAGCCAATGGGACAGCCTCCCCAGACATGCGTGAGCCAGAAGAAAATGGGACAGCCTCCCCAGCCAAGCTTGAGCCAGAAGCCAATGGGTCATCCTCCCCAGCCAAGCTCGATCCAGAAACCAATGGGCCAGCCTCCCTAGCCAAGCTCGACCAGAGGCCTACAAGCTAGCCTCCCAAGGCAAACTCTGGTCACTTAACTCACTGATTACTCTAATCTGTCTTGTACTTCACTAATTAATTCCATTAATTTCTTGTGTTGCATGGACAAGCTTCTGTTGCAGTTCACCATGGTTACACATGGTTAAATTTTACCACAAAATAAACAATATAATGCTTTTTTACATGCATTCATCTAACTTTCATTCTGCAAAATATAATTACCACATTAGTAGTTGAACGCTTTGTCAAATTAATTTAAATTTAAAGAGGTGATATGTATTAAAGTAACTTCTACATGAATGCCAGGACCCAAAGTATATCAGCAGACCATTGCTCAGAGCATCACACTGCCTTCCTATAGTGCATCCTGTTTCCAGCTCTGCTCCAGGTAAGCGATGTACAATCTAAACGTAATTAGATTTCCTATATATGCCTGTTCTGTTGTCTTTGTGTTTTGTGAGTCTATTGCATGTTCATGTGGCACGGTTGGATGCGTTACATGTTTTAATGTAATGTAATGCAATGTAATGTAATGTCATGTCATGTCAGATTGACCTGTGTCTCATGATTCTGTTTACATTTTGGTTATAGCTTTTATATATTCATTAATGTTTTCTGTACATTCCTGCATCTGGGTCTAATTGGCATTGTGGATGCTCCAGAACTTTACATATCTGACCTAAAAATGTATGTAACATGGTTCCTGAAAATTTAGCAGGAATTGATGGCAGAGTTGTGCCTATTTATGGAACAACAGAAGCACATCATAGCAAAACTAATATGTTACTAGGCTTTACCTATAAATATTTCGGGGAAGGGAATAGTTAGTGTGTTGTACAAGTCCAGAGTATTGAACATAGGTTGTGGCATGGAAGGGATGGCTGGAGACAAAAAGTGAACAAAGGCTCCAGCAAAGCCCAAATCAAAGGCAAATGGGTCAGCTTTCCCAGCCAAGCTCAAGCAGAAGCCAATGGGTCAGCCTCCCCAACCAAGCTTGAGCCAGAAACCAATGGGTCAGCCTCCCCAGCCAAGCTCAAGCAGAAACCAATGGGCCAGCCTCCCCAGCCAAGCTTGAGCCAGAACCCAATGGGTCAGCCTCCCCAGCCAAGCTTGAGCCAGAAACCTATGGGCCAGCGTCCCCAGCCAAGCTTTCGATCCAGAAACCAATGGGTCAGCCTCCCCAGACAAGCTCGATTCAGAAACCAATGGGTCAGCCTCCCCAGACATGCGTGAGCCAGAAGCCAATGGGTCAGCCTCTCCAGCCAAGCTTGAGCCAGAAGCCAATGGGCCAGCCTCCCCAGACATGCATGAGCCAGATGCCAATGGGCCAGCCTCCCCAGACATGCTTGAGCCAGAAGCCAATGGGACAGCCTCCCCAGACATGCGTGAGCCAGAAGAAAATGGGACAGCCTCCCCAGCCAAGCTTGAGCCAGAAGCCAATGGGTCATCCTCCCCAGCCAAGCTCGATCCAGAAACCAATGGGCCAGCCTCCCTAGCCAAGCTCGACCAGAGGCCTACAAGCTAGCCTCCCAAGGCAAACTCTGGTCACTTAACTCACTGATTACTCTAATCTGTCTTGTACTTCACTAATTAATTCCATTAATTTCTTGTGTTGCATGGACAAGCTTCTGTTGCAGTTCACCATGGTTACACTTAGTACTGTGTAAGTAGTAGCTGTTTTTAAATTTAGTGAGTGATCCTTGTTTCTGCATTGATTTTGCTTTTCAATTGTTTGACCCCTGAATTTGAATCTGCTTACCAATATCTGACAAAAATATGACTAACAAAATAAAAAAATTGTTTATATCCCTCTGAGACTGGATTAGAGTCACAGTGTCATGTACATGCTTGGAGAATTTTCTGCTGGATCATTAAGGGGCATTTTGGCAGTGTGTTGTGTGTTTTTGTTTATGTTTTGTGTTCACCTGTCTTCCCTGCCCTAGCCTCAATTCCTTCCTGCTTCTGCACACCGATTCCTTACATGTCTAATTGTCTCCCCTATTTATCCCGGCATCCTTGTCATCATGTCTTTCTGCTCTCTGTTTGGTGTCTCCATTTTGTTGTTTTTGAGTTTCGGTTCTTTTCTTTCACATTTGCTTAAACACATTTAACCTCAATAAATATGCAAATTTATAGTCAGTTCTCTTGAAACCTCACAGGAACTTTCACAATTCAACCACTTCTGATGGTTGTAATATTGTCTTTATGGAACAGTTGTTCTGGCACCTCCAGTCCAGATTGATCTCTCTCCTCATTGTCTCCGGGATGCGAGAGTGCGTTCTGTGATTGAGTGTCTGCAGGATCAAATGTTTCTGTGTTTTTGTGAATTGTTTTCCCACAGGTTGCGATGCCTGTTGCGATGAAGCTGTTATTCTGCTGCACTGACAACATTGTATGACCTTGACTCATCTTGTTTTGAAACACTGAGACCTGTCTGCCACCCTTGTGTCAGTTTCAACGTGTATTGTATTTCCTGCATGTAACTCTGGCAGGGCTTTTGCTCCTACATTGTAGTAACACGTTTGCTTCCTTTGCAGAGTTGGAGTTCCTGAGACCAACCTTTGGGAGTAGCTGGTAGGAGAACTTCACTGGATATATGGTATATCACTGCATTGTCTGTGATATTCAACACCTCTGGGAACTGTAACATAAAATTGACAATCAGGAGGAATGACTGACCTCTGATTTCAAAGATGTCAGCTGCAACTTTCAGCCAGGAGAGCTCTGGAATTTCATGAAAGATGAGTGGCACTTTCTGATTCTTGGGCTGGAACTGTTGGCATGTTGAACACGTCTCGACCATTTGTTCTTTGTTTGGTCATTCCAGGCCAATACTTAAACTTCTGGCATGTGCGTTGCATCCCTTGATGTTAGATGTGAAGTCTCTTTAGCATCTCTGATCTCACTGATTAGGAATCAGGATTCTGTCTGACACCAGTATTACACCATTTTGCACACCTACAGTGTGTCTAACAAGCCAATACTGATCAATTGACTTTTGTGTTTTCACAAGCAAGTGGACTATATTGTCTCTTGCAGTAGCTTCTGTAAGCTGCTTTAGCATTTTTTTCACTGAGACTGTCGCAAATACAACTCTATTGTCACTGAGGTCATCTGTACCTGTGTGCTGGACGAGTGTGTGCTGTGAGCATTTTGGTCGAGAAGACAATCGCCAGTAGCTCCTTTTCAATCTGGGCAGAGTTCTTTTCTGTATCCGTTAGAGCCCTGGATGCATATTCTATTGGTTGCCTCTCTTGCAGCAGACATGATCCTAAGCCATCTTAGCATGAGCCTGTTTGTATAATGAGCAGGGTCATAGTACCTGAGAACCAGTGTGTTGGTTAGTGCCGTTTTGAGAACAGACATTGCAGTGCCATGTTCCGGTTCTGGTCTTTTCTCAGCAGTTGCCTGAGAGGTGCTGTGAGTGATGAAACGCTGTAGTGAATGACTGTGAGCATTGGCATGCTTACCACTGCTGTATATTGCCATGATCTGCTCTCACACACCGTGTGGCATTATCACATGAAATATACTTTGTCCACCTTGTAATGGATCTTGTCGAGATTGAATTTCATGTTTTCTTGCTCTCTCCATAATTTCAGCAACAATTATGTTCTTGATCTGTGGCAGCTGCAAAAATCATATCATCTGCTACAATATGTACACCTTCTATGTCACCGAACAGTTCATTGTTGTACTGCTGGAAAACTTCAATAGCAGACTTGCCGTTTAAACTTGTATCTTCCCCATGGTGTGTTGAATGTGCATAGTAGTGAGGATTCTGTGTCACGTTTGACTTGCCGGTAGCCATCCTTTTCATATAAGAAATTTTTCTTTTACGGCAAGCTTACACAGTACATCTTTGGTTGTTGGAATAGAAAAATGTTGCAGAAGAACAGCTTTGTTTAGATCCCTAAGATCATTAGTGTTCTCTTTAGCTTGCCCATCACTATTACTAATGGAATTTTTCTGCAGCCATGTATGACCGGGATTGCTTTTAGGTTGATATGTCTATGATGTTCACCTGGAAACTTACCTAGTCCCTTAAAAACTGTTGGATGTTGTGCTATCAGCTCCTACAGGTAGGATGCTTGGTTACAACAGTCTCTTTTCAGCAGCCGCATCTGTTTACATGCTTTCTTACCAAGTACTGGAATTGATAAGTGTCTCTTGACGTAAAATTGTAAGCAAATCTGCACTTTTGATGTGTTGCACTGCAGCTTGCTACTCCTGGCTTCAGGTTTGTTACACCGTATGCCAACAGCATAGTTGAGGTAGGTTGCAACGGTGCTGTTTCACTCAGCGATTGTTAAATGTTGAAAGGTATAATATTTGCTTCAGCCCTAGTCCAACATGAACTCCACTGTAACATTTCCCATGTCTATGTCTGTGTACCATGATTTCTGTAAAGAGTTGGGGGTCTCTTTTAGTCTGAACTGATCCATATTTCTCTCTACAGCAGAATCCCTAATGTCACAATGCACAGACTTTCTCTGTCCCAAATAATTGCTGTTAAACATAGGTTCAAGTTCATGAAATTAGTCTCTTCTTACACCATGTATTGTTCTTTCTTGTGTATGATGTTAAATAAAACGCATATAACACTACACCATAAGTATTTCAGATGCTGGGGAATTCCCTGAGATTTTCACTCATACATTCTGTATAAAATGTTGACAGAGAATGATGCAGAAATGAAAAAACATCCAGTGAGTAGCAGTTGTCATTGTAGAACATTGTCAAAGTTTTTTTGGTTTGCCACGTGATTGGCTGATTGGAATATTTGCATAAATAAGCATATATATATATATATATATATATTTATATTTATATATATATATATATATATCATTCATTCATCTTCTACCGCTTATCCGAACTATCTCGGGTCACGGGGAGCCTGTGCCTATCTCAGGCGTCATCGGGCATCAAGGCAGGATACACCCTGGACGGAGTGCCAACCCATCGCAGGGCGCACACACACACACTCATTCACTCACACAATCACACACTAGGGACAATTTTTCCAGAGATGCCAATCAACCTACCATGCATGTCTTTGGACCGGGGGAGGAAACCGGAGTACCCGGAGGAAACCCCCGAGGCATGGGGAGAACATGCAAACTCCACACACACAAGGTGGAGGCGGGAATCGAACCCCGACCCTGGAGGTGTGAGGCGAACGTGCTAACCACTAAGCCACCGTGCCCCCCCCATATATATATATATATAAAATATTAACTTACTTAAAGTACATAAAGTACGGCCTGAACAAAATTTTGCACATAAATTGTTAAGAAGTGTGGTCACGTTCAGCTCATAATTTACATAAATTTACATACATTTACATAAATTTACAAGCTGTTCTCTCTTAATAAGTAAATGAGCATAAAGTAAAAAGTAACAGAGGTTTACACAAAGGTAGCTAAAAAAACTACAATTAAACGGTCCACATGGATCCACTAAACATTAAATTGTGTTTCTTCTGAACCTTCTGAATGAATTTCTGGCTCTTTATACGAATCGTTAGGAGTTTGCGCTAAGCTGACATCATCATAAACACGGAAGTAAAACGCAAAAAAAAAACCGTCGGTAAAGTAAAGCGAACATCTCACTGCTATCTTCTCACAAGTCTGTCCACATGACACCGAAATATTTCGCCTCCAGCCTTTCCAGATATCTTGATGGAGATTTCTGGAAGACAAAAGATATCCTCCGGGAGGAAATTTCCGCATGTGATGTGTTCCAGAGAAGCAGGTATGTACGCAAGCAGTGTGTAGAGGAGCAACAGTGTCTTTAGTGTCTTTAATAACAGAACAGTCTCTTACTGACACATGGAGAGTTTGGTCTCAGCTCTATCATACCGTAATGTATGGAAAATGACTATGATCTTTATAAACAACACAACAACTCTGTCATAACAGCTCAGTCACATTAGCTTGCAGCAGTGTAAATGGGACAAATGCTGGATGAATGAATGAATGAATGAATGAAGCCTTTTTCATTAAAATGCCTTGTTTTGCCTTGTATTTAGCTACAACTTGACTCTGGAGCAGATCAGAGAGTTAACTGCACAGAGGTTGCACTTTGTCTTGAAACTACCCCTAATGAAATACCATCTGGATGATCAGGTGAAGGAACAATGGCCATTTATACACCGAACATTATGGACTATAACATGAGCATCAAGTCTGGGTGTACTTTTTTTTTTTTGTTCTTTATAGGTGGCTGGAAGAAAAAAGGGGTTCATAGGCAAGAGTCTGTGCATCACAGAGATGATCTGTTCTGCAGATATGGCCACCGGAGTAAAGGTGATGCTTTTTAACATTTTTAATATACTCTGTCGCAGCGGTTCTTTGTATTGCGTCACACTAATTGCTTCAAACTCTTGATAATTCATCAATTAGTGTTCAGATTAGAAGAAAATGGAAGTCTGCTGGGGTTGAGAACTTATATTGTAGCGCCTACACCATCAGACCTAAATTTGAGACACTTGAGTAAAATGTCTGCATGCTGTAGCATTACAATTTACCAACAATCCTTGTTCTACACCAAGGACACGTAATGGCTAAATGTCAGGGTATGATGTTTGGTGCTCTGTACTACACTTAATATTGCTTCACTAAGTGTTACAAAAAATATGTTGTTATACACAATAAAATGTTGTTCATCAAATTTACATAATCAAATCTGTTTGTACAAAAAAAATCTACCAGTACCTTATCTATACACACAAACTCACATTACTTTTTCTTTACTTTATGTAATATGGATATATAATTACGTTTTGTGGACACACCTAAACATGGTTCCTCCTCAAACAGTTACCACACATTTCTAAAAACACTAAAATTTCCCTTCAATGAAAATAAGAGGCCTGACCCTGTTCCTCTGTGCACAAAACAAGCTCCATGATGACATGATATGCCAATATTGAAGTGGAACTAGACTGTCCTGACCTCAACCACTGAACACATTTAGGACGAACTGGAACACACACTGCACTCTAGACCTCACTAATGCTCTGGAATGGACAGAAAGTTCAAATGCAAACTCTAAAATCTAGGTGAAATCCTTCCTGACAGAGTGGAGGATGATATGGATATAAAAAAAAGCTAACACCTTTTGAATGGCTTTTTTTTGTTTTGAAAGGACATATGGGCATGATGAGGTGTCCACATACATTTGATCATAGAGTGTATCTTTCAGACTACGGCATTAAACCTGAAAAGCAGAATTTAATGTATGGTGGCGTGCATCCACCTTCACCTATTGTAACATACTGTACATGTCTGTCCCAAGCGTTTCTACTGGCATGTTTAGTGGTGGCTTATTCTGAATGTATTTGCATTCCTTTGGTTTGGTGGAAATTCAGCTATGTGATATTACTGTATCTATTCTTCTAACCTACAGATGGGAGTTGTGTGTGGACTATATGGTGGGGCTGTTACCAACCTAGGAAGCCCGGAGCAAGTGAAGAAATTGTATGTGCCTGTCACAGTGAGTGTCAAAACACCTCATATTGTCCTGCTTGATGAGTAAATTGGTTTGTCTGGGTTTCACATTGAAATCTTGGTAGATTACGGACTATAGTCTGTTTTGATCAGGGGTAAAATGGTATTTATGAGATATAGAGACTCCCCTTTCTATTGTGGGATCACAGATGCCAACTTTTCTGGAGCTTTACAATTCTCTTTATATGTTCTTATACATACATCAGTTCTCAACACTGATTATAATAGTCATGCAAGATATTAATTTATTTATGTATGACGAAGGACTTGCGTTTGCAAACTAGAATTTTGTGGACAGACCTTATGATATGAGTAGTTCCTATTTGTCAGGTTTGGTGTGAAAGGATATTCAGATTATTTTAAGTATGCATGTAAATAAACGATAGTGACATTTTAAATAATAGCTCTAGTACTACAATTGCTAATAAATGACAGTTAACATTTTATGTAGCATGAAATGAAATAAAAGCATTTCTTGATTAACAATTATAAACTCTATTACAATAGTAATATTCCATGCCTTTATTTCTATAAAGTTATAACCCCAAAGATCAGCTCCACTTGTAATAAATAAACCAAAGGTGTATCTTTATCAATCTCTTCCTATTTAACCCCTGGACTTCTGTCCTTCCCTCTGTTTTACTTCACTGTATATCTGTTCTTCACAGAGAATTCTATGACAAAAAGATCCTTCAGTAGTGAACTGTGTTTGTTTTGATTGCATACTTCAGAACTTTGAACTCCAGATATTACGGTTACTAAGAAATGCCAATTCTCTGCTCATGTTAAATGTACAGTCAATATTTAAATAGTGACAACGTTATTGTTCACTAAGTTCATCTGTGTACCACAGTACATCACAGCTGGAATAACCGGAATAGACATCGGAATGTAAAAGTAATTGGACAAACTTTCAATTATAAATTAAATTTTCATTTTTAATTCTTGGTTGTGAATCCTTTGTTGCCCTACAGGCATCACCACATGCTGGGATTCTTAACTGATAATACTCTCTAGGCCTTCAGTTCCTGTTTAATTTTAGGACTTTTTGCTTTTAGCGAATAAAATCTAGCTCAGTTTGATTCAGGTCAGGTGATTGCCATCGATGCATCATCTGGGCATTTGAAGTGTACTTCTTCTTGTTCACTACTCACTGTTTATACTACTAAGCATGCAATTTGGGACACTTTTTTGTACTGGGCAAATATTTAAGGATGTTTTTATTTGCCTTGCATAACAATTTTAGAATAATTATCCAACACTTGACTTCTTTTGGTTTATTTGAGTTGCCCAAGGGGCACGGTGGCTTAGTGGTTAGCACGTTCGCCTCAAACCTCCAGGGTTGGGGGTTCGATCCCCTCCTCCGCCTTGTGTGTGTGGAGTTTGCATGTTCTCCCCGTGCCTCGGGGGTTTCCTCCGGGTACTCCGGTTTCCTCCCCCGGTCCAAAGACATGCATGGTAGGTTGATTGGCATCTCTGGAAAATTGTCCGTAGTGTGTGATTGCGTGAGTGAATGAGAGTGTGTGTGTGTGCCCTGTGATGGGTTGGCACTCCGTCCAGGGTGTATCCTGCCTTGATGCCCAATGACGCCTGAGATAGGCACAGGCTCCCCGTGACCTGAGGTAGTTCGGATAAGCGGA
The DNA here is from genome assembly GCF_030014155.1 of Tachysurus vachellii. Taxonomy (NCBI): domain Eukaryota; kingdom Metazoa; phylum Chordata; class Actinopteri; order Siluriformes; family Bagridae; genus Tachysurus; species Tachysurus vachellii. Next base: position 7,224,319 of record NC_083465.1, on the reverse strand, counting down.
AGAAAATGAGTGAGAGTGGACTTTGCTTTTTTGTGTCTGATATTAAGTACAGGCTGTACCTGTTCGGTACGTTATAGTTGTAGTTATACAAACAAAGAGTGGCCATTATCCAACAAATCTACATATGATAGTCCACAGTTTTCTTTTTTCATTGATTTGAGCTTTAACGTATCTGTTTGATCCAAATTTATCAGAGTGTAAAGAGCAAATTAACTATTTGGCTGTTACTTTTCTTTGAATAGAGAACTATTTATATAAAAAGGAATATATACTATTCATTTTTGGACACCTGATCATTACACCAGTATATGGTTCTTTTACAAACTGTTGCCAGAAATTTGGAACACGCACTTGAATTTCACTGGAATTTAGAGGCGCAAACATGTTCTAGCATGACAATGCACCTGTGCACAAAGCAAGCTCCATGAAGACATGCTTTGCCAACGTTGGAGTGGAAGAACTGTGCAGAGGCATGAACTCAACCCCACTGAACACTTTTGGGATGAATTGGAACACTGACTGATCTCCAGACCTCCTTATCCATTGTCAGTTCCTGACCTCAGCTAAATGATCACAAATCTTTACAGTCATGATCCAACATCTAGTGAAAAGCCTTCCCAGAAGAGTAGAGCTTAATATAACAGAAAGTCCCATTTTACTGTCCTCATTTAGTGGATATGCAATGGGGTATTCAAAAAGCACATATAAAGCACATATGCTGGTCACGTGTCCACAAACATTTACCCATATACAGTATTCTTTTAACTGCTTGCAATGAAGTAATCTATGTCAACGTACATATAAGCACATATTGTATCACTTGAATAGGTAATAAGGCAAATAATAGAAAATCCAACTCATAATCATACCATACATACCTTCAGATAAAAAAATAGGAATAATGACTCAAACCACATCCTTTATTTTAGAACTATATTAATTTAATTTGTGTGAAGTGCTGCTTTGGTTTTCGGACCTGGATTTCAAACCACACATCTGAATTATTCAAAGATGGATCTCCAGTAAAATCATTAATCAATTCTCTCTATTGAGGTATTGATGAAATAGCCCTGATCATGTCACAATTCTCTGGAAGATTCTTGGACTGGACTGCCACCAAATGTTACTACATCTGGAGCAGATGTATTCGGAGATGTATTGATCATCCATTGTCTGAAGTGTCTTTTTTTTTTTTTTTTTAACTATAAAAATAGCTTTACAGAAATAATGGTTGTAGATTTGGCAATGAGCAAAGCTGTCAGTGGAAGAACAATTCATGACCTGAGAAGAGAAGGAACCTGAGAAGGAGCCAGGTTTGGTGGAGAAGCCACTATTTGATGGGTGACACCAAATACATCATTACAGTATACTGTTATAGAACATTAATGACAAACAGTACTAAATACTAAGCACTGAATCGAATCAGAACATCAATGTTTTCCAGAACTTTCTATGTCCATGACATCTCAGATCTGCAGATCTGCATCTTATCTAAGAGAGAACTTTTTTAACAAAATGGTTGACTAAACAAATACGTTTTAAACCTAGATATAAGAACCGAGACTGTGTCTGTGTAGTGAAACAAACTCTGCCCTGTTGTAGTAGTTCATTATTGTTGTTCCTGAGTAAAAACCTGCATTATTTGATTGAAAAAGAAATATAAATTCTGTGTTGTGAGACCATTCCGCTTTTTTAAAGTCATTAGTTTGTCAGTGATGAAATTGGTGTAATATGGTCACTATTACTGGTCACTTGTTGAAATAAACCGTGTTCTATTTATGCACCTAATGTAACATCCTCACAGCAGTGTAACAAAGATATTGCGATGAATGGGAGATAATATCCTAGCAACATTATCTTTATGAGCTTTAAACATGATAATCACACCAAGACGTGACGTCGTGACGTGACATACAGCTAAGTATGGTGACCCATACTCAGAATTTGTTCTCTGCATTTAACCCATACAAGGTGCACACACCCAGTCAGAGTTATTACATAACCATAGAGTTTATTTCTAGTTGTTGGCATCCACTGTTGATTGATTTTTATTTTTTTTTTACTTATTCTTCTGTTTGTATTAAACTGGAGTCTGTCATGTAGTTTTACCGAAACCTACAGCGGTGTGTATTCAGTATAGCAATGGAAGCCGATACCATAACACAAGTAGCGTATACAGTATAGAGGAAATGAGCAGTGGGTCTAGAACATGGCCTTATGGAAGACTAAACTAAACAATTATTAACATGACCGAACAGAGAGCAGTCAGTCAAATAAGTCCTGAGTCAGGAAAGAACCATTCCCTTAACTACACCAAGATGTTTTTGTTGGAATAGATAGTTTTAACAATCTTTAGCCTAAACTGGCTATGTGGCTATGTGGCTAAAATGGAAGTATTAGTGTTTGCTTACATTTGTCCCTCTACTTTCCCTACTCCCACTGCTTTAAACAATGGATATTGCCACATAGTAGCTTTATAGAAATATATACATTTAGGATATTAATCCAAATATTGTTATTTTTCTCTAATGAGCAAGCGTGAGGCGATGGTCGCAAAACTAAGTAAAAACTCCCTGGAGTGACATGAGGAACATACCGTGAGAGGAACCAGACTCAAATTGGAACCCATCCACATCTGGGTGACACTAGAGAGTGTGATTATGCAACTGTTGCTCATGGAGACTTGAGACTTGCAAAACTTGTTCATGGCAATTGCAGTCCAAAAGCTCCAGGCTGTCCATGTGAAGGCATTTTCAGTAGCAGTAATCAGTCTCCAAGTGATAAGACTCCAACCAGAAGTAGGGCATCAGGATAGATCAGACAGTCTAGTTAGTAATAATGTCTGATCATGTCTTATACAGTAATCTATGGCTCTAAACTGTCTTTACTTCATGTGACAAGCTAACTGCATTTCATTGAATTCGTACGTGAACACTACAATGACAAAGTTGAATTTGATTTGATTTGATCTGAACTGATCTGATGAACCTAGACATTGTGTACACATGGGGAGTGAAACATATCTTCTAAAAAACCACTTGATTTTCCTTTCTGCTTAATATTTAACATTTTTGCTTTTACAGACATGTAGTGAGCATTGCTGCTTTACAAGGCTTTAACAGATATCCTTGATTGGCCAATCTATTGTTGCCCCCGCTAGGGGCTTTGAAAATCACTTAAAACCACTAGAATATGGAATGACTTGCTATTTACAATAAAAATAATTGACTACATTTCGTACATTAGATTTGTGAAAATTGATATACAAATCTCGATATTTGACATGGGGTCAGCATGTGACATACAGTAATATGTTGTCATCCGGAAAAATGTAATTATACCTGAGTAAACATTATTTGCAGTCAGGGTGGGGAATATACTCTTGCTTTGTTATGACTGATATTTCTATAGCTTACTAATGAGTGTTTTTGTGCAGCTTAGCATATGTTAAGTTAAAATCTGTTTTTTTTAACATGTAGGAGTTGGAATTCACTGGGATGTTTGCCATGACGGAAAGAGGTCATGGGAGTAACGTTCGGGGGATTCTCACGGAGGCTCACTATGACCCTTCAGCGCAGGTAAATTCCTGTTGAAGTTTGTTCATTGCTCTCTGTATTTTCTAAGCTGTTGGACTAAACCTGCCTTCACATGCTGTCAGAATGATCGTAAACAACAGTTTCAGACTAGACATTTGGACCTCTCAAGTTGTAATTACAACTGCGAAACATTTCTATACCTGAGTTTCTGAGATAGGACCAGAGTCCTAAACTTTCAGTGGTGAAGGAGAGTAGAGTTTCTGTTGTACTGTTGTGATTGTTATTCTTGCTTGTTTTGGTTATTTTCATTTATGTAAATCAGCAACAGCGCTTTACATGTTGTACAAGTAGCTTCTATTTGACCAAAATTACAAATAGTGTTAAAAAAAAAAAAAAAAATCAGAAATCTGTCAGAATGAACCTGGCGCCATCCGTTTCATATTCACTGCGTGTACACGGCATACTCATAAATATTACTTCAGGAGAAGGAAGCAGGATCACTCTGAGAACATATAAAGGCAGCATAATAATCAAAATTGATTTTCTTAGAAAGAAAGAAAGAAAGAAAGAAAGAAAGAAAGAAAGAAAGAAATTTTTAAAATAGCAATGATGTTTATAGATATGACCCAGAGTAATCTAGTATAAGTGTGAACAGCTCTGTTTAAGTTTGTCTTTATCATCACTGATTGTTTCTCCTTTCTCTTTAACAGGAGTTCGTTATCCACACACCGTGTGAAAACGCACAAAAGATGTACATTGGAAATGCAATGAAAGGAAACTATGCCGCTGTCTTTGCACAGCTCATGATCAACGGAGAATGCCACGGTACGTACAACTGAAAAAGTGCATTGCATGTAACTTTATTGGAGGATCATTGACACAATCCATTATTATATCCAACTCAGGAATCAGTAGCCACCATTTAAAAAAACTCATGGGTACTCTGGTTTCCTTCCTCAGTACAAAAACATGCATTGTAGGTTGATTGGGGTGTTTAATCATCCGTAGAGTGTGAATGGGGGTGTGAGTGTGTGTATGTGATTGTACCCAGCAATAAACTGGCATCCTGTCCAGTGTGTCCCCTGCCTTGTGCACCAAGTTTCCTTGGATAGACTCCAGTTTCCCCATGACCGAGTAGGATAAGCAGTGTAGAGAATGGATGGATGCAATGGACGGACGGATGGATGGATGGAAAAGAAGCACTGCATTTTGTTATATACCGAGCACTCACATTTTCCATCCATGCAACATATCAAAAGTGCGTTTTTTGTTCTTATTTGCTTTCAGGTCCACACTGCTTCGTTGTACCCATACGAGACCAGAACGGGGTCATGTGTGTAGGAGTGACTGCAGTTGATATGGAACATAAAGAAGGTGGGAGAGATTGATATCATCTAACAAAGAAACACTAACAGTTCTTCTGAGAATGCTCTGAAAATGTTCTGGTGTTTTTGTGCACTTATCAAGGCCTACATGGGGTTGACAATGGTATTTTGATATTTGATCATGTGAGGATACCACGGGAAAACCTGCTACACAAGTGAGTAAATTCAGCCGCATTCTTTATCATGATTATTAACCAAGACTTGGTGTGGATTAGAGTTAGACTATCAAATATAGAGAATACATGATTTGGCTGAAAGTATGTGGACATCAGCCACATTTGCATTTTTATCAGACAAATTTGGAAGCACAGAATCCTCGCGTCCGTGCAGCTGACGCAAAATTTTGAATACATTTATTCCAATAGCAGTTGGAAAAGTATCTACCTGTATTTCTCAGCATTGAGGACATCATTAATCCTGACCAAATTTACAACTCCATTTGCAGAAAAGAAGCCCCAATCTTTCAAGGATTCTTCCCCATGCTTCACTGTTGCTTGGAGACACTCATTAATGTACCACTCTCTAGCCATGTGGTGAACAGCCTTGCTTCTGCTATGGCCAGATAGATCAAATTTTGACTCCTCAGTCCGGAGCATTTTTCTGGATCCCAGATCCTATGTGTTCATTAATATTTGAGTCGCTTAGCCTTGTTTCCCTGTCAGATGTACAGCTTTAAGTCTGCGATTCATTCCATGAAGACCATTTCTGGCCAGACTTCTGGGTGTACCTGGGTCCCACTGGTTTCCACCAGTTCTTTGCTGAAGGGACGTAAGCCTGAAGTGTCTTTCATCTGCTGCATTTAATTTACTTGACCAACCACTGTGTACTGTATGCGGTTCTCAACATTGTCCATTTCTTTGTGAGTTCTTCAAAATAGCTTGAACAGAACATCTTGAAATCTTGAAAATCTTCAAACAGTGGTGGTAGGTGGGCTCTGGAATTGCCAGTCTGCTGTGAAAAAAGCTGATTTTATCTCTGCTTTAACTTCCCATTACTCTGATTTTCTTGCGCTAACAGAGACCTGGATATCCCCACAGAACACTGCTACACCAGCTGCTTTATCCTCTGCCTATGCTTTCTCTCACTCACCACGAGAAACAGGCAGGGGTGGTGGTACAGGTTTATTGCTGTCAAAGAAATGGTGCTTTACACCTCTCCTCTTGTCACACTTAACCATCTCCTCTTTTGAATTCCATGCCATTTCAGTTACTTCTCCAATTAACCTTGTTATCATTGTTGTTTACCGCCCTCCTGGTCCCCTAGGTGACTTCCTGGAAGAAATGGACACACTGCTTAGTGCTTTCCCTTCTGATAGCTCCCCTCTGACGCTGCTTGGTGACTTCAACCTCCCCTCTGACAAGCTACATTCTTCTTCCCTCCTGTCTCTTCTTGACTCATTCACACTCACACTCAACAGCTACATCCCCACACACAAAGGAGGCAATGTCCTGGACCTGGTTTTCACCCGTCCTTCTCCAGCTACAGACGTGACTGCTACCCCACTACACGTCTCTGATCATCACCTGGTATCCTTCACCATCACTCTCCCTACCCTACCTAAAACTACCTCTCACCCCCTCGCTCTTACCCGCCGCAACCTTTACTCTGTCTCCCCTTCTTCTGTAGCTTCTGGCACTCTTTTTTCCCTTCCTGATCCTGAGTCTTTTTCCTCACTGCCCTTGGACTCGGCCACAGATACTTTCCTCTCATCTCTTTCCTCAACTATGGACTTCCTCTGCCCTATGTCCACTAAACCCAAGAAAACTTCTTGTTCTGCTCCTTGGCTTTCAGATGTGCTGCGCAACAATCGAAGAGAGCTAAGATCATCAGAGAGAAAGTGGAAGAAATCCCAACTTGATTCAAGCAGATCTTGATTCTTACCGAACACTCATGGCCAAGTTCTCCTCAGATGTGACTTCTGCCAAGACTGTCCTTCTACAAGGAAAAGCTTGAAGCTTCCTCACATGACCCTCGGAAATTCCACAACATCATCTCTTCTCTGCTCAACCCCCCGGCTCCACCTTCTTCATCCTCCCTGACTGCAGAAGACTTTGCTTCTTTCTACCAGTAGAAGATTGACGAAATCTGCCGGACCTTCACTTCAGCCCCGACTGCACTTACATCTCAGAGTATGGACTCCCCTACACCTTTGTTGTCACATTTCTCAACTGTAACAGCAGAAGAGATTCTAAAACTCATCCAGTCTTGCAATCCTACCACCTGCCCATTGGATCCACTCCCTTCCACTATGCTCCAGACCATCTCGCAAGACCTTCTGCCCTTCATTACAACTATCACCAATAGATCCATAGCATCTGGTCAGGTACCAACTACCTTCAAGAGAGCAAGGGTTATTCCCATCCTGAAGAAACCTGCTCTGGATCCATCAGACATCAGTAACTACAGACCAGTATCACTTCTCTCGTTTCTTTCAAAAATGAACGCATTGTCTTTAATCAACTGTCTGTCTATCTCTCACAGAACAACCTCCAAGACCCCAACCAGTCTGGCTTTAAAGCAGCTCATTCCACAGAGACAGCCCTTTTAGATGTCTCTGAGAAACTACATGCTGCTAGATCAGCCAATCTCTCATCCGTCCTTATCCTCCTTGACCTTTCAGCAGCGTTTGATACGGTCAACCATAAGACTCTCTTAGCCACCCTCAGGAGTCTTGGGATTTGCGGATCAGCTTGGGAATGGTTCGCTTCCTACCTGGAAGGACGCTCATATCAGGTAACATGGAGGGGAGTGACATCTGCTCCACGCAGACTCTCCACTGGCGTCCCACAAGGCTCAGTACTTGGTCCTCTTCTTTTCTCCCTGTATACTCACTCTCTTGGTGAAGTTATTTCCTCACATGGGTTCTCTTACCACTGCTATGCTGATGATACACAACTTATCTTCTCTTTCCCGCCCTCAGATGCCACAGCTTCTGACCGGATCTCTGCATGTCTGGCAGAAATTTCATCATGGATGACTGCTCATCAGTTAAAGCTTAATCCTAGCAAAACTGAGCTGCTGTTCATCCCAGGTGATTCATCCCCAGGTCATGATCTTGCTATATCCTTGCACAACGATCTGATCTCCCCTTCAGCCACAGCTCGCAACCTTGGGGTAACCATGGACAATCAACTGTCCTTTTCCTCTCATGTTGCTAATGTGACTCGCTCATGTCGGTTTCTTCTCTACAACATTAGAAGGATTCGACCATTTCTGTCCACACAGGCTGCTCAGGTACTTGTTCAGTCTCTTGTCATTTCTAGACTGTATTACTGCAACGCACTGCTGGCAGGTCTACCTACTGTATGAACGCAATCCGTCCTCTGCAAATGATCCAAAATGCAGCTGCCCGGCTTGTTTTCAACCTGCCAAAGTTCTCGCATACCACCCCGCTGCTGCGATCCCTCCACTGGCTTCCGGTAGCTGCACGCATCAGATTCAAAACACTGGTGCTGGCCTACAAAGCCAAAAATGGACCAGCTCCCTCTTACCTAAAAGCCCTCATCACTCCTCGCACTGCACCCCGCACCCTCCGATCTACCAGCACTGCTCGACTGGTTCCACCATCTCTCAGGGTAAGAGGCAAGTATACTACAAGACTCTTCTCTGTACTGGCACCAAGGTGGTGGAACGAACTTCCCCTAGAGGTCCGGACAGCTGAGTCACTGGCTATTTTCAAGCGGCAGTTGAAGACCTACTTATTCAGGAAACACTTCAACTAGCACTTCTTTCATTATCTTTTAATTATTATCTTATTTAAAAAAAAAACAAACAAAAAAAAAAAAACACACCTTTGACACTTTCATTGTAACTTTGAACAAATGTTTTAAACTCATGGTATCTTAAGTATGTAACTTAGTGAGCCAGCATTAATCTATTCAATGTTAGAGATTTAAGCACTTATGTACGTCGCTCTGGATAAGGGCCTCTGCCAAATGCTGTAAATGTAAATGTAAATGTAAATCCCAGTCTGCTTTGAAATCTTTGCCTGGGAGACACAATGCTGATGTTGCTGTGCTCATTCTTCCATGGTTATAGAGTTTGTCTGTTCCTCACCCAGTTTTAAACCTCATACACAGCTGTATTTGTTTCTGTTAATGACTGTGTTTTAATCTACATTTGAAACTGGTGATCATTAGCACCTGCTTTTTATATTCGGTTAATCATACACCTTACTCTGGTCCTACAAAATCCCTGACTTTGTGCAACTGTAAGAATTGATGCTCATTTGAAGCCAAAGGTTTGCCACACCAAATATTGATTGCTGTTTGCTCACTTTGCATTTTCTAAACTGATAAATCTAAATAATTAACATAAATGTTTTTGAAAGCATTCTTACTTTCCATCTGCCTAAAACCTTTGCACAGTATTGTGTCACAGAATATTTTGCACAGAATGTAGAGTACAGGTGAGCCATGGCAAAGATTTGTTGTTGGGTAGAATGCTAGTTGTACCACTCACTGATAAACACTATTACTATGGCAAACAGTAGTAGTAGTAATAGTAGTTCCAATTATTTTTGGAGTGGTGAGAGACAATATTGCCCATGTTGGGAATGCTGAGAGGATAAGTCAAGCTTAAAGATTTAACCTAAATAGTTGGTGATTGTTTGATCAATTCCATATATTAAATATAACCAGAGGAAACCACACTCTAGTACCAACCCTGTAACCCTGTCATCGTCCACCAATTTGACCCCCTTGCCCCAAAAGGCCCACCCACTCCCCCATGTGGTCTCACTTATATAACACATACACTGTATAGTTACATAACAAACACAAAACACAGGGTAATGGTATGCTAATTATAGTAAACATAATAAATAGATACTGTGATGGACAAAAGAGATAAAGAGAAACAAAAGAATGAAGTATCTGTTTACAGATTGATTTACATTACTTGTCATGTCATGACTGGAGAAATAAGCATTTTTAATGTTTTTTAAATCTGATCATGACAATTTGGGCTGCATCCTAATGAAACTTATATGAATATCTCTTACTGTCTCTCGCAGGTTTGGTTCGGTGTCAGCTGACGGTCAGTACACTTCTCCTATTCAGAGTAAAGGCAGTCGCTTCAACGCCATGCTCGCCGCTCTTACCCCGACACGTTTGGCTCTCACCGTGCAGGCCATGGCTGCCATGAAGGTCAGGGCTTCAACAGTGTTAATTATTTTAATCACGTGTGCTGCTGGTTTCTGCCTCACCACAAGGGGGTGCCCTGAACTTAAACATTTAACACAGCACTTTTAATCTTAATTAAGTTGTAAAGACTTTGCATCTTAATCTCCCCGTCCTCTCAGAGCATTCCAACCTAGTTTTAAACCGTTTATACAGATTTGGATAGCATTTCGAAGTTAAAGTCATGATGTCCCTTATTTTTTTTCTGGAACGAGTTCAAGGCCAGGTCTCGAAATTCATCAGATCAGCAGCTTTCAGATAACTTTTCAGGGGAACATTGGCATATGGATAACATAAGCAAATAAAAATGACACACCAGACTAGAAATCTATGAACACTTTTACAAAAGCTGTTACAAAATAAACTTTATAACACTTAAATCTGACAATTGCACAGTTCAAGTCATCAAACCAGATATAACCGGTTATCAGCTTTCCTTTTAAAAGGAGGTGTTAATGAGTGTAAATAAACCCCATTTCCCTCTCACAATCTTTACAATATGTCTAGCAATAAAATTATTATGTACCTCATAGACACAGTGTCTGCACTGACTGTCTGCCTTCTTGTGGAAATATTTTGGATTTATTTCTGATTATTTGCTAGAAAACGAGCTCTTGCTGTACACATAGTATTTAATTTTAGAACCTAACCCAAAATCTGGCAACCCTGTCAGTAATGTTCCTTTCTTTTGCTTGTCCACTGAGCATGGAGTAGCAGGATTATTGCCCCAGTGCACCTCTATTAGCCTTTTTTTTTTTTTTTTTTTTGCAGTTCAGATTTTTTTTTTTCCAGATTGAATTATACCCACTTCACATAACACACCCTAGATAATTTTAATTCAGTTTGCTGTTCTACAAAAGGTCTGAGAGGAATTTATCGCACATGTATAAATACAATAAATTCCAATATATTCTGAGGAAATGCACAACCCCAAAATTACAAGAAAATGGTCTTTATGATGATTTACAGAAGCATCCAGTTGTTGATCCAGCTACACGTAAACTAACCTGAGAAGTAGAAACAGTTAAGGAAGCTGGTAGTTAAATGTATTGAGCAGATTTACATATTAATTTATCAATTCAAATTCACACTTTATTTATCATGTACACATCACACACACTACAACATGCCATAATATGCTTTTAATGACCGTCCAATTAGTCAGAATAGAGTCAAAATAAAAAGTAAAACGTCCAACAAGTGTAATTTAAACGTAAATAAAAATAGAAATAAAGTGGACTAATAGAATCTATTAGGAAAAATAAAGCATGTGAACGCACTACAATGACTGATATTGATATAGGCTTGGTGTTTATGAGTAAAGTGTATATGTGTGTGCAGTTTTACTGAATATTTGTGCAAAAAATCCATTTGAGACAGAGTTGTTATGAGACATGTCTAGAAAAAGTCCGAGCTCTAGGTGTTGTCCTGGATGAAGGTCTGAATGTCCTGTGGAAATCAGCTCTTCATAGGTACTCTGGGTGTCTATAATCTGACGTTTCACACTGTATATTCCTAAACCCTGGCTTAATCTTCTTATTTGCAAAATTGCCTGTTGAAATACAGTCAAGATGTTTTTATTGTCGTTTCGACTGTATATATAGCTGATGCAGTACATAGTGAAATGAAACAACATTCCTCCTGGACCCTGGTGCTATATAAGGACACAGAGCCACATAAGACAAAACAGTACTAAGTGCTAAAAGAGTGAAAATTTAACCTACTAACATAAAGCGCATATGTGTAACCTTAAGGCAAGGTACAGTGCAAAGCAATACAGAAAATACAATACTCTATGGGACAGATCCTCTTCTTCACTGTCCTTTTTGCATCAGTGAGAAAAAAACATGCTATATAAATCCTCCAGTTTCTGATTGGGTGTCTGTTGCTAAGCATCTCACCGTAATATTCACATTAATATTTACACTGTGAAGTTAGCAGTGAAAAGTTGTGCTTAGTCTGTTGCAGAGCAGAACAGGGTAAAAAGCAGTGCTAACCCCGCTTCTACATTACAAGCACTGGCACTGCGAAGGTGGGGCTTCAGGGTATTAAGCCCCTCATGTACTGTAAAAAGCCTCTGGTCTTTTGAAGACATAAAACATTTTACACTAAAAATAAAGTACAAGAATTAGCAGTATAAGAAATGCAGAACAGAACAGTTTCTATTCCGGTCAGCAGGTGGCAATGTTTTTAATCTTCATTTATTTATTCATTCAAACATTTATAGGAAGGTGAGGTAATAATACTGTAATAATGCTACTATTGGTGAGTCATAGTCTCAGGGAACTAACCCCTCAAAACCCTGGCAATGCTGCTGATTACAAGTGTATGACGTTCCTCCGACAGGGGTTAAAAGCAGAGGATTAAGAATGAATAGGAAGTAACCTGGGGTTTAGTGCAGTATGCACAGCACTTGAGTGTAGAGGACAGCAGTTAGTAATGCCAGTGCAGAGAATATACCTGATAGATACGATGTCTATCTTTTCACTTTAGTAAATATAAACACTTTCTATTTATTTCTACCTAGTTTAAAAAGGTTCACTTTTCCATTGTATTGTCTTTTAACTGCCACTCTTTTTGCCCCGCAGTTGGGACTCATCATAGCAGTGCGCTACAGTCACAGGTAAGAAATGAATGTCGTGTGAGGTCCGAATGAATCAGTTTCTCTTATAAATACATCTATGAGCAAGTCAGCAGTAGGTCATGAACAGGACGACATTAATAACAATATAGCCTCGAACAAGTTGCTGTAACAGTCGACAAGCTACTATTGGGTACATATCTGGAATAACATTTTCAGTAATATTTATGGTCATCCAGTCTAACAGCTCATTTTTGTTAAAGTAGGTTTAGATGTACATTTATTCAGATGCGTTTGAGGTAATATCATTAACTCCTTCCAAATGAACAGACACAACAAAAGAATCAAGCCAGAGGTGACTGTGGTGAGGAAAAACACTCTGAGATGATGAGGAAACCTTGAGAGGAACCAGACTCATGGAACTCAAGATCTTGGCTGCTGAATTTTATTTTTTTTTTTTTTTACAAACACAATCTGGCAACCCGGTAATTACTTTACCTAGATTAGGATGGGTTTTCTTTTGATGCTGGTTCCTAGAAGGTTTCTTCCTCAAATCGTCTCAGGGACTTTTTTACTTGCCACCGTCACATCTGGTTTGCTCAATAAAGGATCAATTTAAATAGAACTTATAAAACGTATATTCTGATATTTTTTCTCTTTTCTATATTTTCTTTAGTTTTTTTTTATTTTTGTAACGTTAATGTCAAACCAAAAAACAAAGCAAAATGAAAAAAAAAAGCCATACAAATACAGTTGAATTAATTTGGGGTAGTATGAGTCCTGCCTCAATGGGCCTCTATTTACGCTTCTTGCAGTTCTCCACTGCTAATTGTGAGCAAAATCAATAGATCAACATATATTGCAACTTAACTTTTTTTTTTTTTTTTTTTTTTTTTATAATTATCAGTCACTCAAAAAAGTCGATCAGTGTCCCTAAATTAAGATTAACTAATTACGGACGAGCCGCCCTGAATCGAGGACTCCTGAGCGTACTCGATTTAATTCGATTCTGTTTTGCTACCTTTCAAGTGCTGACATCAAAAACAGGATGCACATACTATAAAAGGTATTTCATGTGGTCATGGGGCAGAGAGAGCAGAAAACAAGAGCGTATAAACAACAGTGACGTGTAGAGAGTGTGCTCACCACAGAGAGCATCCCGTGCAAAGGGGGGACTCTCGACCTCCCCACTGCTGCTGCTGTGTCTCCTCCTTACATGTGGCTTTGTGCATGCATGTGTGTGTGTGTGTGTGTGTGTTTCACATGTGCGTAGGTGGATGAGTAGCAGGGTTGTCTCCAAAGATGGTATCCCCAGAGAGTAAGAAAAAGACAGAGAGAGTCAAAGACAAACATCAATGTTTATTAATATTAAGGTTTTTCCTGCAGTACTGACGGTCATGAGCCTGGCTATGAAAACAGCTTTTAATTAATTCTGCCTTTATTACAAGTATTACAAGTCAAAACTAATACTGCAGTTTAATCTGCCTGTTTCTGTAAATCTTTGTAAGATTTGGAAACAAATTAACTAAGATACTGAAGCAATGGATACCAGTGAAAGAACTGGTCAAATTTTTATTTTGACATATTTAGTATTCATCTTAGTGTCAAATCACACATTTGTCATTTGATTTTTTTTTCCAGTGGTCTGAATATTTTTCGCGCTGTTATGTGGGTTTCTTGATAGCCGCCATTTTGCATAATTGTACTTCTAGTTGTCCTTCTGTTGCTCCTTGTTTGTCACCACAGTGCCACAGTGGATCATCTGATCAAATATTCTTCAGATTTGTCTTTATTCACTTCCTGATGCAACCCTCCAATTTTTTAAATCTGGGTTTAGGGCGGGTGCTGACAGTTAACCACTCAGTGGCTGGGTTCCCTGCTTAGGAATGGGAGCACGGGATCCAGCCGCTGGACTGCTAGGGATATTTAACATAAGAGTGAAATTCACAGTAGATGTTACTAAAGACGAAGCAGCTCAATTGTTAATGGAGATCATATTCGAGCAACACCAAGCTGCCACTGCTGGGCCCTTGTGTAAGACTCATAACCCTCAACTGCTCAGTTGTATAAATGAGATAAATACCTGAGGTTGTCAGTTAATCAGGGGTCACAGGGTCAGCTATGATATAGCACCACTGGAGCAAAGAGGGTTAAAGGCCTTGCTCAATGGCTCAACAGTGGCAGCTTGGCACTCTGTGTGTGTGTGTGTGCCTGTGTGTGTGCGTGTGCGTGTGTGCAAAAATTAGTCCTGACAAAATAAAGTGCTTTGTTTCAAGCTTATATGGCACGTAATAAATAAAAGGTTTAAGAAAACCTTTCTGGTTACTGAGGTTAAGGTTAGAGTTGGGTAAAGGATTAGAATTTGGATTATTTATAGGTAGCTGCATAAATTCTGCAAGTTTACACACACACACACACACAAATCCTGAAATGTTAGAAAAACAAACTTAACAAATAAGTGTGTATATATTTATGTATATATCCAGATCGATCTATCTATCTATCTATCTATCTATCTATCTATCTATCTATCTATCTATCTATCTATCTATCTATCTATCTATCTATCTATCTATCTATCTATCTATCTATCTATCTATCTATCTATCTATCTATCTATCTATCAAGGCTTCTATCCTGAAACGGAAGAGAAAGCTACACATAAGTGTGTGTGTGTGAGGTGTGTGTGTCAGAGAGAGAGAGTCTAGTGGGAGGTCTTTTTCTTAGAGGATTTCCCCTGATCATACCCACACACACACTCGGGCACAGGTGTCATCTCCTGTGTGGTCTAGCTAATGGTCAGAGTTGAAATGGCTCTAAACCTCAGTCAGAGGCTTAATCAACCTGCCATGGCTCTTACTTTGATTGATACGAGTTCCCTGTGTGGGAATCTTGCAATGAGAAAAGAGAGCTTTTTAAAAAAAGAATAAAATGACGTAGCACACTTTTCCCTTACGCACTGCTGCTGGAGAACTTGCTGTGCTCGTACCAAAATAACACACGACTGCCTGGAAAAATCAGACGCTACGGTTACAAGAATTATTCAGTTAGTGCTTCATGTGGCACATAGAGAAAAAAGGATAAGACCCCGTCAGAGTGGAAGCAGCCGCACATTAACACACATCCACCACTTGGCCCTTCTTCACTCCTGTCTTGTGGGAAAGCCACCTGCAGCGAGTAGATTTTAGAGATAGAGACTGCGGTGGTTCAGAGGCAACAGGTGCACGCGTCTCAGTTTTGACACCATATCTTCTAGAGAAACACATCTTCACACACGTACAGCCGCCGAACACTAAGCTGACAGTCCACCACATCAACACACACACAAACACATTGCATTGTTTTTGTCACGCTTGTTGCTACTAGACAAATTTTTAGATGCCCTCATGATACGACTGTATGCATAAGTTTGCGCGCCCCTTGTTTGTTTGGAAAAGGGAAATGAATTTGTAGCGCAGTATGCTTTGTCAAAATAACTAGCAGTTTAAGAAGAAAAGTACTTTTGCCATAAGACGGTTGGTTGATCCGGCAGATTTAAAAAAAGAAAAATGGTGGTGAGGAGGATCAACAGTGGCAGAATTGGGGAGTGAGGGATGAAGGAGCAAATGTATCGTGTTTTCATATCAGAAAGGTTCAGAATTTCTTTGTTTTAATTAACCACTTGATGTATTAATGAAGAAACTGATGAATATGAAGGCAATAAATAACCACTAATGATGGTTAATTGGCCACATGGGAGTATATTACTATTTTCTCTCTCTCTCTCTCTCTCTCTCTCTCTCTCTCTCTCAGTCGCAGACAGTTTGGCCCAAAAGACCAAGATGAGGTTAAAATCATTGAGCACCAGACCCAGTATCTGAGATTGATGCCGCACTTGGCCGCCGTCCTCGCTCTCACCTTCACCACTAGGTAGGTGTGTCAGGCTGATAGGCTTCGTACCTCGGCAAACACATTCAGATATCTAATTTAAGGAACACTCCTGAACTATAGAATTTCTTTATCCTTCAGTATCAAACTATGCAGAAATACAGATTCTGTCTTTTTCTCCTGTATATATTAATAGTAATGTACTACAACAGTATCATTTTTTCCCCTTATCTTTATTGTTATCGTCATTATTTTATCGCAAGGGGGCACGGTGGCTTAGTGGTTAGCACGTTCGCCTCACACCTCCAGGGTTGGGGGTTCGATTCCCGCCTCCACCTTGTGTGTGTGGAGTTTACATGTTCTCCCCGTGCCTCGGGGGTTTCCTCCGGGTACTCCGGTTTCCTCCCCCGGTCAAAAGACATGCATGGTAGGTTGATTGGCATCTCTGGAAAATTGTCCATAGTGTGTGATTGCGTGAATGAGAGTGTGTGTGTGCCCTGCGATGGGTTGGCACTCCGTCCAGGGTGTATCCTGCCTTAATGCCCGATGACGCCTGAGATAGGCACAGGCTCCATGTGACCCGAGTAGTTCGGATAAGCGGTAGAAAATGAATGAATGAATGTTTTATTGCACTATATATTGTACACAACATTGCATACCCTTTAAAGGTGTAAAGAGAAGCTGAGCACGTTAGGTGATGTTCATTCACTGTACACTGTACACTTTTCTGAGAAATACCACAGGATCTAGATGCAGGCAGGAACAAAGAGTTCAGCAGCAGTCAGTTCAGCAGTGATTAGTGATTAGTGTATTAGTTCCTTTCTGTGGGTATATTTAGCTGTTGCTTACAGATGTGCTTTTGAGCTGTGATGATGATTAAAAGAGAGTAAAAAGCGTTTCTGGGTAACTTACTCAGTTTTTGTGCACTTTAGCTGTACTCCAGGATAGGAATTCTTACACTGGGACTCATCTCTTCATACTGTTATACGAGGACATTTGGGGTTTTGTTTTATATCTGCATTGTATCTGATGCTTGGAGGTGATAGCAGTAGAGTTACAATAAAAAATAACACTACTGCTATTAATAATAATGTATAAAGCATATTTATTTCACGTGTCTGTGTGTACGTGTGTGCGTGTATAGACATACAGCAAGGCTGATGGATGAAGCTCTGTGTCAGGGGCAGGATCTACAGAGCTATCGTCCGCTGCAGGCGTTGGTTGCTGGACTCAAAGCCTACAGCACTTGGGCCAACGTGGCCTGCCTACAGGAATGCCGTGAATGTACCGGGGGCATGGTGAGTGTGCGTCTGTGCCCGTGGACACACACTACAGTCCCACACCTATTGTTCTACATTAGGTCATTACAAACTAATCGGCTATATCACTGTTAACGTGCAACATACCTTTTAAACCAAGCTTGTAACTCGCAGAATATCATGCATATTATTGGTAAATTAGAAAGAGAAGAACTTTACCAGGTCATCTAACCAGACTTTAGCCATGCACAACATTATATGCAGCCACGAATCCAAAGAAAATGAATCTCTCAACTCCCAGCGGAGAGCCGTCACTAGCCGAGCCACAAGAGGGCAGCTCTCACTTGTTGTTGCATCGACAAACCCAGATACCTTTGCTCTTGTTTTCAGGTTTCGTTTAGAATTATCGTTCACGTTAATGTATATTAACACATTTCCATGAGAAGACACACATCTATATGGCTTTGCACCGTGCAGCGTGAACAGCAGGGGAAAACCACAAAACTGCACCCCCGTAGTGAATCGAACAGTGCACCATGCTAAAAAGTGCACCTTCTTCTTAACTCATACCCAGTTGACATTTAAGTCTTCTGAGCTCTCACCACATAACATAAAAAAAGGTGACAGAACCACAGAACTATTATCTGCGTCGTTTCTTTTCCTTTTTTTTTTTTTTTAACATTTTGTGTGTGTTTAAAACTACTAAACTTTCTGGACTATAGTGAGTGAGAATATTAAAAACAACACACACACATACACACACACACACACACACAATAATTCTCATCAACATTCTCATTTTTGTCAATTCATTGCATCAGGGCTTCATGATGGAGAATAGGATCCCTTCTCTGAAGTGCGACTCGGACGTCTTTGTGACTTTTGAGGGCGACAACATGGTCATGCTCCAGGTAGGTTAGTGTCCTCTCAGGGGGGAAAAAAGCAACATCTCAACCTTTCTGAAATGTTTATTAACAAGCGCTGACTGAAAGGCTAAAAAGAGGAACGCTTGTATCACAAGGCTCGCTTGGCAAACTCATTTTTGCTTTGGGTTATTTTTTGTTTTCTGCCTAATTTTTGTGATTGTCCAGCAACACACTATGGTTACTGTTTTTTTTTTTTTAAAGACTCATAGGAGTGTTCTTGAATAACTGCTGAACTTATCTGGTGTGTGTGTTTGAGAGATTGTGTGTGGTTTTTTTTTTTTTCTTAATTTTTTTTCCACCTTTCTCAAGGGATTGATGAAATGCCCACCCACAGAAATGTTCAACTATAAGCTCTCTGTTCCCAGCTTGCCTGCAGACACACTAAACATTTTCTTCTGAAGTTTGATTACAGAATCCATGTCAATACTAAAATAGTCTTGTTGCCCAAGCCGTAGCAAATTAACTCCTAAGCATGATCGTATTAAGAGGGGGAGCCCCCTTTTCACTGATTTGATCAAAATGAAAAAAAGGAAACCGTGAGCAGCAGATCAGTGCAGATGTTTCGAGAAGGAAATGGTGGAACACCAGTTATGAGGGGGTGTTTGCAGTGAAATTCAGGGTTTAACCAAAACATGTTCATGGGAAGCCCCTTGAGTGGAAAATGCCTGCTGATCTCGTGTAACAATCACTCGTATGATACGATATAACGTAGTGTGTGTGATTACCATTCACAGCTGTAAAAAATGAGTCAGAAAGTATCATTTATCGAATTTTTCTCAGTCACTGATTCATTGTGTTGTTTTGTGTAGATTCTCCTCAGTGGGAAATATTTCACTGATTACTGTCATATCGTGCTCGATTTTTACCTTTAAATGTAACCAAGTAACAAAAATTGATTTAGTTTGAGAGCATCTTTCATCAATCGGATTCCACCAAGTGCATATAAATCAGGACAAAAGCCAAAGCGTCTTATTTCAATTCAATTAAGTTTACTTGTATAGCACTTTTAAACAATTCACATTCTCTCGAATCTGCTTTACAGAAGCTTAGAAACAGAATAAAAAGCTTGACTTTAAAATTAAGTTACTATTTATTTACTGTACATCTATCCCTAATGAGCAAGCTAGAGGTACGGTGGCAAGGAAAAACTCCCTGAGAGTATATGAAGAAGAAACCTTGAGTGGAACCAGACTCATTGGGAAACCTCAGATTGTAGAAAAAAATATTACATATAGTATACAGAAAAATATTGAATGTGTTTTTGTAATACATGAATTCACTGCTTATACTCAACTTTGTCTTAATGATGAGATTGAATGATGTAGAGTGAGTATTCAATTCATGTATTATTAATGTAAAACATTTATACTGCTAAACCCATGAGGATGGGATTTGGTAGATTAGTGGGTAAGGTGTCGGACTACTGATCAGAAGGTTGTGAGTTGGTCCAGGCTGCCACTACTGGGCCCCTATGCAAGGCTCCTAACTCTCAATTGCTCAGTTGTTGACATGTAAGTCGCTCTGAAGAACAACCAGCTTATCCCTGATCAGAGAAACCCAGGGTTAGGGTTAGGGTTAGTGCTAATATTATTTTATAGCTACAGGAACTCTGTATAATACACAGGTGCCTGAGCAGGCAGGGCTGTGTACACAAAATACAAGAATCTTGTGGTCTGTTTCGAGATTGTGAAGATTGTGGTTATGAGTTGAACGCACATGAAGGCAGCAAAAAGTCTTTATTAATAACTCCAGGTTTTCTTTGAGATCTGAGTTTTTGTGTCAGTTGTGTGTCAGTGAGATAACACTGGGGTTGAGGCAATGTCTGGGGTTGAGGGTTTATTTGTTGAAATGGAACTTAAAAACAAGCAAATTGGTTAACATTTGAGAGTGCTGATGGAAATAAAATATATTTAATCAGGATACTGTTGGTATTTTGTTGTGACATGTTATTGTCAGACTTTTTTGTTCATTTACAATGACATATGGTAAATGTCTGGATAAAATACAACAGAATTATACCACTACGATAAAATCTGTAAAGATAAAGTTTCTAGTGGTTCTTTAACCGAGTAAACACATGAAACCCCCTTTTTTTTGGAAGTAGGGTTTAAAAATGTATTTATTTATTTGTTTATTTATTGTACTGAATTAAGAGAAGGGTAACCTCCATCTCCACCTCCGACCAAGTAATTAATATGACTTTTAATAATCAACATACACATATTGCACTTCATACTAAAAACAGTCCACAGGGAAAAACTTCACAGTTTTAAGAGCTTGGAAGATTGAGCATTGTCCAGGACTGTCTACAAATATCTCCAACATGTCAACTGTGTGTCAGTAAGACAATATGCTATAATTATTTAAGGCAACATTTGGGGTTTTATCCAGTTTAGGGTTAATTTTTTGAAATTGATCATTTCCTTTGTCTCAGAAGCTGATTTCAGTTATGTGTGAGGAGATAGATTAGATAGATAGATAGATAGATAGATAGATAGATAGATAGATAGATAGATAGATAGATAGATAGATAGATAGATAGATAGATAGATAGATAGATAGATAGATAGATAGATAGATAGATTTTGAAACAATCATTTAGGGGAAAAAATATGCATTGAAAAAAAAAATGCACCACTCAGCTACCCAAAAACATACAGGACCTGAACACACAGTTACATTAGAGTCCTTGTTTCCTTGTTCCCACAGTTACATTAGAGTCCTTGTGCAGGGGTGGTGGTACAGGTTTATTGCTGTCAAAGAAATGGTGCTTTACACCTCTCCTCTTGTCACACTTAACCATCTCCTCTTTTGAATTCCATGCCATTTCAGTTACCTCTCCAATCAACCTTGTTATCATTGTTGTTTACCGCCCTCCTGGTCCCCTAGGTGACTTCCTGGAAGAAATGGACACACTGCTTAGTGTTTTCCCTTCTGATAGCTCCCCTCTGACGCTGCTTGGTGACTTCAACCTCCCCTCTGACAAGCTACATTCTTCTTCCCTCCTGTCTCTTCTCGACTCATTCACCCTCACACTCAACAGCTACATTATCACACACAAAGGAGGCAATGTCCTGGACCTGGTTTTCACCCGTCCTTCTCCAGCTACAGACGTGACTGCTACCCCACTACACGTCTCTGATCATCACCTGGTATCCTTCACCATCACTCTCCCTACCCTACCTAAAACTACCTCTCACCCCCTCGCTCTTACACGCCGCAACCTTCACTCTGTCTCCCCTTCTTCTGTAGCTTCTGGCACTATTTCTTACCTTCCGGATCCTGAGTCTTTTTCCTCACTACTCTTGGACTCGGCCACAGATACTTTCCTCTCTTCTCTTTCCTCAACTATGGACTTCCTCTGCCCTATGTTCACTAAACCCAAGAAAACTTCTTGTTCTGCTCCTTGGCTTTCAGATGTGCTGCGCAACAATCGAAGAGAGCTAAGATCATCAGAGAGAAAGTGGAAGAAATCCCAACTTGATGCAGATCTTGATTCTTATCGAACACTTCTTGCCAAGTTCTCCTCAGATATGACTTCTGCCAAGACTTCCTTCTACAAGGAAAAGCTTGAAGCTTCCTCACATGACCCTCGGAAATTCCACAGCATCATCTCTTCTCTGCTCAACCCCCCGGCTCCACCTTCTTCATCCTCCCTGACTGCAGAAGACTTTGCTTCTTTCTACCAGTAGAAGATTGACGAAATCTGCCGGACCTTCACTTCAGCCCCGACTGCACTTACATCTCAGAGTATGGATTCCCCTACACCTTTGTTGTCACATTTCTCAACTGTAGCAGCAGAAGAGATTTTACAGCTCATCCAGTCTTGCAATCCTACCACCTGCCCATTGGATCAACTCCCTTCCACTATGCTCCAGACCATCTCGCAAGACCTTCTGCACTTCATTTCCACTATCGTCAATAGAGCCATAGCATCTGGTCAGGTACCAACTACTTTCAAGAGAGCAAGGGTTATTCCCATCCTGAAGAAACCTGCTCTGGATCCATCAGACATCAGGAACTACAGACCAGTATCACTTCTCTTATTTCTTTCAAAAATTCTTGAACGCATTGTCTATAATCAACTGTCTGTCTATATCTCACAGAACAACCTCCAAGACCCCAACCAGTCTGGCTTTAAAGCAGCTCATTCCATAGAGACAGCCCTTTTGGATGTCTCTGAGAAACTACATGCTGCTAGATCAGCCAAACTGTCATCTGTCCTTATCCTTAACCTTTCAGCAGCGTTTGATATGGTCAACCACGAGACTCTCCTATCCACCCTCAGGAGTCTTGGGATTTGTGGATCAGCTTGGGAATGGTTTGCTTCCTACCTGGAAGGACACTCATATCAGGTAACATGGAAGGGAGTGACATCTGCTCCACGCAGACTCTCCACTGGCATCCCACAGGGCTCAGTACTTGGTCCTCTTCTTTTCTCCCTGTATACTCACTCTCTTGGTGAAGTTATTTCCTCACATGGGTTCTCTTACCACGCTGATGATACACAACTTATCTTCTCTTTCCCACCCTCAGATGCCACAGCTTCTGACCGGATCTTAGCATGTCTTGCAGAAATTTCATCATGGATGACTGCTCATCAGTTAAAGCTTAATCCTAGCAAAACTGAACTGCTGTTCATCCCAGGTGACTCATCCCCAGGTCATGATTTTGCTATATCCTTGCACAGCTCATGATCTGATCTCCCCTTCAGCCACAGCTCGCAACCTTGGGGTAACCATGGACAATCAATTGTCCTTTTCCTCTCATGTTGCTAATGTGACTCGCTCATGTCGGTTTCTTCTCTACAACATTAGAAGGATTCGGCCATTTTTGTCCACACAGGCTGCTCAGGTACTTCTTCAGTCTCTTGTCATTTCTAGACTGGATTACTGCAACGCACTGCTGGCAGGTCTACCTACTGTATGAACGCAATCCGTCCTCTGCAAATGATCCAAAATGCAGCTGCCCAGCTTGTTTTCAACCTGCCAAAGTTCTCGCATACCACCCCGCTGCTGCGATCCCTCCACTGGCTTCCGGTAGCTGCACACATCAGATTCAAAACACTGATGCTGGCCTACAAAGCCAAAAATGGACCAGCTCCCTCTTACCTCAAAGCCCTCATCACTCCTCGCACTGCACCCCGCACCCTCCGATCTACCAGCACTGCTCGACTGATTCCACCATCTCTCAGGCTAAGAGGCAAGTATAAGACTCTTCTCTGTACTGGCACCAACGTGGTGGAATGAACTTCCCCTAGAGGTCCGGACAGCTGAGTCACTGGCTATTTTCAAGCGGCAGTTGAAGACCTACTTATTCAGGAAACACTTCAACTAGCATTTCTTTCCTTATCTTTTGCATTTAAAAAAAAAAAAAAACTGACACTTTTTCATTGTAACTTTGAACAAATGTTTTAAACTCATGGTATCTTAAGTATGTAACTTAGTGAGCCAGCATTAATGTATTCAATGCTAGAGATTTAAGCACTTATGTACGTCGCTCTGGATAAGGGCGTCTGCCAAATGCTGTAAATGTAAATGTAAATGTTGTTTTACTAGAATGATGACTCAGTTCTGGAAACAGCAATAATTTACTAGAGGGAACCAAACCATTTCCATGCTGATCAAGATTCAAGGCTCACACTGGCTCAGCTGTAATGATCAGCTCTGATGATCAGGAGTAGGTTTAACAGGAGAAAATAAAAAGCTAAGGAATTCCATCACTTTCAGGAAATGCTAATATGAAATGCTAAGTGTTTGTTTTTAGATCTGCCATTCTGGTCTTTTATAGAAGTGATGCAAATATACTTTGCCTGGAAGCTCCATTAACTGAACTGCAGAGCTAATAATAGAGACTTAATAAGCTTGTGTGGTAAATATGCCTTGATAAACTGATATTAATGACCTAAATCACTGAGATCTATGCAATTTATTTGTATAGCGCTTTTAACAAGCCACATTGTCTCAAAGCAGCGTTACAGAAGTATAGAAGAAGAAGAGAAAAAATATATATATATAATAATAATTAGAAGAAGAAGAAGAAAAATAAGGATAGAAGTAAATAAATGAATGCATAGGTTTAAAGTTTAAACTTAATTTAAAAATATAAATTTAAAATACTGTATATCTCTAACACCTATCCCTAATGAGCAAGCCAGAGGCGATGGTGGCAAGGAAAAACATCCTGAGATGATATAAGGAAGAAACCTTGAGAGGAACCAGACTCAGAAGGGAACCTCATCCTTATTTGTGTGACACTAGAGAGTAAATAATGTAAATGTAAATAATGTCCTTTCTACAACATTTTATAATAGTGCAACCGAGAGCTCCTGAGGAACTAATGCATCAGCTCAAACTCCAAGTTCACCATGGACCCAACACTAATTCCTTCCTGCCAAAGTCTTCATATGATTGCTGATAAAGTCCAGACCATACAGCTGACTGATGCAACATTTGTTCAAAGAAGGCATGACAGTCTCTGAGTCACTAACTGACCAGGCAGATCAATCTCTGGCATAGTGACCACCGGGTGGCCAGACTCTGACCAGGGGTAGAACGTCAGGACTGACAAAGTAGCTTTGTAAGAAGAGATGATCAGACTAAGAACTCAGAACACTGGGAGCTCGGGAGAGAGAGACAGAGCGAGAGAGAGAGCGAGATAGGAGAAAATTGTTGGGTATGATTGCACATAATTTACCATGTCCATCACATGATTACAAAGTGCAGGCAGGGACTCCAGGAGGACTAGCTATGACATCATAATTGAAAGGCTAGAGAAAGAAGGTGACAGACATGAGGGCTTCCTGGGATGTAAAGTGTCCCACCAGTCCACAGTCAGCAAACGTGAGCAACTTGCGAGGGTGGTAAGCTGACAGCATCCAGACATCCCAGTTTGCCAAACACTCCATGAACACTCCAGATCTGCTCCTTTAACTAAGAAAAGCAATTCATAAAAAGCTAGACTATACATGTGTTTTAGTCTGGACTTAAACACTGAGACTGTGCCTGATCTTCTCTTTACCCTGGGATGGTAGTCATGCAATTTTTTTGTTGGTGTTTGTGTCGATCTTCATCTACAGTTGTTGAACGCGTGACTTTCACAGCAGATTTGCATTCCAGTTTTTTAAATAAATAAAAATAGGAATATAACAACCTGTACAAGCATATGGAAAAACGTTAACAGTATATTGAAAGTAAAAATACATATATGGAAATGTCATATATAATAATGGATACATGGCGGAACAGTAGGAATATTGTAAATAAAGTGCGGATATGTGCAGTGGTGTGCCATTTATAGTGCAATATGCAATATAAAGCAATACGTGCTATGAGGAAATCTGGCTGAGGTAGTGAGTGGGTGTTGTGTAGAAACTTCCAGAAGCTTTAGTTTTAGTTACAGTTGCCTCTTCTCCACTTCTACATGTAATGTATAATCTTTTAAAGCAAAAAAAAAAAAAAAGAAATGTTTTTGGGTAGCTGAGTGGTGCATTTTTTAAATATTTCTATGCATATTTTTCCCTAAATGCTAGTTTCAAAATTATTGGCACCCCGATAAATCTTTCTAAGGTAACAGTAACAGCTGCGAGTCTCTGTACTGTTAAAGCCTCTATCTATCTATCTATCTATCTATCTATCTATCCATCTATCCATCTATCTATCCATCTATGCGTTCATATCCTCCAGTCTTGATTATTTCAAGTTCTTGTAATAACTTGGTCAGAGCAAGATGGAGATTTACCTTCTCTTGATTAACTACAAAAAAACATAATTCTTTGGAGGTGTGGTTTAAAAAATGTAAGAAAAACAAAGTTATGCTGTGTTTTTATGTTTTTAATCAGTTAAATAAGCCACTGGAAACTTTATCATTACAGATTTTATCGTAGTGGTATAATACTGTTGTATTTTATCCAGACATTTACCTTACTGTATATCATTGTAAATGGAAAAAAAAAGTCTGACAATAATATGTCACAACAAAATACCAACAATATCCTGATTAAATATATTTTATTTCCATCAGCACTCTTAAATGTTAACCAGTTTGCTTGTTTTTCAGTTCCATTTCAACAAATAAACCCTCAACCCCAGACATTTAATAATTTCAGCCTTTAATAATTTCAGCATGTTGTCTCACTGACACACAGTTGACATGATGTAGATATTTGTAGATGGTCCTGGACAATTCTCAATATTTCAAGCTCTTAAAACTGTTAAGTTTGTGCATGTGGATTGTTTTTATTACTTCTGGCAAATATTTAATGTTGCTAGACCTTACTGTGCTCAATGGGATATTTTTAACTGAATTTTCAATTTTTTTTTCCTCTCATGAGATAATAATCTTGTCTGTGTTGAAAGTTCTTCAGTTTTCCCAATCCAAAGGAAAGAGATTTTACCTTTTACTTTAAAAAAAAAAAAAAAAAATCAGTCATTTTGTGTCTGGATATCTCAGGAAAGAATGTGTTATGCTGTTTGTTTAATTTTATGTTTGTTTAATTTTTTGGGAATGTTTTGGCTTTTTAAATGTTTTAGACCTTTTTTTTTTGCCTTACATTTATAGGTGGTGGTTCGTGAACTTTTAAGTCAGTACTCCAAGCAGAGTGGGAAAAGCCCGGTGTTTGGACTGATCAAAAACTGGAGCAGTTATGCCTCCGACAGCCTCAGGACCAGGTTCAAATTGTCTGCTTTAACTTTGCATTTCACGTGTTGTCAAAACTCAGCATCTGTAAAATAAAATTAATACATGAAGTTTGCTGTTGCTTTAAATTGGTGGTTAAGGTGTTGGGTTACTGGGCTACAGAATGGAAGGTCAATTAGCTGCTAATGTTGATCCCTTGAACAGGTCCTTTAATTTCTTATCTTCTCATTTGTGTCCTGTCTATGTTTTTAAGTCTGTTTGTATAAAGTTTACATGAGATGAAAAGTAAACTGCAAAGGGTACAATGTTGCAGTCCCCCAGAAGCTCTAGTGTAATCTCACAGTTACTTACTGTAACACATGTCTAGGTTAATCTGGAATAGATTGCATATCGTCTTAACAAGTTAAAACTCACATGAAGAGAAGTAATCATAATGAACAGAGATCAACCCTGTTCCTTGTGCTGGAACATAGAAAACTCAGGCATATATAGAAATGGAGTGGTTTTTGTTTTTCTAGTCATTAGATAAAAGACCGTTGTGGTGTTTTGGAAGGTACAGTATGATGAGTAGACAAGTGTGTTTACTAACAAGAAAAACTGAATGTGTCTACAAATAAGTGTAAAGGACTGACAAATAATAACAGTAAATAACTTCTCTTCCTCCTTCTTCTCTTCCTCCTTCTTCTCTTCTCTTCCGTTTCTCTTATCTTTTCCATTTTTCTTCTCTTTTCTATTGCTTCTCCTCTTTTTTTCTCTTTCTCTTCTCTTCTTTTCTCTTCTCTTCTCTTCTCTTTTCGAATTGTTTTCTCTTTTCTTTTTTCTTTTTTTTCTTTTATTTTCTCCTCTCCTCTCCTCTCCTCTCCTCTCCTCTCCTCTCCTCTCCTCTCCTCTCCTCTCCTCTCCTCTCCTCTCCTCTTCTCTTCTCAGTTTCCCTAGTCTCTTTCTAGATAATGTAGAAGACCTGAGCTTCCTGCTGAAAGCTTTAAGCTACAGAGAGAGGGTCTTACAGCGTAGCCTCGCTACACGCCTTTACACTAAGGTCAGTGTCACTGGGGCCCTCTCAGGGAGAGGGAGAGAGAAATTGCTTCCTGTACATGTTTTTAGCTGTTATTTATTTTGTGGTGGTGGTGGACTGGCTGTTGAGAGGCGTGGGTGATATATACGATCTGTAATAATGCCTAGTTGCATAAGTAAATAATGAGTAATCTGATCATCCGGAGCCTCTGTAAGACTTGTGGCATCATCTTGAGCAGGTCACTAAGAACAAAGAAGAGTTTTTCAGTGCCTGGAACTCCTGCCTGCACCATGTGACTGGACTCGCCCTGGCACACATACACAGAGGTAACACTTCACACCAGCATTTATTGTGGGGCTTCATGGAGGTCACATTAATCACCTTCATGATTGTGTCCTGAACATCTGACATTAAGCACAGCCTTATCAGTTCCTCAGTGAACAACATTCTACTCCATTTCTACACTCTTATTAAGGATTAATTATATTTGCATAATATATGGCATATCATTAATATCCATCACTTTCTCTTTACATGAGGTCAGATATTTTACTTTCTCACCTCTGCCCTGTGTGTGTGTGTGAATGTTTGTGTGTATATTTGTGTGTATATGTGTAATGATGAGTTGGCTAAATCTATGTGCAGATGGTAACACAGTTATAAATCCACATTAATAAATCCACAGACAGGGAAAGTAAACCAAATCGATGGGCAAAAGGGGAGCAACGGTAAACAGGCAGAGAGTTTTGTAACCAGAAATAGCAATCAGAAACAGGCAAACAATCCGACAAGGGCTGACAATGCGTTACAAGATGAAGAATGCGTTACAATAGAATGTCATTGGCGTTTACCCACGACCATCTATCAGGTACTGCAGGTGACTCCCGTGTCTCCTGGAGTTAAAGATTGTTTTGACCAGATATGCTTGTTCCTCCTCTATCTTGATGGGCGGTGGTGGTGGTAGAGGTTCAGTGTTGTCTGATTCCCTTAGGTGAGCTGGCTTGAGAAGGGAGGTATGAAACGAGGGTTATATGCGGTAGCTAGGGTTAGGTAGGTTTTTAAGTTGATTTTGTCTCAATACTTTAAACGGTCCAATAAATCTGTGGTTGAGTTTGCGGCATGTTGTTTTTAGGTGCAGATTTTTTGTGGATAGCCAGACTAACTTGCCTGGGCGATATCGATGGTGCGACATCTTCTCTGATTGGCTTGTATTTGCTGGTTATTGATTGCTCACTTCAGGCGTATGTGGGCGGTGTCCCAGACCTCCTGGATATGACGGAACCAATTGTCAACTGCTGGGAATTCTGATGGTTCTCCTGACCATGGAAACAAGGGCGGTTGTTAGCCTAGGATGCACTGGAAAGGGGTGAGGCCCGTAGCCATATGGGTGATTGAGTTTTGGGCATATTCCGCCCATGGCAGATACTCGCTTGTTGTTGGTTACAATATGTTTGTAAATACCTTTCCCAGCTTCTGGTTAAGATGTTTAGCCTTCCCGTTGATAGCTGGACTTATGCTGACATTGATAGTTAATATTTTGCAGAAGGCCTTCCAGACACGAGATGTGAACTGTGCACCTCTGTCAGAGACAATGTCCTCTGGGATAGCGTAGTTCCTGAACACTTACTTGAAAAGTGCTTTGGCAGTTTCCATGGCGGTGGGGAGGTTCTTTAGTGGGATCAACTTGCATGCCTTAGAAAAAGGATCTACAGACAAGAGAATGGTCGTGAATCCTTGTGAGTTGTGGAGATCATTGACAAAATCTACTGTGATGTGGGCCCAGGGGCGATGAGGTATAGGGAGTGGTTCCAGGAGTCCTGCAGGTTGCTGACGCATTGAGCGTTTCTGAGCATTGGGTGGGCATGCCTCTACGAACCTCTTGACGTCTGCAGCCAGATCTGTAATTTTTAATATGTAATTTGTAATAGAAACTCTATAAAAGTTTGCGAATCCCAATAATCTCTGCAATTCCTTGAGACTGGTTTGCGTGGGCGATTCCTTGACTGCACTCACTTTACTGGGGTTCTTTTCCACCCGCCGGCCATTGATAATGTAACCCAGAAATGAGATTGTATCCCGGTGAAATTCACACTTCTCCTCCTTCACATATAATTTATGCTGCTAAAGCCGCTGAAGGACCTGGCATACCTGAGTAATGTGGGTTTCCAGAGTGGGTGATTAGATAAGAATGTCATTAATATAAACAATTATGCACTGATTCAGGAAGTCTCTTAGTATTTCTGTTATGAATGCCTGAAAGACAGCTGGCATGTTAGTTAAGCCATAAGCGCTCCTCTTGAGTTGTTCCAGGGCTGGTGGGACTAGTGGTATGGGGAATGGGTATTTCACTGTAATGGTGTTCAGTCCCCGGTAGTCAATACAGGGCCTTAGACCACCCCCTTTTTTCTCCATGAAGAAGAAACCTGCTGCCGCAAGGGAGTTTGAAGTCCTGATGAAGCCTGCTGTGAATGCCTCCTCAGTGTAGTCCTCCATAGCTTTCGTCCCTGGTCTGGACAGGGGTAGATTCACCCCTTGAGTGGCACTGTGTTAGGGAGTAACTCAATGGCACAATCCCAGGGTCAATGGGTGGGTAACTGGGCCGAGTGTGTTATGCTGAATACCTCTGTCATTGTACACTGGTGCAGTGTTCCTCTAGAGGTTAGTTTGAGGTCTATCAATGGATGTGCTATGGCCTGGAAGACTCTGGGGGCGCTTGAGGCAGTGGGTGACACAGTGCGGCAACCAGCCAATGAGTTTCTTGTTGCGCCAAGATATCTGTGGGTGATGTAACTGGAGCCATGAAAATCCTAGAATGATCTGGATAGCCGGAGATGAGGTGATACACAAAACAATGTCTTCAGTGAGAAACTTCCAATTTGTAACGTGAGGGGAGGTGTGTGATAAGTGATAAGGCTGTCCCCAATGGGTTGACCGACCACTGCCGTAATCCTCAGAGTAACGGGGTATTCGGTGTGAGGGAGTTGTAATTTCTCTGCGAGCTTGCCTTGGATCAAATTTACGGTTGATCCGTAACCTATCAGGGCTGAGACATGACAGGCAGGATTACCATTGTGAATCACTAAACAACATTGACTAAGATTTGAGCTCACCTTAGTTCCACTTGAAGTGGGCTTCTCTGGACAGGTTGTGCAACGATGGCCTGCTCCTCCACAATAGAAGCAGAACTGAAGGCGTACACTGCACTGGCGCTCCTCTGGTGATGCTCTAGTCCAGTCGATCTGCATTCAGGCGTTTTGTCACGGAAGTAGAGCAGTACCTGTGATAGGGGTTGAGGTGGATGTGGCCTGTTCCGAATCAGATTGTCCAGACGGATAGCCAGCATGATGTATTTAGTTATACAGGTGTTCTCAGCTCAACAAGCAAGTTCAGCCTGGAGGCTGGGATTCAGACCTTTAAGAGCTACGTTGTTCGATCTGCTTTGTGCTGCCAGCATGCGGAACTTAACCGTATATTTGACTGCAGAGTCTTGACAGAGCTGTATAATTTGAACTGCCATGTCTCTCCCTCCAGTGGGGTACTCAAACACTTGTTTGTTGAGTAAAATGAGTGAAGGAGGAACGTACCAGTGCATCTGCGTACCAGGACAAGCTCGGCCCATTCCAGTGCTTTCCCCATAAGTAGAGTCATGAGTATCGGGTTGGTGGTTAAACAATATTTCATGTTGCCGTAAAAAACCCTTACAACAGTCGGCATAGCCATCAAACTTCTGTGGCAGGTCCATGCGTAACGGTTTAGGCTGAGGCATAGTTGGATTGCGCAGGGCCTGGAGGAGGTTCGCATTGGTATTCTGCAACACCGTGAGCTCCTCCTGGTAGGCAGCTAGCTGCTCGCCTTGGTGCGCTACAAGCTTCTGTAGCTGGGCTAGGTCTGCTGGATATGCTGGAGTATTCTGTAATGATGAGTTGGCAGAATCCATGTGCAGATGGAAACACAGTTTTAATAAATCCACAGACAAAGAAAGTAATCAAATCAACCGAGGCAAACAATCCGACAAGGGCAAGGCAAAATGAACACGGAACAAGGTGATACACGAAAAAGCATTTCTTGCTCAGTGTCCCTCTCTTCTGAGCCTGGTTCCTCTCAAGGTTTCTTCCTCATATCACCTCAGGGAGTTTTTCCTTGCCGCCATCGCCTCTGGCTTGCTCATTAGGGATATGGATAGATATGTAGTTTTTTAAATTAATATTTTAAAATTAATTTTAAACTTTAAATGTATATATTAATTTATTTATTTTTATTCTTATTTTTTCCTCTATTATTCAATTATTATTATTACTCAATTCTTTTTTTCTCTTATGTTTCTATATTTCTGTAAATCTGCTTTGAGACAATGTGACTTGTTAAAAGCACTATACAAATAAATTTAATTTGAATTTGTATATATGTGTGTGTGTATGTTTGTGTGTGTGTGTGTCCGCCCCATGCCTCAGCAGTTTCCACCCCTAGATCGGAGACAAGGGCTATAGGCTGATCAGCATCTCTAAATTGCCTGTGGAGGGTCTGCGTGTGTGTGTGAAAACTGTATGAAATCTGTAACAAAATCTAATAGTATTGTATTGATTGGACACCACAGCAGAGTATTTATACACGCCTCTTAATTCAAAGCCAAACCTTCTTGCCAGTCTGCACACTGCACACACAAATCGCACACTGCACACAAATCGCACACTGCACACAAATCGCACACTGCACACAAATCGCACACTGCACACACAAATCGCACACTGCACACACAAACCACACACATACACACACGAACCATACACACTATACATGCACATGCACACTGCACACACAAACCGCACACCGCACATGCGAACTGCACACATACACTGCACAAGCACACTTTACACATACACTGCATGCACAAAACGGACACCGCACATGCATACTCACACCCAGGCACACTGCACACATACACTGTACATTGCACACGTACACTGCACATAATGTGTACCATTTCATTCTGTTTCTGAACATGCTGTGTGTGTGTGTGTGTGTGTGTGTGTGTGTGTGTGTGTGTGTGTGTGTATGTGTGTGTGTATGTGTGTATGTGTGTGTGTGTTCTAAAATACACTTCAGTTCGATGTTAACCAAAGAGCTATACAAAGCTGATATCCCCCATACCAAATTTCCATTCTCTCATCTTCCTCCCACACACACACACACACACACACACACACACACACACACACACACACACACACACACACAAGAACATGAATCTCATCTGACAGATGTTACAGAGAGACGGCTTATTCTGAAGCCACAAAATGCCATTTCTCTTCAAATCAACTCCTATTACACAGGTTTAAGATTTAAGAGCATATATTTGTTGAACAGAGAATGTTTTAGAAATATACACATTATTCTCTGTTATATTCTACACAACAAATGGTTTTAAAGTGCTAATGTGTTGTAAATTAGCTGTTCTTAGTCACAGGTGTATGTTTAATAAGTTGTGCAGGAAACATGACATCCTTTGGTTTGGTTTTTGTTTTTGATTTTTTCACCCTTTACATTGTAACCACCTCATGTTCACACAGTTTAATTTCCATCTAGTGACTCTGGAGCAGTTTGCGCTGGCAGTGCAGGAGTGCCAAGTGAATGAAGACCAAGCTTTGTTAAAGCAGGTATGTGTGAAAACAAAACAACAAAAAGAGGTTTCCATTTATCTGTTCACGATATCTTGCGCCACTCTATTCGTCTTCTGACTTGTTACACAGAGTCTATGGAAAGTTCTCAGAAGTGCCACAAACAACTTTCTCATGCCCACAATTGACAGCTCAGGCTTCTGTCTGAGTTTTTTGAGTAGTGGAACAAAAATTTCAGAGAACCACCGTTGACCAGACAAAAAAAACAAAAACATTTTTTTGTCTTTGTAGTGATGAAGGCACAAAGCTCTCGATTCTGTTGTCTGTATCGTCTCTGGGAATTTCTCTACGCTGCTGTACTGTATTGGCATTACAAACGTTTACACATCTTATTTACCACAACACTGCATGCTGAAATACACACACACACACCTCACCCTGTATGCAGAACTCGAGTCAAATTACAAAGCTTTTATTGTTATTTCAACCAAATATCAAAGGACCAGTATGCACTGAGATAAAACAACATTTCTCCAAGAATATGATGCTACAGAAAATACAGAACTATGGGAGACAACACAGTACAGCGTACTACATAAAGTGCAAGACAGACTGTACTATACTATATAATACTATACAATACTATATGGTACTATACTATATAATACAATGCAATGCAATACAATACAATAGTATACTATACTATACTATATAATATAATAGTGTTCACAGTGTAACACTGACCATTAAACAGTTCTGTAGTGAGGAACATGCAGTAATTAAAATGTTATGAATGTAAACATAAAGGACAGATAGCTCTAGATTGTAGCAGCATAAAAACATCACGTGTAAGAAAAGCAAAGTAATTGCAGAAAAGTTCTGTGTGTCTGTGTGTGTGTGTGTCTGTGTGTGTGTGTGTGTGTGTGTGTGTGTGTGTGTGTGTGTCCAGTGAATATGATGGTTTGGGGGAAGAAACTTATATACTGTCTGGTTGCTTTGGTACCTTTTTTCAGACACCAGGAGGGTGAATAGAGAGAGAGAGAGAGAGGGAGAGAGAGAGAGAGAGAGAGAGAGAGAGAGAGAGAGAGAGAGAGAGAGTGTGAATGAACAAAATATGTACAGCTTTATAAAATGTGCTTTGCAAAAGTATTCACCCCTTTAAGAGTCATCAGAATCATTTCAATGAAATGATTTGTCCAAAAGTCTAAATAAATTTTTATAAAAGATTATCAAATCTTTTTTTATAATAAGCACAAAAGAATGCTGCTTGCATAAGTAGACTAATAATTGTTGGTACCTTTTTTGTAATTTTGTATTTTTTGCAGTTTTCTCCATCTCACATACGTCCAACACATAAAGAAGTACAGCCATAAACCTCCAAGGTTCCAGTCAAGCTTAAGAGAAAAGGGTCTTGGGTTTTTGCTATCTAGCTAGCACTTAGCAATCAGTCATTTCTGTGATTACTGGAAGTGTTTAATTCTGAAATTAAATTGCTAGTAAAATGAAAACTTTTTGGTCAATTATTGTTAATTTTTGTCTCTACCATTGCAAAACTAGGGCTAGGAGGAAAACAAATTTGTATGAATTTGTATTTTTCTCTTCACAGTGAATCACCTTGCTTGATTGAACTCGAGTAAATTTAGTCTGTCTAAAGTTTACCAGGAAAATCAGCTTGCTAGCAGACCTAGATGAACTACAAGCTAAGTGCTTAAAGTTAAAAAAAAAACTTTTATTGGTTTATTTGCTGTAACACTAAAATTATTTTTTTTTAAGTTATTAAATCTGCTCGATTAAATCTGGAGCATGGTTACATAAAAATGTTTAAACACTAATGTACAAATTAAACAATACTAATACTTTGATTAAAGTCAGTTGTGTAGCTTAGCAGTATGCGCTCATAGCGCCACACTGGATCTATAAAAGAAAATTACACACATCAGTGTCAAGACATTAAAGCTAGCTAGCAAGAGAAAATTACCTAGCTAGTTACTTTCTGCTAAAAAAAAAAAAAAAACACTGGCACAATTTGAATTATAAAATTCAGAAGCATGATGGTTAATGAGACATATTGTGTGCTAAAGTGATGTTGGATCTCAAGCTGCCAACATTTTACCTTCATGTGCATCTTATGAAATGAAACGCTGAACGATTCACATCCACAAGCAATAACAACAACAGACAAATGAGGAAGAGGATTCAGAAAGCCGCTATGTTTCATGCTGTGAAATTCTACTGAAAGTCAGCATTCAGCCCTGGAATAATTACTGTACACCGCTGTAGAGTTCAGGACATGTAGCTTAGTGGACTGATATGGTGCACAGTAGTGACGGATACTGACTAGTGCCTCGGTCAAGAATCCAATTCCCGAGTCCAATTCCCAGATGGATTGATGATAGACGCAATACAGACATCATAATATAATATTGTTAATGACTCAATTTTTTTCTCTCTGCTCTTTAAATACTGTAATGTTTATCACTTTTGTGGCTATGTTAACATGACAGTTATGAAGTTGGCAGTTCAGATGATGTGTGCCTCCTTTAAAGTTCAGGGTTTCAAATTTTTTAATAAATGTAGATTTTCTCATCATTTAGTCAGGCATCATAAGCCACAAACACAAATAGTTCTGAAACCTTCTGACTGGATGTGGAAAAAGGGTGGGTGGAGGCTGGTCCTTTTCAGTCCAGTCTTGTGAAACTGTTCTTGTGGTTCAAACTCTGTAGAATTGGCTCGTGACCGGCTTCTGGTACTCAACTGCACTCTCAGTTTCATTTTTGCGATGCCTTATTCTGTATTTAGCGAAACCCCAGAAAAGTTTAATGCTTAATGCTTTTGTGGCTTATGTCAGGCTCATGTCTGAGGAAGAGCAACATTATACACGGTTACTGTGAGAAAGAGAAGGAGATGTTTGTCACTAACTGACTTTAGTTGCTGTAGGAATAGTTGCAATGTTTAGCCTTTAGCAAGAATACAGTTCTTCATGTCTGACTAGTAATGTAGTAAGTAGATGGTGTTGAAGCATTAAAATTGTCTTTCATCACCCATCTAAGGATAAATACATGTTTGTCCACCAATTAGACAGAACATTAAAACCATGTACCTAATATTGTAACACCACCAAAAAAGCTCTGACTCGTTGAGGCAGGGACTCCACAAGACCTCTGTATGTGCTGTTGAATATGGCACCAAGACTTTAGCACCAAGTCCTGTATGTTGAGTTGAGGCCACCATGGATCTGACTTGTTGGTCCAGCACATCCCACAGATGGAGTCCAAGTCAACATCCAGCCAACTTTTTGAGATGTTCCTCAAACCTTTCTTGAGCTATTTTTGAGATACTCTGACTCAGTTATCTAGACATCACGATTTGGCCTTTGTCAAAGTCACTCAGATCTATTTGTCATGCTTTCGTGACAAATCAACTTTGAACTGAAGTAACTATTCGTTTTCTGCCCGTTTTCCGCTCGCTTTTGAGATTGTAACGAGGTAATCTATACTATTCACAACACCTGTCTTAACCTTATTTCTGATCCATGTATGTGAATGTATGTTTTATGAAAGGAATTAAGTGCCATCCTACATTACAATCATGTTTCAAGAGCTTTCATTTTTGTCACTATATTGTACATTTATCAGGTTTAGCCATAAAGCTTTTGCTATTTTTATCAACACCGTTGAAATATTAGCAAGCGCTAATTTTGGAACGTTAACATCATTTGAGTGAACAGCGTCTCTACGGCTTTAGTTTGAGTGAGAGATAAATACAAAGTCTACAAGAGGTTTGCACAGTTTAAACAAGCTGTTCCTTATGATCCTTCTGATTGCTTCTTCTTCTGGACCTACTTCTTCTCCAATCCTGACACCCTACCCCTGGTTGGAGTCTTGTCGATTAGTGGTGCACTCTGCTGGGTTAGATCTGCATGGACAGCCCATGACCCTTGGTTGCATAATTCCACTTGAAAGGAAATTATGAGGTTCCCTTCTGACCCTGGTTGCTCCCAAGGTTTCTTCCTCATATCATCTCAAGAAAGCTGCTTTGAGACAATGTGGATTGTTAAAAGCGCTATACAAATAAATTGAATTGTTCCAGACCCCACACAGATTGCAGGTCCAATTACAGAAAGAGAGAGAGTTCCTCCCTCCTGCAGGGACACACGGCTTACATTACTTCTCTGTCCACTTAGTAAAGCAGACCCCCTACTCAGTGTTGCTGCTGCTGCTGCTGTTGTTGTTGTGTATTTTTTTCCGACCAGCTCTTTGATGCTATGCAGTGGTTAGTTCTCACCTACCGAAGTCGAGTGGAGATATTAACCTGCAATATCTTTTTTCCACTCCCTTTTGTTTTCTGCAGAGCATCCTGCTGTCATTGACCTTAAACCACTAGAAACATGTTCCATTCGATCACAGACCTGCACACAGAGCCTCTTTTATGGCAGAAAAATACAGTTCCTACACTGTTAGAGTTTATTCTAAAGAATTAAAGTAGATCCTACTTAATTCTGAAGAATTAAGAATCCTAGTTGAAGAATCCTAGTACTTCAAGTGTTTATTTTTTTATTAAAAATTCTTTCACTTAAATACATTAGGCTGTGTTGCCTGCAGCTATGCTTGTATTTATTTTATGTTGTATGCTTGTATTTATTTTATTTATGGAATATTACCCATCCATCTAAATACACAGTTCTGATGCTAAGCAATATCAGTGATTAGTGTTTTTGTCTATTTTCCGCTGTAGTTCTGCCTTCTGCATGGAACCAGCCTGGTGTATCAAGAGCGAGGATGGTATCTGGAACACAACTACTTTAGTCCCGGTGCTAGCAGACAGATCCGTACCCAGGTACATGATCTGCAAGACCACACTTCATTCACCATTTAACCACAATGCACACATAGATTGTAAAATCTATGCTAGCAGTAGGTTTGGTAATCAAACGACACAAACCCAACTTCAAAGGTGTAAACTCTCAGATGTTGCTTGCTAATCCACATGCAATGGTATGAAGAATACACAACAATGTTATATTAATTGGTTATATTATGGTTATATTAATCTGCACAGA
The DNA here is from genome assembly GCF_030014155.1 of Tachysurus vachellii. Taxonomy (NCBI): domain Eukaryota; kingdom Metazoa; phylum Chordata; class Actinopteri; order Siluriformes; family Bagridae; genus Tachysurus; species Tachysurus vachellii. Next base: position 7,185,259 of record NC_083465.1, on the reverse strand, counting down.
TATAGCCCAAGATTCCTGCACTTGGATGACAAGCGTGGTCTTGTGCTGTTGTAGCTCATCCTCCTCAAGGTCCTATGTGTTGTGTGTTCTGAGATGTTTTACTGCTCATTACATTATACCATATACTATATACTTGCTGTCAGCTCAAACCAGGCCCTTAATTTGAGGTTTGTATTTCATTTTTGCACCATTCTGTGTGTAAAAAAATCTCACGAAAAACCACCAGTTTCTGAAATACTCACTCAAACCTGTCCATCATCAACAACCGAAGACACTTATGGTGCGTCTCAATTAGCTCCACATTTTAAGGGCTGTCTCTCTCTCTCAATCACTATAAAATCCCACAATGCATTGTAAAATTCAGGAAACACCAATGTTCCCTTTCTGGAAATAAGGACTGATGGACAAACCAAACTCTCAGCCGATTCTCTCTACAAATATAAGTAGATTCTTATCTTTGTTGTAGCCATCGATTGATTATTTATGTTAAAGATTTTTAACGTTATTTGATGTTTTAGATATAGATTGTTTGTTTCATGATTTAAAAAATAAATCCGCTAGTTTGCTTAGGATACTGCTTGAAATACCATGACATAAATGCATGTAAGTAAATAAGTACATTTATGGTGTAAAAAACTGAAATATTCTCTATGTTTGGTTTTCACAGTGACTATCGAGGAAGATTGAATGTTGCCGGAAACCGAGTCATCAGTGACCCGGTTTAGTGTAGTGAGTCAGGGTATTTATCTGTGCCTGAACTCGTGTACACGATGTAATGATTCTCTAACTAGGGAGCTAGAGAACCAATTAAAGATTCCTGTCACTTTAAGCAGTGTACATTTGTAGTAAGAAAGAGGTTGTGATAATGGAGTGAACATTAAAATTGTTATTTTAATAAGCAACAATCCAGATAAGAAAATGTTTTTTAATATAAAATCTTCTACATTTGAAGATGATAAAGCAAACGAAGCCGAGAGCTAGTGACAGAATGTGTCAATAACAGGTATTGATTACATTCCCTTTAGCCGACAGCTCTCACACACACAGTGTATGGTTTGTGGTTTGACCAGTTGTTCACAATTAGTTGTTACTAAATACAGCGGCAGCCTTATCAGCACGCTCCCGCGTTTAGGAGCAGAGTTAAGCTAAGAGGATGGTGGCTTTAACACCAGACTGTCAGTGTGCGATCAGCAGCATGTGTTTGTTGTTCTTCCAGAGCTAACACAGCCTCTCGGTGCACAAATAATCCTTTCTTTGGTCAAGATTTTTTCCGACCACATGCTAGTTTTTTGCTAAATTCTTTTTTGCTTTTGTACTAGCGATCACCAGCATGATATGATGTGTACAATTTTAAAAGGTTAGCTTCATGAATCTTTCATGACCTTTGCTTTGAGTTTGTGGATTCAGCACTTTGGTTTCTAACAAAAAGTATCTAAGGGTTGTATAGAGTTCAGTGTGTGTGTGTGTATATGGTGTATTTATGCGCTGCTGTATATTTACTACTGGTCAGTAGGCTCTCGAGGAGGCAAGTGTCTATTCAGCAGAAAAATTCTCTACAAAATATCTATAGAGCAATGATTCTCAAGCAGGAATGGCCTGAGCATCACACAGGTGCATGTGCACTTTTTATAAACAAATTTAGGACATGCATAATTCTAGAGTCTAGAATAACTTTGTATGCTGTAGCATTAAAATGTCCTTGTTCCAGCATGACAGTGCCCCTGTGCACAAAGCACAGAAGAAAAACACCAAGGTTGCTGTGGAAGAACTAGAGTTGTCTTTAGGAGAGCCCTGACCTCAACCCAACTCCCTCTACCATATCTGCTCCTGCTAATACTTACTAATACTAATCCCCATGTTCATGTTCAAACATCAAATAATATACCAGTCATTGCAATCCCATCTGTCTAGGGCTGTGTATTGGCAAGAATCTGGCGATACGATACGTATCACGATACGGGGTTGCGATACATTGCGATATTGTAAGCAAGGCGATATATTGGGATATTTCTTATTTTAGTTATAGGATAAAGTTTTAGGGAATCTGTCAAGAACACCACCATATGCAAACCTTAGCAAAAAAATGTTTTTTATTTAACCAGAACACAGTGGGAACTGCATTTGCATTAATTAGCCCCTGTAACATTCAATATGATTGAACCACTTTATGTGCAGTATGAATAAAGGGGGAAAATAAAGTGCTTGCAGGATTTCTTAAATGTATTAAATGTGTTAAATTAAATGTATTAAATGTTAGCTGTTATAAACAGACCATATATATTTTTAGACCCTGCTTTTAAAGCTTCACAGTTTCAGTTTACAATTGTAGCATGCAGTGTCCTAACATTTTGATCTGAACAAAAGAATTACATCTGCTTTATATCACTGAAAAATAAATTGCTTGCAGGATTATTTATTTAAACTAAATATAAAATATAACATTTTGATCTGAACAAAAGAATTATATCTGCTTAATATCAATGAAAAAATAAAGTGCTTGCAGGATTCCTAAAGAAAACAAAACAAATATAAACAATAAAATATTTACAGATGTTGAACATTCTCAGAACCTTTAAACTTGGATTTTACAGGTTTCTTTCATTTGTATTTGTATTTGTCTTTTTATTTAATGTCAAGGTTTTTCTGAAGAAAGATAAGCTGGTCAATATGCTCAGATGTCAGGGCACTTCTATGTGCAGTTACAATGTCTCCTGCGGTGGAGAAAACTCTTTCCGCAGAAACACTTGTGCCCGGAATGCACAGGAAACCCTTTGCTAGTTTGGATAGGTCAGGGTACGCATCTTCATGTTCTTTCCACCAACTGAGTGGGTTTTCTTGGAGGGGCAAGAAGGTTTTTCTTCTCTAAACCTCTTAATCTCAGATGCAGCAGTATCATGTGCAGATTTTGGTGCCATGTTGTTTTCAGAAGTGGCAAATACCATTCCAAGCAAGTCAGCCAATGCACATGATTTCCTTGGCCTCTTTATGGCTTGCAGGGAGGTGGAGGCAGAGCCATCTATATTGTCATAAAGGTGATCTTCAACATCCTTTGACTGGTCAGTCTCCTCTACTTCTCTATCTTGCTGCTGAAAAAACATCAAAGCATCAAATAGAACTATTATTATTATTATTATCATTATTTTTACAGTAAATTGTCATTAACTTTCACAACACAATCTAACCTGATATAAGGATAAATTAGCCTATTGCATATTTTTTAATTATTTACAAAATAGAAATAAGTACAACTATTTATTAAAACTTAATTATTTAACCAGTGAATGTTATTATATTAACCATATTATAAATATAATATGAACTAATGTTAGATACATTAACTGATACACTTAAAATTGTAATGTATTTAATAAAAACAAGTAGACTAATTTATTAATGTATTTATTTGCTTACATTCTGTTGCTTCTTTATGGCAGCCACCACAGCATCCGTCATTTTGGAGTAGGTCTCTTTGATCTCCATTTCAGAGAGAAAGGGTAGATCCTTAAACCTTGGATCCAGAGCTGATGCCATGCACAGTGTCTCCCTCTCATTGGCATATCTCTTTCCCAGATCTTGTGCTATAGCAGCCTTGATGTCCTTTGCTGTCTTTATATCATCTGGGCTTTCTTCTGTGCCCATGACAAGCTTTGAATAAAGTGGTGCAATGACAGAAAGAGTGGGCATGCTCTCTTCTGACATTACTAATGTGGCATTCTTCATTGGCTTCAGTGGTCTTGCTTTTGTTTTAGCTGGTGGCTGGCTATGGTGCTGCGTCTGAAAAAGCTTGTAACACGTCTGATCCTGCCTAGGAGTCGCTCCACTGCTGGCAACTTTAGTGCTTTCTGTGAGGCGAGATTCAGGCTGTGCGCAAAACACCGGATGTGGGTCATGTCTGCGAGTCCAGCCGCGACATTCATATTGGATGCATTGTCTGTTACAATCACTGGATGTTTCTCTTCCAAACCCCATTCAGTGACGGCCTCCTTTAGTAATTCTGCAATGTTATTCCCTGTGTGACTGTCATGCATCGCTCTTGTCTGTAGTACATACGAGACCAGTTTTCACTCAGTCGTTATGTAGTGCGCTGTTATCGTTACGAATGATTCAGTGGCCCGGGATGTCCAAGCATCACGTCAACGTGACTCTCTCAGCTAAGCTAAGAGATTGTAGTACGCTCATTTTTACCTCATTGTACAAGTTGGGCACAGCGATGTAATGTATCGTGTAGCGAGTCTCCTAAGTTTTCAGCATATGACGGAAGCCTTCGTTCTCTACGACACTGAGAGGGCGCATATCTTTGCAAATAAAATAAAGTACTGACTGAGTTATTTTGGTTGCACGCGTTGAGTTTGGTGGTAACTTTGATCTGTGAACTTGCTCCAGGGTGAGTTGACGGGGATCCTCTCTTTTAACGTTAGCCATTTGCTGCTGTTCTGTTATCCGTGCATCCGCATGGTGCCTCGTTATGTGCACTCTCAGATTTGTATTGTTCTTTGAATATTTGACGTTGGCATTGCACATTTTACAAACAGCAATACTTTTGTCAATCTCCTTCGTGCCTGGTCTGTAAGGAAAGCCGAAATGACGCCACACATTGGCTTTGTACACTGAAGCGGGAGCTGGAAATATTCTTTCAGCCTCCATTACTAGCAGCGAACTATTTTAACGTTAACATTAGTATCACGCCGTTATGCTAGTACTTCCTGTCACTGTTTAGTTCAGAGATAAGAAGACTGCGATCTAGCGGTTGGGATATAAACGGAACAAAATGAAACTGCCATGGATCTGTATAATTTTTTATTTTTTTTATATATAAATATCGATATTTTGTTTTTGAGAATCGATACAGTATCGCCAAACAAAATATCGCGATACTCACGTGTATCGATATTTTCTTACACCCCTACATCTGTCTGTTCCATCCTGATGCCCTACTTCTGGTTGGAGGCTGATCGCTGCTGCTGCTACTGAGGATGCTCTTACATGAATCGACTGGAGATACATGAGATTGCTGTGAATGTTTCCACTTAGAGACCATGAAGATGACTTTGGACTGCAATTACCATGAACAGATTTAAACTCCGTCCAGGGTGTATCCTGCCTTGATGCCCCATGACGCCTGAGATAGGCACAGGCTCCCCGTGACCCGAGGTAGTTCGGATAAGCGGTAGAAGATGAGTGAGTGAGTGAGAGAGATCTCTCTTGGAGAGAGAAGTCTCCATCAGTAAACATTTCAGAATAACTTCAACAAGAACTTTTTGACCATACAGTACACATGTCTAGAAGAGAAATGAATTATAATCACACTATCCAGGGTGAAGCAGATGAAGTTTTGAGTCTCCCTTTTGAGTCTGGTTTCTCTCAAGGTTTCTTCTTCATTTAAGTTTTTTTTTCTTGCCATCATCACCTCTGACTTCCTTATTAGGTTTAACCTTTTTTTCATAAAATGTAGAATTTCTCTCCTGAATTTCTATATTTCTATAAAGCTGCTTTGTGACTAATGGATATCCTTTCCAGAAGAGTGAAGGTTATAATAATAGCTATAAAGAAGCAATGACAACTGGAATGGGATGTTCAGAAAGCACATATGGGTGTAATTAGACCCGTCTATCAATCCATCCATCAACACATTTCTGTCTATCTATTCAACTACATGAGTATTGGCACCCTGTCTATCTGTCCCTTCAGCACCCCAAGTATTGACTATCTATTCAACAACATAAGTATTGGTACCCTGTCTATCTACTGTATCTATGAAATCCCCACTATATGTCTATCCACTTTATATGCCTATGTGGGTGACCGGAATGTCGTGTGCAATGTCATTCACAACCACATATGTGTTGTTATTGGGTATGTGTCTGGTTGTCCCTGGGGAGCCTGTGTGGTGTTGAGACAGCAGTTGTGACAGGAGGGTGTGAGTTTTTTTTTAAAGGAGGCCCCTAGTCTTTTAGCATGCTAGTGCTATTGTATTCTTTGTGCTCTCATTACATTTGTCAATATTAGAGACAGCTTCACCAATCGCACAGCATGGGAACATGGGAAAACAATCTCTCTCTCTCTTTCTCTCTCTCTCTCGCTCTCTCTTTCTCTCTGATATCACTATAATCAGTAGCATTTACTTCCAATTTACTTTACAATCTAATAGATGTGCAATTTTTTACACCAAGCTTCAAGCAAATTATTACACTGGACTGTTTCTTTTGATTGATTGATTTATTTTTTATTAGAATTATCATCCTTACCATAGAAAATGGCTTCAGTAAAATGGTTTTATAGTACAGTTAATGTTTTTTATAGAATAATTAGTCATCTCTTCCACTGGCTTCTTAGAGATATCGAGCACCGAAGCATGAAGAAGGGATCGAGCTGTTTTTATGAACTCAATAAGTCTTCTGAGTCGGTTTGCATCTCAACTGTTGAGCTGTCGAACAGAAAGCCGAGGTGGTGAAATGTTAAATTAGCTGTTTGTCAGGGAGGAGGTGGGAAGACTGTAGTAACCCGAGTGACTCATGCAGGATTTACCATGAAACAAACAGAGTGTGAATGAGTGTGAGATGAGTAATGTGTAATAAGTATAATGTAACTCCCCTCCCTCCCCCCTCCCCCCCTCAAATTTTAGGCAAAGAAGTGTTTTTCTTTTATGTGAAAGGAGCAAAGCTAACAAAGCTGCATTGTGAATGCAGTATATAGTATGTGGACAAAAACTTAACATTTTTTTGTTTTTATTCCTTTTTCCTTCTTCATATACTTCCATAATGACTGGATGGTGGTTTATCACTAAACAAATAAATTGTAGCACTTGTATGAGGTGAACATTTTAGTTATTCATGGTGTATGAAGCGGAACTTCTCTGTGATGTATCAATTATCAAGCATCAATTAAACTACATAATACTGGTTTATCTGTTACTTCACTGTCTGTGAAAGTGCCAGAACACTCAAAGCTGTCACCGAGATTACCCAAGATGTGCTCCGATATCCAGATTTTCCAGTTCAGTTTTTTTTTACTGTAGTGGGAATCTGATGGCATTCCCCTAAAAGTTTTTCAGAGATTGCCCATGTCTAAAATTTCGCAAGTAACATTGGTTGCACAACTGTTGTCTAAACACTTTCACCCAACTTCACGATCACCACAATATCTTCTACTGTGTAATTTTACAGAGTCTGTCCTGTTCATTCATTCAGTTGCTGCATATAATTTATTGCATTGCTGAAGTTGCAACATAGAATATTTTAAATAGGTTTTTAAAAATTCGATTTATTTTTATTCTTGCCACCCATCAAAAAATAGTTGTATATACACTCTAACAAAATGTTGCAAAATGTTGTATATACACTCTAACAAAATATGAGCCACTAGAGGGCATCCCTGTAGGCATGTTCTTCTTATAGGTACTATACTCATTTTTCTATAGAAAGAAATATTTACCTTTTGAATATTAAAATGTTAGACCAATTTCTATGTCTCAGAGCATTTGAAAAAAAAATATGTTTTTTTTGTTTTTTTTTGTTGCTGTAGTTGCTGGAGTTGTGCAGGTCAGTGAAGGATGATGCTTTGAAGGTGGTGTCAGACTTCAACATGCCTCCTTGTTGCATACAGGCACCAATCGCTGGAGTGCCCAACTCCAGGGCATCTTGGGGCTTCTACCCACAGCCTGAGAGCCCTGGTCCTCAGCCCCAAAGCCAGCAGAGAGCCACATCAAAACTCTAGGTATAGAGAACCTACACACTTGAAATCAATTGTACTGCTTCCTTTTGGTAAAATAGCTGGCTCTTTTTCCCCTACAACAGATAAAATTAGGACTTGGAATGGTGTGTGTGTATATATGTGTGTGTATGTTTGTGTGTGTGTGTGTCTTTTGGGTTATGTGATTTCTGCTGTGAATCTTTATGCTTTATGATTTGCTTGTTCTGCCATTAGCAATGTTGTTATATAAATCAGACATTATTATTGAAGTTCTGTTATTATAGGAGGCTATTTATATTTGCTCTTGTTTTTAATAAATAGAAGTAATGTTAAGATAAAGGGCCAAAAGATTTTAAGATTGATTTTCATATACATATATATATAAGTGCACCAGAGATTATTAACAAGGAAATGATTGTTGTAATAAACTTTTGTTCATTATCTGATTCATACAGTGTTGATATTTTTATTCTCATTAATCATAGCCTATGTTTGAAACTTTCAAACACACATGCTGATCATGAACATACTGCACCTCCTAAATCTATTGCTGGAAAAAAAAAACAGGTTTAAATAAAGCTCAAATTATTAATATCATTTTTATTGCATCAAAGAAAGTGTTGTTTACTATCGCACGAATCAACCGTCTTGTTTGAGAGACATCTCCGAGACCTCGTCAGCTCCTTCGTCCTCATTTGTTGTCTTTGATGAGTCATCGCGACTCATGATGTCCACTGTAACACATGCTCAGAGATTCGCCCCGCAGCCAAACACCTGGCCCTCCGGTCCTCTCTACAGTTGTATTTTGATACAAATCCAAATTTTGTGTTTGGATCTCTTCCAGTCTTCATAGTAAACCTTGAGTTTGGTGATGACTCTTACTTTGTAGAACAGGTCTTGTCTTGCCAGTTTCTTTGAGCTTTGAGAGAATATTGAGCAATTCCTTTAACTGCCCCTTATCGGTGGTGGCAAGCAGACCAGTTGGGTGGGTGGGTTTACTGTGTTGTGTTCTCTCTCACTAAATGATTCTAACATTACATTTAATAATATATCTAGTACTTATAAGTCTTAGTGGCTACACTCTTTACAACCAGCCACAAAAAAAAGGCAGCATCAATGAAGAAACCCTTAAGATAGCGATGTCCAGCCTTGTCTGCTGAGGACCTGAAGGGTTTTCTTTTTAAAACCAAGCCAGTACTGGCCACAATCCTGGCTTTTACTCAGCTATCAGGTTTTTCTATTGCTTTGGTTCTTGCACATAACCCCTGCTCTGGGATCAATATGAAGAGTCTTTAAAACATCTTCAAGTCTAGTCACATAGACTATTTGACATTCAAAAGTACCTGAAAGTCATAATAACTGTACTTTCTATATTGTACCAGCTGTTGAGTATCAGTACAGGATATGATTTTCAGCCTGCAAATTCTGTTGTAACCCTGCACATTGTCATACTGACATCTTTCCTTGTTATGATGCATCAATGTCACCTGCTACTGAGCTAATTTAAGCCTTCGATGAGTTAAAGGACATGAGTTAGCAGCAAAGACTGTGGAACAAAATAGAAAAACTGGTTTTACAGGCATTGTGTCAAGCTCTGTAGCCTTGATAAATGTTCTAATCTAATTTTTCAATGTACAGATTTTCTATATGTCATTATTCAGAAAGGGAATTTATACAGTTGGTAAACACTGTATTATACAGTAATAACACCTGACCATCACACATACATAAACACCTCATTCTAAGGCCATGTACATTAATATATATTTGGTCCCCTTGTTTGGGTTTTGTAACGTGGCTCTAGGTTTTTATGTTCGTTCATCAACAAAGAGCTTTAGTGAGACTGGGAACTGAGGTCTGGTGAGGAGGCCTGGTGCACAATCAGCATTTCAATTAAACTGAGGTCAGGGCTCTCTATAGGCCACTTGAGTTCTTCCAAACCACCCATGTCTTTATAGAGCTTGCTTTGTGCACAGGAGGATGCTGGTTTAAGTTCAGCCTATTAGTTTTTCAGTAAAGGGAAATTATTTATGCTACAACATAGACTTTCTAGACAATTGTTTTGTGGCCCATATATAGATGCACTTATCAAGTGTAAACAAACGTTTGGCCATATACAGTATATACTGTATAGTGTAGGCAAGTGTTTATTTTCCAGGTGACCTGGTTAGCAGTGGTTAATTATCAGTACTTTCCAAAGACTCAGTACTTTACAAAGACTTATCACTACTTTACAAAGACAAAGTTCTAAGTGGCTAAGTAAGAATAATAAACTATATGGTAAAATGTTTGTGGACATCTGACCATCACCTATAATTAGGCATTGTCCAAATTGTTGTGTATGTGCATAAAAAGACTGGATTTAATTGTATGCTGAAGCAATATATTTTCCCTTCGCTTGAAGGTTTCAGCATTATAATGCACAAGCAAGGTCCATGAAGATGTTGGTGTAGAAGGTTGGTGAACAGAAGCCTGACCTCATCCTTAAATCTAACCCCTTTTGTGTTGGATGAACTGAAACACCGTTGGCATCCCAGGCCTCCTCATCCTTCATCAATGCCCAATCTCACTACTGCGCTTGTGTTTGAATGTGTCACAAATGTGTCACAAATGCTCTATACATATTTATTTATTTATTTATTTATTTAACAGGTATTTGCATGAATGAAGAGCTGCCAGTGTTCTTGAAATCTTACTTTTTCTTACGTGTTCTTGAAATCTTACGTACATCTATACTTTTAAACCATATCTGTTTAGAAGCCTGTTTTTTAATTATTTACCTTCTTTATATTCATTAGTTCATCAGATCACTTAATGGATAATAAAAGTGTTATAGTACAAAACATGTTTAAACAATTAAACACTTTAGTATGTTTTGCATAAAATATATAGATTTATACTGTGAATTATGTAGTAAATAATTGAACAAAGTAGTGCCAAAGAAGTTCACTTGAATGGAAAAGATTTATATATCAAGGTTTTTAACATATACATGTTTTTTTAATATATAAATACATTGCATATATGCATACATATTTTTTATATATAGAGAGAGGAATATGATTTATTTACATAAATATTGAAAATTGTGGTTAGATTATGTGTTTTTATAATCTTATTGGCCAGAATGTGTCGTTCTAATTAAATCTGACTGACAATTTACAGCTTTATATTAATGCACATGTTCTGAGGTGCCCTTGAGCAAGGCACCGAACCCCCCAACTGCTCCCCGGGCACCACAGCATAAATGGCTGCCCACTGCTCCGGGTGTGTGTTCACATTGTATATGTGTTCACTGCTGTGTGTGTGCACTTTGGATGGGTTAAATGCAGAGAACGAATTCTGAGTATGGGTCACCATACTTAGCTGTATGTCACGTCACGTCACTTTAATCTGTTATCATTCTATAGTAACAGTTAGACTCTTGTTTTTGTAACAAACTGTGTATTTATACTTATTAGCATAAGGGATGGACTCTATAGCTGCAATTATGCCAGTAATAATGATGTTTCATTGCATTAAATGTAACTATAAGTGTAAGTGTAAAAGGTAAAAGTGTATGGATTTAACTGCATGGATTAAGGTTACAGTAACACACCTCTTTAGCCAGGCATAGGGTCAGATAATGGGGTAACCAGGTCATCTGGTCAGACTCACCACATGCAAGATGAAGGGTGATGGTCAGATGCAATCCGTCAGGTGGGCAGCATTTTATTTCACAGTGGAAAGAAGGTTTCTTCAATAGGACTTTGAATCTCAGAACAGCAGTTGTCGACTTGTTTGTGGATACACACAAAGTGGCCTTCTTGTAGGAGGTGGAACAGATGCCCAAGATACAGCCCAAGGTACCTTATACTCACTCACATAGTGCTCCTGGGTTACTTGCAAACCACAGATTACAAACCACTCATGTCAATAACAAACCACTATGTTGCTCATAAGTGTATCAAACACATTTGGCCAAAGGTCAGTCATGAGGTCCTCACTTTATGAGGTTTCTGGCACTGTTTTGGTGTTTCAAATCTTTGTGGGGTTGGCAATGGACCTTAGCAGCCAGGCAGCAGGTGTTAAAGGGATTATAGCAGAAAAGTCTGTGATTTTATCACACCGCTTCAGAATGTGGGCTGTGCATTTGCACTGGGAAGGTAGTCATTCATTCATTCATTCATTCATCTTCTACCGCTTATCCGAACTTCTCGGGTCACGGGGAGTCTGTGCCTATCTCAGGCGTCATCGGGCATCAAGGCTGGATACACCCTGGACGGAGTGCCAACCCATCACAGGGCACACACACACACTCTCATTCACTCACGCAATCACACACTACGGACAATTTTCCAGAGATGCCAATCAACCTACCATGCATGTCTTTGGACCGGGGGAGGAAACCGGAGTACCCGGAGGAAACCCCCGAGGCACGGGGAGAACATGCAAACTCCACACACACAAGGCAGAGGCGGGAATTGAACCCCCAAACCTGGAGGTGTGAGGCGAACGTGCTAACCACTAAGCCACCGTGCCACTACCCCGGGAGGGTAGTCCTTGCTTGTAAAAAGTGGACTAGATAGTGTGTTTGAAATATAGGGAAATCACACTCCTCTGCCTCCCAGGGAAATTCTAAGCCAGGGATCTTGATCCAGTACTAGATCGAATTTAATACGAAGGTTGCAAGTACATGCAGTGGAAATGAGATTCCTTTGTAGGTTTGCTGGGTTTACTCTCTATGATGTGAATCTGTCTCATCAGATTTAAAACATTCATACTTGCCTAGAACAGACTAACAACCACTTCAAAGCACTTATCACACCCATACTGCAACACACTCCTCTATCAGATCTGCTCCACTGGTAACACCAGGGTACAAGGAAAGTGCACTTCAATACTCCTGTCTGTTCTGGCACCTGGATGGTGGAATAAACTAGATGAACAGCTGAATTCATTGGCTGTCTTCAAATTACACCTAAAGACCTACCTCTTCTTTTTAGACCGCTGGTATCAATATATTCATCGATGAAGACTTCAAAAACACTTTTCTAAGTCACACTGGTAAATGTAAATGTAGAGCCTCTGGAAATAGGAGGAGCTAGTTGTGGTTCAGATACCTTGCAAGGATACTTCCTGGTTGGCTTCTGCTAATCCAGAGTTGTTCAATCTTATCCGGAAAGGGCTGGTGTGGGTGGAGGTTTTCACACCACCTAAGCATGAGCCACACCCAATTCGACCTGTTTAATAATTTTTTAATAGACTCGGGTGTAACTTGATTCTGAATAAGATTTCACTTTTTTTCCTGCGCTAGAGATTTATCAAACAAGACCCACTAAAAAGATTATTTTGAAATGTTGACTCAGTATCATACGGTAATTCCACAGGAGAAACTGGATTCTGTTTCAGGTGATAGAGATGTTTCAGCTGACCTTCTCAACCTGCTGACACCATGACCCCCAGCAAGAGAATTAGTGTAATGAATGTATGTAATGTGAAGTATGAAAAAGAATGTGTATGTAAAAAGAATGATGTCATTTCTTAACAAGAAACCGCCGGCAAATCACTTTGGCATAAGCCAAAAAAACATTTCATTGAACAGCAAAACATGCTGTTATAGGAAAGTAATTATCTTCTGGAACTTAACCACATCACATCAGACTGTTGTTGAGTACTTCCTGTAACAGCTTACCCCATCATATTTTATTACTTAAATATCCGGACCTTCATTTTGAAACTTTGTCATGAAACAACTAAAGTTTGGGAGAAAGAACGTGGCTCCATCCTAGCTTATGTCCTGTATGGTGATTAAATTTCCATTTCCTTGCCACTTCTTTTCCATTCTTCAACATCTAAATTTCTATTATGTCTTCTCAGGTGTCTAGCATAAATAACTAGCTGCCCAAAATTCCAACCCAAGCCCACCACCTGCTTTTCCAGTTCCACATAATCAGATTGTATACCAATATCAGATGAAAGAGTGGTCTGCAAAAATAATACAGAATTTGTCAAAATCTCGGTAGCTATCTAACTGCATAAATTAGGTAATTTGGTACGGTATAAAACAGCAACAGCAACTAGCCAAATTTCACCTATTAAAACATATGGTTTAGACCCCATACATATAGCTAACGTATCACAAAAATAATGCACTGTTATACATCAACCAAATGCTCTGAAAAACATCATCCAGGTTCATTAAAAAACTGATTTGGGATTTAACATGAACAGCCTTAAACATTTATCTTGTATACAGCATCTGAATTTGTAAACTTGTTCACGCCAAACATTACGCAAGTCTTTCTACATATGCAGCTACAAAACCAGATTTAATCATTTATTATTCACTAATAATTAATTATAAATAAAAAAACTAGCTGTGTTTCATGCCACAAGGGGTGAATTGATTTGAAAATGATGTCAAGTCAAATCACTCAAGCATCGATGGGATGTATGGCCTGTAGAGGACAAACCATGTATAATACTGTTAAGGGTATTTAATTTACGGTTTCTACATAACGGAAAAGGTGGACATATACATTTTGCAATATCAACAAATGAATATAACAAATGAAACAGAAAGAATGATAAACAGAAAAAAAAAACAGATCAAACTCTTTTTCCCCATTCATTTTCTACCACTTATCCGAAATACCTCGGGTCACGGGGAGCCTGTCAGGGCTCATCGGGCATCAAGGCAGGATACACCCTGGACAGAGTGCCAACCCATTGCAGGGCACACACACTCTCATTCACTTACGCAATCACACACTACGGACAATTTTCCAGAGATGCCAATCAACCTACCATGCATGTCTTTGGACCAGGGGAGGAAACCGGAGTACCCGGAGGAAACCCCCGAGGCACGGGGAGAACATGCAAACTCCACACACACAAGGCAGAGGCGGGAATCGAACCCCCAACCCTGGAGGTGTGAGGCGAACATGCTAACCACTAAGCCACCGTGCCCCCTTTTTCCCCATTATACAGATTAAAATCTATAATGTACAGATGATGTTTACATATGCATTGCAGAATCTGATGGCTCGTAGGTTCTGAGATTCTGACTTGAAGAGTGTGTTTCACATAAAATATGTTTACATATAGTCCACAAGCCACATAATAAACGAATGTACACAAATTAACTAGGTTCGAAAGTTTACATAAGCTTAATTCTTAATACTGTGTGTTATCTGAATGATGAACGACTGGTTTTATGTTTTGTGACAAGTTGTTCTCGAGTCTCCTGTTTGTCATGAGCAGTTTAACTGAAAAACCCTCCAGGTTCTGCATAACTGACCCCTTTCCAACGCTGACTATATGATCTTGAAATCCATCCTTTCACAATGAGGGACTCGTACACACATATTACAAGAGGTGCAGACATTTACTGGGACTCTTGAAGGCACCACGATACATTTACTATCCGGGGAGTAAATTCATGTTTCCCAGAAGACATTATAACACCCCCCCCCATGTTGTCCTGTCAGTATTAAAAACCTTTATTTCAACATCATATAGCCAAAAGGCAGTGCAGAAGATAGTGGAAAAGCAAATAATGATTTTTCTAAAGAACTGTGTTCAGTTTATATGCTCAGTACAAACAAGGGAGTAATGAACAACTGTCACAAAACATCAAAACCAGTCGTTCAGCATTCAGATAAAAAACATGACAGTATTAATGATCAAACCTGTGTTCACTTAATGGTTCGTTTGTGTAAATTCAGTTAGTTTGTGTCTTTGACTACATGTAAACATCTGCAGTGTGATATTTCTGAACAGAATTTTAATAGAAATGATTAACATTTTGCAGTTTCTGCAAGGCGGTAAGTACACATAGGACGTCCCCTGCACGTATATGCATATAGATAGAAACGGTCCAGGGTCTCAGTAGAAAAAACCCCTGTCTTCTTTACAGCGTTTGTTTTAGGTTACAGATCCCACCCTTCTGGGCGGAGCCAACAAAAAAAGCGCTTTACTGCGTGACCATAACGCAGAGCTTCCACACAGCCGCGTGCGCGCGCTCGGAGTCGCTCTGAGGAAGTTTAAGAAACGGAGAGGGCTTTTCTGTCGGATCGCCGCAAACAAAAGACTCGAAAACAAACCCGCACGACGCTTCATATCGACAGCGCGAACCGAAAGACTCCACTTCCGCCTACACTAACAGGACAACTCGGAACATTACGCCTTGTTGAGCTGCCTGCAATCAGAGAAAGTTCTAAATGCGACTGCTTCTCGCTTCTGCTTGCGTTTGTAAACGGTGGATTTCTGTTGCATGGTTTTTACACGTCGTCCTCGTCGGTTTTTCTTCTCTCCTTGATGCCATAAAGGCTTTATGCTCCAGGAACATGTCCAGGTGAGTATGACACAACATTGCGTCGTAATCAGGAAGGATTTTTGGATTAAATCTTTTGTTTTGGTCGGAAAAACTACCAGGTCCAAGAAGGTATTAGTGATTTTAAGTAATAAAGGGAGACTAATATATATATATATATATATATATATATATATATATATATATATATATATATATATATATATATATATTTATATATATATATTTATATATTGCGTGCAATTTCAAATGCATTCCAGCCTTTTGGATCATTCAGGACTTTCTAGGGCAGTTAATGGATGTTAATATTGTTTCTGAAGAAAATTGCAAAATAACTCGCTGGGCTTTAGTGTAGAAATAAACCGACAAAGCGGCGCGGCACCATAACGCGCCTCTGCAAGACATCTGTCTTAGAGATAAAAGTCGAAAATAGAAAAAAAAATAACTAAAAAAAAAGCCGTTGTCGGTCTGCCGCTTGATCATGCTGAATTATTTAGCCGTGTTGTGGAAAACACGGGAGCGCGAGCACCTGTTTGTTGTTGTTTTGCTCTCTGTTGCCCACACGCACGAGCGCCGGATCAAAGTCGTCGGGATGGTAAAATGATTCTTTTTTAGCTTTGATAACCTTCACAGAACTTCAAACGAGATTCCCTTCATATGACTTTAACGCAACACCTATAAAATCACTATGGTATGAAAACCAGAAGGTTACCAAATATTGTTATTTATGTATTTTCTTAGTCTACATTATGCGGATGCTTGAATATTTTTTTCGCTTATTTCCGAAGGGGCAGTTGCTCAAAGTTGAGCCACTAGGAGGAGCTCAAATTTCCAGAAAACTTTATTTGTGGATGAATTTTTTTTTGGCTTTTTGTCTGCCAGTCAACTGCACGGCAATCCAATCGTTTGTGATGCCGAGGACACGCGCTTCCGTCTCGCGCTTCGTGCCGCTTATATACTCCGTCACATCGCCGTGGGCACGAGCGCCTCTCCTAATGTTTACAGCAGTGTGGAACATTCCGCAGCGTGGACTCGACTGCGCACTACATCGCCCGTGAGTTATCGCACGGAATGACATGGTTTAGAAATGCTGGCACACGAACATATAAACAAAAAAGCAATGCGTTTACATACAGCGCAGCGATATTATAAAGCAGTTTCCTCTTGAGCACGAGACACGGTTTCTAAGCGCGTGCGTGTTCTCCGGTGGCGCAGTGCGTGACTTTTTGTTTTTATAAAAAATCTTCAAGCGCCGTTAACAAGCTGCCAGATTGTAAGATTCGTTTCAAACACAGCGTGTTTCGGACGATTCGCGTCGAAGAAAAAAAAAATAGGAAGTTGTCTCGGAATGAAGAGAAGTTGTGACGCAGTTTGACCGGAGCTTCTGCCTCGCGTGACCCGGCCATCAGAGAAAAAACACAAACCCCTGGCGTCGCTAGTAAATATAGCGGTGCACTAAAACGGGAAAAAACCGTTGTGTCACGTAGGCTGTTCGGAGGACGGTGCCAGTAGTTCGCTCGTGCGCGAGTTACAAATAAAAACAACTTTTAAGCCGCATGCCAGAAACGGTAATTACTGCTGTGTTATTTTATCCCGCAGACGGCAAAACCGGGCCGATGGCCCAGCCTTCTTAAAGGAGCAGGGGGAACGCGGAGAGAGCGGCTCCCGGGCCGAGCCGTGTGAGAGCCCTCAGCCGGGCGAATTGGACGTGTTTTATAGGGCAGCGATCGCGGTGCCGAATATCCGTGTGGCTTACCAGTCAAGGTCGCCTGTGTTCAGAACCCTCTCCAGGTCGTCCAGTGGATATTTTTCGTTCGACAGCGAACCGAGTTCTCCGCTAATCACCCATAGCACCGCCACTCAGACCCCGAGTCCGTCTAGTCAAGTGATAACTCACGCCCTGCAGCGCATTTCAGAAGCGCGAGGCGACGCGCACAATCATGGTAAGGAACCACTGCCAAATCCCCCCCCACACACACACACTCTCCCCCTCCCCTCCGTCTCCCCCATTCTCTCCCCCTCCCCATTTCTCCAGTGTGTTGAGTCAAAGTGCTGGCATTGCATGCTGACATTACTCTCTACGCTGTGTGCACGTTAACCTCACAATTATATCTCTTATATCACTTATATCGGCTTGCATGTGTGTTTTAGAAGTTTACAGGCGTGACAAAATCATCAAAATATCACTTTCCACGCACGAAGTTAAACAGCTTTTAGACGTCTCGCCTTGCAACAGAGTGGCGAAATGTGCATGATGTCTTTTAACGTAGTATTTCTGTGCTTATTGAAGACGTGTTGTTGTTCTGCAAGCTATTTTAACTTCAGTAAACACTTTTATCACTTATCAATTCCCGATTTGCCCTTTTCATTGTACTGAACTTTATTAAACAGTCCATACTTGTTGGATGACAAGTGTTTTCCTCCCTAAAGTCAACATTGCTCGCATTTATTGCTGAATCTCACAGCTTTTGTTTACACATGTGACTGCACTCACATGCATGAACATCCGTTTAAGTTAGGAGGTCCGTGTACCTTTTCACATCCCCACAGGAAGTGTGTTTTGTCATTGCACCGAGGGCAACCCCCAGTGTTTAGAGTGTACATTGAGGTAGGGTGCGTCTGACCTCACAATGTAAGCTGGGACTAAGCTGATTTGCTTGTTGTCTCTATTTCTGCGTATGGCTGAGCAGGAAAAATTTATCTTCTGGCAGTCAAAATAATCTTTTGTGAAGCCCAGACACGAGAGCCAACCATCTCTGTTCTCTGCTATAGAAAGGTAGGAGATGAGTACTGCGATAAATCGTTTAACTGGAGTGCTTTGCTATAGCTTCCTGTCTCTGAGATGCAGCTTGGAGAAGGAGAGAAACACTTATCTCAACTAATCAGGGCTCTTGTCTGTTACACGAAGCAGGAGTTACCCCATCACTAACAATTCATTGTTTTGGCTTCATTGTTGTCACCAAATCAGCACACAAATCTGGCTGTGTTTTGCGTTGCGAAACCTACCGAAAATGTCAGTCAGACGACTCCGTAAGCATGAACCCGTGAGTCTGTGGCAGCTGAGATGAAATAGAGCGGAGTCTGGCATACACCGTGACATGTTTGACACAGAGAAACAGACTGTATCACGTTAGTGTGTAAGTCAAAACAGAGCACATCGCAAATCCACCCGACCACAGTGACAGATGACAATGTAAACAAACAAACACTACATTATTACCCGTCAGTATCGTTGTCGTTGGCCCATGGCCGAGCGTGTAAAAGTCGACGATGTAATTGAGTAATATCAAGAGTGCATTTTGGGGTTTATTTTTGGCTATTTTATAGTGAAAGCCTGAAGAAGGTTGACATGTGGAAATGAGTTGCATATGGTCGTAATATGATTGGGCATGAGAAATAACAGTAAAACTGCTTCTCGCTTGAGTCATAGCTGGAGAATCAGTGCACCTTCAGCCAGATTGTGGTTGTATTATTAGCGCTTAGCCTCGCTGTTTTCCTCGAGTCGATTTTGACCACAAATCAGATTTACTGCAGGTCTGTAGCGTTTCAGCGCTGGGTTTTTACAAACCCTCGTCTTGAAATTCGCACACCGACTATATCAGGAGCTTTTCAAAATTGTTAACGCATGACAGTTTCTTATGATTGAAGAACTTTACACAGCTATTTGTTCTAGAAAGACGGCAACCAGGAACAAGATAAAGACAACAGGATAAAGGCAAGCAGATGGAAAAGGTTTTTTATATTGCGTAAAATGTGACATCACACTACAGAGAATACTTGTCACGTATCATGAACTTTTTTGACTACTATGTTAAGTTTTACTATCACTGTACCGTCCCAATAAAAAAAACTTTTAGTTCATGACGGCAAGTTTCATAGCACATGATTTATCTTTTCTCGTTTCTTTCTTTACCTTTTCTTAGAATTATGGCCTGCTCTCCATAACCACTATCCACCCCACGGAGCAGCATCTGCGGGGGACATGCAAGCGGAGCGAGAGATTGCGCGAGAGTTGCGGCGCATTGGCGATGAATTTAACCAGCTTTATTTTCATGAGGTGAGAAACACGAGTGTGTGTGTGTGTGTGTAATAACAGTTCGTTCTATCTGAGATCATTATGAGGAACTAGACTCTTGAAAGCCTTTGAGATTTCCTGTGCCACTTTAGAGAAACAGAAGACTTTCCTTTGAGGATTTGTGTACTTTTTTTTCCGATTTTTATTTCTGAACGTTGCATCACTTCATTTTCTGTCAGAAATCAAGGTCCTTTCCTAAGCAGTCACCTCTCACAAGTCTTGTGGTGCATTCCGAAACAGAAATTTTTTTAAGGTACATTAGGAGGTTACCAGTTCTTGTAAAAAGGATCTGTGTGAAACCTGTTAGTGAAAGAGAAATTGGATTTCCTTTTAGGAATATCGATATTTAACAATTTTTTTATTCAGTGAACTGGAGCACAGAACTCTTAATATATTTTTTTGGGGTTTTTTTTTTACCTTTTTTTATTATTTTATTTTGACTTGCAGTAAGCATCAGATGAGATGCATTTATTATACATATATGTCCAATTTATTTATTTTTATTATTATTCCTTTTTTTTGGTACCCAATTCAGTACCAAACATTTCCAGTGTTGGATTACAGTAACTCTATATACTATATTTGTTCTGGATCGTTTCAGTGTATTTTTATTTAAAGATAACTTTAGATTATCACTGTGTACTTTCATTATTTAACTTAATTTCATCTTCACTTTTAATAGTGGACATTGTCACAAAGCAGCTTTACAGAAATATATCAATTCAGGATATAAATTTGTCACTCATGAGTAAACCAGAGATGACGGCGGTGAGGAAAAAACTCCCTGAGATGACATGAGGAAGAAATCTTCAGAGACTCAATTGCAGTCCAAAGCCATCTTCATGGTCTCTAAGTGGAACCATTCACAGCGGTCCTGTATATTATCGCTGGCACATTAGCTTTCTGTCAGATGCTAGGAGATGCTACTTGTCCATGTCCTCCCTCTCTCTCTCTCGCGCTCTCTCTCTCTCTCTCTCTCTCTCTCTCTCTCTCTCTCTCTCTCTCTCTCTCTCACACACACACACACATGTTTAGCACTGTAAAATAGATAAATTATTGTTGCAGGGTTGAGTAAAAATGACTCAAATGTTCAATCCGCTGCATGTTTGTGTTTCAGTCCTAAGTGTAACGTCATCATGGCTGTCACATTTCTAAACCACTCTTACACTCTGTAGTATTTAGCAGAAGAGAATCTGCGAAGTGGTGGATTTAAAAGGATGCCTCATTATATTACCCTGATTAGTGACTAACAAATAAATGCTAATTTTCATATTACAATCATACTAGATTTCCTGTGCTGGTAACTGTTAGTGTTCGGTCACATTCCTGTAAGTATTACACAGCTGTCTTGATGAGCAGGAAGCACAAGAGCGATTACGAAATTTTGAAAGCGCGACTGCGATTCTGACTCAGAGACAGCCTGTCACCTTTCCCAGAACTGTTTCGTTTTGGTCGTGCTTTCCTTTACCTCCATGTAGAAGTGGCTAAGATGTCGGTAACAGAGCGATGTCATATTCATATGCCAGAAAGCAGAACAGGTGCAGTGTCATGTGTCTCACGTATGATGCTCTGCAAAACAAGTTCTTTTGCTTTCCATTATCCTTTTTTCATAGAACAGACAGTTTCCCTTTCAGAAACAAATTATTATCTGAAAGTGTGAGTGAGTGAGTGTGAGTGAGTGAGTGAGGGTGTGTGAGTGAGAGTGAGTGAGTGTGAGTGAGTGTGGGTGAGTGTGAGTGAGTGTGAGTGAGTGAGTGTGAGTGTGGGTGAGTGTGAGTGAGTGTGAGTGAGTGAGTGAGTGTGAGTGAGTGAGTGAGTGAGTGAGTGTGAGTGAGTGAGTGAGTGAGTGTGAGTGAGTGAGTGAGTGTGAGAGTGTGAGTGTGTGTGAGTGAGTGAGTGAGTGTGAGTGAGTGTGAGAGTGTGAGTGTGAGTCTGAGTGAGTGTGAGAGTGTGAGTGTGAGTGAGTGAGTGAGTGTGAGAGTGCCTGTCCAGTGTGTCCCCAGGCTCCTCACAACATTGTGTAGGATAAGCGCTACAGAAAAAAGGATGGTTGTTATGATTACATTTCTGTCACAGTCTGATCTCTGGTGGACTTTAGTTTTTGTGTGTATCTGTCTTTTTTAAGAGCGCAGTACGTTCTTCTAGACTTTAAATACTTTAGATGGTGTGTGTTAGAATCAGGCCCCAAAGAAATCAATGAATCTTTTCATCAGCTATCAGACTAGATGCTTATTAAGCACTTATTACATTTATACATAGTGCAACAAACATAATATAATGACATAAATGTGTCCTCTTTTTTACTCCATATTAATCAGCAGTAGACTTGGGAAACAAACATGTTTTCAGGCTTCCTTTTGGGTCATCAAAGCTGGATGTTCCGTGTCGTATCAACATCTAATCTGGATTTGTTCCTCTGAAAATCTTTAAGTTTTAGATCATATCATTGTGGTGTTCTTTCATTAACTCTGACAACATTAGCTTGATGTCAGATGCTAGCATGAGAATGACATTGCATTGCTTGCTTTCATGTACCAGAACCTGAGCTCTTTATGCAAATAGATAATAGCTTATCTCACATGAGCTGCTCTCTCTCTCTCTCTCTCTCTCTCTCTCTCTCTCTCTCTCTCTCTCTCTCTCTCTCACGTGTCACTTGTTTAGCTCTGTACAATAGAATTACTGTGGTGAAACTGGTGGATTTAAAGGCACACTTCATTATATTGCCACTAATGAGCCAGACACACACGATCTTAAACGCTTTGCTTTAAGGTGCAAGGCATGTAGCCTGCGCAGACGTACAGAGGAGCTAGCAGTAGCTGTAGTATTAGACGAGGCAGACAGTGTTGCATGGCAGGGTTCGTATGTGACCGGGACGAGTTGACTTCATAATGTTTACCCTGTGGTTAGACTCTAGGCTCTAATTATGCACTGGGTCATTCAACTCAGCGCCATGCAGACGCACTCGAGGCTCAGCTCGTAGTCAGGGTCCTGAATCGAGCTGTCCGGTCAAGTTTAAAATGGATGGGTACGGTCTTTTTTTAAACCCTCGTGTTAAGTTTGTTTTTCTTCTCCTGATGTCACTGCTTTGCTTTGCGCTGCTTGATGAATAAATGTCAGTGGACCTTGTTGCAGAGCTTGCATTTTGTTTGCATTCTCATGACAAACAGAGGAATGAGTAGACCAGATGCGTACCGTGACCACACTAAATAAATCAGTGCTATCCGTTCAGGTTTGCAGCACGTGACCAAAGACAGGTTGTGAATTAAGGTCTGCAAACCACTGATAAGAGTGATGTAAAATTTGTAGGAAAATTCTTTCTATCCCCTAATCTGAACTGCCGCTTCATAAAAAGTGAGCAAGCGAGCACTTCCACCTGTGAGCATTTCATCCTACACAGTGGTGAGACCATGTTGGATTCTTTAACCACTTACCTGGTACACCAAGGGGGCATCTCAATCTGCACTCTAGCTCCCTTAGTAGTGAATGGGACATTCCTATATATAGTATCAGAATGTAGTGTACAGTATTGGAATATAGTGTATATAAATATAGTGTATAGTATAGGAATGTAGTGTATAGAAATAAAGTATATAATATAGAAATATAGTATATAGTATAGGAATGTAGTGTATAGAAATATAGTATATAGTATAGGAATGTAGTGTATAGAAATATAGTATATAATATAGAAATATAGAGTATGTAGTATAGGAATATAGTGTATAGTATCGGAATGTCATATTTAGTATAGATATATAGTAGTATATAATATAGGTATCTGAACTGTGGTCTGATTGAGATGAATCAGTGTCACCCCGATATTACTTTTATTACTTTTATTACTATTACTTACAATATTACGCAGTAGCAGAGATAAATTCAGCTTGAATCCAGAACAGAATATCGGAAGTGTTTTTGCGGAGAGATGTCATCAAAGTGCATCAGCGCTTTTCTGTTGCACGTCATCTTCCCCTGAGGAGCAGAGCAGCAGTACCTTCCACTTTGTTAGGAACACCTGCACATTCATCCAGTTATCTAATCAGCTAGTCATGTGACAGCAGCACGATGCATAAAATCAAAAAGTGCTTCAGTTACTGTTTGTTACATGGAGGTTGGTACCAGATACCTGTGGGACTTTTACAGAATGGTGTGAAAAAAACAAACAGAAATCAAACCATTGATTGAGGGACAGTTCTGTGGGTGAGAACAGCTTGTTGATAAGAGAGGACAGAAAAAAAGGAAGTCTAAGGTAACACGCGTAGTTGCTCTTTACAAATGTGATGAACATAAAAGCATCTCAGAATACACAAAACATCAAATCTCGAGGTAAATGACCTACAGCGGCAGGAGACCACATCAGGATCCACTCCTGTCAGGCAAGAATAAGTATCTGAGGCTGTCATGAGCTTGTCAAGATTTTACAGGTTGAGAATCAGAATTATCCCCAGATTTATTTCCACCTGACACTCAAAATGGGATTTTTTTTTTAAGCAGTCATCCAAAATAAATGAATATAAACAACCGAATAATAAAAATACTTATTTTTATAGAGATAATGAAACTTTCTTTCGAGCACTGTTAAAAACAAAAAGCGCATGTCGTCTCGTCCACACTGCAGCGGGCGAGCCGGGCTGAGCAGAGTGTTTTTGCAGTTGTCTGGCTTTGTTCGCTTGTGGCTTCTCTGCTTTTCTTCCATGTGGTCTCTCATGCAGCAGCTTCCAGTTTTCCCTGAGAAATGACTGCCAGTGAGTGGCTGTGACACGCTTAACCACCATCTTCTTCTTTATTGCTCTGTTTCTCTCTGCACTTTGCTGCGTATTGTATTGCAGTTTACTCTGAAGAGCCGTGCCAATGATCCGCGTCACGCTGTGTACATATACAAAGAAGTCTTTCACTCTAGCTGTGATTTATTATTTTTGTGTATGCTGTTTACACACTGGTATGGAAGTTAATTGGGGTTGATGAAAGGGATGCTGCGTCTGTCACTTGGCTCAGTGGGACTGCGTGCTGTCTCTGCAGCAGAGCACCACGAAGTCGCGCTTAGACTTACCGAAGACATCACTTACCAAAAATACCCAAACATGTGCATGTGTGTAATAGAAAAAGAAGCTTTGGTGTAGCTTTTACTCAAAACAAGACTGAAACTAGTAACTCTGGGGCATTTTAAACTCAGATGTGTAATCAGAATCCTGGGATTCACACTGCTCATACTTAACCCAGGATTATTTTTGGATCTTGCCTCTGGAATTCGTCCAGTTTCTGTCTTGTTGCTAAGAATCTAGCTATAACTTTAACACCACGTTGTTTTACAGTGTACACGGTTTGCACCACAGAGTGTGCAGAGTCGTGGGTAAAAATTCAATTCAATTTATTTGTATAGCGCTTTTAACAATTTCCTATTGTCTCAAAGCAGTACTAATCCCGCTGCTCTGTATTGCAGTGTGAAACATTCCTCTGTCCAGGGTTTAAAGCAGGGTTTAGAATGACGTTAACCTGGGATTGAGTAGCAGGTTAAGTCTACATGTGTGTTTCTCAGGACTTGGTGCTGCTGCATCTCAGTAATCCAGAATGACAGTCATTCATTATACTGATGCAGTTTTCTCTCTCTCTCTCTCTCTCTCTCTCTCTCTCTCTCTCTCTCTCTCTCTCTTTCTCTTTCGCTCTCTTTCGCTCTGTGCCACGCCACAGGGTTAAATGTCCTTCCATTTTACTCCACTTCCTCCTCACCTGTTTCCTCTGGCTGAGCACACAATGACTTCTTGGGCACGCTGTGGTTTTTGGCTGGCCTTTTTTTTTTCCTGAATCAGGGCCTCTCTTATTTTTCACTCTCAGTATTTGTTTATTAAAAACGCTTTTTTCTCCAAGTGGAATAATCACTGCTAATTCGGACCACATGCTTCAAGTTCGTATCAGTTTGCTTTCCTGTGTTTTCATCTCCAAGCATTTGCACCTGCATTACTTTTAATTCTTTTTTTATTATTCGTCCTTCATTGTTAGCTCTTATAGCTGAACTTATTAGCCTGAGGCAAACGATTCTTATCCTGGAGGTGAAGTAGAGGCAGTCCTCTCGACTCTGTGTTGTGTTTTTTTTTTTCATCCTTCCTTTATGCGGTGCAGGATTTTTTTTTTTTTTTTTCCTTTTTTTTATTCTGGAGTGTGTTTTCTTGCTGAGTTCTGCCAAAAGTCTCCAGGGGAAAATGCCCTGTTCTTATCTGGGTCAGAGTGTGTGTATGTGTGCGTGCATGTGTGTGTGAGAGTGAGTGTGAGTGTGAGTGTGTGTGAGTGAGTGTGCGTGCGTGTGTGTGTGTGTGTGTGAGAGTGAGTGTGAGTGTGAGTGTGTGTGAGTGTGCGTGTGTGTGTGAGTGAGTGTGAGTGTATGTGTGTATGCCAAAAGCAAGGGATAGAAGAGGCCACCTGATTCAGCCTGACTGCTGCCAGGTCTCAGAAAGCCACGTCTTTAACATTTTATTAGCCGTAACTCTGCTTGCAGATCATGATGCCAGACAGCATCAAGCGGGAGACTGACATGAAATTAGCCTCTAATTCAATTCAGATCAATTCAGTTTTATTTAACATTTGTCAAAAAGCAGCTTTCTAGAAATTTCTAGAATATATTGATCAATCGTAACAAGGCTAATGACAGAGATGTGGAAAATCCTCCCTGTGACGACAAGCAGACTCGAGGGACTGGCTGCGAGCATCAGTAGAGTTTTAACTTCAACTCTGTTGTATCAAACTAAAGTAACTGTTCACTGGTGGAGACTTGATTGTGAGCTGTTCTTAGAAGTTGCAGTCTTTAGATTAGGTGTTTCAAGGAAGACCTGCCATGCACAGTAGACAATCCATGTTGGGTCAGCAACGAACGATTTTCCTCCGGTGATGTAAGAAAAGAAATGTCGAGTTGTATGTATGTTTAATGAAGCTACTTACCAGTCAGTTCATCATTAGCAGAGCATTGAGCTGTGACCGATCTCACACAAGCCTGTAATAGTCAAGGAAGCCCTGGTGGAAATAACGAAACTGCTTTTTTCTTTACAACTTTTTTCTTTTTATCTTTACAACTTTACAGAAGTGTTTTTTTCTGTGAGCGGTTTAATAAAGCTCAGCATTCACACACTCAGTCAAACGTTTTCCTCTTTCCTCACTACAGGCAGAAAGAAACGGCGGCGTGGCCCCTCAACAGGCCCAGAACGAGCCGGCCATCATGGTGTGGATGGGGCTCCTGATTGGTCGGCTGTTACATTTCTTCCTGAGACAAAGATGATGGACAGAGAGAGCACCCAGCAGACAAGTAGCACCAGACTGTAGATATGTAAATACACAGCATCAGAAACTGCTCGCTCTCGCTCTCGCTCTCTCTCTCTCTCTCTCTCTCTCTCTTTCTATCTGTCTCTTTCTGTGAGAGCACCTGATTATATATCAACTGAAAGCAGACGACTTTGACATTCCCTGTCCAGAATTAGGATGTGCTGGTATCGGGTGGGGAATTCTGGGATTTAACATGGATTCATGGACAGCTATGTTTCCTGCATGAACATGAAAAGCTGAGCCATTAAAACACTGGGCGAGACCTCTCTCTCTCTCTCTCTCCCTCTCTCTCTCTCTCACGTTCCCCCTGTCTCCCTCTCTCTGTCTGTCTGTCTCTCTCACTCTCATCCCTCTCTCGTCTCTCTCTCTCCAGAAGGTGTTTTTGTAAAGACATTTGGAAACCGTGCCTTCATGGCCTCAGTGCTTTAGTCTTTCACCTTCGGTGCCTGTTTTCCGTTTCTTTTGTTTGTTTTTTTTCTTTTGCTTGTTCGTTTTTAAATTGTGTATATCTTTTTATCTGCCTTTTGTTCTGTATTTATTTGCCTCTGTTATATTTAAGTTGTGTTTTGTTTTCTTGTTGAAAATGGAAGTGGATTAGTTAGCGGTAATGTTGCAGTTCTGCCTACCCCGTTTTTTACTGACTTGCTCTTTACCGAAATTTGCACTTCTGTTCAAATCGTATCCACACAACGTTACATGGAATGTTCCGGATAAGCATTTATTGCCTGAAGATCTCGGTGTAAACAAGGAAACATGCGACTGGTTATCAGAGGCTTATGAGAGCTGTAGAAACGGAGCCACCTTCTGGCTGAGGGACAGCCGGCCCTTAGTACGGGTGCGATTTTCCACACTGTTATTCTCCAGAGAACCCTTTCACGCTTTGAGGCCAAGTGACCTAATACTGTTGAAGCACAACACCAACCCTCACGGAGCAGCCTTTATGAAAACGAATGAAAGTGAGCAAGAGAGTTTTCTACACAGTGACGAAACTTCAAAGTGATTTTGATGAAATTTATATTTTTAAACAAATGAATGATTTTAATTGTTTAAAATTGGACCCATGGTGAAATGTAATGAATGAAAGGTTTTATTAATACACATGTGGTTGGTCAGGTGTGGTTGCATTGGCCGTTTCATCGTGGGTGGTACGTCCACACTGTGTGTGTGTGTGAGTGCGTGTGAGATTAAAGCTATTCAGCGGATTTTCAAGCGGTTTTATTTTCTTGCTGACCCAGAACAGCCTTAATCACGAGTCTAGAGTCAACCTTGATGTAATGATGTTATAAAAATAGCCTCAGCGACTGTAGAGTTTAAAACACTCGGCTTCCTTCACGATTCAGTCAATGGCATTAACGTGCATCTCCACTAACCGTTGATTATGCATTGCTATTTCCCCAGTATTGCATCGAGACCTACATTATTGGCACTTAACAACTAATACGTTAATTATGTTAAATATGGTAACTGATGTTAATAGACATCTAGATGAATCAACTGATTTGTGTCATTGGTTTTGTTGTTTTGTTGTTTTTTTTTAATCATTCCTTTCATTCCCAGTGAAATTTCTCATTACAAGCGGTCTTTAGCTTGTGTTAACTGTTTCAGGTTTAGCAATCAAACCAAAGAACTTTTTTCAACATACTGTAACAGTTGAATTTTGCATTATGTTCTTTGATGTGTTTGCCTTGTGTACAATCAACCATATAAAGATGGGGATAGAATCGATCTCCCGGTATCAGAAATGTCATATAGTCCATGTTCAAATATTTGTGCACCTTCCTTCCTACTTTTTTCCACCAAACAAACAGAAGATCATTTACAGGTCGATCTGCATTCCAGTTCACTGGCTTTTTAACCAGATTCAGTCTCATTACCTGCAAATTAACTGATCCACCTCACAGACCCAGTACATTTGTAGCACAATGTCTGTCTTTGATTCTCTTTTTTTTATTTTAAATTTGTTGATTGCACTGAATCTTTGCTCTGCTGACCTTGTGCAATACTGCTGTAAATAAAAGCTTCTTTTTCATCTTTCTAAACACGACCAACTTGTGTCTAATTTAATTCAGCACTCGGACATGTTGATTGGCATCTCTAATTTGTCCATTGTGTGTGTGTGTGTGTGTGTGTGTGATACTGTGTGTGTGTGATACAGTAGTCTACACCATCACAACCTGATGTACCTTTACTTAAAAAACAGCAACAAAAAGTGTACTTGTATTTCTGCTATAATTTATAGATACGAGGCTGCAATTTTCTGAGACAAGCTCTTAAACAATTGTGATAAACATCAAGCATCTGACCCAACATCTGCCAGTGTAACAAGAAGGTTAAACAGTTTCAAACGAATAAAAACACGTCTTCTCAGGGAAACAGTGCTGATGTGCTTTGGGTGACTTTTTTGTTTGCACATTTCCTGTCAATGCCTCAGACACTATGGTTGTGCTCGTTATGACCCCAGGGTTTCCACGTGTCTCAAGAGATCGGATCACTCTTGATTTTCTGTAGTTACCATGATAAAGTGCTAATCGCTCGTTTCATTTAAGGTATTCACAATAAACCAATTTCTATATTTAAACATTATTATAAAATACTACATTTTATAAAAAATGATTGAAATAAGACGCTCACGTTGGATAAAATGTGAGAAGAAAAAACGTGTGCGCGTGATGCTGATGCGTAATTCTGATTGCTTAATAATGTTCCTTCGATTAGAAGATAAGCTAAAATAATATTTGAATATTATTAATATTTGAACATCATTGCAGCGTACATAATGTACATAATGAATGCGCGAAATGTTGTATGTCAGTACATGACAGTAACAGTACTTGCTTTTTAATGACTGTCATAAAAGAGATATAATATTCTGCTTTGGCTAAGTGTAATGTTCCATAAATAAGATTTTGGAACAGCAAAGTTGGCTGTTTAAAGTAGAAATCCTCTACACTAGCTATGTCTCTGGGCCTAAGTATCGTTCGGTGTTTTAGATTAAACCGTGAAGCCGGTGAAGCGGAAGGAGCTGCTGACTAAGGCAAAAAAGAAAAAAAAAACACGAGTTGGAGTTACAAATGCTCACACACAGCTAATCAACTGCACACTTCTGCAAATGTAATATTTGAAACGTGAAGTCACTTCTTAATGAAGCAGAATTAAAACATGCAATTTCCTTAAATAGTGTTCAAAGATTTCAACCGTTTCAATCATAAGAAAGCATTCTTACATTAACAAGCTCTTTATTTGATCACAGTAAGAAACCTGAGGTGTGGAGAGGTTTAAAATATAAATATAATGTATGCAACATGGAGAACAATGGCTCAATAGACAGAATAGCATGGTTAGGCTTTTGAAGTAGCTCTATTGTGCTTGAAAACCAGGTAACACTGGTGACTAGGTGGTCCTTTAATGCTGACACACACTAGCATTTACCTTACAAATAGGTGCACATACACTACAATAGGTACAGGTGTCCCTGATAACTTCCCTGTGCATGTGGCTTGTGTAAACAGATCACAATGTGTCTCTGAGACACACATGATCCCATGTGCTGTTGTACGTAGCGCTGACCATTTGATCTGATCACATGAGATGCTAATAGCAGGTGTAAAATCAGCAAGGACATAAATTAAGAATGCAGAAGCACCATAAAGGACAGAACAGGGGTGATTTCAACAGGAGTCCACAAAGCCTTATAGATTTCATACTGCTTACTATGTATGGCATGAAAAATGGTGCCCAGGTTAGTAAAGACCTTTATACTTTTTGGACAAGTCAGCCTGAGGAAATGTCAGAAACACCTGTATGTATATAAAGTGAAAAGGAAATACAGATAGGAAGATTCCAGAAATGTTTAGTATATGCTAGTCCAAAATATACGTCACAATCTTCAATCACTATCTGATTGAATCTTTGCTTTAAATAACATTTTCCTTATACCGTAAAAATAAATGCAAAATAAAAAGTAGTTAAGTTTATGTACAGAAAGTACCAGAGATTTTGTTTTGAAATTAATACAATACAATACACCTGAAAGTCCTGTCCTGTATCTCGTGCACATAGGCTATACCGAACACAGACACTCCCCTTTAATTTGAGTGTTCACGTGAAAAGAGAATTCTCTCTTCCTCCAAACAGTCAGCCTATCAGGGCTAATCTGCAAAACATGGAAAGTACGGTACCTTCCACACAGCTTGGCATAAACATGTGGACATAATTATATAGCTTATGCTGAGCTATTCTCTGCTTTGGGCATGTCATTGTCTCTCTCTGTCTCTCTGTCTCTCTGTCTCCTAGTCTCTCTCTCTCTGTCTCTCTGTCTCTCTCTCTCTCTCTCTCCTAGTCTCTCTCTCTCTCTCTCTCTCTCTCACACACACACATACACACACAGAAACACAGAGGACACGAGTAGCTTTTGTGGTTTATTTCTCCAAACAGTGTTTGTGTGTATTACAGTAAATGTGAGAAAACAGTATGCTTCTAACTTTTTTTTAGTTAGGTTACAAATCATGTTGTCTGCTGCAGAT
Source organism: Tachysurus vachellii (assembly GCF_030014155.1). Taxonomy (NCBI): domain Eukaryota; kingdom Metazoa; phylum Chordata; class Actinopteri; order Siluriformes; family Bagridae; genus Tachysurus; species Tachysurus vachellii. The sequence continues at coordinate 7,153,347 of NC_083465.1, read as the reverse complement.
AATAGTAGTCACAGGCTACATAATCACATCAAATCTTCATCCAATCAAATAATCACATCAAATCAGAATCAAAACATATGTTTTAGTTTTATTCAATGATTATGATACAGATAAATGTGAGGAGTCTGATTTGAGACAGACAGACAGACAGACAGACATATCTGTAATCCTTTCAGCCTTTTTTCTTTTCTTTTTGAATTACTTTTGCTATGTCCCTTTACTGTAAGATGATAACTGCTGAGAAAAGTGTCAAGCAATTTTTCCCTGTAACTACCAAGCTTTCAGTTTTCACTTCTGTATTTGATTCTGTTATAGAGTAATAATTGAGCTTTAATAGGTGAGCTGGTTTAAATTCCAATAAACCACTTTAAGCACTAAGAGATGTAAAATGTTCCCAAAGTATCTCTCTTACACCTTTTGAATTATACCTTATGATATGTGCACCAGTTAGAACCGTATGTGTGGTTAGAAAGAAATGATCAAATGATCAAAGTATGTGAGCAGATTTTATAAAGAGTTTAATTTTGGGCATTATAACAGAACTGATATGTTAAACTTTATTTAAACATAAAATAGTTGACTTTGAGTTTAACATATCAGTTCTGTTACACTGCATCAAATCTCAGAGGAGTCAATGGTAATGGATTTGGTATCATCCAGATTTGGACCATGAAGGATCTGGGAAATTTGCTGATATCCATCTTGATTTGATGTTTCTGATCACTCATTCATTCTATTTTTGCTTCTGGTTTTCCTGTTTGGGGTCACCATGGCAGCAGACTGAGAAGGTCAGTCAGACAGTTCAGAGTTCTTTATCTGCAGCCAAAACCACCAGTTCCTTCTACGAGGATCTCCAGATGTTCCCATGCCAACAGTGAGCACTAATCTCTCCACTTGCAGAGGACATTCATGTAAGGTGCCTGAAGCTCTTCTTATTTCACTAGAAAATTTGTCTCTACTCTGAGGCTCTCATGGATTGTTGAGTTCATCATCTTATTACTGAGTAAGCTAAGCCACCCTTATTGGTTTGGTCACTACCCACAGTTCCTAACTGTAGGTGAGGATAAGGATGTATAGTCCTGGTTTATACAGTAACTATAACACTTCTACCACTGACCCAATCTGTTTCAGTTATACACTCTTTTGTTCATCACTTGAAAATAACATCCCAGGATATGAAAACATTTCAAGTGTCACCCCTACCTGAAGGGTGCATCCTGGACCTTTCTGTGAGACAAGTATCATCTCTGTCTTGGAGTTGCTAAAAGAGCATCACAGGGATGTTACCTCTAGTCCCCCATAGTAGATAACTCTCAAACCATCTCCATGTTCTGTCTATAAAGACCATAAAAGGTCTGGCACCCAGTTTAAATGATTCACTCTTAATAGTAGTAATGTGGATACAACTCACTGTGCACAAACAGAGGCCAAACTTTTGAATCTGTCTTTGAATTTCTTTATTTGATACAATAATTTTTGCTTTAATTGTTCTCCCATGTTTATTATGTATATTGTAAATATACAGGCTTAAACATTGATCCCTGTGAAACACCAGCCCAAGGAACACAGCTGATTTATGCTGGTTCAATGAACTGAGTTTATGGAGGACAAAATGGGTTTGTTTAGACATATTTCAAGTGTTAGAGATCTTTATGTCCTATACAGTATCATGTCTAAATCCGCTGAGAAAGATTTCTCATACTGATTCTTAGTTGACTCTGAAACCCCTTTAGGGTATGTACACATAAGAAGAAAGGGCCACATACCTCTCCGGTGTCCGACAATATGTATATACACATTCAACAAGTGCTGCTGTCATTGCTTATTGCTGTGGGCCAACCAAACCTCTAGCAGTCTTTCAGCTTTTCAATGTTTTGACCACAGGATTCAGGAAATCTACATTCTTTGCCTGGAAAAACACACACGGACGCATTAACACACTCTTTCAACAAGCACACTAAGTCGAACCCTGAGCTGCAAGAGGCAGGATGCTGTGGTTAAAGACCCCAGACAAATGTCTTCCTCTATTGAGTACATTGTTACGAACCCCCACTTTCAATAATGCTCGTAGAGGAGGGGGCAAGTAACATAAAAGGACACGCGAGTCAAAAAGGACAGTTTTGTCGGTTTATTATTTAGCTGCACTCACGCATCACGGGCAACTAGGAATTATCACATAAAACACACCCCAAACACATACACAAAAACAAAAGGAGAATACAAATGAACCCAGAAAAGGACACACAGCGTATCAGCAATGGCTGGGCAACAAGACGCACACACGAAGCTCAGTTCAACACCACCGGTCGTCAGCACAAATCTGACGGCCAAAAAGAGCTTCCCCTCAAGTGTGTACCGCTCTCACAGAGAGCTAAAGACTGGTAGTCGCAGTGGCCTGGCGACAGGAGTTCTTCCCCCCAGGTACGACGTCGGCCCCCCTTTTATCCCCACCCGGCGCGTCAATCAGAAATGGGCCGCAGGTGTGCAGGGGCGGAGCTTACCCTAAAAAAAAAGAAAAGGAAGACCCAGTCAATAGAACGGAAACACACATCAATAATCATAAATCAAGGCTTAGGCCGTAACAACATTCACACAAAACTTTCCATAGTACTATCCACCTTCTGGTATTTTATTACATGCCCATCACACACAAGTATGTTTCCTCTTATTTTAAGTGTGTAAAATACCCTCAAAGCCGTCACCTGCCCTTAAAACAATATACTATTCATTAGACTATTCATTAGAATATTATGCTAATATGGATATATTGGGTATATACTATGTTCTTGAACACCAGTGTCCCACAAGGCTGCATGCTAAACCCACTGTTCACTCATGACTGTGTTCCTCTGTATAACCAACATCTTAATCAAGTATGTAGATGATACCAAAGTGGTTGGTCAGATCAGCAACAACAATGAATTGGCCTACAGGGAGGAGATCCAAAGCCTGTCAGCATGGTGTTCCACTAACAACTTCACCCTCAGTGCCACAAAGATGAAAGGGCTTGTTGTGGTCCTCCAAAAATCTAATCGCAGCAGACACTTCTCTATCTATGTCAATGGGACTGAGATAGAGAAGTGTCTGCTGCTATTAAACACTCTGTAAGATGTCTATCACTAACATCTATCTAAAAGTTCACTTATCGCCTTAAGATCTTGCCCAGTTTTTACCGCTGCACCATTGAGAGCATCCTTACAAACTCCATCACATTGTGGTATGGCAACTCCAAGGTGTGTGAAAAGAATTAACTTCAAAAGGTGGTGTTAACTGTCTAAGGGTCTTGAGGATGCTTTTCTTCCTAGTCACAAACTATAAACTTTACTGAACTCTTCACTACACCACTAGGACCCTGATGTCTCACTTATACTTCACTGCCGCTAATCACCTTGCATTTCTGCTTTAACCTGTACATTCTGTTATCTTTTCTACATTATCATAAATGTATATAACTGCAGGTTCATTGCTTACCCTAGTTTACCTCTATATATGTATACTATATGTATGAACACTAACAAGGTAGAGGTTTACTCTTTTCCACTCTCATGAAATCATAAAATACTGCACATTGCAATACAAAATATATAATGCAAACAATATAAACAGATTTGATTTAAATAAATATATGAATTCATTAGAAATTAGTAACTTTGGAGAATTTAATATTACACAATTTATTTGAAATCTGTTCTCTCATTTATGACCACTAATGTCAGCTAAATATACTCACTGACTCACTCACTCATTTTCTACCGCTTATCCGAACTACCTCATGTCATGGGGAGCCTGTGCCTATTTCAGGCGTCATCGGGAATCAAGGCAGGATACACCCTGGACGGAGTGCCAACCCATCGCAGGGCACACCGACAATTTTCCAGAGATGCCAATCAACCTACCATGCATGTCTTTGGACCGGGGGAGGAAACCGGAGTACCCGGAGGAAACCCCCGAGGCACGGGGAGAACATGCAAACTCCACACACACAAGGTGGAGGCAGGAATCGAACCCCCAACCCTGGAGGTGTGAGGCGAACGTGCTAACCACTAAGCCACCGTGCCCCCAGCTAAATATATTATATATATAAATATATATTATTTGTCTGAAAATTTGTAGTGTGGTCCACGAAGCAGAAAAACAGTCAAACATATTCACTCACAAAAAGTTAACATCCAATTAGGCTCAATATTTAGTCTGACAGCAGTGCTAGCGATAATTCAAAAAAATGCTTTTTTCTCAAAATTAATAATTATATTAAGCAAAATAACCTCCAGTAGAACAAAAAAAAATGTAAAGCTTTAAAATATTAAATGTTAGGTTTAGTAATCTTTGGTTTGGTAGATTTTAATATTGTAAACTTCTAAAAAGAAATGCTAAATAAATGTGACTAATTTCAAGATATTTATATAGTGAATTCAGACAAAAAAAAAAGGAAATGATATGAAACTAAGTTGTATGACTTCCAGTGACTTGAGGCAGCGTTGGTGACGAGATGTGGCCGTGTCCAACGACGCAGCAAAGTTGAGAGTTGAGCAACTGTATGGAAAAGTGACTACCAATGAGAGTGAAGACAGCTCATATGGTATGATGCAGATATACACTGCTGAATGTTATTACTCTGGCAACCTCCAGAACACCTACTGACCTACTGACAACTTCATATCACTGCACCTGACAACTTGCTTAATTGTGAACACAGCATTATATGTGTAGAATACATTGGTAATGGATCATCTGTATCCATGTGTCTTGATTCTGTCTGAAGATCTCACTGTCAGTCACTCACGTTTCCATAATTGCTTTATCCTGGTAGACCTAGAGTCTATCCTGAGAACAGTGAGTGAGAGATGGGAATACTGTATACTCTGTTGCACCATCTACACACACAATGATTTTTTCTTTGCCAGTCTACTTATTGGCATGTTTCTGGGCCTGGGACCCTGCGCTATGAAGAGTCAGTGGAGCCACTACTACGCCACATGTCTACCAATTTGACACGAGCTACAGTGAAGTACCCAAGTCTACAGATGTCTAAAGTAGAAACCTAGACATTTGAAGGACTTCCTGAGTATCACAATGCCCAAGTAAAAAGAAAAACGAAAGGATTAATTGACACCCTTGAACACATCTGTACTAGAAATAAGGAATTCTAGTGGACGCCTTCAAGGATATTAACCTCTAGATGGTTTAAATATTTAGCGATATCAGTTCTATGTACTAAGTATTTTTGGGACAGTAGTCGTGTTGGTCTACACTTTTTTCCCCATTTGTGGTAAGTATTATGTAGCTTGGTTTTGTTGAGAAGTCAGTTGGTAATAATATTAGTCAAACTAGCTGTTTGACAGACTCTAAGCCTAAACCACCAGAATGACCAAATGTTCTGACTGAAAAGATTTGGTGTCCAGATGGAGAACTGTGAATAATGTCAAATTTTTCCAAATCTGAATGCTTGGTTTCAGGGAGCGTGGTTTTCAGGGAAACAAAGCAAAACAAAAAATAAAACAAGGTACAGTGAAGTTCCATACAGTGAGTATGAGCTAGTACAGTATATGTAAATAAAGGCAGTTGGTGAGAGGTGAAAGGAAGGTCCAAAGTGAAAGAGAAACCCGGGGAAATAGGAAGTGAGAAATTGTTCTGCTATTGTACTTGGCCTGATACTAATAAAGTACTCCTGACTTTAAGGAAACACAAACAAACAAACAGACAAACAGACCAAAGGCAGGAATTCATAGTACATTAAACACCAGTATCTTTGCACACAAAACTCATGGGCAGGTATTTACACAGACTGACTGACTGACAGACAGAACCACAAGTTAAACCAGAATTTATACACATTTAACTATGTGCATTAGTTAGTCTGTCTGTCTGTCTCTCTCTCGCTCGCTCTCTCTCTCTCCTTCTCTCTCTCGCTCTCTCTCTCTCCCTCTCCCTCTACCTCTCACATACACACACATACACACACACACACATACACACACGCACACAGCTGTTTTCAGGAAGAAAGGGGGTTGCAGAAGTTGTTTGAGCGTAACTGTGCTGGTCTCATCAGAGACTCAAAAGAGGACCAGCACAAAAAGTGGCCTTCTCTGGAGTCATGGAAAAAATGTGTCACTCTGCTCCTTACAAAGAATAAATATACAGCCTTCATTTGTGCCAGGGTTTGGCCAAATCCAGATACATTATCATCTTATGTGCTTCTTTGCATTTGATAACACTAGAAATCAAACAAAGCCTAACAGGAATGGCCATGGACTTGATGTTCTTTGAGGAACCCTCTGGAATCTTGCAAAAAAAAGTTTTTTAGTGCTGAAGCTCTTGTGCTAATAAAAACCACCATCTTCAAAAATCACTCCAGAAGCGCAATTTCAATAACAAGCAAAGAAAACAATAAGCAGCAAATGAAAGTTAAGCTCTACATTATGCTGACTCGCACTCACTCATTTGCTTCAATCTGTCATTATTATACAGTGTCAGCATATCGTTCTGGGTGAATTATACCTTAAAGAAAGGAGAAAAAAGCACCTCGTCACCCTGGTTCGCCTCAGACTCCTCGAGGGCGATGATCCTGCTCACCTGTGGGTTGTTTGGCCCCTACTTCACCCCAGGGCAGTGACTTTCTTATGGGAGCACTGTGTACTTTCCAGAGGTGTTAGTCATCCTTTAGGCCCTTTCATACTGTCACCTCAGGACACCTCCTTAAAAATCCCCTCCAGGAAGAACGTCACATGACAGCAGGGCCGCAGGGTTTCTCCTCAAACATTGCTTGAATAACATTTTGCTTTTCCTGACCTTATGACAAGTTTTTATTACAGTAATAAAATCGATCGTGTGTGATTTATATGATTTGAGGACTGACTGATTCCTATTTGTGTATAAAATGTGCTTATACATAAAAAAAAAAAGAGAAAGAAACAAACAAACAAACATGCACGTCCATCTCTGGTATACCAAGAAAAACAGTTTCTTCTTTCCTTTGAACATGATGCCAGGACCAACCCAGGCTTTGCAGGCTTTACATCAGCAGTGTCAGACAATGTGAGTGTGTATGTGCGCATATACCAGAGCTGTGAGTCACTGCCTACTGCACTCTGCTAATTGGCTGAGCTATGCTGGGTTATTTTAAGCAGGTATAAAGTTCAGGTGCACGTCCTCAATGCTCCTAGCTTCTTGCGGAGGAAAACTGTTTTCTGTTCTGGCACCGAGGTGGAGGAATGGACTTCCTTTAGATGTTTGAACAGCTGAGTCACTGGCTGTATTTAACTGAAAGGTGAAGGCCATCTTCTTCCTGAAACACTGAAATTAGCTCTTAAACTATCTGCTATAATTCCTCCTAGCAGAGTTTTAGGCTGATGGTATCCTGTGACCAATTGGACCAGTGTTGATGTATCCAGTGATCGAGACTTCAAAGCACTTTTATACGTCGTTCTGGAAAAGGACGTCTGCCGAAAGCCGTAAACATTAAAGGGTATATGTCAGGATTGCTGCCTGATTTACAAATTCATTAGGGTTTTTTTTAATAATCAGAGGTACATTTCCCCATCTAAAGCAATAGTCCGCTTAGGTGACTTGAAATTAATCTAAACTTTTGAGATTTCAAATAACAATTTGGAAAACACAAGGAAATAAAATGACTAATATTTATAATACTATTATTTCTTCACACAGATTAGATTTTCCTGGCCTTTAGTATTACTTTAAAATACAGTTAGCGCTACTAGTTAGTTTCCTTTTTATTTTGGCTTAGCAAATCATGTCGATAGCTACTACCAAGCTACTTACAAGCCACTAAGTCTAGATGATCTTCTGAAAACAATAAGCCATTGAAGTGAGTTAATTAGAAATGTGTGTACACTGTGCAGATTGTTAGGAGGCTTAGAGGTGAGTGAGTGAGTGAGTGAGTGAGTGAGTGAGTGAGTGAGTGAGCAAGTGAGTGAGTGAGTGAGCATGTAGACGTGACGTGAGTCATCACATTTTGTTAACATGGCATCCGCCATATTTCAACACCATGCCAGTGTTTTCTTCTTCTAATTAACCCTTTTTTGAATAACATTGAATGGACTGTACCTAAGTGAATAAAATAGTAGGCCTAAATATTATTATTATTAATAATAATAATAATAATAAATAATAATAATAATAATAATAATAATAATAATAATAATAATAATAATAAATAATAATAATAGTAACAACAACAATAATAATAATAATAATAATAATAATAATAATAATAATAATAATAATAATAATAAATAATAAGAATAATAATAATATTTAGTTTTTAAAAATTCAATTAATAAAAATAAAAATTTTCAACTAATTAAAATTTTATTTGCCTGTTTAGGATTGTTCAATGAAAAAACTATTCTAATACAGTAGTAAAAATATTTTATCTATCTATCTATCTATCTATCTATCTATCTATCTATCTATCTATCTACCTATATTGAAGATCTTCTGATTGAAGAATATCAGTGAAATCTGGCACAAAACCTTTCTTTTTTTTTTTTTTGTAATAAATAGTCTAGCAAGCTACTTGTTAACTTTATGGAGTTTGCACTTGATTTACAGCTTATATTTTCCAACGGCATACAAACCGAACTGAATGATTGTGGACACTGGACATGAAATAACATGAAATAGTCATTTATTCTGTTACAATAAGAGAAATATGAACTCCTGAAAATGAAAACCTGAAAATTGGTACAGCGCTATATTTATATAGGTTTTAAAGAGATGTCTCATGGTTAGTTTTATTTTGTATGAATGTGAGAGGATGGACTTTAGGATAGATTTAATGCATTCTTGTCTCACTGTACTCTGGGTGGATAGAAATAACTATAGAAATAACTAAAATCTCTCTAAAATATAGTCAAATCAAATAAACCAAAAGTAAGACTATTAAACTTATTTCTAGACATTGCTTGAAAGACTGTTCTGTTTGTCTGATAGCAAAATTCTTTGCCAATAATCCTAAATTTGGTGTATAGTTATCTTAAGTACCACTAAATATATTTGAATCTTAAATAGGATACTGTTCACCTTGAAATAAAAAAAAAGACATGTATATACTGTAAACAAATTCCCAATCTTGGGTTCGTTCCAGGACTTTTCTAATGAAGGATTAGCTCCAGAGAAAAGCACAAATAACCTAGCAGGCTATTTATTAGGAGCAGTGGTGGCTCAAGCGGGTAAAGGCTCTGGGTTGTCGATTAGAGGATCTGGGTTCAAATCCCATCTCTGCCAAGCTGCCACTGTTGGGCCCTTGTGCAAGGCCCTTAACCTTGACTGCTCCAGTGCTTCAAACCTCCCAAGAAAGAATTTCACTGTGCTGTGCTGTAGATGTGACAAAATAAAGGCTTCTATTCTATTTATCAAGTCCAACACAATAGTCAAAAATGGCAGAACACAAAACCATCAGTCTTAATGTAATGATGAAAGCAAAAAATAAAAATAAAAATAAGAACACATGATGAGACTCCTTTTATTAACACCGTCATACATTTCAGTCACATGATTTTGTTTTCTGTTGCAGTCGCCATATTTGGGACTGAATTTCTGGCTTCACTGCACAAAAGGGAACATAACGAAGAGATGAGAGTCTGAAAATGACTGAAATGACTAGACATTTCACAAGACAATATATAGGACAAAGTTAATCACACAGATGATGACCTTTAAATGCTGATTCCACTCAAACTTTCTCTCTCTCTCTCACACACACACACACACACACACATACACACTCAGGACAAAATAAACAAGACACACATCTGTTGATGTGATACAACCAACTTTTATTAATTCAAGTTTACACAACAGTGCATAATAACATCAAAGAAATATATACATCAAAAATAGTCAAATAAAAAATAGGATAAGATAAATAGAAATAATACAAATATTTTGTTAATTCATGATATTATATTATAATAAATTAATGTTGGTTAGTGGAGACTGGTAAAACTGCCATAGCAGTTGTATACACATCACTGAGAAGAAGATCCTGCTCTAGAAAAACACAGTCTATAGAAGGACACAGTATTTTCCCATTCTTTCATCCAATCAGCATGTTGTGTTTTTTTTTTTTTTTTGATCAATTCCTTTCCCAAGAATGAAACCCAGGCCCCAGTATTGAGAACACAGGCTACCAGACCACCAGAGAACAGAAAGCCCTGCTCAAATCGAGCAATCATGTTGAAGCAGCATATAATGCATAAAATCATGTAGGTTCAGGATAACAGCTTTACATACATCAGAATTACTTTAACCACACCTCTTGGCTGTTGGTGCCAGTTGACAGGGTTTGAACATTTTTCAGAAACTGCTGACTCCTTCACACACAAACAGATGCTAGAGTCTACACAGAAAGCTGCATATAAGCAAAAAAAAAATATCCAGTGAGCGGCAATTCTGTGGGTGAACTTGTTGGATGAGTTTAGTGAGAACACCCTGCCTGCTTTGAGATGAGGAGAAGGTTAAATAAGCAAACTCTTGTGAGAAGAAATCTCAGTGCCACAACAAAGGAAACATGGAGGGGGAAGAGATACACTACACCACTGTGAGGTCCACTCCTGTCAGCCAAGAACAGGGACAAGACTGGAAGAAGACCTACACTGTAATAAGGCAGCATGACAGGGTGACCCCAAAGCCTGAAGGAGCAGGCAAGGGATGAGTCAGACCACCAGGATACTATGGACTGTGTAGGGCTTTGTTTCATTCTGTCTTCACAATATGAGTAAGCATGGGAAAGTTAACACACTCAGTTTTGTATCAATTTACAATCGTGAGACCACGTTGAGAAGAAACATACTTACGGGCTGTGTGAGCTTGCTTGTCTCAGACTAATAAAGCCTTTGTTATATGGTTTGAGGAGTGATAATCAATCAAATCACACTTTTGTGAGAACATGAAGCATAGTGGTGAAGGTTTAAATGCTTGCAGGGCTGTGAGTGTCTAATCCTTAGATCAAGCCTGAGGAAAGAAAGGAACGTGTGTGTGTGTGTGTGTGTGTGTGTATGTGTGTGTGTGTGTGTGTGTGTGTGTGTGTGTGTGTGTGTGTCTGTTTCAGAGGTTCTGACAGAGCTGAATACAGTGTGTTCTCAGTGCAGCAGCTCCAGACTGCATGACTATTTGTTTGCACAGTGCCGGACAAAGCTACAAGGAGGCAGAGCAGAGGCAGCTCAACATGTCAGGGCGTGTAAGTGTCGCCCCGGGCAGCGTGCACTCTCACTGAGGCCGAGACAGTTTCTCTCCTCTCTCTCTACCTCTTCCTCTCTCTCTCTCTTTTGAATAAACAAAAGGCAGACTACTGTCTCAAGATAATGACCTTAGTCTGCCTAATCAAAAGCAGCCGGCAGGACAGGGGTTACTTGGTTTGAGTTTTCACAGAGCTGTTTGTTGATTACAATTGAATATAATTTGTGTCGTCGTCGTCATAATCCGTCACGAGTATCATTAGTAATATAAAATATAAGTCAGGTAGAGGCCGTGATTTAAAAAAAAACAAAAATCGATCCAAATTTTTCCAGTAAAAGGTAAAAGCAAAAAAAAACTTCCCTTGACTGTGCAGTAACTCAAATAAAGTTATGCAAGAACAATCCGCATGCAGATGAAAGCCCCACATCACGCTTGAGTAATATTTGTTTGCCACCGAGCCGTAAGCACGTCATCATTTTATTCCACGATGTAAATAAAACGAGGGAAAACATTTATTTTACGCCCTAAAGGCAAAACCACTGTGTGTGAAAATCATGTTGATGGTCTGCTGGTGCCTGAAGTAAAGTCATCTGCGGTTGTTCAAGGACAGGGTTAATATCTCAGGATGTGTCTCGATGCCATGAGTCACCTCAGTCAACTCTTTTTTTTTTTTTTTTCTTTTTTTTTTTATTATGTGAGGTGGGTTTCAGCAGCCTGTAAACAGATAGTCATATCTGTATCACACGTGCTTTTGGCTCCTAGATGTCTGTCTGTCTTTTTTTCCACCCTTCACCTGTGTTCACTTACTCATGTACACAAAAGGATCCATGCTCATAATCACAGAGATAAGATCCCTATTATAATACAGACTTGATTGTTTTTTTTTTTGCCTGCCATTATACACCAGTTAAGGTGACGAGGGCATTGGGTATGCCGAAGTGAAGTGAATGAAATGGAAGGGACAAAGAACAGTTACCATATTTTTTCACACGGACAAAGAACAGTTACCGTATTTTTTCACACGGACAAAGAACAGTTACCGTATTTTTTCACACGGACAAAGAACAGTTACCGTATTTTTTCACACGGACAAAGAACAGTTACCGTATATTTTCACACAGCTTGGAAGTCAAACAACTTCCTGTGGGTTTTTTCTTTTTTGCTGACTCATGGGAAAGGGAGGGGTCAGGAAGAGACAGGTTCTCTCATTGTTTCTGATTCAGGGTCACGAGCTGGCACAGTCATACCTAATAAAGAAATTAAATAAGTTCATCATACATACATACATAAAACCAATGACCAGGGTTCAATCACACGTTTCTCACAGCTGCTTCACTGCTTTTCTTTACAATACATGGGTGGGGGGGGGGGGGGGCTGCTTCATATGCAAAAGCCTTGACTTTTCTTCAGAAATGATTCACCTGAAACCAAACTATACTCAGTATGTCTTGTAGTCTTTATATTTGGCCGAGTTCATTCAGAAGGCTGCTTTTACTTCTATGTGAAACTGTAAAAATAAGAATACTTTCACTCTGGGGCGGTTTTCAGACTCCCAAATAAAAAAAAAATTCCATCTGTACGTGAATTTAGCGTAACCTTTTTCTGGCTCAACCTTGATGAGTTCACTCCAGAGACATTATCTCTGTGCTTTCCCTTAGGTGACAGACCACCAAGATACGTCAAGGTGCTAACCTACACTTCCTAATTTTTATTTTAGATTTTGCGTCACACAGCGAGGAGGATTAGTCAAAGTGTGACTCTCGAAGCCTGCTGTGCAACACAGGTGACTGTCTCAACAGAACTGTTTTTTTAAGTCAATCAAATTGTCAGTTTAGACAACATCAGACAACAACAAGAGACAGCGATATTATTATTATTATTATTATTATTATTATTATTATTATTATTATTATTATTATTATTATTATCAATGAATGAAGTAATTTTTTTCCTATGCAAATTAATTTAATCTAATTTCCAATCAGGAAAATGAACTTAAAAAAGAAGGAATTGCATGAGACACAAAAAAGTTATTTTTCTCTTTTTTATTACAAAGAGAATTACAAATTTAAAACATTCTATTATGTTTTAAACAACAGATTTATTAACAAGAGGTTGGTGAATACATGCATCCAGATCTGAGAGAGAGAGAGAGAGAGAGAGAGAGAGAGAGAGAGAGAGAGAGAGAGATTACAAGAAGTTACACTGTTACACACACTTTCACCTCTGCTGGAAACCTGGGCCTAACCAGATACAAATATTCTAGCAAACACTCTGACTGTACAGACACGGAATGGGAAGATGAGGTGACAATTAAAAGAGGAACTGAAAAGAAAAAAAAAATCCACATTTGTCCGGCAGGCAAGGTTTAAAATCATAACCGTATGAGATTTCCATAAGATGACTCCCCGTGTCATCCTGTCAGTAGCTGGAACGCTGTGTATGTGCGTTTGTGGTGTGAGAAGGTTAGTTTGTGGTGTGAGAAAGGACGATTCTGCTGATGCTCTATAATTCTTCTGTAACTTTACAGCTGTTTAATCTTAACATCCCATGTATTGTGATAAATCTACACTGATCAGCCATAGCGTTAAAACCACCTGCATAATTATGCCACCAAAACAGCTGTGACACATCGAGGCAGGGACTCCACAGGTCCTCTGAAGTTGTGCTGTGGTGTCTGGCACCAAGACGGTAGCAACAGATCCTATGATTCCTGTAAATTGTGAGTAAGGAACCTCCATGGATGACGCCACTTGTTTGTTCAGCACATCCCACAGATTTGGAGGCCAAATTGACATCTTGAACTTCTGACTCGGTTGTCCAGCCATCACAATTTGGCTCTTGACAAAGTCACTTAGATCCTTATGCTTGCCCATTTCTAAAAATGGATATTTTCTCTGTTCACCATTATGACAAGTGACATTATAACAATTAAATTACATTTCAATTCAATGTATAGTGATATTAACAATTCACATTGTCTCAAAGCAGCTTTCAGAAGCTTAGAAACTGAATAAAGTTTAAAATAAATTTACTATTTATCTCTAACAATTTTTACTAACAAACAAGCCGGAATGCGACGGTAGGAAGGAAAAACTCCCTGAGACGACATGAGGAAGAAACCTTGAGAGGAACCAGACTCTGAAGGGAACCTCATCCTCATTTGTGTAGTAGTAAATAATATAAAATTGTAAATAATGTCCTTTCGACAACAGTTTGTAATTAAGTGGAAGATACAAGATAATCTGAATTTCACCCGTCAGTGGCTTTAATGTTATGGCTGATCGGTGTGTATGTTGGCGTCATTATTCCTGGAAATTTGGATGTATGACGGATCATTCTGAATAGCAACAATCATCATCCTTCACATTTTTGCATCATTTCCACAGAAATTAACTGCTACTCCAACAAAAAAATCATCCTCTACACATGACTCAACCTCCTTGTTTGGTTTCTAGGTCAATGAATTTGACTTGATTTGCATCAACACAGTCTTGAACTGTTATTGTCACATGTTGGAGTAGATCATGTATCTTCAAAAGCCTGGAATAAAATCAATCTCCACACAGACAGGCAGCCAAACGCAGGAGCAAACCCAGGAACCCTGTAGCAGCATTATGGCAGCAACACTGTTTAGGCATGGAATATATTAGACATCAAGTAAACTCAATGTTCTCAAGGTTGACATGATAAAAGGAGTAAAAAACTGGGAAGTGTAAGGATATGAGTGACTTTGACATGGATAACATTGTGATGTCTAGACAACTGGGTTAGAGCATCTCCACGAATTGTTCAGGAATGGTCAGAGGAACATGAGGTGTTGTCCTGGCCTTCAGATTCCCTACATCTTGATCCAATAGAGCATCTGTGGGACGTGCCATACAAAAAAGTCAGATCCATGGATTCTCACTGCACAACTTACAGGACTTACAGGATCTGCTGTGAGCTTCTTGGTGCCAAACACCACAGCACACCTCCAGAGGTCTTGTGGAGTCCATGCTTCAATGAGTCAGAGCTGTTTGTGTGGCACAAGCCAAACCTACACACCGTTAAGCAGGTGGTTTTAATGTTATGGCTGATCAAGATATGATATGATTGGATCAGTGTCTCAGTGGATCACTCTCACTCTGCATAATCTGAGCTAGTAGATTTATTTATTTAATAATTTTGCCTTAGTAACTATATTCATTCTAAATTAAATACATAAACCAAATTCAAGCTTCAATCTTAAATCTGACCGACCACATGTTCCTTTTTTCCCTTTATAATGAAGATAATAACAAGAAGAAGAATTCTGTCAGCTGTGCCAGTTGTGATATTTTCAATATTTGTGTCTGTTGAGTTTTTGATGATTCTGCAGTTCTCAACATGCTTGCAACATGTCTCACCAAAAGAAGTGCAATCAACTACAAACAGTACAACAAGATTTTTTTAGTGTTTGTAGTTGATTACACTTCTTTTGGTGTTTGTATTTGGTATTAATCCGCCTACACAGTGTAGGCAGATTAATATTTGGACACCATTTTTAAAAAAAACATTCATCCGGTGTATATATTCCCAAAAACATTTTTTCACTAAATATGAACAAAACATTATCATGCCATAAGACACAAACATAGATGCACTTCAAAATGAACCTGACAAACGAAAACCAGACACGCTCATACATTCACTCATTCATCTTCTACCGCTTATCCGAACTACCTCGGGTCACGGGGAGCCTGTGCCTATCTCAGGCGTCATCGGGCATCAAGGCAGGATACACCCTGGACGGAGTGCCAACCCATCACAGGGCACACACACACACTCATTCACTCACGCACTCACACACTACGGACAATTTTCCAGAGATGCCAATCAACCTACCATGCATGTCTTTGGACCGGGAGAGGAAACCGGAGTACCCCACGCTCATACATGTTAAAATAAATAATGCATTTGGAAAAGTTGCATAAAAATAGATTAAGTTTTCGATATAAATGCTGCAAAAAATGATCCTTCATGAAAAACCGTGAGAAAAAACCTTAGACTGCCCAAATGGTAGAATGGAGAAAAAGGCTAAGTAAGAAAGTTCCTGGACCCATCACTGATTGTTCATGGGTAGGGGAAGCCACACAAGATTTCACAACACACGCTCAGACCAATGATTAGGAATGATAAGAGAGAAAGTAGCAGTCACTGGAAATGTGTTGCAGGATGACCTGTAAGCAGCAACAAGCAAATAACTGAAGCACAATCATCTAAGTTCCTGATACAAAATAAACACTGAGGTGTGCATTTAAATGCATTCAGACCAATCGGAATAGTTTGGTAACAAAATTCTATGGTCAGAAAAATTAAAGGTTGAACGTATGATCGTCGTTCAGGCATGGTGAATATAGAGCTGCTTCTCTGCAGCGCTGCTGAAGGAAAGCACATTATAAAAGGAAACATGATGGACTTATTGTATCAAGACACTTTAGAGGAGAATCTATTTCAATTCTATTCAATTTATTTGTGTAGAACTTTTAACAATCCACATTGTATCAATGCAGCTTTACAGAAATATAGAAACCAAATAAAAATAATAAAGTTTAAAATTAAATTACTATTTATCTCTAACATCTATCTTTAATGAGAAAGCCTTTGGTGAGGAAAAACTCCCTCAGACAACATGAGGAAGAAACCTTGAGTGTTCCTCATCCTCATTTGTGTGTTGCTGGTGAGTAAATAATATAAATGTAAATAATGTCCTTTCTACAACAGTTTGTATTTGAGTGGAATTAAGCAACCAAGAGCTCCTGAGGAACTAACAGGTCAGCATCATTTTTGCATTCACCACAGACTTAACACTAATTCCTTCCTGCTGAAGTCTTCACATGATCACTAATGAAGACACAACCATACGGCTGACTGATTCAACAGTGGTTAAAAAAGGCGTGACAATCAGGGTGTGGCAAATCCACAGAAAATATAATCTCAGGGGTCAAGAAACTGAATTTAGGGTGAAGATGGACTTTCCAACAAGACAAAAAAAACAAAACAAAACAAACAAACATCCAAAATAACTCAAGAAGACCTTGCATGGCCTAAATAATGTTGTGTCTTGAAATCTATTGTGAGTGCATGAGACCACAATCCTGTAAAAATCCTCATGATTATGTCTTATAATCAGCTAATCCTGCCAACAGCTTTGTATAAAAAATTTGTTTTTAGTAATTTATAGATTTTGAAGACTTTGCTAAGCCTACTTTCAGTGAATTTAAGGCTCTTTTTGTATTTTGCGTATCAGCTCAGAATGACTTGAGAGCATCACTGTAAATGAATCAAACCCTGTGTAGGTCTAGAGACTATTTGTCATTCTCAATCTTTAAGAACTTTTACACAAAATAAGAACAGATTTGCATAGTGTGTATGGCAGAGATGGGGGACTCGAGTCATATGACTTGACTCGAGTCAGACTTAAGTCGCACATTTGAGACTTGCTTGACAAATATTAAAAAAAGACTCGACTTGACATTCATGACTTGAGACTTGACTCGGAAATAACTTGTTTTTTTTTTTGTTTGTTTTTTTAAATCTGTTTTTAAACGCACGCAAGAGCGTAATCTAACCACGTGACGCAGCAGGCACGCAGAGGGAGCGCGCGCACTAACTAATAAACCTTAACAGTCGTGACGAAACATGAAAGGCGCGACACCAAAAATAATTTCATAATAATAATAATAAGTTCATGTGGAAATGTCAGCTTTTTTGCAATAGCACTTATAATTGGTCTTCAGTGTTAGGCTTTGAGTGAAAAGCGTCTGGATTTTTTTATGGGGATGCACATTATATAAAAAACATAAATATAAATATAAAAATAAAAAACTATAAAGGACAGCCATATTCTTGTCTCGCACACACACACACACACACACACACACACACACACACACACAAACACACACACACACACACACATTCGAATTAAAGGGATAGTTCACCCAAAAATAAAAAAAAAATCTTGAACACACATGTAGATATTTTGAGGAATGTTTGGAATACACTTCCATAGTATTCTTTTTTCCCACTATGGAAGTGAATGGGGCTCATAAATGGTTTGGTTACAAACATTCCTCAAAATATCTACATGTGTGTTCATCAAAACAAAGAAATTTATACAGGTTTGTAACATCATGAGGGTGAGAAAATGATAACAGAATTTTCATTTTAGGTGAACTATCCCTTTAATTAATAAATTACTCTCACTCCAATCATCTCTCTCTCTCTCTCTCTCTCTCTCTCTCTCTCTCTCTCCAATAGTTAAATATTGTAGATTTTACTTTGTTTAATATATACATTTAGTTAAATCATCAAACATCTGTATGACTTGCCAGTGACTTGCTTGACTCAAGCTACGACTTGACTTGAATTGCTTGACATAAAGCAGTGACTTGACTTGACTTGACATTCACAAAAATTGACTCGGACTTGCTTGAGACTTGAAGGTTAAGACTTGAGACTTACTTGTGACTTGCACATATGTGTGACTTACTCCCACCTCTGGTGTATGGTATTAAATCATTAATTATTGCATTGTATCAATTTTTTTTATTATTATTAATTTGCAGGTTACCCTGTGTAGAGGAATAACACAAGAGCACCTAATAAACAGTACTGTCCAAAGTAAATTTTAAAAATAAATCATTAAATAAATAATTATGAATTATTAATTAAATTGTTATTTAATAAATACATTCTTTATTTGTATAATAAATAAAAAATAATATTTTTTATGATAAAAATACATTTTTAAAAAATGTAGGAAAACAATCCTACAAAAAAGTTGATTGCAGGGCACACACACACACTCTCATTCACTCATGCACTACGGACAATTTTCCAGAAATGCCAATCAACCTACCATGCATGTCTTTGGACCGGGGGAGGAAACCGGAGTACCCGGAGGAAACCCCCGAGGCACGGGGAGAACATGCAAACTCCACACACACACACAAGGCAGAGGCGGGAATCGAACCCCCAACCCTGGAGGTGTGAGGCGAACGTCATGCTAACCACTAAGCCACCGTGCCCCCTAGGGTCATTAGTAAAAAAAAAAAAAGAAATAATAATGATAAAAATAAATAAATAAATAATAATAATAGATAAGCCACTTTTCATTTTTAATAAAAAAAATACATTAAGGATTAATAGAGATAAAATCATCTCAAATTCTCCTTTTGATGCTTTTGACAATCTACCATCCCCTTTCATTATTATTCTGCTCTTTGTATTAAATAAAGAATGCTTTAAATATTTAGAAATTGTATTTTTTACAGAGCAGCTTTCTACATTTCTAAGACTTTTGCATGGTTCTGTAGTTCTGCATAGGCATTTGACTTATTTGCTGTTCACAAGCTATTTCTATTGATATGTTTAAAAACATACTGCCTCCTGCTCAGCATGTGTCTGATCATGTGTACATGTAGGTGTGCGTGCGTGAGAGAGAGAGAGAGAGAGAGAGAGTGACATTTGAAAACATTACATGCGTTCTCAGAGTCTGGGAATGCATAGTGTTTGTTCTAAACCACATCTCAACCAACTGATAGACAAGTAGGAGGACACATCAAATGTAAACACCATTAAAACAAACACTTTCGGGTCCCGACACAGACCACAGAAACAGACAAATGTCACGACGAGCATGTTTTTTTCAGGGTAATATTTATTTGCTCCTTTCATTACTCAACTTCAGTTATCATTGCTATCAGGGTTTCACATCAACTCATCATGATTATCTGTTGCTCAGATATAGCAACATATAGATATAGCAATATATAGCTTATAGATATATACATATCATTAAATGTATAGATGCAGCATACAGATCCAAAAACATGGATACCTGAGATGACCTGTTCCTCAGATTTGTTAGGTGTGTAGAAATGTAGCTTGTAGAATAGATCGGGTCTTTCTCTAGTGGCCTGTGCAGAAAACAAAACAAAGAAAAACAGGTTAACATGAGAACATTTGCACCGCAGCAGTCGTTATTACAGGAAACGTCAGGAAGATCTGGCCTCGAGCTGTAACACCTGTCTGCAGTCATTTCCCTTTGAGCTATAGGCATGGCTGTAATAGTAGGGCTGAGGTTTCACAGCCATAGGTGCTACTATCAAATGCCCAGGTTTCCTTTTCTTTCTCCTCCTTATCGACGGTATAATGGTAGCTCTAAAAATCTGACATAAACATCCTAACAGACTCTTCTCATCTTGGACATCACTTATTTAAATTGCTGCCCTCTGGCAAACGGTTTTATTTCGCTGTACTCAGTATAGTGACAATAAAAGGATCTTCAATAACAAATTTCAAACTTGTCTAATGCACTTCTCTAGACTGTACTGCATTATACAAACACAAAACAAGGGGAGAATCTGATCTATTCCATTCAGTGAACCTGACAGCCACTACTGTATGTGCATATCCAACTTATTTGTATGTATTGTTTCATTGTTAACAGCCCAAAAAAATAAACAATTGTAACAGGTTATTCTAAAAATCCATTTAAATATGCAGCAGATTTTCCATTACATGGTTTTTGTACACGCTAGTGTAGAAAGCCATAATCCCACATAAGGTATTAAGTGACGCACTTAAAGGCTTCAAAGACAAGGTTTAACCCACACGTTCTTTAATTTGCATAATTCGGTTTTCTGGACCCCCCTCCCTGGCACATTCGTTCTCGTTCTTGATTTTAACCACATCTGTCTCTCTCTGTGTTTCCCCTTTCCCACTAACTCATTAAAATGAGATACTTTTTCGGTTTATTGGCAACAATTTGTCTCAAAGCCACATCCAGAAAACAGAAGCATGGTAAACACTTCCAGTTTAAGAGGAAAACCATTTAGAATTACGACCTGTTCCAGTTACATGTGTGATAAAGGATAATAGAAGTCGTGTATCATTCAGTCATTTTTTGGAGGCTGTTAAAAAAGTATCTAAAAATATAGAAATGGGGTGAAAAGGGAAGAAAATATTCAGCAGCCAAAGAAACTTTTAATGTTCAGTGAACAAACTTCAGTATGTTGTATGAAACGTGACACTGCAATTAAGAGTGCACCCGAACAAATATGCAGATACACACGTGCATGTTTTACTTAATTATTTCTAATCTAATCCTATCTTCAGTAACCAAAACGAATCCTTTTTGATCTTTAAAAGCTGCTCCATAGAGAGCAAAAGTGTCACATTTTGTCACGACCAAAATATAAAAATCTGCCTAAACACACACACACACGCGCGCACACACCCCAAACCCACTCATTTACCCATTCAGTGTGAATCATTCTCTGCATCATGCTTTAACAGTCACAGTGATCATTTTTGAGGCTTTGTATGTATGTCTCATCCTTTAATGCTCAATGTAAAAGTGTACAAACTACAACATATAACCTTGTTCCAGAACTACTGTGACTAATTAATTAAGAGTTGTAACACACAAATGGCCATTGAGGACACACTATTGAGCTCTATTGTATTTCAGGTGTGTTTAGGCTACAATGAAAAATAATACTGATTCCTTTTCCTGTTTTTGATTGTGGTAAGTTGCATGTAATTACTAAGAAACTAAGTGACTAAGAAAGTGATCAAATCAAAGCCTCTACGTTTGACACCCCTAGGGAGCTCACAACCATCTGAATGCTTACTGAATGATTCATATACGGCCCTGTGACTCTAGTCTCTTACACTCTGATTAGCTTAAAGAGAAAACACTATGAACGTAAAGGGCCATTAATCTGGTACAGTTTATGTGGTGTACACACACACACACACATACACACACGTGCACTAGGCACTTTAATAGAAACGCATGTGAACCTGCTTATTCATGCAGTTATCTAATCATGTGGCAGAATCACAATGCATAAAATCTTGCAGAGACAGGTCAGGAGCTTCAGTTAATGTTCACGTCAAACATCAGAATGAAAAAGAAAAAATGAAAAAAAAAAACTTGTGATGTCTGTGACTTGAACCGTGGCATGTTTATTGGTGGCAGATGTGGTGGTTTTTCAAACCCTGCTAATCTCTCCTGAGATTTTCATCCTGCACATGATGTAAAAGAACAGGTGATTGATCAGACCAGCCGACCATCTTCCACTGCTCTATGGTCCAGTCCTGATCCTCACATGCCCAATGTAGATACTTTCAGTGGTGGAAAGGGGTCAGCATGGGCATATGACCAGTCTGCAACTGTGTGTAACAGCATACTGTGTGTCATGACACCTTCTTCTATCGTAGCTTGCATTAACTCTTTTAGCAAGTTGTGCTAAAGCAGCTCTTCTCTAGGGTCATATCAGATGGGTCGCCCATACTCTCGTTGTCCACAAGCATCCCCATTTCAGAGATGCTCTGACTCGGTTGTCTAGCCATCACAATTTGGACCTAGTCAAAGTTTCTCATAACCTTATGCTTGCCCATTTTTCCTGGTCCCAACACATCAACTTCAAAAACAGACTCTCCACTCAGTGTCTAATATAATCCAACCTCTACAATGTTATTCCCTTCACCTGTTTACTTGTATTGGTAAGCATGTTTGCCTTGAACCACCGGGGTTGGGGCATGATTATGGCCTTCACCCTGTGTGTGCAGTTCACATGTTCTCCCTGTGTCTCAGAGGTTTCCTCTGGGGACTCCGATTTCATCCCCCAAGCCAAAGACTGCTGTGAAACGATAAGCATCTCTAAATTGTCCGTAGTGTGTGAATGTGTGTGTGTGATTGTGCTCTGCCTTGTGCCCTGAGGTCCCTGGGATAGACTCCAGACTTCCTGCGACCGTGTAGTATTAGTGCTACAGAAAATAGATGGGTGTCAGTGCAGTTAACATTATAGTTGATCATGGTGGTGTATATTAGGCTCATTATAATGTCACATTTTGTCTATTTATTGAAGCTAAAGTAGTCTTTATTCCTGAACTAACAGGACACATTAGGTTGTTGAGGTTTGGGTTAAACGTGTACTTAACAATATGTAAAAATCACAAACCCCACACGGTGCACCTTCACCGAGTCCTGCTTTACACACATCTTTTAAATAAAGACATCAGGCTCTTGTTCATCACTTGTTTTCTGTATGTTATGGTAATAAATGTGGTGAGGAACAGACAGGAAAAGACAAGAGGTCACACTAATCACTGGTTGACTTCCACTGCTGCTTAGTCAGCCCACTTTTGACATGCTTCTTGTTTAATATTTATGCTGTGGTCGGGTGTTTAGCAAGAAAATATGCTTTGGTTACATATTAGTAGCATGTAAAAAAAAAAAGCTTCCCCACCATAGCTTTATTTTTTTTTTTGGAAACATTATGAATAATCACCACCACTTCACATAACGCACACTGACATATGAGTTTGAAAATCCATCACTTGAGTCAGCTTCAGATCTCGGTGATTAGTAAACACTTCCCCCATGGTGGTAGATAGAAGCAGGTCAACGAAGGGAAAAAAAAACGATCTGTTAAGAGTGGGTGGAAGAAGTATGATTTCTGTGAGTAGCAGAAAGTAATTAATCAGTTACTTGAACGAATGAGAAAGAGAGAGATGCATAAAAAGAAGCTCTAACAGAATAGCAGGAAATGTGTAAAGATTTAAGTCAAAGTATGAATGAAATTTGCCACGATTACTGATTGAGTTATTCAGAGAAACGCAATATTGTTTCCTAATGACTAGGACTTTTCTCACTACTGTGTAAATTACAGAATGTTGCCTGGCTTATTTTGACTGAGCAACAGACTGCAAATTCCTTTTTAAATCAATTTCAATTCAATGTGTTCTTGTATCAGAGATTTTTTTTAATCTGGTCAGAGGTTTGTGTAAAAATCAATCATTCTGTACAAATCTTAAATATAACACCGAATTTACATTCGGGGTTAAAAATATAGCACCCTTGAATGGTAAACAACATAGATATTAGCCTCCCACTTCCTGTTTAAGGCTGTGATCCAACTAACAACAGACTCGATGATACAAATGATCTTTTTTTTGTACAAAATTTTCAATTCAAAGTCATCAAATATTCCCTAAGAGGGTTGTGTTGAACGAGTAAGAATACAAGAACACAAGAAAGACTTCTCTTTCTCTTACATTTAGCTGACTTGATTAAGTACAAAAACCTAATGCTGGACTTTTCTATAGGATTATAATAAACACTGATATATATATATAATCAATAGGACACGGTCCAACATTTAACACCTACAGATTTGCTCTTGAAGTTTCAGACCTGCAAAATTTCAATCTAGTAATAATCTAAAACTAATAATAATGACTATATCAAGCTGAAAAAAACAACAGCAACAACTTACATGCAAAATTTCCCCAGCAGTCTACACCTAGCCCCGCATTTAAATCCAGGTGATAAATGACTATTAAATCATGTTAACATCTCTTAAAACTGAGTGTCTGGAAAAAAAAAAAAAACCTTGCTTCAAAAACGCATGGATCTACCCACACATTCTTCTGAACACAAAATCTGATCCAGACAACTCAGAAATATTAGATGTGTCACTGTGTTAATTATAAAACATCACAGGGGTGAGAAGAAAAAAATCTTACATATTAATATAAAATTGAAGGGTTTAAGTGTGCAAGAAAATGGCAAAAAAAAAGTGCTTTTGTTGTTTAGTGTCTCTCTCTCTATCTCACACACACACACACACACACACACACACACTTTGATGGGCATTTGTTAGAGCTGAAAAGGTTAAGATTTTTCCTACGAAACTGAGTGGGTGGTGAAAAGAACGTTTGAGAGTCAAATTTCCCCCGAGTGTCTCCAATATCATCTAAACCATCAGTTTCAAAATGACTTCAGGATTTATTTATATAAAAACAACTACAAGACACATTAACTTCATCCATATATCTAATTAAAAAACTCAACAATCTTGAGATTTCAAACACCTTCGTTAGTTCTGTCGACTCCCTGAGGGTCAGACTGGCATTTTATCCATTTTTTTTCTTCCTCTCTGTCACGAGGATCAGTTTGCTTCTTGCTTGTGTTTATGAAGCAGATCAAATATTACGATGAATGATGTTCGTTCGGAAGTCGACAAATTGAGATTGAAAATTTTTAAAGTCGTTTGAATCTCTTTTTTCATGATGAACCACCTTAAAAAAAAAGAAAAGAAAAAAGAGTGAGACAAGAAAAAAAATGTAATGGTTTAATTTGATGTCATGATATGACACACACACACACACACACACACACACACACACACAGTGCGCTGTTTTGTTTTTTTTTGTTTTTTTTTAACCTAAATTAGTCATTTGAAGGTGACACTAGCATGCAGAGGTGTGTTTGATGGCTCCGTGGTTAAGCGCAGACCCGCGGTGCCTCTTTTGTTCTACGTGATACTTCTTCATCAGTATCTTCACAATAACCACGCAAACTGCACAACAAACTTCACCACTCTAATTAGATCTTAACCAGAAGCTCAGACAATCCAGCAATGCTGTGGGACACAACACACACCCTGGGAGGAAATGCACCCAGACACTTATTTCTTGTTATTTCATTTAAAACGCAGCTTTTCGAACAGAACAGCGTTTGTTTTCGTTTGCATCGTGATCGCACAATTTTATCCGACATCTACATATAAGAAAATATACAACCATCTGCTTCTACAGATGACTTCTTTCGCAACATGTTGTTTAGGGGTTTTTTGTATTGTTGTTTTTGTTACCTTCCCCAACAAAAGCAGGACAGGTCTAAAAAAAGAGAATTAGTTAAAGAATGTGAAAGCGATACGAAGTCACGCCGCAGTTAGTACAATATGAGCGATTCGGATAAAAAAACGTCAAGTGAAATTCGGTGTTCTGTTTTTGACTGGCTGCTGATAACTTACACCTACACACAGACAATTAATACTGAAACTCTCACAAACAACAAAGATCAAATCTCCACGCACATCTTCTCGTCTTACTTGGAAACCGTACAATTTAACTGCATATTTTTTACTGGTCATGTCTAAACTAAAGAGTAACAGTCCACTTAAATATATTTATATATTTGGTAAAAAAAAATCGGATCAAAACAACAAAAGCTAAAGAGCTGAAGAACTGGATTAATATTCAGTGCTTTCGAACTGTCTGGAAAAATGAACTAAATTGTAAAATGAGGTGTGAAGTCAGAAAGTAGAAGATATGTTCTAAATGAAGCCTTTATACAACTCTGAACCGATATTAGATCAGTCTGTTTACAAGGCTCCTGGTTTCTAGGATTGTTTTTAAATGGTCAGATTCAGGGATACAAATGAAATGAAATGAAAAAAAATGTTCATATTGTGCAGCTTCTTCTTCTTCTTCTTTTTTTTAAAAGCAGGAGTGTTTTTGTGACTATCATTAACCTCTTACTGTTGTCTGTGAGCAAAGCAGCAAGCAGCACACACAACCACAAGTGGGAGTACTGATATACTGAGTGAGATACAAAACACACACATACACACACACACATGTAGACATCGAGACAAAAAGGCTGAAAGCTGACTTTTAAAAAGCTTTCTTAAGTGAAAGATACACATCATGACATGCAAGTGTTTTTATATACTAGTGTGTGTTATTTTCCTCATTCTTTTTTCTAAAACTACACAACACTCAGTAATGTCTCTTTCTAAAATATACAAACTTGAATCTGTGATATTTCTGGTCAATATTTTCAGTGTATAAACTAACAACGCTGATCTTAAGGCAGCTGGTTGGGGGTTTTTTGGTGTGTGTTGTTTTTTTTGTTTTTTTTTTAATTGTGTTGGAAACATACGCCCACCTCGTGGCTTTTGAGAGTTGTCTGATGTTAAGACAGCATGGTCAAAACAAAATGAGAAGTTTGTGATAAGAAATATGCCACTTAAATAAGCCAAAACAAAAAGAAACAGCAAAACAACATCAACAACAAAAAAAACACAACTCTGATTTTGAATTACAGAATTACACAGTGACTGTTAAATGAAGTGTCAGTTGCTGAGTCAGATCCAATGTTTTTGTACAATATATTTGTGTAGTTGTACAGTCATGTACAAGGAGTTAGGGTTATTAATCCTGGGGTTATATTTGGTCTTAGACTTCTAGACTATTGCGTTTATTATTTAAGCATTTGTCATGTACCGGATTTCATCAGGTCCTGAGAAAGATTTCCTGGTTTATGAGGAATGAATTTTGAATTAAGGATAAAAAATGAAACAAAATCAAACCAATAAACGTCTCATTTCGACGCATGACTGATCTTGATCTGATAACAATACCTGATACAATTAAGTGTAGATTTGACAAGCGACTAATGCCTGAAAGCTGCAAAAACAAACAAACAAACAAAAAATATATGTATGTATGGATTTAGTTTTTCAGGCTGGTGCACATCAAGACTCAAAAGAATGTTTGTCTTAACACAAAGATTGTGAACTTAAACATAAGTCAAATTACGCCCGAAAAACAAAACTGAGAAGGCTTGTGGTTTTCTGAAAAAAGAAAAGAAAAAAAAAAAAAGGTCATGCATATTATTCAGGGCTGTGCAATATTTTGAGATGGATTCAATATTTCTTATGTGGCATTTACACATCCTATGTTTTCTGCTTGGCATCTCAGCATTCAAATTCAGCCCACGCTATCTCTTCCCTCAAACACACGCGCACACACACACACACACACACACACACACCTTTTGCATTGCTCATCCTGAAGCGGTATTTTAACCCTACATATTTTTTTATAACTCATCAGTTAATTGTCACTTGTATTTTTTTTTTTTACCCAATTAACTACATGGGATAAACACGACACGTAGTAAAAAAGTGGCTACAGCGGCTGGTTAAACAACTGCAGCTGGGCAAGCAAAAGGTTAAAGGTCACAGCTGTTGAATAAAGCTACACTGCTCCACAACACAACACAAACCTGACTGTGTGTCTGAAACACACTTAAAGGAACAACACAATGTTCTGTCCTAAGATTAAGCTTGTGGCAATTTTAGGATTTAGATTTAAGAAACCTGATGATATCTGAATAAATGTAGAGCATTAAATAAACTTTCAGACACTGACGATTGTGTGTTTCTCTCTGTGTCTCTCTCTTCTCTCGGTTTTTCTCCACACGGCCGCTATTCGCACCTTTTAACTGTAAAAAGTTTACTCTTCATGCATTCGGTGTGTAAAATGTCATGTCACATGTCACACATCATCCACTTTCACAATCTACTATTACACATGTCTATTTGGGAACACATGAAGCTTATGAGCCCTTTTCACAAACTCGATGCCATGACTTCAGTCAGGTCTCTTGCTCAATTTCCTCATTCAAAGCAGAACAACCAGGCCATCGATTACGGCTCGTTTAAATACCACACTATAGAAGTCCACTGGAGTTTCACTTTTCCTCAGTGACGGCTGACAGTGCTCAGCTTTCACAAGATGTAATCTGCTCGCGTCGTCATTAATGTCACTCTCTTTTTCAGTTTTCACTCACAGACTGTGTATAGACCAGATAGTAGTGTTTTTACTGACCTGCTATTATTATTACCATTATTTATTATTATTACTATTACTATTATTGTTATTATTATTCTCAATATTACAACTAAAAGAGAAAATTGGCCCAGTTCTGAAATTCTAACTTTGTGTATTGTTTCAAATTATGGCTCAAATTATGACTATAAATCTATACAAAAAAAATATATCGGAAACTGACACGATCAACAAACTGATCCTACTTCCATCTATTTCTGTATTTATTAGGTTATGAATAAGTGCTTGATTCACCATCATCATTTATTCCTCATGGGGTTATAAATTACAGCACAATTGTTATTTTCTGTTCGCTTCCCTTCACATGTTTGTTAGTCACACTGTTACCAAAGACTGCATGATGAGAAAAGATCATTTAGAATTTCCTGTTTGCTATAAACTCTCAAATTCCCAAAATACACACAACAGTGCAAAAACAACACTATCTTTTTTAGAGATTTCAAACTCAGTCATGACATAAGTACTCGATCCTAACAATACTATAAGTATAGAATGAACAGACTGTCTTCTAGTATATATATATATATATATATATATATATATATATATATATATATATATATATATATATATATGTGTTTGTGTTCTCGTGTGCGTGAGTTGCAGCAACCTTCTATTGTTTACAATGCCACTATATGGTTCTGCATGTTCTCTCGCTCTCTCTCACACGCACACACACACACAAATGAAAGGAAAAAAATGCACATATAGACTATGATTCCTCCATCGTCATGATCACACTCAAACACAACAATTAAAAGATCAAATAACAAAAAAACAAAAAGAAATAGTTCCTATATGATCTAGGGTTCCATCGTGCAGGCAAATTTAATCAAGCTGTATCTTTAAAAATGCAGATTGTGTCCTTTTTCCCAGAAAGCTGTAAGCACTACAGAGAAGGAAAAGCTACTAGTGCTACTGACTAAATGTTGTATGATGGACAGAAAGAGAGATAAATCATAAACTGAAAGATAAGCGCAATGAGAGAGTGGAAACAGTGACTAAAACACCCAATTCTTGTAACATTATAAATACTATTTCTTGCAAAAAATAAAAAAAAGTTGAGGTTAGCTGATATATAAACAGGAAACGGTTCGACCAGTAGGTCACAAAAAAGAGAGATCAATAGTCTATCATATCAAAAGGCAAAAAGATTAACATCCAGCAAGTATTTATAAATAAGAGCTTATTTTTGGGCTTTCGGTTCACTGAACTCTACATTTCAGTGCTAAATTTAAAGTGTGTCATCATCATAAACCACACAGCAAAGAATTAAAAAATAAATGGACTAATTTTTAAATCTAAATTTGACTTTTGCTTGAATTATTTGTTTTTAATGTACTCTGAAAAGGTGTACACTTACTACACTAAGTGTTGTATTAAACATAAGTCTGTGGGCCTATATTAGTGATATGACCAACAACAACCAAAAAAAAAAAAACAGTATTCAAATTTAATTGGAATTGGATTATAATTACATAACATTAATAATTATATTAGCATTAGCATATTTTTCATTTGATTAGTTGGGGGGGGGGGCTAAGCAAAAAAGGAAGCAATGTAGCTGGAACATTTTGTCTTTCAGGCTTAATTCGGCTCTGAATAACCAACAAAAATGATAAAATGCCACATTATATATATATATATATATATATATATATATATATATATATATATATATATATATATATATATATATATAAGAAATACACAAAGCAGAAACTGAGTTGAATTTACACACAAATGCTATTTTGTTTTTATTATATAAACGTTTAGCCAAACGTTTAGCCTGTGTGACCAGTATAATGCTAGTAATGCTGTGTGCTAACATTTTACTAAACTATCAAATTAAAACATTATAATGTCCAAGATATTCCAAATTACACCCTGACCCAAAGAATCGATTGAAAAATGATATATACATTATATGTTACACTATTCTGTGTGAGATTTCACATCAGTACACAGGCTGTTGTGTGTTTTGTTTACATTAGTAAGCTAATTACGGATGTTGCCAAGGTGTAAAGAGTAGAGGTTAATTTATAATGAACGTCATATTTACATCGCTGTGAAGTTAAAAGAGATAAGACTCAAATAACACCCGTAGTCGGCGTGTGGAAAAACGTCTTTAAACAGCTTGACCTTTTTGTTTTCAGACTGAAAGCAACAGCAGAAACCTCCAGTGTGTGGGTTATGACGAATAATAAATATAGACTATTAACTTAAACACTATATACGATATAATAATACCTTTCATCATGCATTAAAATAACCTGCTGAAACAGGCTGCAGTCTGAACAGGTGAAAAGTGTAGAATACTGTGTAAAATACTGTATTTTAAAAGCAAATTATGTTAAAAACACACAGCAGATTAAGTAGTGAATCCGCGTAGTTGATAATGTGATAATACAAACAACACTCATAAAGTGAGCACTACAAGTCTTACAGCTGGTGCTTTATACGATAAAATAAACGTCCACGTTTAATATGATCCGATATAGTGAAATAGATCCAGTGTCAGCAATAGTATCTGTACTACACGTGTTTATCACGAATGTACATGACTGGAAATATACAGTAAAATTGCCACATGAAGTAATGTTTATTATATGTGGTTGACTAATTTGTTTTTATTGTGCTACTATATATATATATATATATATATTAACTTAATATATTCTCAAACAGGATTATTATGGCAGCATTTTCCATATCTTCCTGTAATGTAGGCTACTAAATGGTTTATGGCAAATAAATATATTCTAACTGAATTGTTCCACGTGTGATTAAAATGTATAATTGAATGAATTCTTAATCAGTTGCAAAAATAATGTCTTAAATGTGCTTCTACACGTTTTACAGCAACCGCTTTGGGGCATTTTTATCTGAAAGTAAACAATGATCTGACAAAGATTAGCTTCAATTTGCTAAAAAATCAAACGCTCTGTAGGTATTTATCAGTTTTTTTTACTTTATGCCCAATTCAAATACTTCGAACACTACGAATCTACAGCGCTGTAAATTATATTATATTATATATATATATATATATATATATATATATATATATATATATATATATATATATATATATATATTAATCACAAATATTATATTATAATAACGTGCTCGTTTCCATTTGTAGTGACAAATACTGTCAATTGAGAGGCTGTAAAATTCCAAGTGTTTTAATATGGGCTGTTAATAAGAACACTGGAGTATATAAAATAAGATATATTAATCTCTTCCCTAATGGCGTGACGTCTGGTGAAGAGAAAAACAAAACAAAACAAAAAACACGCTGTGTCTGTATTGAATACACACCGTATTCATTAGTTTAAAAACGCTGCCCCCTTCCGGTAACATAGAGTAGTACAGCTTCTATCAGGGAGAATGTGAACGCGAAAACAAAGCAGGACTGAAACGGCACCTACTCATCAGCCGTTTTCTCTTGAATTAATATTCACTCTACATTTCTGTCAGCTCTAACATTTACTTGTAATGAAAAAAAATAGTGCAGAATGAAATCTACATTTAACAATATGACACGAGATGATAAGAGAAAATAACACTATATCCTTCTTTAGTTCACAGCTGTATTGCCTTGCACTGTAAAGTAAGATAGCAAACATATAATGTAATGTGTTTTTGTGAGGAAAATTGTTTCTGTTCAACCTTTACTAAGTCCTAACCATTACTGCATTACACTTATCATATGCATCACAGAATCAGTGAGTTTAATGTAAACTCCTATTAAAGTGAGTTTAATGTAAGCTGCTATTATAAATCTAAAAACAATTACTTAGCTGTTAAAAAACAAACAAACAAAAAAATACCCTACCAATTAAATTTAATCATATCAATATTAGAGGTAAGATGTAGGGATAATAAGTGTTCAGATGTGTTTTTTAAGAGGTAAGAATTTTCTTTCTCCTGTTTCTTCTTTTTAAATTTAAAAGACATTGCACAATTTAAAGAATCATAGAAAAGCAAAATACAAAATAGACTAGAATAAGTAAACGGGAGAAAAATACCAAACAAAACAAAACAATACAAAACAAAAGAACAACCGGAACAATGTAATGTTTGCGCTATAAAATGTGCCACAATAATGTAGGAGTTTCATATTCTCTTACAAACCTCTTGAGTTTAGTCAGATGTGGTCAAATATAAAGCATCGGGTTTTTCAGTGCCAGAAACAGATTGTTAGTAACTGTTTTTATATGTGACAAGGCACAACAAAGCATCACTGCAGAAATCAAAAGGAATACAAATTCTATTTGAAATCCTCTAGTCATTCTCAACCAAATACCACTAATTTAATTAAAAAGCAAACAGATCCAAAGGAGGTTCAATCTCTAGTCACAAATTAGTCAAAAAAGAATAAGATACAAATTCATTAACACCAGACTAATGATCAGTGAAAAATAAAATTAATTTCCATAAAGAATACCACTTTGCATTAGCAGGCAGGCAGCTAAGAATCCAATTAGTTTGCTCTTGGAGAGATAAAAATCTTTGCTGTGCATCACCCAGTAGGGAAAATAAAATAAAACAAGTATCTAAAAATAAATATGTTGGTGAAATTATGTAGCATTTACAACCTGTAATAATTCTGTTCAGTTATGAGAAACATTTATAAGAAGACCAGATCATAAGTATAAATGCTTTTTAATGTTTTAAAAAAACAAAACCTTATTGCTAAGATATTAGTATAATTTCTCAAAATGGAAATGAATACCTAATCTCAAAGACAAACACAAGCGAACCTAAAAAAAGCACCTCATAGCACCTATATCAGAACTGATCATCACAACACTGAACAACACTTTTTCTTTCAGCTTTCGACCACCGTGATCACATTTTTCCAATACCAGTGTGTCAGAGGTATTACACACAAAACTGATTACTAATTTTACCAGAATGTTTCTGTAATTCCACATATTGTTCATCGCTTCTTTACACTTAAAAAAATAAGCTTTTGTTTTTAGCATTTGCAGCTTGCAGTCGAGCTGACTCAAAGCACAACCCCCGTTTTGGGCCTTGACCACCCACACCCACACAGTGCATCTGACTTATGCATCAGCAACCTTATTTGAACCTGGTGAGTTCTTCAAGAAAATTTGCTGATTCTTACCTACATTACAAGGAAATGAGAAATGACTTAACTTCACAAACAAGAATTTGTTTGGTTAACTATGACCATAAATAAGACTGAAACTTGACTAAGATGATACAGGCAATTTCTTAGTCATGTTATACCAAATCTGATACCGATACTGATCTTTTACCTGTGACATTAACTTGACATTTTAAAATCGCTGCCTTATTTCATATTTACCAGAAATTTCAATTCACGATCAGATCGAGCAGTAAATTTAGTTTCCATGAAATTACTGTAGTTGGCTTACTAGTTTATTTGCAATACTATCATTTATATAACATACAACTTATTAATGATTGTACTTAAACTAGTGTTATTAAAATAAATTATATAAAAACTTTATTAATTATCTAAAACATTGAATTTACATGCTTGAAAAATATATACATACTTGACATTTAGCTACATATAAAACTAAAAAAATCTGCATAGAAAAAATAACAATAAGTATCTACATATTAAATGATTTTAAACAGAATTGTAGAATTGTCTGTAAATCCAAACTAAATAATTGTATGTACTGATCTACAAAACATAATAATAATAATAGTAATAATAACAACACAAACAGATCTGACAGAATAATTTGTATTTTGATTAATGTCTGTACTCAGCATTAGCAAGCAAGTGTTTTGGATTAAAAAAAAAAAGGTGTGAAATATGTGATTTAAAAGCAAGCTACCAAAAGCAATATTTAGTGGTCAGTCCTGGTTGCCATAAATGACGTGTCACCTATATGGTGGTCAGATATACTCAAAAAATGACGTGGTGCCTGAATAAAATGGCTGAATAAAATACTCTTCAACAAACCAATCACATTCTAAAGAGGCTGATGAAGCATGACTAAAAACCAAAAAGATATTTGATTAAATATTTTCAGATCAAGAATATCTTAGACTTAGCATGGATCTGCTATAATGCACACTGTACTCTATATAGACATATGTATAATTTCTTACCTTTTGCTAATTCCTGTGTCTACTCTGAACTAACCATATTATAGCCATGAGTGTTGCATTATCTGTAACATATAAGTAACTAAAGTATTCTTCAGTCTAAATTCTAGATCAGTTTAAAGGAGTAATTAAGGGAGTTTTTTTGCTGCTGGGTGCTGAGTCATCTGTGTCATGGCTGCCCACACACAGCCCCACGCAGCTTTGCTCAGTGCACCGTGAGCTCCTGGGCCAGCGGTTTTGCACAAATGTCTCAAACCTTCCTCGTTTACAGTAAATGGTACCAGTGTGGGGTATTTGCCTCTGTGAAGGGGGTATTTGAACCACGTTGCTCTCAGTGACATTAACGAGTCACTAAAATATACACAAGAAATCGAGTGGAGCACAATAATTACTCAGATCCTCAAGAATGTCTGTTTTGTTGTCCTTTGCTTGTTTGACTTTACAAAATGGAATAGGTGAAACTAGCTTAAACAGATTTGAAACTGTGACTTTGAAAGGAAGTAGCCAGTCTGACATTATATGTATTTCACCAAACCCCAAAATCTTATGCAAAGATTTGCAAGAATTCAAATAATTGAGACAGTTATTAGAGTTTAGTTGGATTTCATGCAAAAATTAAACACCCAGCAGTTAACATTTACATTTAAAGCATTCAGCAAACACCCTTATCCAGAGCGACTTGCATCATTATCTCATTTTACACAACAGAGCAATTGAGGGGTAAGGGCCTTGCTCAGGGGCCCAGCAGTGGTAGCTTAGTGGATGTGGGATTCCAATTAGTAGTCCAATACCTTAACCACTAGGCTATCCTACCCCTAATATTTACTCTTCATTCTGAATCGTGAATCCTAATGGATTTGCATGATATCATGAGGCCATGTTGTGTTGAGATGAGATCACACAGCCCTCCCCATACAGCTAATATCCTGAACTAAAGATAGCCTGGAGGCGGGATCTCTGTTTTTCCCACAATGAGTAGACAGATCAAGCGCTTTACTGGGAAAACCAAGAGGTCAAATGGGCTTCCTGTTTGGACACACACTCAGCAAAAACATCTGCACATAAATTTATTTGTAAAAAAATACATAAATAAAAAGATTTCTGTATTTTCCTTTGTTTCAAACAGGGGAAAAAAACACATTTGTTTGCTATTACATCCTAGTTAATAAACTCTGAGTTAATTCTAGTCATGTAAGTGAAAATTTTGACTGTCTAAATAATTGTATGTCATTGCAACTTGTCTTAATGGAGCACTGGGAAGAAATACACCATGGATCGATTGCCAGTCCATCATAGGACCCCACGCATACACATTCACATACAGACATGCACACCTAAAGGCATTTTAGTATAGCTAATCCACCTGCCTGCATGTTTTTTTTTTTGTTTTTTTTTTTAAAGGTGGGATAAAACCCAAACTGACATGTAACGAACTTGCAAAACTCTGCATTAGACAGTAAAACCCGCGTTAGCTCATGACAACCTCAGAGCCATGACTCAGCAACACTAACAATGGTGCCACCATGCCTCTGAGAGTTTTTTTTAAATAAGCAACTTATCACGTGTTGTCTAGGTATAAATTGACACCCTACAGCTGCAATAAAATATGACGAAACAGTGAAATCGTGTTTCATTGCCTGTCAGCTGTGTACATATCTACTGCTGTGCTAATACGGTTCATGCTCTTACATACAATGCAATGCTATAGCATTGTTCTGGCCCTCCGACTGCCAACTGCAGTACAACGATCCTAAACACTTTCAGCAGCAAAAGCCTCACACTGACTCATTCACCGCTTTATTGATCATTCAAATAGTATTGATCAGGTACTGACTTACCATTCTGTTCTTCATTCTCCAAGAAGCCATAAAGACTGTACTGAACAAACCTCCTAAAGAAGAAACAGCTTGTTTCCTCCCCCACATTCACACACACCCATCTCAAAGGGCCAAAGGGATCCAGATGAGTCAAAAAAAGCTAGAGTGGGTTAACAGAATGGAACGCACACAAGGCGCTGACACACCAAACCACGGCTTCCTCTCCCCCACATGCCTTTCATAACGCCAGAGATGACTGGCTAAGTTCCCACAGTGGTGCAGGGGAAACCTGTCCGGACCTCTAACACCAAAGGAACACAAGCTAACCCCTGGCCAATATGCGTGTGGGCATGTAAAAGAGAACGACTGAGTTAAAGTCTTCTAATACATCCTACACAACATCCCAGAGAACCTATCTTGGGCTTAATGGAGGACAGAAAAAAAGGCTTGTTTGTTATAGAAGAAAGGTCATAAAAATGCACATGCATCGGATATGATGTAACATGACTTTTCAAGCTGGAGTTTGTGGAAGCATGAGATCCATGGGAAAAAAGTTGTTCCTCCTACGCAACCATAGCAAGCACGTACACACTGTTTTGCTCTGGTCTTTTTCTTTGATGAGTCAAATCAAGTGTTTCTTTTGTAAATCTCTACTATTTTAGGGGAGTAGAAAAATTAAAGGAAGAATATTTTCAAAATACACTCACCAAGCACTTTATTAGAAACATCTGTACACCAGCTCATTCATGCAATTATTTAATCAACCAATCATGGGATAAGGACCAGCAGCTTTAGCTAATTAGGAAATCATCAACCATCAGAATAAGGAAGAATCTGATCTCAGTGATTTTGACTGTGGGGATGATTATTGGTGCCAGATGGGCTGGGCTTGCACTGTCAGAATGGCGCAATGAAGAATAAAACATTAGCTGTTCTGCATATGGAAACATCTCATTGGAGAATGGCCAGCCTTCAAGTTGACAGAAAGGGCTACAGTTACTCAGTTAACCACTCTGTACACCACTGTACACTCTGTACACCACTGGTTTGAAAACAAAGAGAGACGCCACCCAGTATTAGTAGTAGTGATCCTAATAAATATCTTTTCGAATAAATTTCTCACTAGCTATCTAACTAGCTACCTTCAACTGTCTATTTGTACAGTTTTACACACCATAAACACACCAAATGTATAGAATAGGTTGTGAGTTCAAATCCCAGGTCCACCAATCTACCACCGCCGAGCCCCTGAGCAAAGCCCTTAACCCTCAACAGCTCAGTTGTATAAAAATGAGATAAAACGTAAGTCACTCTGGATAAGGAAGTCTGCCAAATGCCATAAATATAAATGCATAGAATTTAAGAT
The DNA here is from genome assembly GCF_030014155.1 of Tachysurus vachellii. NCBI lineage: Eukaryota > Metazoa > Chordata > Actinopteri > Siluriformes > Bagridae > Tachysurus > Tachysurus vachellii. The sequence goes on along the minus strand of NC_083465.1, from coordinate 7,115,322 downwards.
TATTACAACAGAACTACATTATTACAATCGCATCTGTTGTCACTTCCTCATATAGTCTAAGGGAGTTTTTCCTTTCCACCATCGACTCTGGCTTGCTTTTTAGGCATAAATATAAAATTTTAAACTATATCAATTTTATTCTGAATTTTTATATTACTGTAATTCTGCATTGTGAAAATGTCTATAGCTATACAAATAAAACCGAACTGAATTATCTACAGGTTCGATGATGCCCATAGGCCTTTATTTTTATACAAATAACATTTAAAAATGTACAACTAGGAAGTCAAAACTAATAGGAGAGAAACACAGCGAATAAAGTCATACTTTCAAACAAGTTCTTTAAACTTTCAAATTAAAGAATTTTAATGCTGCAAAGGCAAACCTATTGAACCCAATGAAACGAATGAGTCATGGTATAAGTTTCTGCCTTCTGTTTCGCTCTTATACCCTTGTGAATACTCTGCAGCAGGAATCCCATCTTAACTTTCAGTCTTACGAATAATACATCTTAAATCACATGACATACCATATGTCAACTGAGGTGAATAAAAACGTAAAAGATTTGAATATAAAAACCCCTGCCGACGGCTTTAATGGGAAGACTCTTGCACAATCATGCAGGTTTCTTGTCAGTCAGTCATATGAAAGCAGCGCAATGCATAAAATCATTAAGATACAGCACAAGAGCTTTAGTAAATATTCACATCAAACCTCATATTGAGGGAAAAATGTGATCTTGGATGAATGAGCTTGTCTGTGGCCTGGTTGTTAGTGCCAGGTCTGGATTTAGTGTTTCAGGGATTTTTTGGGATTTTCATTTATACCAGTCTCTAGAGTAGAATACAAAATAAAGAAAGGGACAGTTGGAATGAAATGCCTTGGTGACGACGAAGTTCAGAAGAAAAGATCAGGCTGAAAGAAAGGAAGGTTTACAAGTGTTCCTATTAAAGTGGTGAGTAGAAGTAAATGTGAAGGCATCATAACAGGATAACAGGAAAAAAAAAAATAAAAAATATATATATATATATATATATATATATATATATATATACATACATATGCCAGTAAATATTACAGACTAAGGCATTTAATCAGAACAGCACTGTTAATGTGTATTTTTCCAAGAAACACTGAAGAGAAACTAATGACAGATCTGACCTGTGATTTAATAGCAACTTGCTTTTTTAAGACAATGCAGATAACATGAGCTAGTTGGCATTTTTGGGAGGCTCACTCTGTATCCTGTCTGTTTGCAATAGAGGAACCGATCTAGCTTTTGTGTAATGCAATATCAGATTCTAATATGACTTATAATTATTAGGACTTTATAATATAGGATTTATTTTAACAGCAACAGGAGATTCCAACTACATGTGGTCTTTGAGGACAACAACCTCCTCATCAATACACAATTGTCAGACAGTATATTTATATTCGCACCCTCCAATGTCACCCAGTTGAGGATGAGGTTCCCTTTTGAGTCTGGTTCCTCTCAAGGTTTCTTCCTCTTCCACAGTCACTGCAGGCTTGTTCAATGTGGATAAATACAAACACATATCAGTCAAAGTCAAATATTAATCTTAAACGTCTTTAATATATTAATGTTTGTATAATATTAAACTTTTTGTATTATGTTTATATTCTGTAAATCTGCTTTGAGACAATGCCCATTGTTAAAAGCGCTATAAAAATACATTCAAATTGAATTGAACTGAATGATTCCCATCCATTTTCATGAAGCTCCACCTCCATGATCAAAAATGACTGACAGCCAAACATAATCAAGCATTCAAGTCTGTTTTCAAACTGGATTTCTCAGCTACATTACATTACAAAGACCACATATATTCAGGTGTTCCAATCCTATTCCTATTCAGGTGAATTCAGGTGTTCCAATCACTTCCATGGCCACAGGTGTATAAGATCAAGCAGCTTCTACCAACATTTGTGAACGACTGGGTCACTCTCAGGAGCTCAGTGAATTCAAGCATGGTACCATTTTCACCTCTGCAATAAGTCCATTAATGAAATTTCCTCACTACTAAATATGTCAACTGTTAGTGGTATTATAACAAAGTGGAAGCAATTTGGAACAACAGCAACTTTTTTCAGGGGTTGTGTTTGGCCCTTAGTTCCAAGAACTAAGCATACCAAAACATATTGGACAAATTTGTGCTCCATGAAGTTGAGTTGAAGCTGTTATCGCTGCAAAGGGTGGACCAACTCCATATTAAACCCTACAGATTAAGAATAAGATGTCATTAAATTTCATGTGCATGTAAAGGCAGATGTCCCAAAACCTTTGACAATACAGTGTATCCTTTGAGTTATTTGTACCAGTGAGAGATCATTTAAAAAAAAACAACATTTATAACATCATTAGAGTAAATAGGGTCATGGGTTGCTGAAGTTTACACATCTCTCTCAAATTCAGTCTTTAATCTCTTGGATTTTGGGTCATAAACAGAACAGAATGAAGAACTGATACTGTACGATCTGATATGCTTGAAAGTGAAGTAAATATTTTTGTCCTATTTTTTCAAAACCAGAGTTGGTGTGTCAGGTATAAGAATGTCAGGGAGTCTCTTTTAGTCTGTTTGTCACATCTCCATTTACAATTAGTTCACTGCTGCTGTTCTCAGGAATTAGTCGACTTATTTCCCATTTTTATAACTATAAAGCAGTAGAATTTCATTAGTTATCACATTCTGAAGTAAAACATGTTAGTACCTATCTCTATATATGTGAAGTATAGATGAAGTGCCTGCTGTCTCTTGATTTGCTAGCATTTGCTGTGTCTATTCTATTTTCTATTTATTTACGATTCGTTAGTTTTGCTCTAGTTGACGTATATCAAGTTTGTAGCTTTGCTCAGCACAGATGTGTTTAAAGAATAGGCCGTTCTTTGTCTACCCTTCACTATTACAAACATGTTTAAAGGAGAGACGTCGTGTTTGTGACCTGAACTTCGCTTTACTGACACCGTATGTTATTCCTGTTCTAACCTTCTTTTGCTAGAAGTTAGCAGTACTCCTGTTGCTGTGTGTCCTTAAACGGAAGTTCTGATAATTGCTCAAGGTGACGTCAATTCCCATGACTGCATGACCACAGTGTTTTTCACATGACCTTTATAATTCAAGAAACATGTGGAGCTTGTGCTTTGTTTTAAATGTAATTACATCGCATTACTTTTTACTCTGGTGAGAGTTTGCATTCCTGTCTACTTGCTTTATTTTTGGAAAATGTATGTAAGCTCTGGGCATCATACAGCAGTCACTACAGTAAAACTTGTAAGAAGATATAAAAAAATATGAATCTTATCATTATGATCTGCTCAGTAAAACACTGTCACTGTTGGGTGATCCATAAATCTGCCAAAAATGTAAAAAGCTTAATGTATTATAATTCTAGGAGTAATTATATGTCATGGTCTAGGAGTTGCATGTTTGTTTTTTCCACATCTCACATGAATTTCTCACTCTCTCACACACACAATTTTTCTCACTCTCTCTCACACACACAATCTCTCTCACTCCGTTTCAGTAACCACTGGTCAGGGTCACAGTGGATCCAGAGCCTTTTTTGACTCCACAAGATTAAAACATACCCAAATATGCCAATCCAATGCAGGTTGTATCATCAGGGATTTATTCTGACCTACATTCATTCTAACTGACAGAATAATAAAAAGGGAATTAATATACAAGTCTGCTGAAGTCTGAAAGATCAACAACTATCAAATGTGATTTACTTTTGTGTAATAAAGAATCAAATCACTTTTATTGTGTTGCAGATTTCGGGCAGGACATGGCTAAGTCTCAGATTCGAGAGTTAGTAAAGCAAAGATCCACATAATACATTTATTTATCAGTCTAACTGTTACTCTTTAAATAAGACCTGTTTGCTAATGGCTTTTCAGTGTTTCTTTGTAAAATGGTCTAATATCAGATGCTGAATTTGTTTAATCTAAAATTTCATCAGTGAGAGAGCGAAAGAGAGCGAGAGAGAGAGAGAGAGAGAGAGAGAGAGAGAGAGAGAGAGAGAGAGAGAGAGAGAGCTCTTAGAAAATGCCATGATGACAAAACTCCAATGACACAACTTCAGGCGTTCACAATGAACTTCCTGTATCTAGGAAGAAAAAAATACTCTGAAGAACTGAGTGCAACAAAAAAGAAAGATAGATGGATGGATTTACAGTATCTTTATCATGAAAAAATAGCATGTGCTTTTCCCTCTTTTTTTCTGCTGAAAAAACACACAGCAGAGATCTACAGGCAAACATTATGACCTCCTGTCTCAGTTGGTACTATATAAAGACCTAAATGTACATATGACAATAAGGAACTAGGTGACTAAGCACAATCGAACAGTTTCACATAGTGCATGTGTGCAAATTTGTGACAAGAGACTGGGATAAACGTTAGAGATAAATTGTAACTTAATTTTAAACTTTTAGTCTGTTTCAATGCTTCTGTAAAGCTGCTTTAAAACAACAGAATAGAAGAAGCATTTTATTTTGTCACATCTACATCCATAGCACAGTGAAATTCTTTCCTCACATATCCCAACCTTTGGAGGCTGGGGTCAGAGCACAGGGCCAGTCATGATACAGCACTTCTGGAGCATAGAGGTTTAAGGGCCTTGCTCAAGAGCCCAACAGTGGCCGAGCTGGGTCTTGAACCTTAATCCTCCGACCGCTTGAGCCACTACTACCCCAATGCCAAGTGTTAAAAGGGCTATACAAATAAACTGAATTGAACTGTCAGTGCTAAATCTAGTCTAGAGTCTAAGTGAGGATGCTTCGGTCATAAGCTTAAGACAGATAGCAGATAGTGACAGTTTTATAGCAGCATTAGTAAGGAGGTGTGAAAAAATTACAATGTAAGAAAAAAAATGCAGTGTGAGTGCAAAATTATAGCTGTTTCAGAGGATAAACTGGGAAAATTTTTAACAAGACAATAGTCTTCTTGACTGAGAGCTTTTGTCGAGCATTCACTAGTTTCCAAATCCTTCACACATTTGTGGTTGAAGGACCCCTCAAAGTTCTCTAGCTGCTCTAATAGTAGTGGCTGTATGGAAAAAAAAGTCATTTGCACCATTAAGTAATGGTGCTATATGTCCACGAGTGAGTTGTGGGAGTTTTTGATGGGTGGAGCCACCCACATGATGGATGGAATCATTTTGTCTGCAGGGAAAATTCCATTTAACAATAACGTCCATGTGACGTGAGTACATCAAAACGTAGAACATGTTACTAACTATTCTCAACACAATGAGTTCAAGTGAGTCCACACACAGACACACACTGCAGGATATCTTACTCCTCTTTCTTCTACTAAAGCCTGTGAGAAAGAAGTGCAGGTGTTTTCTCACTGGATCAGTCTCCTTAGAGAAGCAACACACACAAAAACACTGATCAATATTCTCCCATTACATGCATCCTCTGGGGAGTGGGAAACCCTAGAGGGGCTCATCATGAGTTCTACTCAACACTACACACACACAGTCTCTCTCCGCTACAGAGCACCTCTAAAGACGATCAATATTCATTAAATTCCACTACAATGACTTATGCTTTTCCCACATAGAGGTTACAGGGAAGTGTCATCCTCATAGGGCACATTGATTAGTGAGGCTGCTGCGGGCTATTCGGCTGGAATGACCAAGGAGCTTTAGAGACTGCTTTGGTGTCTGCGTGAATGACAATAGAATTAATGGACACGGTAAATACGCAGCATTGTTGTGATAACATGTTCAGAAGAAGATCCACGTTAACTCATCTTTCACAGGCTGTGCCTAACAAGTCAAAGGCTTTTTTTTTTTTTATTATTTGCTGAAGTTACACAGCACAAATTTTTTTTTTTAATATAAATATGAAAAATACTGTCCTCTTTATTAGGAGCACATGTACATTTATGCTGTTATCTAATCAGCCAATCATGGTCAAGAGATACAGATAAGAGCAAAACATCAAATACCAGAATAAAAAAAAAAGATGATCTCTGTAACTGTAACTGTGGTATTGTTATTGTTGTCTCTAGTTGAGCTTAATTGAGTATTTCAGAAGGTGCTGATCTCCTTGGATTTTCATACACAACAGCCTGTAATGAGTGAGTGAGTGAGGGAGTGAGTGAGTGAGTAAGTGAGTTTACACAGAATGGTACAAAAAAACATCCTGAGAGAGAGAGAGATCAGAAGAGAATGCTGATTAGTTTTGTTCTTTAGCAGCATTCTGTATAAACTATAGAGACGGTAATTTATGGGTCAAACTTTCAGGTCATCAGTTTCTGAGATACTCAATCCAGCCCATCAGTCACCAATTCAATCACACCTTTTCTCCATTCTGATTTGAACATTAATGGAAGCTCTTGGCCTGTATCTGCAATTAATCTCAAGATTTAAAGCCATATTTTTTTAACTTTTCTTCCTGCTGGTCATGCAATTGATGTTAGCATGTTGGTAAAATTTTGAGAAACCTACTTTAATATAGTACATTAGGCTGAGTGACAGATAATCACAGTATTAGTATCACACAATATTTGCAGTATACAAATATTGTATACAGATATATCACCATATTCTATATCGCGAGTCATTTTCATTGCAGATAAATCATTCAAATCACAAATGCTAGATGAACAAAGCTATATTCAGCCTCAGTTTTCATCGTCTATGATGCCACCTTGTGGACAAAATTATACAGCAATCGCTAACTTTAACTCACTAGATAAGTCTAAATTTTCACATGTACAGAACAAACGTGATACGCAATTTCCTGCGACATAACGTTTTCTTACGGAAGTTTATATGGTCGTTTCTCATAAAACAAAGACAGAAAAATCTCTATTCCACTTCATATCAACATGGGGGTGTTAAATGTGTCAGCAGAGAAGAGTGCAGTTACGAAAGAGAAAAATGATCTTAACTAGTAGTGAGTCTTTATTGTTACTAGTTTATTGAATGTAAACTTTCAACGGATCTCTTCATGACTCTTAAGAGCTAATCTTCAACTCGTAAATTAGCCGTTTCTTGGCAACATCCACAACCTGATGACTTGTACACCAACAACATCTAGGCCTGTAAAACTTTAACATTTATACATGTCTTTAACAAACTTTAACAAGTTTTTATCTCAAAAACACATGTTGATCCACAGTAATGTAAATCACTAAGCAGTCCGTTTAAAATCCAATAGGACAAATATAAACTGGTTTACTCCTTATTTGGGTCCATAATATAGTGCAATTTTTGGTGCGTCACTTTATTACAATTTAGACCGCAGCGCCATCTGGTGGCCAATCCCCTGTCACAACCAGCAAACAAGCAAAAGTGTCCAAATGTTACACACTACATTTCTGACAAATATGGATGGATTTGAATGTAGTTGGAAAAAATGCTTTAAATTTTTTTATAAAGGTATTTTTGAATGATCAAGTAGTTTTCATTGCTATAATAATAATAATAATAATAATAATAATAATCATAATCATAATAATCATAAATGGCTATTAATCATCTTTACACGTTCCTGTATAGTGTATTATGATATAAACGGCACATAAACCTACATAGCTACATCAAGTCAGCATATCCTCATCCGTTTACTTAGTTAACAAACAACAATCACCAATTTATTCGTTTTCTTCACAAATGACAATTAAATTTTTTTTATTTTGCTCACAAACAGTTACCAGTTCATTTAATTTATTTGTGAATAACATTTTCCAGTTCTGTTACAATTAACATTGTGCTCAGGTCTACCGCTCGTAGCAAGAAGTGTGTTTCTTCAATACATCTAACCCATGACATGTTCCTTCACACTTTAAATGGAAGGAAAAAGTTGTCAAAGCAGTGAGGTGTTTAACAGGTGCAGCACTTAAGAGAACTTCACTTAAACAAATTGTACAATAACAATGATTTGTTCACGAATGAAACACCACCATTGTTAAAAGGCCCTGCATCTTACTAAGGTCATTAGTGGGGAGAGAACATTTCATGGAACAGTAAAATTGGCCTTTGCATTATTAATGCCACAACGTGCAAAGAAATGCTCTGAAATGGTTTCATATACCTATATAGACCCTATTAATAAAGCACACTCAAGTCAACAATTTTAATTTTTAGTTTATATTGTACTTTGGCGTGTTTTATGGCACGTCTCACCGTCTCTGACTTTAAGTCATTAATTAGTAAACAATCCTCATCAGTATGCATAGGACTACCACTGTGTGCAAATGCCAGAGCAAATTTAATTAAAGTTTTTATTTGTGGTATATTGACTGCAATAACAAAAGTACTGCGAACCACAAACTAACCTAATCTGTCAAATAGCATTTTAATTAGGCCTAAAGCACCCAGTTTTCACTATAGAGTAATAAGTTATTCATTAAACCTGTGGTTCTCAAACCTGTAACGCCACATTTTCTAATATCTTCCTGGTTCTATTTAAATTGCCTTTAGAGTCAAGCTGATGTTGTTAATACTAGTTTTACCTGAGGTACCTCACTAAGCTTTAGATCATAAAATCATCATCCCTGGCCATAATCTAATCTGACTGACTTAAAGTGATTTGGATAGGTTTCATATTTCAGTTAAAAGTATGCCTGAAAATAGTTTAGAATCTTATCGTCATCGCAGAACCCAATTTAGGAACCGCGGTATTTGATATGCCCCTGTACTTCCCTAAATGTCCACTAGGTGTCACCAAAACCTAAGCTACAGTAAATCTTTCACCTTCTGTATGTTTAAAAGACACGAACACTAGTATTTTGCTTGCATGATTTAAAAAGAAGCTTGAACAGGCGGCAAGCGTATACTTGTACCTGTACCTGGTCCCAATGTTAATCCCAGTGTTAATACAGTAAAAACATTTGTGGAGATCAGTTTAATCTCGGTCTGAGTTTGTACTCAGACACTATAAGTACAGGCTGTATTATGTCTGTATTATGTTTTTGCTTCTCTATTTACTAAACTGATCTCTATAAATGTTTGAAATGTTTTAACTGTATTAACATTGGGATATTTACTTGAAATAACAGGTGATTAAATTATAACCTGAAGTGTCTACCAGCACATCCCAGCTGGTCAGGATGCTGCACTAAAGCCTAGTCATTGCAAAACCACGCAAAAGATAACAATAGACAGAAGCCCCTTTAACAAATGTGACTTTGTGTCACTGTTTCCTCTTCTGAGGAAGCCACTAAGAGAATTTACAGGAAACGAGATTCGCCAAACTGGCAGACAGCCCCATGTTCACACCTAAGTACATAAAGCATGATATTTAGTCATACTTTATATGCTTATTTACACTTATTTATTATTTACACTTATTATACATTATTTATTATAGGTTCCATATCCAGTCAGCATTATATTACAAAGCACGAAAATATCCTTAAACGTCTTTAACGAGCACATTTACTCTTTTATTTATAGGCTAATCATTCTTCTGTATGTTGTACATATAATTTTGGAATGAATGAATGAATGAATGAATGAATGAGTAAATAAATAAATATAAATAAATAAAGTCAATAAATATATTAATAAGTAAATAAGTTAATAAATAAATAGTAAATAAATAAGTAAGTAAGTAAGTAAATAAATAGTTTAAATAAATAGTATAATCTTTTCTGTTAAGTCTGTTCCTTCTTTCATTATGACTAATATGGGACATTTACACTTATTTCTCATCTGGCAGGTTGATGCTTCACTGGAAATTACCCTTTAATTAACATTTTCATGAATGTAGCGCACGCGCCACTCGACTTAAACCACATGAATGGAAACGAGAGGAAGTTCAATGACACTATTGTACATTAAAGGAACAGAAAATGGCAATTTCATATATATATAAAAAAAAAGAAAAAAAAAAAGAAAAAAAAAAAGGCAACAGACAACGGACTCGAATTACGGACTGCTTAAGGTTCAGATATTTCTGATTGTGTGGCCCTTCGCCATGGCGCCGCTGTGATGACGTTAAAACCGCTTTCATGCGTTTACACGCCTCGAGGCGCTTCTATTCTACCCGGATACAGAGGCGCGCGTGCTTTCGAAACACACCCACCAGACACGCCCCCCTCCCCGTACACGCCCCCATCAGTTGGCTTAGTGACGCAGAAACATGAAAAGACGACGTGACTCAACACAGTAACCACGCCGCGGATCCCCGCTTATTGCACACGCATATGACCTAAAAAAAACGAACGTGAACACCTCTGGGATGTGTTCCGATAAAGCAGTTTGGGGAAAAAAATAATAATAATAAATAAATGACAACACTAACATGAAATAATAATAATAATAATAATAAATTAGCACACCTTCTATTAAACATGCCAGAATGCATGATTTCATGGAGAGTTCAAGATCATTTGCATTTCCTTTCTAGTTGTATCTTTTTGAAATAAAAGGAAGAGGAAGTGAAGAAACACTCCTACTTCACCGCACAAGTTCCTCTTGTGTCATGACCAATGACAATAAAGTCGCCTAACTCGGAAATTCTCTGAACTGTAATATATATATATATATATATATATATATATATATATATATATATATATATATATATATATATATGCACACATACGTATATGTATATATATATATATATATACATATACGTGTGTGTGTGTGTGTATATATATATATATATATATATATATATATATTTTACATAATACAACCTTATTTTTAGTTCAAAATGCGCTGAACAACAATAATAATAATAATTACAAGGTGTCTGTGCACACAATTCAGTCAAGTATAAATTTGGCACATGTGCAAAACCTGTCTGCAAAGTTGTTCAGTGTAACTTATAGAACAGGACTGCTCAGTTAAAACAGGTGCTGAAAACGGTCATAAAAAAAGGTGTGTTTTTCCGCCCGTATTCAGGACAGTAGGAGTCGAGTGTACAAATACTTACCGATTATTCTAGTAGAGTCATTAGTGAGCCCTCGGATAACTTCAGTTAGAATGACTAAACTGAGATTTAAGTGAGCTTTTTGCACAAAACTGCTTAAGTTATATACAGCGAATAAATGAACTAAACGCACCTTCCTGTTTCTTTTAGTTTGAATTTGATTCTTTTCCTCTCGGCTCGTCGGTGACTTGACTCATTCATGGAGTGGAGCCTGTGTTTGAGTCTGTCCTGCTCGACGCCACGCCCACTTCTCAGGAGCGTCAGACTCGCCGCAGATTCAAATCTTCCTGCTTGTGTGAATGGAGTTTAGCCCTTAAAGCGGTTAACGCCTCGAGATCACTGTATACAACACGCCCTATCACTATTACTACTTCTACCCAAAGTAAAAAATACATCACATTGACTAACGTTAGATGACAAGACGCTTGTTGCTAGGAAAAAGGGCCAATACTGTGTTTGTAATAGAGGCTCGAGTTGCCCTTGTAGCCAAATGAGTGTTTAGAGGAAACACATTGCAGCTGCACGCTGTTTTGGGCGGTTCTGGTTTTGGCAACAGAGAGGGAGGAAAAAAGCTGAAAATACATTTGCAGCTTGGCTGAATATTAAGTCAGATTTCTTTCAATGGGAAGTTTAGGATGGTGAGGTGTGAGAAAAAGACTTGGTGTGTGTGTGTGTGTGTGTGTGTGTGTAGGAGTTTGCCTTCAGAAAGCCTGTTCTCACACGCTTAAAGGTGGGTGTGAAAACCAAATTCACATCAACTGAACATAACCACGAAGTCATTCAGTCAGTTACAATGAACTCTGACTTCCTTTGTCTGAAATAAATGTCTGCTGTTAATATGTCTGTGAAATCCAAACACCTATGTTTGAACACATAGCCAGCCAAATCCCCCAAAAAAACACCAAGTGTGAGAAGGTTCACATTTGAAGGTTACTGATCCTTCTACATCCTATTCTTTATTCACATTCCAGACATCCTTTGGCTGCCTCACACTAATTTCCTCCTTTACTAGATTGACAATTAAGTACATTAAGTAGAGCAGCGGTCAAAGGCCCTATTCTGTCCAGCAAAACAAAAAATAGGTATGAGGTTTGCAAACATGAGTTTTCATCAAAAATTTGCGAGCTCTTTTCTTTCAATTTGTTTTTGCCACGTCATGAAACCAGGCTGATGTTGCTATATATGATGTAGCTGTATCATTATCTTTTTTAAAAATCTGGTACTGCTGTGAGCTTTAAAAAAAAACACTAACCAAACATTTAGTGATATAAACATGCAACAGTTTTGCTCGGTTGTGCTGAAAGCTAAAAACAGCATGCTGCAGGACATGTTCTTTAAATACTGCATGCCGGTGGTTACATGGTTCTTGCAGCATAAGTTGCTGGAATTGTAGAGCACATTACTGTAGATTTGCACAATTTGAGTAACTAGAGCAGACACTAATTAGCTCTCAGACATATTTCACGTGGAAGTGTAGTGTGTTTAGTACCTTATCACCATACCTTGCCATGATTCTGGGTTGATTTCAGATATAACGAATTAAATCATTCTACTTTCTAAAGAGACCCACAAGACTAATGCCCAGTCATTTTCTCCTAGTGTTGCTACACCACTTACACCACTTACAGGAAGCGCTGCTCTGACAGTTTCTATGCATTTTATCAGTTGTTTGCTGACATTGCAAAGACCCAAGCCTTCCGTGTTATTTATGAAATGAAACACACACTACTCCTAAAGTTCCGTTCACATACAATGAAAGCTTTGAACATGAACAGAGCTTTCACTTCATCCCTTAGTGGAGTGAGACAGCAGACACAACAGCCAGAAATGTAGCTATGCAAATAGTGTGGAATGTGAGTGGGTGTGTTTGGCAATGTGTTTCCAGGCTGGAAATGTTTTTCATTTGCACAGGAATGGTCTTGTTCATTTGCTCTGGAATAACACTAACAGTTCCGTCAGTCATAGCAAATACTGACAAAAAAACAAACAAAATGCTGCATAATAAAATTACATATTTTTTAAACAGACAAAGTGTGAACCATTAAAAATCCTTCTCTCAAATCATTTATTAGCCCTATTATTACAAGCACAAACACGGATACAAATTATTTACATAACTGCAATGCAGAAGTGGTCAACTTTGAGCCTGAACCAGGCCTTACCATGAAACCTGGGCCATCCTTTAAATATCCCAGAAAGGATTTCATGTTAGTTGTGTTGGAGTCTCCCTTGGAAGACATTTGTAAAAGGAACATGTTATGTTCATGTCTTCTGTGGGTCAGAGGAAAAGTGTTGTAATATCGCCGAGCCACCATCCTGTAAGAGCAAAGGACTGACATGCAGCAGGCCTCGAACAGGAACGCCCAACTGACTGAACTTCAACAGCAGCTCAGGGAAAGAGGAGCATCCTAAAGAAGAGAAAAACAGATCAACAGATATGAATCGGAGGCATAATAGAAGCATATCAGCTCCATTCAGAGACACTTTGTATTATTGTCTTCCTGCTCTCTGTTTTCTTCTGGAAATGTGCTAAAATAATTAGGGTATTGCATCAACACTGCAAAGTCAATAAAAGCAAAACAAGCACATATTGATGAACGTCAGTGAAGAAATCAGAGGTCTCTCACATTGTTAGATTTTTATCTCTTATGCAAACGATTAACAGATGTGTTAATAAGCAGATGTGAGCAATAGGTTTTTACCATCAAGGTCTACTGTGGCCATCTTCCTGAAGCTAGGAATTGAGTGATAGACCAAGAAGCAGGCTAAAATGCTGGTGTCTGTATCGTCACTGGTAGACTGCCTTCTAACGTACTCCTGTAGCACATGCCTGTTGTCTGTGTAGGAAAAGATCAAATGTCAGAGAATAGGAAGATATGCTCGCCTCCATTCAATGCAGAAGCTTTTTCTAAGAGAGAGAGAAAGAGAGGTTTCTTCAGGATGCCTTTAAGCTTACTAAGTACTGTTATTACACACTGCTAGCAAAATAACCTTTGCAGTACTTGCAGACACTGGAGCTTTCAGTTCCTTATATAAGGAGGTAAAACGTAATTCCAGATTTTAGGACATGCATTTTTAGGTTGAAGTCTTGAACACTGCTTTTTTTTTGCAGCACTGGAAGCTGTAAACAAATTCATTGGATTTGACAGAGAAGCTGAAATTCAAGTGCCAAGCATAAGCACAGTTAGAAAAAAAAATAGACTTCATGTTAAAGCTAGAATTAATTTCCATTAATCGCGCTATCCAGATAAAGATGGGTTCCCTTTTCAGTCTGGTTCCTCCACAGTTTCTTCCTCATTTCCAACCAGCTCTGGCTTGCTTATTAGAGATAAATTAAAAAATGTTACATTTTAATGTTGTAAAACTGCTTCGTGACAATGTCCATTGCTAAAAGTGCTACACCAACAAATATCATTATTACCGTTACAATTTCTGCCTTTAGTTTAGTTACTTCCTACTAGCCACCATGCAGGTGCAATCAGGTGTCCTTAAAAGACCAACTTCCCCTTCAAGAATCAAATAAAGATCCTGAAACTAGGGATGCTTCGATACCAGTCCCAGTTCAAGTATGAGCACAAGTACATGCTTTATGGTATGTTTTTTAAATCAGTATTATATTGATAGCAATAATTAGCGGATGCATCCTCATGTTATTTAGTTATTTTCATTCACTTACCCGAGCTATACGAGTTACCTCGGCTCGAGTAAGATTTTGCAGCGCCGTTTTTTTCTCTCTCAATGAACTATAGTGGCTGATCGCCAACAATATTATAAAAGTCAGCATACTGAGTCAGCCTTTTCAGAGCAATTTTCACTCAGCATTGCCAGTTTTTTCCATGCTAGCCAGTGTTTACATCAGTATTGGTGGCTGCTGTGTGTTGCCCGCAATGACTGATATGTTTTAGCTGGTTCATCAGATTCTGCTGCTATTTTCAGTCTGTTTTGAAATCATTAATAGTGAAATACATCCAGATCATTTACATTTTCATTTCAAGTTGTCATCTTAAGTTTGACAACATACACTACGTCACATGGTATCATGGGGTTAACGTCCGGATGCATTTTTTTTAAAAATAAGAATGAGTCTGTGAGTAAATGCATAAGGTATCAGAGTGCTGCTAGTATTAGTGTCGATGCATCCCTTCCTGGCACCATTGTGTGTGTCCGTTGCTTACCACAGAGCCAGCGGTCTAGGGCCTGGTCGGCTGAGCTCTTCATGACGGGCAGGAACTCGGAACTTAGCAGCAGACCTCGGCTTTGCCTTTGCGTGTCCCGCAGTCTCTGCTGTAATATTCTGCTCTCACAGAGCTCCAGCACTAACTTCATCTGCCACAGAGAGAAGGTCTCACTCAGGTCACCCTGCTCCAGAGCCTTCACAACCTTAAACACACACACACACACACACACACACACACACACACACAGCATGTTGAAGTGAAGCAGTACTACAAATTAGTTTTCTGCTTTTTGGCTTTTCTAAATGGAAAATAGTAGCTAGAACAAAACAAACATTGCTAAGTTCCATTTCAACAAACAACACTTTTAGTGCTACTGTGTTTATCTTCAAAAAAAAAAAAAAGTGCATTGCAACAGAATCACAACGTAACTATTACGTTCCTGTTCTTGTAGCACAGCACGAGATAACACTCATATTGAGTTACCGAGGACACTAGGTGTTTGCGTACAAAGTCACGTGTCATTTGTGCATAGAGTTTAAAATACTACAGTGATTGATCCTTTCCCTGTTTAGTGGATACCATTATGTTACAAATAAATAAATGAAAAAGAAATAAAATTACCTGATCAATAGAGATATGAGTGGGCAGCATCTCTGGATTTTCCTGGGTCACACATTCATACAGTATAGCTGAGAATAAGGCAACGGTCTCCTGTTTCTGTGGAAGAGAATCACAAAGATAAACAGTAAAATAAACAAGAAAAATAAGAGGAAAACCACAATAACAAAAAACAAATACTTCCTGACCTCAGTGTATGAGGATGGGTGGAGCAAAATTAGAAAGCCTTTACAACGTCTTATAGTTTCCCTCTATAAAGTCTAAACTAGGTACAATTCTGCAGCCTGCTTTTTATTGTCAGATGTAATCCGTGTGGCGGTATGCCATTCTTTTCACTCAACTCACATTCTTCATGTTTTCCGAGGCTTCACAGAAGTACTTTGCAAAGGAAACCAAGGCAGCGTCTGACGTGAATGTTGAAATGGCTTCAGGCTACAGGAGATAGATGAAAAGAGAAAAAAGGTCATGCACCCAAAAGCATTACAATCCAACAGAAATGTTGATGTGAGATTGCAGTTACTGGTTTAATAAGCTTTTTTTCTGTGTAAGCTACTAGTATTATCCCAACACTCCCACTGTGTGTAATCAGTTCGTGGATGAGGAACGTTACACTACAACTACAAACGATTTCTCAACATAAACCTGACGATAAAGTTAGCATGAGACAGGTAACTGAGCCTGTCTGTTTCTGTGCTGCACAAGTTTAGTTATTTAGGATGAAAAAAGTACATTTATGCTAATACTTGTTTTTAAATACATACTGCATTGCTATTAAATAGCTTATAAAAGTCCAAATGTGGAGTTCTACATATTATGGAGTACACATAATAAAATTCCACAGATTGTATGTGTTGTAAATATCCTTATCAGTAGAAACACATGGTCTCTCATAGCTTTCCAAACGTTTGAAAAGAATTTTACTAGGCTTACATACAGCATGTACATGGAATAAAATGAAACGTTTTTTTTTTCCATTCTGTTGCAACTGGAATGTTGGTTTTGGAACAAGAAATGCAAACGCTCAAATGTTGGTTTCTGTGTGAGTGAAAAGATTTTTCGATTTCTTTTAGGAGCCTGGGATGGACTATTTAATAAAAAATAAAAAAAAATTAAAAAAATAAAAATAAAAAACAGTAGTTTATATATGCATCTATGTCCTTAGATTTAAATCCTCACTCATAAAAGCTAATATGGCACTAAAGTGGACCTAAAACTACAGTAAATATTTCCAGTGTTCCAGAAAAACAAGTCTGTTGTATGGTTTGAACCTTAACCTGCCACTTCCTTCTTTTTTTTTTTTAAATCAGCCACACAGACAGACCTTGAAAGTGCGCACTTCTGGGTTTCTGTTGTTCACACTAGCAGCCAGCAGACTTTTCCAACCCCGAGGATCATCCTTATAGGGCAGCTGTCCAGCACGCAGCTTCACGTAAAGAACACCGTCTCTGGAAAGGATGGACCTGGAGCGGAAAACACACGGCTCAGCATCTGCATTTATACCCAAACACAAGAGGTCAGGCGTGTTGCAGAACATCGCTCTGTTTAGACTTACTGCAGATGCGGAGTTCCTTTTGTCAGATCGATGTTCAGTTCCCAGTATCTTGGACCCTTCACTTTAATCTGTGCACACAAAGGATTCACTTGTTTTTAATTTGGACAGAAAATCTTCACTGCCATTATAATACACGTCCATATAAGTACACATTTCAGCTGAAAGAAAAACGGACCACTTTTTTTTAATCTGGGGATGGATCTAGTCTGATTAGAGATGCAGGTTTCAGTAGTGGTGTCATGTTGCAAAGGAGCATTTAGTGTCTTTTTGCAGTTTACAAATATATTTCACCCAGAAACAAATCTCACGTAAAACCTAATATTTCAATGCAATTATATAATAATGCTAATCTAAACAGCACATCACACGCCAACATATTAGAAACAAAAATCCTCTACTAATAAACCTGTTTAACCAACTAGTTAATCATTCGATTTTTTTCTTTGACTAATCGATTACGCATTGCTTT
This sequence comes from Tachysurus vachellii, assembly GCF_030014155.1. Classification (NCBI taxonomy): domain Eukaryota; kingdom Metazoa; phylum Chordata; class Actinopteri; order Siluriformes; family Bagridae; genus Tachysurus; species Tachysurus vachellii. Next base: position 7,097,581 of record NC_083465.1, on the reverse strand, counting down.
TAATTCAGTCCTTTTGACTGTTACCTGTTTCAGGAGATGAAGTTCGGGGAGCATAGTGGGAGCCATCAATTCCACAGTTGTCTCCTCATACCACTGTGTTTCCTATTAAACACACAACTGTTTGCTTTTAATCTCGAAAACCAGTACTCAGTCAGTACATGGCAACTGTGTGTAATCAGACACAAAGGTAGGGGGCGTCTCAGTAATTGTAGTTAACAGTGTGTTTCCAATCCTCGGGTGGTATGGAGTAATTTAAAGTCAACCCCCACCATCCCCTCAACTAGCACAACAGAACTAATGTTTACTCTCTACAGAAAGAAATTCTCGAGTGTTATAAATTCTGGATTTAGAGTTGACTGCAGTTGCTTCACTGAAAACTACACAACATGTTCATATGCAGTACCTTGTAGGTGACGTCAAGCAAGGCATAACACGGTTTCAGAGTGTCTACGTCCACAGGAACGAGTAACCGAGGCTCAGCTGCCAGCACACAGAGGTGACGCAAGGCCTGGAGATGATACCTAAAAGGATTGTAAGGGGAAGCAACACACAAAAACACCTTTGTCTGAATCTCAACCGGCAAATAAACCACAAACTAGTTATAGATGCATTTAAGAGCGACCAGATTAAACCTATCCTGAGACAAGCACAATAAATATTCTTAACAAGATCACTGAAATACCTTTAAACACATGGAGGTTCCTAAAAAAAAAAATACAATGAATTTAGCAGAACAGTGAGAGAAGGGAGACTGTGTAGTGAATTTACCTATTATCTGTGCTATGAGCCGGAAAGTGAGGATAAAGAGCACAGAGAAGGGCAGCAATGGCGGAGTTTGAGGTGCTGAGTGTGTACCTGTGAACAAAGCCGCATGAAGCGTTATTGTTCCAAGCGGTAAAACGGTCCTTCATTGTTTCATGAGTGATCAGGTTTTGGTTTGGTTTAAAAACGCTATTTGAGCCATTTGAATGGCTTTCGCTTAAAAATAACAGCTGCACTCTGTGTATGAATGTGCTTGAGTACGTTCAGGAGGGGAAAAGAGGCCCTTGTGGCATGTTCATTATTCTCTCTCTCTTTCCCTCCTTCGAATCCCTTACACAAGCACAACATTCACAGGCTACAGCTTTTACACCTGCATCAGCACCGCTGTTGTAATATGGTGAGGAGAAAGATAGAGGTTTCTGAGGAATTTCTGATCTAAGATGTTTCTGCAACGTTTTTTTATACAAGACATTATGTAGTCAGACTTTCTTCACAGTTTTTCAGTAGTAAGTGAGTTTAAAACAATAAAAAAAAATGATGCAAACATAAAAGCATAAAATGTCAAAAGATGAAAACAGTGTAGAAGCGTTAGTTTTGCTTCATTTATTTAATACACACATCATGTGCTTTTCAATAGAAGAAAGCTGTATTTGTGAGCATGTTCGTATCACCCAAAGGTGCATCACCCAGTGATCTAGCTACAAGATAAACTGACCTGCCTCCTCCGAGAAAGAGTAGGCCCAAGGCCATGTGGTGAGCCATATGGAATCCGTAGTTCATCTCACCGAAAGTACGCTTGTGCAGAAAACGGCAGAGCTGAAGCACCTTTAGGTTCCCTGAGCCGGCCATGACCATGGAAGTGGCCAAAAGCACCATGCTCAGACATGTCTGCAGGTTATACTGCCCAGACTGTCAGATACACACCATAAAAAAGTAATAAATAAACAAACAAACATTGAGTGACCAAAATAATTTCTCCTTCTTGGAGATGCAACTTACAACTGTAGCTGTAGACGTAGTGCTAGTGAGAGACTTCATGAAGTTTCGGGCAAACTTGTACTGTAGGGGAGAAAAATATGTGTATATACATATATAGTAATAACACCAAGAAATATCAAGAAGCACGTCTTTACTGACTGAAGGCCTTAAACTAAAACTCCAGTGTGGAGTGGTTCTTCTTACCAGGCAGTCAAAGGCATCAGAATTTGCAGATCCAGCAAATCTAAAACCCACAGCCATGCAGGCCCCAGCGATGATATAATCATGAGCTTGTCTGAGCAGAGGAACATGTGGCTTTAGAATGAAAGCTTAAATTCAGGCATGTAATGATGGAAAATTTATAAACAAAGCCCAAAACTAAAGTAGCTGAAAAATGCGCTACAATCAAGGAAATAAAAAAATAAAATAACACATTAAAAAAACAAATGACATGAACTTACACCAAAGTTTCCATGTTCAGATCCTCAGATACCAGTGCTTCCTCCTGAAGTCCGATGTTCTCTTGAATTATCTACCAACAAACACACTTTCCATTTAAATATCAGTGTACAGTATGGCTACAGTATTTGCTTTATCGATAAGGTATGATTCACCAAATATGTCTGCAATGGCGCATTCCTACTGTACGCTGAAAATCACTTTAATTATCATTCACATTAATGTGTGTTTCATTATCCTTGATTACTCAGAAATGACTTGCGGTATTTAAACAAGAGCCTCACTGTCATTTCTTCACTCTGTGTGCACGCGCATCAGTTGGGAAACTATCGTCGATTCATTTAGTCACTTTTGTTCTGTTGGCTAAATTTCTTGTTATTAATGTACCTATCCGAACAGGTGATAAAATCATGAGAAAGGCACTCTTAGCAAGTAAAATGTTACATAGCTTTTATGGCTCCTTTGTCAACATGATCTTTGCAGATAGACACCAAGGCAGGGTAAGAAAGCAGCTTATATGTTTATAAAAAAATAAAATAAAATAAAATCTAGCTAAATTCCAACAGCTTTTTCCAGACCACATTAGAGCAGATACAAGTTGCCACAGCATTTTTGCACTAAAAACAAATACTGATTTCTTACAAACAGCTGGAAATAACATTCTGAAACAGATGTTGAATGTTTACATCACTGCATTGCAGCATACAATGCAACACATGGAAGTAACCTGTTATTTGCACAACATTCATTGACTTCCTTGGATTGCAGCAATTAAAAAAAACAACTAACACACACTGCTTTGCATTGCAACGGGTGACTTTCAAAAAGTCGTTGCAAAACATCTTAGCTTCAAAAAGCTAGAGGAAGTTAAGCTGAGTTGATGTGGACCACATCGTTTATTTACCATCGAGCCAGTTGGAGCAGGAATGCAACACTGAAGAGGAAAGTGCCTGTGTGTATAGTGTTTGTGTGCGTCAGTGAAATATGGTGATTTGGTACCTGAGGCACATTGCTAGTCACCCATTCCTCATTAGGCAGTATCTCATCCCACATGATGAGGCATCTGGCCAGAGTCTGTAGACACAAAGCAAGCACTGAGATTCAGTCATCCTCCACTCATTGCTTCTGCTGTCATCTTCCCCCTACAGGGTTCTTTCTATACTCTGGTACATGTTTATAAAAGACATGCATGTCTGAGTCCAATTAAAACTTTCAAAAGTGATGGTGAGCTGTTTGATGAAAAATATTTACAGTTGAGCCCGCATATTTACATGCACATTTTATCTTAGCATACATTTCCTGTCTTAAGTCAGTTAGGGTGTCTACTTAATTACCATAAAAGGTCAAGTAGCTACAAGATTTATTTATTTCGGCTTTTATTGATTACATCAGAGTTAAAAGTTGACATACAGGATGTATTTTTTGAAATGCCTCTTCCCTTTTTCAAGCAGAACACCCAGACAACATGATGCTGCCACCACCATGCTTCATCACATTCCTCATACTTTTTGCCCCATAGCTGGTGCTCACATTATCATAATTATGGCCAGGTGGTCCAATTCATTGCTTTGACCAGAGAATGCACTGCCAAAAGGTCTGTTTTTATGTCTTGGAAAAGGGGATTTTTCCTTGCATGACAGCGTCCATGGAGATATAGGGCTCTCTTAGAATTTTTCCATTTTATCAAGGGCTAAAACAATGAATGCATTCCACATTAATGTAAATTTCTGTCAATTGGCATATAAAATCCAGAAGGCATTAACATCAATATCTGGACTTTCCATACTGTTTATAGGGACAGATAATGTAAACGTCTGATCTACTGTAATACATATATAGTGAAATAAAGCTCAAATAAAAGGTAACATGAAATATGTGGCACTGTGAAATACTGAAACTGAATATCTATAGCCTGGTTGTATGGAAACCTCAAGCTGTAACTACACTAAAAGGAAATTCTCTAAACAAATACTAGAAATAGTCTACTGTCACGGCAGTGTTTGAGGTCTTAGAGAAACAGTTAAATTGTAACCGGATACAGAAACCATCAGATGCTGGGTCAGACTATTTTGATACATAACGAAAAGTGCAAAGGTGCTCTAAGGTCTCAGTAAACTTAAGAAGAATCCATCACTCGTTCCATTACTCGTTCCCACACGTTTGTACTCTTCTTCTCACCCTTAGCAGCAGAAATTCAGGCTTGATGAAGTCCAGAAGGAACATGGTGTCTGGGGCTTTCAACCAATCGGCTATAGACCTGAAAGTGAAAGAGTGAAAGAGGGAGGGAGGTGGGGGTGGGGGTGACATCACACAATCGCTGACTGTGAAATACTGAGTACACACTGGGGGTTTTCAAAAAGAACTGTTTTGAACTAGGAAGTGAAGAACAAGCTAGACAGAAAAAGAAACTGGAGCAAGACGTAAAAAAAAAAAAAAAAAAAAAAAAAAAGACACTTGCCTATTGTTGGTTTTAAGATAGATCATAGCAAGAGCCAAGGTGGCACCAGGGCAGGTCACATCCACATTGATCGTGTCACCTTCCTATAATTAATAGTTTTATGGGAGATCAGATTTCAAACTGAACACACTGATGTAATTCTGTCCTGAATAATTTGGTAATAGCGTATATATCTTTCTCTGTTTTTTTTTGTTTTTACTGTTGACACCTTTATCTGGTAGCTTGGGGATTTATGCTTCTCTCGGTTAATGCCGGTGTGTGTGCGTCGGTGTCCTCCCACCATGTACTGGTAAAGCTGCTCCGGCACATTCAGGTCTGTCATGCCGATCAGGTTACTCCCATGCTACAGGTAGAGAGGCTTAGTTGGCATGGGAAAAACACAGCTTTAAGACTCACACAGTTTACACATATGCTCACACAATGCTTTTTTAGATGTAACACAATGCTCTGAGAACTCTGGCACTTGTGTTTGAACTTGTCTTCCAAACAAAAACGGCCTTGGATAGAAACGGGAACCTCAAATTTCATTTAATTGATTATAATTCTGGTTATTTAATAGGGTTCTTGTATATTTGAGAAAATTGAATCTACCGTAATCTACTAATGAAAATAAGACATAACTGCTACTTTAATATTATGATTTGAGAACCACAAATTGTTGCAACTATGCACTAACAGTATTTGATGAATGACAAAAAAAAATTTTAATCGCAAGTTAAGGTATACAAGTACAGGCTCACAGAGGCATGAGAAAAAAAATTATATGAACTTTTGGAATCTGAAAGGGAGTGCCTCCAGTGCACACAACCACATGAGAGATATTCTTGAAGCATGAGCAGTTTGAAAGATAACAAGCAGGAAGGATGTTGTCAGGTGACCGTGGGAATTGCTAGTATACACAAATGTGCTAATAAACTGGCATAGCAGGTGACTTGCCATGGGACTGTAGTTTGCATGAAAGAAAACATTCTCAGCATAATCTGGCAGTGCTTACACACTCACCCCAAGGCAAACCATGCCAAGTGCCAGGCCTGCTGCTAGAGAGTAGGACTCTCTGTCTGAGCAGTATTCCATTTCAGGCCCGGGAGGACGGCCTGTGTGAACACACACACACACACACACACACACACACACACACACACACACACACACACACACACACACACACACACACACACACACACACACACACACACACACACACACACACACACACACACACACACACACACACACACACCTTGTTAAGCATGCTCACGTCCAACCCATTAAATGAACATTGGGGTTGTGTGATATTGATTTCTCCCTCCTTGTGATTTACCATTAAAAAAATTAATGATTTAATTGTCTAAACGGTTTGAGTAAAAAAAAGAAATAAATAAAAAACATGACGCAAGCATTTCCAATTTAAAACTCAGGACGGAGAGTGGATTTTTTTAAGTGAAAAAAACCATGGCTGGACATATGGGTAACATTTTTATTGCTGATCTATTGCTGTTTAAACTGTCTGAATGTGCCCGAGACTTGATTGGCGAAGTAGAATAATAAAAAGTGCCACCATTTATTTATTTGTGGCCAGATTTTTCTGTTACATCCCTAAATTTGGAGATATATATATATATATATATATATATATATATATATATATATATATTCACTGTATATAAATTTAGCCAAGTTAAACCTATATTCATTTTTCAGTGTACATTTTATTTTATATTAATAAACTTCACACTCAAGACTGTACAGAAATGATTCTAATCATTATATCACACAAGATTATTGAGCATCCTTTATACTGACCTTATTCATCACTATCATGGAAACACCCATACAAACACATATGAGCACTCCTGCTTCTCACCTAGAGCATTTAACAGAACCCCTCTGTGACCACCATCACCCACACACACATCCGTACAACGTTCCTATACAGTGATCCCATTCTGTACTGACCTATCTCAGCAAGCAGCACCTCAGCATTATGGCGGTGTCCAGTACCCTGGTACACAAGGCCGATACCCACCACTGCTGCCACCTGCACGCTGTGTGGCACATCCAGTTCAGTGGAAGTGGGTGGAAGCAGGGCGGGCACATGGATGCTCAGCAGGCGTGTGACTGACATGTCCATAGTGCCCAGCTTAGCTGCTGAAACACCCAACAAGAGCCCTATGCTTGTCATCTCATGGCCCTGAGGAAGAAAAAGAAAAATCTTCAAAATTCAAACATTAGAATTCAAACCTTTCTAAAGGTTCAGTCAATGCAAACATTGGACGGTGCAAAATTACTTTCATTGGCCAATAAAGTAGGATCACCTAAATATCTCTAACCAATCAGCCATGAACATGGCAGAGTGAACTTCATAAAACCTTGCAGATCAAGAGCTTCAGTTCAGGTTCACACTGAACATCAGAATGAGGACTAATGTCATCTCAGTGACTCAAGGCACAATTTCATCAGTTTCAATTTGATCAAAAATATCACCCATTCCCATTCGCAGCATTAAAGGGTGCTCTCGAATTGTATGCATTGCGCTGCTGCCACATGATTTGGTGAAAGCATAAGAACATTAAGCTGCCTCTAATAAAGGACTGGAATGCTGAGGGGTTTTTCTTTCCTCCTGAATTCATCAGTGTAGAAATTATATAGATAGAGAATACCTCAGAACTAGGACAAACATGTTGGTGTGTAATTTACAAATCAAATGTAAATGGTCCAATGACAAGTAGAAAAAATAGACGGTTCTTCATTCATTAATTCACTTTTCAAATGAATGTGTGTAAAACAGGATGTTTTTCGCGGGCTTCTCGTAATTGAGTACTATGATATTCTAGAAAGCCTAGGCTGTCATTCTCGATGTGGTAAAGGGCCAGTGTAAATATGCATGTAAAGATAGAGCCATAGATCTTATATATGCATTGTAACCACCGAAAGTAGTGATAGAGCTTAGCCTGACTGGAAATGAGAAAGCAGTGCAGCGTCATAATGAAACTGTGCTTTAGGTTCGTCTTTCATGTGAGAAAAACAACAGGATGAGAGCAGAAGTAAGAAAAAGACAATTAGTGTGTGTAACTCCAAAACTGGAGAGAATTACACAGACTAAGGAAAGACAGATTGAAATGTCAAACCGTAAACGTAATACAGCGAGCACGGCATGGGAACCAAGCGGGGTCAGCTACTATAATTAATATCCCCTTTTCAACCTGGAAGCCATCTTTTAGCTCCTTTTCAATCCTTCTGCGTTTACACAGGAAACTTTAAATGTAGCTCTTATATCAGCACAGCCTAAATCTGAAAAGAAAGGATGGAAATTAGTCATCCTTCTGGGCCACAGCAATCATTTTCTTTATCTGTGATCCACAAGCTTTCTATTTTGATGTAGGTAAAACAAAAAGTAACTAATTCAGGCCAATGACTAAAAAAGTCTTATAATTATAAATATGGAGAAGAAGAAGAAGGAGTTATAAAAGTGCATTGAAAACAATGTGAGAAATGTTTTAGGTACACTTAGTGGCCACTATATTAGGTACACCTACCTTCTATTTACTCATACAGATTATGGAGCACAACTGTTAATTCGTTCCTATAAATCAAATCAAATCAAATCGCTAGTCCAGACACTCAGGTAAAGCAGAATGTGAATCAGTTTTTTATTGGTTTTGGTGTTAGTGTTGGAGGGAAAAACTGTTTTACACAGTTTGCTCGTGCTCATCACGTCCATCTATAGGACCACCAGATATTAAATGGGCTTAATATTATTTTTAGCAGAGATACTAACGTGGTAGTGGTTCTTAGTAGTCTTGCACATGTACCATGTACGATTTTGACCCTCTTCCTTTATAAACCTTTACCTTAGTTAGATAGTCGTGGATGTTTAGCGTGGCAAGTTTGGTGAGGTGGCCGTTAAGGCCGAGCGCCATTAGGAAGCCTGCGTACTCGTTGGCAAGCTCTGTGCTCTTGGGTTTGTTGTAGGCGATCCAGGCCGATTCGACACGCGATGCTGGCGCAATCTTCAAGCCTGCTGCCACACCGTTGTGAAAGCTGGGCCAGCTTGCCATGTTGGGTGGCACATCTACATTGCCACTGTTCAGGTCCACGGTGGTGTTCCTGGGTGGAGCTCGTCCTGCCAAATAAAGTGAAGGGGAAAAGAGGTTTTTCAAACAATTATAGAACTCCTTCCAAATGAACAAAATAATGAGTATTGACCTAGGAAAGACGTCTGTATGTTTTCATGTTTTGTGATTGACCTCAGAGATGATCAGATATGATCTGTGCCACTTTGATTGACAGGGGTGCAGAGTAATACCAAGTGTTTCAGCCACAGATGGCTGTGGCATCGATTGGAGCCCAGGGACAATAATTGGCTGTGCTTTCTAGGTAGGAGGCTTGGCATTATTGATATTGAAACCGATGTCCCAAGAATAGGTTGAACAATTTTGCCACATGCAAACATTTTACCCTCAACTGCATATAAATGTTTTAGCCATGTATAAATGTATATTCTATCCACCAGCACAGGCCTGAATGATGCATCCTGCATTACCGTTTTCTGCATACTAAAAAGGGGAAAATTCTGAATGGAAACCAGAAGTCTTTTTCCCCTTTGTAGTTCTAGAGCTAATCCATTCAACATAATTTTCTGGACCAGAAAATAAGAGCAGATGCCTGGTCTTGGAGAACTGTTTTCTAATTGTGTGGTTCTGTTAAGCCACATGACAGAGGAAGAGAGTTATTATCTACAAACATCAAAGAGGAAATAGGCCGGAGAAAACAAGATGCAAACATGAGAGCTTCAAGTAGTCAGAACACCCTTAGTATAGTAGCATTTTCGTTCAGCATCTGTTTCATATGTACAAAATACTAAAACCTAACTAGTTCTGATGTCTTCTTATTTAGACAAAGCGGATTGTTTTGTGCCTGGGCATACCAGTCAGGTTGAGCTTGGGCACAGGCAGGGGCTCGGTCGGTACTGGATGGTACGAAAACAGTGTGAAGAGTCCTCGACCCACAGGGAGAGCCATGGTGCGCTGGCACAGCTGGAGAAGTCTGGCAACATACAGGACAGTGGTACAGTTAAACAAGTGAGAACTGCTTACTATACTACAGCATTGGAAAAACTATTTTAAAAAAATGTACATTTGCAAAAAACAAATCCTAGAAACATTTTGGTCTATATCCTGTCATATTCTGACTTAGACTTCTGACTTGTAGATTCCTTGCTGAGCAAATGGCTGACATTTCCCTCACATCTCTTATCCTGTGTACTACATCTCTTTCAGACGGATGCCTAAACACCGCATCGAGTAGAAGATCGATCTTCTCCTCACTTTTAAAGCTCATAACCTTGCTCCACCAAGCATTTTCTTATAGAGTTCTACGCTCCCATCCGTACTCATTTACATATACTTTCCGGCATTTAGCAGACACCCTTATCCAGAGTGACTTACATTTTATCTCTTAACTAAGCAATTGAGGGTTAAGGGACTTGCTCAGGGGCCCAGCAGAGGCAGCTTGTTGGACATGGGAATCGAACTCACAACCTTGATTGGTAGCCAAACACCTTAACCACTAGGCTCTCCACTATTCATCAAGGCTCTCGCACTACATTTAAAACACAACTCAAAACCTATTTATTCAGTAGTGCTTATTCCACATGATCTTAGGCTGCACTTAAATGTTTAAGTGTTAGATAACTGTTTTAAATATTGTTTTATTTATTATTTACTACTTGTTTGAATATGCATGGTGACCCAT